>NW_027526214.1:68110814-68710814 GCF_048455015.1 Haemaphysalis longicornis | reverse complement strand
GAAGCTGACAATTTCGACGTCTATCTTGCGGCAGTCGTTGAGACATTCCCTGACATAGAAACCTTCCGGCGAGAACAGGAAGGTGACCCCAAGCTAGCGTCCTTCTTCGCCGCTGCTCGTGACTCCACCCCTCCCAACCGCTTTTCTATTCGGGATGGTCTGCTCTACAAAGCAAACTACAATGCGACTGGAGCGCGGTTCCTTCTCGTTGTACCCGAGCGGCTGCGCCCTTGCGTGCTTCGTGTTATGCATGATGACATGACGTCTGGGCACCTTGGCTTCGCTCGCAGATTAAACCGCGTACACGAACGCTTTTACTGGCCCAACATGCGGCGCACGACTGAAAAATACGTCATCAGTTGTGTGGAGTGTCAGCGCTACAAGCGTCCTGCAACCACTCCGCCCGGCATCCTCCATCCTGTGAATCCACCCACTGCTCCATTTGAGAAAGTCGGGATTGATTTCTTTGGCCCACTTCCACGGACGCCAGCTGGAAACCGCTGGGTTATCGTCTGCGTGGACCACCTGACGCGTTAAGCAGAAACTGCGGCTGTACGAACAGCTTCAGCAGCCTCGGTTTCTATGTTCCTGTTAAATTTTATGATTCTGAGGCATGGCGCTCCGCGCGTGCTTATGAGTGATCGTGGCCGCCAATTTATTGCGGATGTTGTAGAGCAGCTACTTCGCCTTTGCACCGCACAGTTTCGCCATGATACACAATATCATCCGCAGACCAACGGACTTGTTCAACATACAAATCGAACATTCCTCAACATGATTTCAATGCACGTGGCATCGGACCACAAAAACTGGAATGAAGTATTGCCTTTCATAACTTACACGTACAACACGGCCAAGCACGAAACAACCGGCTACAGTCCCTTCTACCTCATCTACGCACGCAATCCTCGCGCTCCTCTGGACACCATTCTGCCATTCTCGTTGCACGACGAGGAGTCAGTTGCCAAGACTCTGTGCCTGGCTGAAGAGTCCCGCCACTTAGCTCGCCTGCGCACCCTTGCATCACAGACCCGGTATAAATAAAGATACGACGTTCGCCACCGCAGTGTATCATTCGGTAAAGGTGATTTGGTGTGGTTATGGACTCCCTTTAGGAAACGTGGACTGTGTAGCAAGTTTTTGTCGCGTTACACTGGCCCATTCGTTATTCTCGACCGTGTAAGCTACGTGACCTACGTCATTTCGTGCCTCAAAACACATGGTCGCCGGTCCAGCAAGACCCAACTTGTGCACGTCGCCCGGCTAAAGACTTATCACCCTCGTGCTGCTGAGTGACTCAACCGGTGGGTTTCGTCGACGGAGGGGGGAAATGTAACGCTACATAACTTGTTCAATGTTGTGCACAGTAGATGGCATTGACTATGTCACAGGCCAATCCCACATAACTTGTTGAATGTTGTGCACAGTATATGGCATTGACTATGTCCCAGGCCAATCCCGCCGGCGAAAATGCCGGGGCGACGAAGAGAAGAACGAGGTGCTTTTCCAGGGCTCAGACTCGACGCTCCGCGACGGCCCTCACCCAGGTTTTTTAAATAAACGCTCAGCTCACCCCTCAACGCCTGAGCGCCACCGTAACAATATATACATATTTATATGTATAAGTAGAGACTCGGATTCACAGCAAGAACAATAACAAACAAGGTTTACTTACGTAGCGGCAACGGGACTTGCCTTGGTCAGATTAAAGTTACATGATTTTGCTGTCGCAAACATTTGGAACACATTTCTTATATAGGTTTGCAGAAAACTGTGAGAAGGAGCGGAAAATGTTTCGGAAATGGAGAGTATGCATACAGTCGGGCTACGGCTATGTTACAACAACAACGAACCAAAAAAAAAAAGAAAAAAAGGGGGGGGGGGGAGCGAGAGAGAGAAAGGGGCCGTGTTAACAAAGCAGCGTTCAAGGTTGCACGATGACGGGTCAACGTATGCCGCGTGGGCTGCAAGATCAGACAGTTCGGGAAACTGGACAATCGCGGCGTCAAAAGAAAGGGCAGAGTATCCAGTAAGGTATTCAGAGGCTGGGGAGACTGATTGGGGCGGAAGCGAAGATGGGTGTGCCCCCCGCAAATGAGGAGAATAGATAAGGGGCAGAAAAGAGCATTTCACAGAAGCTAGCAACTGAACAGGAAATAGGTGGGGTCCCAAAAGGGTAAACATGAATAGATCACAGAGTTAAAAATTCTTAAGTGGTGGTGGGAACGAGGCGTCCTTCCCTAGGACAAATGACATTGTTGAGCCGCATTAGGCTAATAAAGCTCCTGTATTGGGTGAGTTTCCGCAAAACCTGATGGCAAACTCAAGGGTAGGAATAATGAATATAGTCATAAAAATTATGAAGCCGCCAATTTTAATTGCGGGATAAGCACGTTAGTTTTCAAGAACTTTCATTATTCCAAAGTGTGGCTGACCCAAACTTAAAAATGAGATAAAATATCCTGAACCTCACGGTCGTGTTGGGTTTTGAAGGCGGATTCTAAAGTCGTTGCTTTAAGATGTTCAAATGCATGCCCGGAACGGTCCACATGTCTTGACAGGGGCAAACAAGGGCAGCTTTTTGCATGAGAACGGTGGATATTGAACCGTATTCGGTAGGGCGTTTCAGTTTGGCTGATATATTGTTGCCTACAAACAGTAGACTCTAGAAGATATACGACATTACCGGAGTCACAGTTAAAGTTACCATTTATATTTATGTATTACTGTGAAGCCGTGCTGGTGGATCGCTGTGTAGTGGTCATGTGTGGGCATACTTTACATCGGAGTTTTATGGCAAGGCATGCCGCCTGTAGTTGCGGGTCGGTTGATACGAGAGTTAGTAAGAAAGTCATCTAAATTCTTATTACGCCACTAGACAACGCGTGGTGGTTCGGGGAATATGCTTTTTAAGCGGTCACTTTGCATTAGGATATTTGGATGTTTTTTTATCACGGTTGAGATTCTTGGAGCGGAGGATGAGTGGGTTAAAACTAAGTTAGTTTGCGGGTTCCCGTTCAGGGCTTTTTCTTACAGATTACGTTACGGTGTAATTGGTTGGATCGCACAATAGCGTCGTCGATAACTTTTACCGGGTATTTTTTATTCAGGAGGGCGGTCTTGAGTTCTGGACAGTTTTAGTCAAAGTCGGCTTGGTTTGAGCAAATTCTCCTAAATCGGTGGGCTTGGCTGAAAGGTATTGCTGTTTTGCAGTGTCTGACATGGCTACTTCTGAAGTGCAAATAATGCCGCATGTCTGTTGGTTTTATATACAGCTTAGTTTGAAGCCGACCTTTGAAGGTAGTAACGGTGACGTCCAGGAAGTTTACACTGCGTTCGAAATAGGAATAAGCAAGGGAAATACCAGGATGGGCTAGGTTAATTGCCTCAATGAAGGGGAGGAGCTCCGCCTCACCGTGTTGCCAGATCATGAATATGTCATCAATATACCTTTTATAGTACATTGGCTTTAAATTTTGGGTGTCAAGAAAGTTTGATTCGAGGTGAACCACAAATATTTTGGCGTATTTAGGTTCGATTAAAGTTCCTATTGACGTTCCGCTGACTTGCACGTAATGAACTCCGTCGACCTCACTTATATATTTATATGTATATATATATATAAGTGTATATACAGCGAATCAGAATAGAAAATGAGGGGATCGTAGAAATAACACAGAAATAAGGATTGGTATCCAAGAAAACCTCGGAAAGCAAAGGGGAGGTCGTGGTAGGTCATTGAAACAGATAAAGAATCTCGAAAGAAAGAAAGAAAGTGGAGAAAAAATGCCTACCAGGTGGGATCCGAACCTACGACATCCAGAATACCGGTCTGATGCGGTAACCACTACGCTAACGGCGGGGCGATTTCCCCCCCGCTTTCTGGGGTATTTATGTCAAAGTAATTTTTTCCTGTGTTTGGAGGTGGTAGCCAGCGCCATGACTCGAGTGTCTACAACATGTCGAGAGTGGTCAACCAGCATATATATATATATATATATATATATATATATATATATATATATATATATATATATATATATATATATATATAAATATATGTATATATATATATTTACACATACATACATAAAAATATATAGCGAATCAGAAAATGGGAAATGAGGGGCTCCGTGAAATAAGACAGAAAATAAGGGTTGGCAGTCAAGAAAACTTCGGAAAGCAAAGGGTAGGTTGTGGTGGGTCATAAAAAGAGATGAAGAATTTTTTGAGTCGAAAAGAAAGTGGTGAAAAAATGCCCGCCGGGTGGAATCCAAACCCACGACCTCCAGAATACCGGTCTGGTGCGATAACCACTGCGTTACCGGCGGGGCTGTTTTTCCCGCACTTTCTCGCGTATTTATGTTAAGGTATTTTTGTTTCCTGCACTTGGGGGTGGTAGCCAGCGCCACTCGGACTACTCGGGGTGAAGGGGACCTTCCTTTTAACCCCCGGGCCGTGACTCGAGTGTCTACGACATGTCGAGAGTGGTCGACCAGCGTTGAACCCTCTTAAGCTCCCTCTGGCACCAAGACTGCCAGAACAGAGGCCCTCGCTGAGCATGTAGCGAATCAGAAAATGGGAGGGGCTCCGTGAAATAAGACAGAAAATAAGGGTTGGCAGTCAGGAAAACCTCTGAAAGCAAAGGGGAGGTTGTGGTGGGTCATAGAAAGAGATGAAGCATTTTTTGAGTCGAAAAGAAAGTGGTGAAAAAATGCCCGCCGGGTGGGATCCGAACCCACAACCTCCAGAATACCGGTCTGGTGCGATAACCACTACGCTACCGGCGGGGATGTTTCCCCAGCACTTTCTCGGGTATTTATGTTAAGGTATTTTTGTTTCCAGCACTTGGGGGTGGTAGCCAGCGCCACTCGGACTACTCGGGGTGAAGGGGACCTTCCTTTTAACCCCCGGGCCGTGACTCGAGTGTCTACGACACGTCGAGAGTGGTCGACCAGCGTTGAACCCTCTTAGGCTCCCTTTGGCACCAAGACTGCCAGAACAGAGGCCCTCGCTGAGCATGTAGCGAATCAGAAAATGGGAAATGAGGGGCTCCGTGAAATAGGACAGAAAATAAGGGTTGGCAGTCAAGAAAACCTCGGAAAGGAAAGGGGAGGTTGTGGTGGGTCATAGGAAGAGATGAAGAATTTTTTGAGTCGAAAAGAAAGTGGTGAAAAAATGCCCGCCGGGTGGGATCCGAACCCACGATCTTCAGAATACCGGTCTGTTGCGATAACCACTATGCTACCGGCGGGGCTGTTTCCCGCAGCACTTTCTCGGGTAGTTATGTTAAGGTAATTTTGTTTCCTGCACTTGGGGGTGGTAGCCAGAGCCACTCGGACTACTCGTGGTGAAGGGGACCTTCCTTGTAACCCCCGGGCAGTGACTCGAGTGTCTACGACATGTGGAGAGTGGTCGACCAGCGTTGAACAGCGTTGAACCCTGCCAAAGAAGCTTAAGAGGGTTCAACGCTGGTCGACTAAAAAAATTCTTCATCTCTTTCTATGACCCACCACAACCTCCCCTTTGCTTTCCGAGGTTTTCTTGACTGCCAACCCTTATTTACTGTCTTATTTCACGGAGCCCCTCATTTCCCATTTTCTGATTCGCTACATGCTCAGCGAGGGCCTCTGTTCTGGCAGTCTTGGTGCCAAAGGGAGCTTAAGAGGGGTCAATGCTGGTCGACCACTCTCGACATGTCATAGACACTCGAGTCACGGCCCGGGGGTTAAAAGGCAGGTCCCCTTCACCCCGAGTAGTCCGAGTGGCGCTGGCTACCACCCCCAAGTGCAGGAAACAAAAATACCTTGACATAAATAGCCGAGAAAGTGCTCGGTAAACAGCCCCGCCGGTAGCGTAGTGGTTATCGCACCAGACCGGTATTCTGGAGGTCATGGGTGCGGATCCCACCCGGCGGGCATTTTTTCACCACTTTCTTTTCGACTCAAAAAATTCTTCATCTCTTTCTATGACCCACCACAACCTCCCTTTTGCTTTCCGAGGTTTTCTTGACTGCCAACCCTTATTTTCTGTCATAAAAATATATATATTTAATAATGGGTGTTTCTTTAAGGTGAAATATTAGAGGAGAGACAGGATTTACGATTCAAGACGGAGCCGGTATAACCTAGTGCACTCGGCGCTAGCGATGCTCCAGACGGACATCGTTCGTTCTCATTAGAGCTAACCTGGGGCCAATAGGAGCAATCCTGGCCACTCATGTGCACGAGACGACGATGTGTTCGTAGTAACACTTGAGGCGTTCCAGAAGCACAGTTTCCAGGCCACGGCAACGAATGTCACCTGGAGGAGTTAGAGGCTGTACGACAGAATTCACGCATGACGTGCTTTCAATAGCACGATAAGGGCCATGGTACTCTGATTGGAGCTTGGTTGATAATCCCGTGGCTGTGGTTGGAAATCAGAGCCAAACGAGATCGTTCATAGAAAACATCGAGTCGGGTTTCGATGCGTCGGCAAAGAACTTTTGGAGTCCTTGTTCGAGGAACCCGAACTAACGAGCCAGTTTCTGACACTCTTCAGCCCGTCGTACAACATCGAAAACCGAGGTGCATTAAAACGCGTCCGGGCTACAATGGAGGATCGTTTCGAGTAGCCTGCATGACGGTATCTTATGCGTAAATCACGAAAGGAAGGAGGGTATCCCTATTAGAGGGATGGAATGATGCATACATGGCCAGAATGACCCCTAATGTACGATTCAAACGTTCTTCATGTACAATTCAAACGTGACATGCAGTTGTCGTGTGGTGTACGATTCGGATTGCTTTGAAGAGTTCTTCAATTACGCTGATGAAAAAGACACGCCCCGGGTCACACAGCAGCTCACGTGGGGCTCGATGACGGAGGATGACGCTATTAAGGAGAAAAGTCCTGTCCCGTCGGGCTGCGCTTTCTACGTACCGTGTCAAATCGTTGACAGCTACGATGACCGCCGATTTCCAGCCGCAGTGCCAAAGAGGCGTCTATAAATATCGATCCCCGCGATATGTAAGCGCCCAATCGGGCATGCCAAGGGCTGCATTCGACTAGAAACACAGTTCGGAGACGGTTTGCCGTCATTGACAGTCTGGCGCTAGCGAACGTAATGCGAACGAAGCCGGAAATATCTCTCCAGTAAAAGAGTAGTCGCAAGCGTTGGTAGTTCTTTAGTAGGTCGGCGTGAGCACACTGCCATTCCCCATGAATACGTCAGATATTTCGTAGCCGAGATGGCAGGGAATGACCAGCAGCCAGTTGCGACCATCGGGCTGGTAATTGCGCCTATACAGTAGGTCATCACGAATAACAAAGTTGCACGTTTGATACCGTAGTACCCAAGATTCTGAAGTGTTCGATAGTTCTGATGGGTAGTCGGACAGAGACATAATCAATGGGTCTTATCGTTGCTCAAACGGCATGAAGTCGACGTCCAGGAGTGGTATAGAGCAGCACTCCAAGTTATATTTACTAATGTCTTCAGGCGACATCGGACATCGGGAGAGAGCATCAGCGTCGTGGTGCTTGCGGGAAGAGCGATACACTACGCGAATTTACTAGTCCTGAAGGCCGAGGGCCGAGTGGACAAATCGGCCACATGAGTCTCGCAAGCATGACAAAAAATTATTCACACTAAAACAGTGCGGGGGCGAGGACGGAAGAAGCGACAAACTAGGGCGCTGCAATCTTGCAATACATTGCAAGAAATGCGATAAAAGCGACTGCCAACCATAGTTAAAAGAAACGCGTGTTTTGAAATGCTATCGAAACGCTCGGTCACGAGATATATTGGAGGCCTCATTGATTGGTATTCGGGGGGGGGGGAATGCGTGAGCACGCCATCAATTGCCCTTTTGGAAAGATAGGTGGCATATCTAGCGAGTTGAACTTCAGTTGTACCGGATAGCAGGCTTGACACCAAGTCTGATTGTTTTATCCTTGATGTTAGCTTCCATGGCATACTGCAGGGATATCTTATCCTTGAACTGGTGCATGCTTGCAGCCACTGGTTTTTTCATGTATTTAACGTCGTGTAATAAATCGTACTTCAGTTGTTCGTGAGCACCCTAGTTTGTCACTTCTTCCGTCCTCGTCCCTGCGCGTTTTTAGTGTGAATAATGCCTACCCAACTAGCCCAACGTCAAGCCTTATATGACAAACAACAAAGCGCATGGTGATCTGTGACGCTGTCAAATGTCGGCCATACAGGTAAGGACGGCAATTTGTAAGGACCCACACAATTGCCAAGCATTGGCACTCAATGATTGAATAATTGGAGCCGCCGGTCGTGAGCGTTGGGCTTGCGTAGCCACCACGAACACATTTCCACCTGCTCACGGGATCTCCTAGACCTCTGTGTAGCAGGTGCGGGGAGGGCCTATCCGTAGTCCACATACTAATAACATGCAGGGCACTTCACACAACACGACACAAACACTTCAGAGAACTCTACAGACAACATATCCCACTACATCCATCGCTGTTTCTAGGGGACGATGCCAGTGTTTCTGTGAAACGTGTGTTTGATTATTTGTCAGATGTTAAGTTTTTAGACCTTATCTCATATCACGCATAATCAAATCTGGCCCTATACACCAGCCATCACCATTACTTTTAATTGATTTTACTATGTCCGATTTACATGGTTTTATACCTACCTTTTTGTGGTAATCACCTCGCTTCATTATATAACTTCTTTTCTGGCGCTCTTTGCCCTCGTTTGCCTTGCGCCATGAAACACCAACCATCATCATACTCGTCAAAACCGGGCTTTCATTGAGCAAGAAGTGCACCGAGGACTTTTCCGCTAGCAGCGGTGTTGAATTCGGTCGGGGCAGACGGATCGAAATGCCGAAGCGCCGGCGGGGACGTGAGCACGTGGTCTCTTCGCAAGCTTGTGACCATGCCGAAATTCACGTTGTGTTTCCAAGAAGCTGCGCCAGTGAGGCCGAGAGGCAAAGCTACGAACGAAGCGTCGGAAATGGGAGCATGTTTAAAGAAGCTATAAAGGGCTTTGATCGATGTCGGATTCGGGAATTCTGCAACACATAAAGCTTGGCATGATCGGGGAGAATGCCTTTATTGGACATTACGTGTCCAAGGATTGTTAACTGGCGACCTGGAAATCGGCTACTCTCGTTATTCAGTTGCAATCCTGCCACATTCAGGTATGTCAACACTTGCTAAAACCGAAGGAGTTGCGTCAAAACGTCGGATGAAAACACGACGATTTCGTCAAGGTAGCATAGGTGATTCTTCCATTTGAGAACCACAAGAATGCCCTAAATCATGCGTTCGAACGGGGCATGCGTGTTACACAAGCCAAACGAAATTACGTTAAATTCATACTACCCGTCTGGTCTAACGAAAGCGGTCTTCGGACGATCTGCTTCGGCCATCGACACCTGTCCGTATCCCGAACTTAAGTATAGGGGTGAGAAATATTCTGCGACTCCTAGGCATCATCTGGAATCCTAGGAATCATCGATGCGGGGCAACGGGTATACATCCACGCGGGTTATTTTTGTTTAGGGGGAGGTAGTCGACACAAAAACGAATGGAACCACGTTTTGCGAAGATGTACAGCCAGTGAAACCCAGGGACTGTTCTAGTGCCGAGTGATGCCGCGCTGGAGCATGGCGTCCACTCGCCCGTCACGTACGCGACTTTCCGAAGGGGCGACGTGGTACGGCTGATGATGTATGGGCGCATGACAGGCGCTGTCGATTGGCTCTCCGACTGTCGAAGTACGGCCTTGCGACGTCTGCGCACAGCCGATGGGCAAATAGAATTGATTAGGCAGTCTCATTAGCGGGTTAATTGTTTTGGCGTAAGGTTACCGTCGATAGCACCATTAGAAATTCAGATGACGGCGGAGGCCGGAAATGGAGTGGCAGAAGGCGCGTAGAGTCCGTTGACTCTAAATTGCATACGATCCCGTGAAACGTCGGCGCAAACGGTGAACTCGACGGGCTCGACGTGTCGAAAGCATTTGCCACGGAGCAAGGAGCGAGGGCTTCCCGAGAATTGCAAATAAACATTGCAGTATAACCATCCCGGATAGTGAGGACGGTGTAGAGCAGCAATAGACAAGGACGTTCATAAAAAATTGTGAACGGGTTAAAAGCGCAGTGGCATCAGAAGAGAAACGGCAGGATAAGTGCACAACGATGCCGGAGCATGAAGGAATAGTCATGTCTTCGCCGACAAGAGGCTCAGCAGGAGGAGCTGTAAGTGACGATTCAGGTGTCTCATCACACAGCGAAGAAAACTCAAGCTATGCACGGGCGCAGTCGATGATTACGTAGTGACGAGAAAAGAAATCCCACCCCAAGATGATGTCTTGAGAGCATGAAGAAATAACGATGAAGTCGACAATGTCTTGTCTTGGATGAGTACCAGACCGGTGCCCTAAACAACCGTTTCTATGTGATGCGCTGAAGCAGTACGTAACGAGAGGCCAGTACCAGTTGTGATGACCTTCTTCAAACGGCGAGAAAGCTGAAAGCTCTTGACCTAAATTGCGGCTCCAGTATCGATCAGTGCGTGGGTGGCGATGCTGCCTATGATGATATCGATTACTTTCGTGGGTGAAAAGTTAGGCATTGGAGAGTTCGTCGACAATGCAGCCCATGCCTCCGGAACTGCGGCTTCTAGTTTTCCGCTTCGTTAGTTGGAAGAAGCCGGCGCATTGGTGACGACAAGCGCCGTCTTGGAGATTGCGATAGACTATTGGCGGTATCCAAAGAATCGAGAGCGTAAAAAATCACGAGAAAACTAAGTGGTGCGTGTTGAGTCGGCGACGGCGGAACTACGGGGAGTTCCAGGAGGACTGCTGTGTAGCTCTCATGTTCGCGCGGTGGCAGTAACGCGATACATGACCGGGAGTTAAGATGCAAAGCAGATTGGGCGGTTGTCCAGCGTGCGCCAAGGGTGGTCGAAAACGACTGGTCGGGCCATACACGTGGCAGTCTCTGGAACACAGGTGGTGCCGGCCGGTAGACGGGATCCATAGATCTTCGTGTGACCTCAGTGCGCTGTCGTGGCATGAACGGGAAAATTGGTGCGTTTAGGACGCCTTCGGCAAAGGGCCTGGAGACGGCGCTAGTGTAGTGTAGACGTCTGGCAACAGGTAGCGTTTGCACCTGGGTCATATACGTGGGCGGAGCAGCAGGTGGTGTATGATAATGGTGCACATGACCTAAGCGGTCTCAGGTGCGTGTTGGCGGAAGCATGGTATGGTATCTTCTACGTATTACAGGATAGCAATGCTAACGTAGGGGCAAGGATGGCGTCAAACGTCGGTGTGTCGGGGAATAAGGAAAGCTGACGGGCAACGTTTTTCCGCATCAACTGGTGAATACGCGAAGACAGAGTGTTGATAAACTCGACATTTCCGGGTCAAAGGTTCACCGTGGGAGAGCTCGCTGTCTCCGCCGCTCGTCATAGCTCCGGCACAGGTTGATGATATCGGTGGCTGTTAGGGGATTCAATCGGCAGCAGAATCTTGAAGGCGTCATCGGCTATGCCTTTGAGGATGCGCTTGATTGTATTCTCGTCACTTACTGTGGTGCTCACCTTCCAGCACAAACCCATAATGTCCTCGATGTAACTGAGGAAGTTCTCAACGGGCTGCTGCGCTCGATCTCGCAAGCCTTGCTCCGCGAAGCTTCTGCACTGAAGGGCAAACAAAGGGATCCGACAACCTCCATTTGAATACCAACCAAGTCGGGTATCGCTTTCCGTTTTTGCCATAACAAAGCTCTGTCGTACGGGTCAGGTAAAATGTCACGTTGCTCAGTTTCACTTTTGTCATACCAGTTCTTGTGGGTAGTTACTTTTTCGTACGTAGCGAGCCAGTCTTCCACGTCCTGCTCGGCTGTGCCACCGATGAATAGGGGATCCCGCTGACAAATTGAACCAACGCAGAAGATGGGCGTCGAAATCGGTGCGGACTGTGGCTCAGTCTCGCTAGGGGGAGCCATGGCCCTGGGGAGTATCCTGGAGCGACGTTCCATCTTATCGAGAGATCAGGACCGAAGCAACCTCCACCAATTTTAAGTTGGTGTGTTGCTCAACGGCTTAAATATCAGAGCAGAGGCAGAAATCGCAATTCAAGACGATGGTGGTTTAATTTATTGCCCTCGACACCAGCGATGCTGCAGACCGACACCGTTCGTACACATTAATATATATATATATATATATATATATATATATATATATATATATATATATATATATATATATATATATATGTATATATATATATATATATTTATTTATTTATATATATATATATATATATATATATATATATATATATACTTATATATATATTTATTTATATAGGCAGCAGTAGAACTTTGAAGATAGAACTTAGATAGAATAGAAATTTGAAGAACACAAGAGATGTAAAACTGGGAACAAGTTAAAAAACGTTTCTGCAAAGGGACTCGCTTTCTTCAGGGCAATCTCTCGCCTAGCTGGCACGCTTTAAATTGGAGTAGATCCCCAGGTAAGAGGAGAGAAGAAAAGAAGGAAGTGAAATTGAGAAAGCGGATTTGTTTGGGCGTATGTCGGGGGAGATATTGATCGGTATGTTCAGTAAAGCCATCTCAGTGGATTTACCTTCTGGGAAACCGTACTGTTCTTTAACGATATCTTGAGATTAGTTGAGAAATGTATTTAGGCGTGTTTTAAAAAGATGCTCAACTACTTTTCAAAATAAAGGAAGAACAGAAATGGGGCGGTAGTTGCCGATGATGTTCAACGGACCTCCTTTATGAATGACGACTACTCTTGCTTTTTTCATGCTCTCCGGAAATATTCCGGTTTCAAACACGGCATTGCATTCATGTGCCAGAGGATAACACAGGAAATCAGCTACGGCAATAATGGGTGTGTCTTAATTGTCATCGTACCCGGCTGCAGTATTCTTGTCTAACGTTCTAATAAAATAAATACTTCCAATTTAGTACAAGGTGTTAAAAAGATAGAGTGAGAAGCTTCGGACGGGATGTATTGCCTTCAATCAAGACATGACTTGTTAGACGAGGGTGCTGCGCCCGCATCAAGAAAATAATTGTTGAATTTTTCAGCTGAACATTCCCGACTATATTCTACATTGTCTATCACAAGGCTATCTGAGATAGAATTCTTTGATGCAAATACTAAATTTCTTATTGTATTCCATATTTTACTCGGATGGTTGGAAATTGACTCAAACGTCTTTTTAAAAAAGTCTAATTTTGCTTTCTTTAGGTCCCAGTTTAACACAATTCTTATGCGCTTGTACTGACTTAAAATATCGACGTCGCGAGAACGAATGAATTCGTCATACAATTTGTCAAGAGTTTTAATTCTGCTGTATATCTCTCTTGTGACCCAAGGTTTTCTTGATTTTTTGTATTTCTTTACTTCTTTCAAAGGAAATGCTCGCTCATAACTATATTGAACCTTACGCAGAAAGATGTCATACGATATACTCGGATTTGTTTCGTTATAAACATCATCCAAACTTGTGGATTCCATAAACGCCCAAAAAGTATTCAAGGAGTTTTCGCTGTTTATTCGATGGAATGCCGAGTGCTTTTGGGAATACTTTGTTTTCCGTTTAGAAATGGGAACAAAACAAAATATGGGCAAATGGTCACTGAGGCCGAATGTCAAAGTAGCGGAAACTACATCATTTGCATCATGGGTAGTGATACATAGATCAATAGGGGTTTCACAATTTGTCGTTATGCGGGTTGGGGAGTGAATAACATTCCTACAGGAAAATATTTCAAGAACATCCTAGAAACCTTGGTGTTGTTCCTTAGGTGAAATTACATCAATATTGAAATCTCCGACTAAGACAACTGGCAATTTCAATGAGCAGGCATATTCAAAATTACCATGCAAATACGACACAAGTTTTATTACCTCACCGGATGGCGGACGATAAACAGAAGCCACCAGTGTGTTCCCACACTTCGCGGCGATTGACTCATAATCTTTACAGACATATGAAAACTCGGATAACACATCATATTGCAAGATATCTTTTAGGTAAATGGAAGTACCACCTCCGTTCTTATGTGACCGGAAAACACCCTCTGTTTTATATCCGACAAGCGCCACTACGTCTTGTTCGCACGAAAACCACGTTTCAGTAAAAGCTAAAACTTCAAATTTGTGGTTAAGGGATTGCAAGGCGGCATCAATTTCAAACAGTTTATTTTTTATACTTCTGATGTTCACGTGAAAGATCGACATAGTATTGCTCGAACTTTATAAGGAGAAAGTGCAAACAAAGATTGTTAAACAACTATTCATTGTAGAAATCAATTGGACGAGCACTGCCATCAAATAAAAAAAGAAACGACAAAGCACAGTCGTTAGCACACGCTGCCGTTTCAGCTGATCTTATCAAGGTCAGCTTCGCATTCAACTCGAATGACCGGCTCGCCGTCTGCTCTGCGCACTAGCAGCTTTCCGTTTCTTTGCCAGGCATACTCGTAACCCATCTAGGTGGCTTTAGCTTTCATCATCCACAACAGCTTTTTTGTTTGTGGGGTTAGATTATCAAGAAAGTACCCTTCAGAATTATTAGCTTTCAACTGTCCTCTTTTTTCCATCCAGTTGTCACGCATTTTACGGGACACAAATCAGACAAGTATAGCAGGAATTTTCCCGGGTTTCGCCGGCAGGCGGTGAAGGCCATTAATGTCTGTTTCCTTCACATCTGGCAATTCATGCTTACCGGCCAACTCATGTAGTGTACTCAGCAAACTTTCCTTTGGAGCTTGCGGGATGCCATGAATTTCAAAATTCTGGCGCGGCATGTACTGCTCAAGATTATTGACTTGCCGTTGCAGGCCTTGCACCACCTGAACAGAGCTGTTTGCTTCAATCTTCTGATCCTTCTCTTTTACATGTCAATATCATGTGACTGCCGTAGCATTTCCTTCAGCACGTCATTGTACTGGTCCGAGATATGCTGAACCGAATGCTCCAATTTTTTGACCGTCTGCTTCACAAGAATTATGTCATCGACTTTGCTCTTAATCTCCGGTATTTCTGCCAGTTTTTTGTTAATCTAGGTCAACACAGACTCGAATGCAGTTTCTTGTTCCTGCTTTCGCCTGTTAGAAGCTTCGGCCCCTCGAGCTGCAAATATGTTACAGGTTTGGCACTTCCAGCTCTTTTTAGTGGTATTGGCCTTAAAAGCCGTCTTCGTTATGCCCGAACATGTACCGAAATGATAGGAATAATTACATTGCCAGCACGTTGGACATGCTTTTTTGTAAGAGACGGGTTCATTACAGGCCAAACACGGTCACTGTCAATCATTTCGGGCATACACAGCAATTCACAGACAGGCTTTAGCAACAAGAGCGACAGCAGTGGTGGTGGTGGCCAATGACTGACACTATAAGGACAGATATCAAACTACAACCAACCTGAAATTGGCGATAGTAGTGTTACACCACCGCCGCTGAGCAAATGCGTCCGCTCCAGCTGGTCTTCGTCCTTTTATCGGTGCTTCGAATACGTCACGCCAAGGCAGGGGTAGGGCGAACGGCAGCCAGTGAAGATTAGCAGCACAGTGGTATCCCCCAGCAGGCGTCGTCGAGATGCTCGTCTTGCCAGGAAACTGCAATTGGCGATAGAAGTGTTACTCGCATGCCGCTGTCTTTGCCACCACCGCCACTCAGCAAATGCGTCCGCTCCAGCTGGTCTTCGTCCTTTTATCGGTGCTTCGATGACGTCATGCCAAGGCAGGGGTAGGGCGAACGGCAGCCGGTGAAGATTAGCAGCACAGTGGTATCCCCCAGCAGGCGTCGTCGAGATGCTCGTCTTGCAAGGAAACTGCAATTGGCGATAGAAGTGTTACTTGCAGGCCGCTGTCTTTGCCACCACCGCCGCTCAGCAAATGCGTCCGCTCCAGCTGGTCTTCGTCCTTTTATCGGTGCTTCGATGACGTCATGCCAAGGCAGGGGTAGGGCGAACGGCAGCCGGTGAAGATTAGCAGCGCAGTGGTATCCCCAGCAGGCGTCGCCGAGATGCTCGTCTTGCCAGGAAACTGCAATTGGCGATAGAAGTGTTAGTTGCAGGCCGCTGTCTTTGCCACCACCGCCGCTGAGCAAATGCCAATTGGGACTGCCAGTTCACTTCGGAGTGAACTGGCAGTCCCATCGCCTGCTAAGCCGACTGCTTCTTTACAGCAGGGATTTCAAGAAGGCACGGCTTCAGGAATAACTCTTGTGCTCTGGCTAAAGACGGCAGATGCTGAACAAAGTGCAGGCGCACTGACTCTCGCTCCCTCAGTGCATCAAACTTCTGCAGATCTTCACTGCACCACGTGATGACAATTTTCGCCGAAGCATTCGAAAGCGTTCCAGACACATATACAATTGAACTGCAATTTCGCTTGCTACTTCAGTGCCGACTCACAGTCATATCGCATTCTAAACTGACTGCTTCTGTACCGCAGGTAGGTTACTTTCCTACACTAAGTTAAACCAGTCTCTTACGGCCAGTCTGCTACGAACTTTTTAAGTGCAATGCACTTCTTAAGCGACCCTGAACCTGCGTCCACCGGCGATGTCTGCGCACGTGGAGATGGGCGCGCGCAGCCTGGCCGGTGACATGGCACACACCCACGTGGGGGATTGGCCAGGAATCTCCTCGTCTTTCTTGGCAACGGGCGGAGATGGGCGCGCGCTGCCTGGCCGCTGACACGGCACATACCCACGTGGGGGATTGGCCAAGAATCGGGCGTGAGAAGGGCTAATGCACCTGCTTAAAGGAGTACTTACACGAAATTTCAAAGCTGAGATCCGCTCTAGCAATCAAGTACAACGAGAACACAAATACGTGTCTGTGAATAAATGCATCTTTCTTTCTTTGTAGTTGTGTGTGTGTGTGTGTGTGATCTCGCTTTCGCGAACATTACCGAACCGCGCCAATTCAACTCGTGCATTCGCACTTTCACATTCTTCCCCTCGAGGAAATGCGATGAATTTTTGTGCAAATGTGTACTAGTGTATTTTTTCCTTTCTTGTTGCCATTGTGAAGGCGCAATAGACAAGTTGGCCAACTTCTCCAAGGCTTTGAGTGAAAAGCCACCACGTTCCGTTAAAGAACTAGCTAAGATGTTCCGGGAAATGACAGCCAAGGTTCTTGACACAGTGGCAAGCATACGATCAGGTAACAAAATGTTGCCGCTTCAAACAGTACAACAACAGACCAACTTGCCCCTATAAAAGATTCTATGAAATTCATAAATGAACGCTTTAAAGGTTTCAAAGCCAAAATCAAGAACCTCTGCAGAAAGTCACCGAGGGTACCAACCGTAGCCTGGGAAGCCAGGAAGAGTGCGAGAGGCTAGAAAGGGAGTTGAGACATAAATCATAGGCGTAAAGCAAAACAGTAGGCGGAACAACATTGAACCAAAGGGAGTGCCATTGACCACGGAGGAGGCCGTTTCCCGTATATTTCTGAATTTTGCCACCTCTCTCGAGGTCTAACTTTCCGGGCAAGACGTTGATGCCACACATAGGTTGCCGGCCAAGGAATCCGGGCGGCCGAACGTAATAGTGTAGTTTGCTGCGGAACACGTCCGAGACAGTATTTTGAAAGCGGCCTAGAAAAACACGCTGAACGCAGATTCACTTGGGTTACAAGGAATTGAGCCAGTCTATGTAAATGCCCACATATGCCCCGCAAAGGAGGTCCTGCACAGCAAGAGCATTCGGGCGAAAAAGAACAGAACTAAAAATTAGCCCGCCCGATGACGACGACGTCGGGACTATAATGATAGCGGCCCAACGGACTGCGTAGTGCAGCACTGGTGTAGTCAACAATTCTGTAGTGAATAGCTACGAACACTGGGACCCAGGCCGGGCACGCAGGCCTATTGGTATGGGCACACTGCCTTCTGTGGCCCTGGCAGGCTTGGGTCTCCCAGAATATGTATGCTAATAAAGTATTATTATTAAAACAGGAAAGTCAGGCACGGAACATGTGAAGATTACCTGTCCAAAATTGTGTGATCGTCGGCACCTAACAAACCCTAAACGTAGCACTGGAATGAGGGGTTCCAGAAACGGCGGATGACAGCCACAAGCCAAACAATACTGCATCGATCTTTCACAGCATCCTTCGTAGCCTAACAAAAATGCGAACTTGCTTATTGCACATCTGTCGCCGCACACTACTTCTTCTGATAATATTGCTACATCTTAAACATGGTCAAAAAAACGAGAACATTATATTCCCTGGATACGCGGCCGCCTCAAATCCACGGCATTCAATTTCAAGCGAAGGAGGAGTAACCCTCGTTGTTCAAAATCGTCACATATCCTCAAGGCTAACGCCGATGATGTTCAGTTCCCCGAAATTCACACCTTATTTACCAGACACGATTTCTCTCTTGGTTTTGGCGTACTTGCCTGTCCCTGTCTGTTTTCACTCGTGTCCCGTCCTTTGCGCTGTTTTATTAATGGATTCCTACCAAATCGCCCGGCTTCGCACTCTCGTTCAGCATTTATCAGCCTCCCAACTCACTCATAGCTGCCTTCTTAGATAAACTTGTTATGGATGTTATGGTTTTCTCGAGACCCCTAACTACCTCGACAGAGACATTATTACGAACATTATGCTTCGCATTCATCCCCTCTAACATTTCACATTGCATTGATTCTTGGGAATGGACCTATACGAGCTACATAGAACCTATTCAAAAATTACAGAAACGGTCTTTAAAAACAATAACATGCTCTAATCATGATCACTCCAGTCAAAAACTGTTTAACGATACGCAAATGTTGCGTTTTGATGCATCGCGCCAAGCAAAGACAGCCAGCATCATACGGCAAAATAACCCTTTCAATGCATCCTTCTTTTACACTACTTCTCTGCTCATTAAAAATGCTGCGTCTTGTAATTGAAATCTGCCCACTACAAACAACGCGTACTGGGAACGTCAGTTTGCCGTTCATAAGAGCAAAAATAAGGAGCAGCTTGCCAACAAAAATGTGAAATCCCAAAATTTTAACACCTCCATAAAATATTTATCCAAGCTTGAATGATGCGTGCTAAATTTGCGGTTTTTTTCTCCTGGCATGACTTTTTGTGGTCACAGAAATACTAAACGTGCTTGATGGTTATTTCGTTTGTGCATTCTTTGATATCGGTGTTGGTGTACTGGATTGTGAATCTTGTTGCGGTCTTCCATTGTTTGTTTGCATTTGTATTGTACTTGTACATACCGGTATGCGTATTGTTTGGATAAATAAACGTTCGTGACTTGTTTTTGTGATATTATGTAAATTGTAGATATTTGCCTGCACTGGTGAACCTTTTTCAAACTATCGCTAGTTTAAATAATATTGTTGCTTTTAACCAAGCTTGCGTGTTAGAAAATGCGTTTACTAGTGTAGTACAACCGTCAGTGTTTAGGAGAGTTAGTTGTTCTAAATTTTCTGCAGGACCCAGGACTAGCCATTGCCTATGGATTCAAACAGTCTGATGATCATTGGTATTGTATTCTTTGACAAATAAAAGAAAATGAAATGAAGTGAAATAAGGTAGATGTGCATTGTAAAACCATTCGCTTTCCAGCGAACCCCACACGGGGCACCTTGAGTAATCTTGGGGACGGTATTGGCAACACCGTGGACACCTAGCCCGCAAACATAAGCTGTATTCATCTATGGTGATTTGTTTATAGGTGGAGGATGAGAAAACACTAATGCTGGCCGTCGGAGCCCAGGTCTTGGTCTGGCGAATAGGCTTCCGGTTTGTTGACCAGGCAGGGAGCACTCGGATCTCTTCAGGTATCAACGTAACGCGCACGGAGAAAGCACGCCTGCCCCTGCTTCTTCCAATGCCATAAAGATAATTGAAAACCCCCCTCATACGTGATCCATCCATGAAAAGGGGTCGCACCCAAGTTTCCTTCCCATCCCTTCAAACAATATACATTCCAAAACATGACAACTATCCTGGATTCTTGATTATCGAGACAGTTGACAAAACATACCCTGTTTCTTCCAAGTCCCTATTGCTGATGACTAAACTCCTTGAAAGCATTCTTGGGATATAATTCGATGCTAAAAAATCTCCGAACCGGTGAAAAGTTAGTCAATGTCTAGACACAGCATCAAGCCGCTCACCTCCTGACCCAAACCTGCGGGGCAGTTCTGGCAATCAGAGGCACACCCCATCGTAAACTCTACAGCTCTCAGGGGGTGATTTCTGAGACAGACTTATAGAATGAGACCGAACCTGATCTGTTGGAAGGCCTCAAAGATCAGGGTGTAACAGCACTGAAGCGTATCACCATCAGACGAGGTAGTCAGGAAATCCTGACGAAGCATATATTCTTTACTTTCAACCGCTCCACACTTCCTGAATCCCTTAAAGCAGGCTTCATCTCGTGCTCTGTCCGAGGGTACATCCAGAACCCGCGTCGCTGCTACAAGTTCCAGAGGTTCGGGCACAGTACCAACTCGTGTCGGGGCTAACTAACCTGTGCAAGTGCACCCAGCACCTTCTTAGGACATGTACTAATCAATTACTGTGTGCCAATTGCCAAGGGCATCACGCTGCATATTCGCAGACCAGCGACTGGTTCAAACTTATGAAAAAAAACCAACATCAAAGTCATGAAAAACATCACCTCCCAAAAGCGCGAAAGAGGTTCGTCTGTTTCTCCCTGGGGAGGGACCCCGACGCGGCTCACAGGAGGGGGAGCGGCGTCTCGTTTCGTTGGGAACACATTACGTGAGTGCAACCTTGTGCCACTCCCGCCCCACAACGGGTTACCACTGGCCACCGCTCCCGCACCCACACCGCCTGCTGAGCCAGCAACGGCTGTGGTGGCAACCACGGTAGGTGGCGATGCCACTGCATCCACTATTTCCTCTCAAGCGGCCCAAAGCACACGCGAGGGCTTGGAGGAGATGGAGACGGAGTCATCCGCGGCAGTTCCCACCCCAGCCGGACCACCTCTGCCACCCGGGGGCCTCCTGACACCCTCGGCGGTCGCGGCTTTAAAGAAGGGCACCGGGAAGGGTGCCAAGTCCAAGTCCAGGGAGACCGTTTCACAGGGCGCCTTAATGACTTCGATGATGACATGGACGTCGAGCCGTTCCGTCGTGCACCACTGCGAAAGGAACGTGCTCTGGCGGCCATGTCAGTATAGACGGTCAAAAACCCCCTTCCAATAGTTCAAGCCTGAAAGTGAACAAAACACACAACTACTTCAGTCGCTTTAACCTAAATAATGGGAAGAAAAATATCATGCAGTGGAACTGCAGAGGTCGTCATAAAACTCTTGATTATATCTATGAGTTACTGCATTCAAATCAGCCAAGTGTGATGTGACTCCAAGAAACCCGTTTAACTTCCATGAACCCAAATTTCTTGAATAGTTTCATGGTATTTAGGAGGTACAGAATTGGTGGTGCCACCACATCAAGTGGTGTGGCCACCATTGCCCAGAAATCTTTGGCATGTCAGACTGCCCAACTATAGACAATCATAGAAGCTCTGGTTATTCGAACGATACTCTTCAAAAGGCTTATAACACTATGTTCTCTTTACATCCATCCTGTCTTGCAGCACTCGAGGTCAGATTTCGAGGGTCTGGTTGATCAGTTACCCGAACCTTTCATTCTTTCATAACACCCTTTGGAGATCTGCTCTCACCGATGCCCGAGGTCGCCTCACTGAGAACTTAGCACGTCGGGAGCGTATCTTTTCAATCAGAAACGGCCAACATAGTATTATAATATAGATCCCAACACTTATTCACATTTTGACTTGGCTATTCTATCAGCAGTTCTCTTTCTGTGTATCGAGTGGAATGCGGGCCCTGACAATTATGGTGGTGACCACTTCCGTACCTCACTAACACATATGGGTGAATGCTCAAGAAGTCCATCTTCTCAGAACAAGCTCAATGAAGCAAGAGCACACTGGAATACATTTGCAGAGGCATCGAAACTTCACTACGCGTCCATAACACGTCTACACGTTGAGAAGGCAACCCAACTGCTCACAGCGCAAACCCTTGATGCCACAGAAAAGTATATTCGCCACACGTCTGGTGCGCTCCACCACAAGAGGAGGCCGTGGTGGAATGACGACAGTAGGCGGGATCGAGGGGCCCGGAACAAGGCGTGATGTATCCGTCGGCACCTCACATCGGGAAACCCCATTTGATTAAAAGGACAGTGGCGTTAAGAAATGTTGTGCGCCGGGAGCAAAACAAGATAGTAGGTGTTCCTTCATAACATCAATAAACTCCTACACCGAATAACCAAAAGTATGGACACGAATACGCCAACTCTAAAGCACAATAAACACACAGCCTGCCTCTGGTCAGCGGTCAGGCTGGCACAGTCGCACAACACTTGCAACACGTGTCCAGTTCCGCACACTTAACAAACACTTCCATAAAACACAAACGATCGGCCGAAAAGATGCCTATACTAGATAACAATAGGTCAACATCTTCAAACTCAGCGTTTTCACTTCATGACGTGAGGGCTGCGCTGAGCACGTGTAAATCCTCAGCTCCAGGCCCAGACAACATCATATATACAATGACAGCACCTACACGCAGACACACTTGAAACACTTCTACAACTATAATTTAAATGTGGCTTTCTGGGCACATTCCACACTCTTGGAGGGAGGCCAAACTAGTGGCTTTAATGGAGGAGAGAACGTAGCCGCTGTCTCCCTCAAGTTTCCGTCCTATAGTCCTGATGAGCTGTCTGTGTACGCTTCTCGAGCAGCTGATAAATCGCAGGCCAGTGTACTTCCTTGAGTACAACAGTCTTTTCGAGAGCTGCCAGGCGGGCTTCAAGGAGGGGGATCGACGAACCATCAACACGCCGCACTTGACTAGTACATCAAGAATGCTATCATGCGTAAGCAGTACTGTGTAACTGGGTTTTTTGCACTCGAGAATGCCTATGACACTGAGTGGTGTTACGCGATCCTGAGTTACCTCAAGTCGTTCGGTGTTTTGGGTAACATGGTAAACACCCTTGTCAGTTACTTGCCAGAGAGAACTTTTCGAGTCAGGGTTGGTAGGGCACTCTCAAAGGTTCAGGTGCAAGAAAATGGCGTGCGGGAAGGTGGCGTATTGAGCTGCACTCTATAGTAAAGATGACTCTCTTTGGAAGGAATTGCCACATACAATTTCTTATTTATGTATATAGTCGACTTGCAGATATCTTTTCAATCATGTAATATGTCAATTTCTGAACGTCTAGTTCAGATATGCACCGAGAAACTTAGTGGCTGGGTAGACAATTATGATTTTAAACTCAACCTGGAAAAAGCTCTTGCGTTGCGTTCTCCATGAAGCGTGACGTACATGCGGAATAGTCTTAATGGTTTGTCCATTCTTGTGAACAAGGAGCACAAGTTTTTAGGTGTTCTGTGAGACCACAAACTCACATTTATTTGACACATCAACGAACTTAAGCAAAAATGTCTGAAAACAATGAATATTCTTAAGGTTCTCTCCCACCAATCGTATGGGGTGGACAAAGAACTCCTGCTGCGCTTGTATACGTATACTGCTTTGCTTGGTCTCTTTTGGATTACAGATCTGTCGTGTATGGGTGGGCGACTAAAACTGAAATTTCGAATGCTTGACCCAGTGCTACACTTGGGGCTTCCCCTTGCATCGGGAGGTTGTCGTACCAGCTCGGTCCACAGTCTGTATGTCGACTGTAACAACTGGTGCCTTGAGAACCAACCTACGTACATCGACTTACTTTATGCTTTGAAATTTTCATCGCTGAATAAAAATTCTTTTTATCCGGTATTTACCGATACATCCACATCTATGCTGTTTGTAAATCACCCAACTGTTCCTCTCCCTTTTCAATTAGACTGACAGAGCGAGCGTCAGGTCTCAGCGCGTTTTTAAATAAGTACAGATAATCCTTTTCAGACATTTTACCACATTGGAAAGTTCGCCCTGCGTCCTGCGGACCTTCATTTATGAAACTTGGGAAAAATCGGTTACCACAAGCTGCAATACTGCAGCATTTTCTGTCCGTGCACTTTAAATACCCATGTGTAGAATTTTAGTGACGCTTCTAAAACCTCCACCATGGTGTACTCCGCTGCTCATGGTACAAATTGCAATGGATCCAGGAATGTGAGCGTACACACAACCTTTTTTTCAGTCGAACCATCTGGAATTCACTCATTACACAGCACAATCTTGAAAATCAAATTTCCAATTCTATCATCTATACAGATTCCTTGAGTGTTGTTGAGTTCAATTTAATCTTGTGTTCAACTCCACTATGTCTGTGTACGCTCAAATTTACGAGGAGGTCCTCTGCTGCGTCCCAGGACCCGGTGAGATCTCTTGGTACGAGTTGGCAGGCGAGAAGTCCCGCTGCTGCTGTACTTAGCGACACTGTAGACATTACAACGGTACCCTATACAGAATTCAAGCCACACATAACACAACACATTCGTAGAACATGACAACCACACTGGAGTGAAAAAAGAGACAGCAAACTACACCTAATAAAGCCACACTTCTGACGGTACACAGTTGACTCATACAACAGATAACCCGGAAGTCACCTTGGCGATGCTACAGTTAGGGCACACGCATGCAACGCACTTCTATCTGCTCCCGGGATCTTCTAGACCCCAGTGCAGCAGGTGCGAAGAGGCCCTATCCGTAGTTCGCGTACTCATTCGATGCAGGGCACTCGACATAACACGACGCAAGCATTCTCGTGAACTGTACAGACAACACATTCCGCTACACCCTTCACACTTATCCGCCGACAACCCAGTGTTTTCTAAATTGCGTGTTTTCCGTTTTTATTAGACGTCATGTTTTTACAGCTTCTTTCATATCATTCCTAATCAGACTCCCTATAAACCACCCATCTTCATGCAATCGCTTGACTTTTGTTTTTACTCCACAATTTAGTATTGAATTGCACATCGGTCCCCAACAAATACCTTTGTCTTTGGCGTTGTTGGCCCTAGTTGGCCTTGAACCTTTAAACTCAAACCACCATCATCATCATCCCATTGCAGCGCACTTGACCAGGGCGGTGACAGACATGCTGTAAAATTTTGGGGCAATTGCATTGCACGCAACTGCGGCCTCTGCTGCGGCAGTCCCAATGCATTACAGGCCAAGCATATTGGTCAGTCATAGGCGCATAGAAGCGCGAATGACGAGATGGCTGGTAGACTCTTTTCCTACTCGGGGCTCCATCTCTATAACAGTAGTAGTTTTTTTGACCGTGGAGCACGTAAATGGTAACGCTTTGATCTACTTCTTCACGTGTCCAAAACGTTTTTTTCGATATGTCGACGATTGTTTTATCATGGTGAATACATCCTTAGGTGAGGGCCTCATTATACATCTAAATTCCATTCACCCCGCCATTTGGGTAACGGTAAACTGTGAAATTGATGGCTCCTTACCCTTTCTTTACACCCAATTGAATAAAGGAGGCATGAAAATTATGTTCTCGGTTCACTGGAAGCCCATAAACCCTAGTCGCCACATGCATTTTGTTGCGGTTCACCCCGCCAACGAGAAGGCTTCTGTTGTGTTCTTTTTGTTTCCAAAACACCAGGTGCCATTTGCTGCTTGGAATAGCAACGCAGGCAAGAAGAAAGCCGGGTAATTCCGGACCCGTCAGAAAAACGGCTACGCAAAAATTTATTCACCCCGTAACCCGCCTCACCGAACGAAACAGGGGGACAAACTCGCGGAGGATATCGATCATCAGTATTCTGAAACGCGTGCCTGTGCTTTACATCCAAGTAACTAGCGCTGCCTCGGCCTGCGTTTTGAGAATAGCGAAGTGCACATTCTCCACAAGCAATCGACAACTTTTGACCAAATAACCCCCACCCTAAAGACTGTGCAAGGATATAGAGAGGGCCGGAGTCATTTCCCGTATTCTGTGAGCAGAGTGCCCTGTATCATTCCAAATAAGAAACAAAAATATCCCGGAGCGTATTAGACAGCACCACGACGACGTCCGGAAACAGATAAGAGAAGGCAGCGCAGTTGCGAGGGCTGTGAAGTGGCCGACCGCAAAACGGACTTCTACGAAACGTCCACCCCCGTAAGGTAAACGAAATTGAGGAAGAGGCTTTTGTGGCACTATGTGAGTGCCTCAGAGAAGCGCTCTTTGCAAGAGACGAAGTCCTGAAACGATATAAGACACAGCAGCAGTGCGGAGCCAGTCACCGCTTAAGAAGAAGACTAGCAGGCTGAAAAAACAGGCTGCATTTTACTAGCGAAAAATAGACGCGGACGAAAAAGAAGTACACAGGACACTCGCTAGCGAGTGTCCTGTGTACTTCTTCTTTGTCCGCGTCTATTTTTCGCTAGTAAAATGCAGTCACATAACCAACTAGCCCAACTTTATGCCTTAGCTGTTCCAAAAACAGGGTTTTTATTGTTAGGATTGGTTCGAGAATAAGAATATTTCTATTTCAATTGGAGTGTGCCCGTTTGCATCATGAAGAAGCTTAGGAAATGGAATACGAGAATACGAGAATAAGCTTAGGAATACGAGCATCCTAAAAGATTTAGAACTTCACAGTTCAACATACCTAAAAAAACATGATAAAAGGTAGTTGTCACACTCGTTCTATACGGTGACAACATTTTACTGATTTTCATAGAAGCTAAAATTCAGAGGGTTTTCTGTAACATATTTGCTTTTTTTAAACCCACATGTATTGGCGACAGGGGGGATCATAAAGCGGTGCAATCAATTGTGAACTAACCAATGTCGAAAATACATAAACTAAGTAGCAAAAGAGTCGTCTCAGCAACAGCTTAACATTTATTTTTTTCGAACATACCCACATTAGTTAATGGTTTGTGGCGCAATACACACAAAGTGGGACAATGTTTTGTATCCTTCAAGAAGACAAAGGCATGACATATTGGCCACTTTCCGAGAGGAGAAATTTAAATATTGCTTGAAACTTCCATTTTTCTGCATTTTGTGTCCTTGTCTCAAGAAAATTTCAGGCTATTTCATAATTTTACCACACATCCAACAGTCAACATCCTCGGAAATATTCGGGCAAAATTAATTCTAAGCCAGCCAAAGCAAACTAGATTTTTATGCGTATGTTACCTCAAAAAAGCGCTGTGATGACAATGACTTAATAAATGAGTGGTTTCAAAATATAGATATTGCTCGAGTGCAGCAAATATCTTTAGACGTATCTGCCCTAAAGCACGGAAACATCAATCTCTAATCTTGCAGGCCTAAGTGGTTGGTCTAAGTATTCTTTCCCTAAGGTACCACTTACCGGAAGATCCTGTAAGAAGCACAAACAAGTTTATACATTCGCAGGTATTTAAAAGTGATTCCTTGGTTAAAACAAATCTTTTTAGCGGTGGGATAAACGCAGATTAGAATAAAATAGGAGTACATTCCACAACAGAATCAAATTATTTTGCTTTAAATGCCGATCAGCATGTTTTCAAAATTATACACTGTGCTCCCTAGTAACGTTGTAGTCTGATGAAACACAGCAGAACATTTTTACTAAACCACCTGGAACTTTTATCAAAATTCCTAAGCTAATTTTTCTGCTGAAAACAAAGCAAATAACGTACCAAGGAAAACAAGCGACATAACCCTGACCCCGCAAAGTGTTTGCAACGTGTAGCAATTATTTTTTGCGGTAATTAGCCCTGGCACATAAGCTATTTAACTGGCTTCCCATTCGGAATGGCGAAACGTGCATGGTCAGCAGACCGGTCACATCCATCTGATATTTGTTTAAAAAGCTTTTTCGTTTATGTAGAATCTCGCATGTCTTCCCATTTCCCACTCATTTCACTTATTGAAAGATTTGAACTACTTTAGCTATACGTCATATTACACCACATCATAGAAAAGTTCTTACACTACGCCAACACCAGCACTGCCGCTGCACCTGCACCTACAAGAGACGTGCGGAAACCGCTTCGGCAGCTATACCGGATTTTGAATGCGCTTGACGTTGTATCCGCAGATGCGTACGCCCGGTGTCTTGGCCCCGGCGGTGTACTTTTTTTCTCGTACTTTGTCTGTGCGTTTCTGTGATTCCATCGCTTGTCATTGCTCCTGTGTCGATGTGGCCCGTTTTTACTATACAAGCCTGAGCGCTCGTACTACCCTGTCCTATCCAACCATCATTCATTGTCTGAGGCTTTGCTTTCAATATTTGATTAGCCTGCACAGCCGCTGTTTGAAGACGTGCAGGACATGAGGGTAGAATATGAGTAAATGCTGATTTCAAAGCAAAGCTTGCTAACTCTACCAGCCAACGTTTTTTCCGTGGCGTGTGGGACGAGAAACTCAGATGCTGATAGGGAGGCGGAAGGCGATTTTCATTCGCACAGCACAGTGTAGATGGCGCGGCGATCCGGCGCTGCTATTACCAAGCAATCCTCGTGGTCACCCCGGTGGACGCGTCGACGGCACCATTCCGTCGGCTTTGTCATCTGCTTTGGCGACGGTGTTGGGCCGCTTTTGGCGCAGCCTCGCGTCCATTGCGCGCTTGTTTCGCACGGCGAGGTTAACTTGTTCGAAAGCCCCCCTTCCCTAGGTTACCGGGAACTGAGGGAATTAGGTGGTCGTACGGCAAAAATACGGTAAGAATTGCTTTTCGGCACGGGAAAACAAAATATATAGCCGCTTGCAGAAATCTCACCGATAGAGAAACGGCAGCTTTTGCGCACTGCTTGTCACGAATGAGACTGCATTTTCTGAATAGCTAAATACCAATTAGGTAGTGTTGCAACAGTTATTACAAAAGAAGAATGGAGCAACTGGTTCTCATAACCCGCGATTTTAATTGTTCCGCCAGCTTTCTCAGAATTCTAAAACTTAAGGAACTGCTTGAAATCTGTATAAATGGGGATCAGTGAGCTCACCTGCCTGATTGTTTTGTTGTCTACGCTTGTGTCCCGCGGCGGCGTAGCCCGAACTAGCATATCAGGAGTGCAAGGCCCCACTGTCTCAGCCTTCGAATCACGCTACTCTCCGTCTTCTTTCTATCCGGGGTTCAGCGGCAGCGTCCGCTACTTGATCACGGCCCTGGCCGACGCTGCTGCGTTCGGGACGGCGCCCCCGCGAATCGCAGTTAACACCTTGCATAATTTTTTGTTTCACTCTTTCTAGAGCCACGTGTGTATATTTAAGTGGCGTAGCATGGAAATTGTTGTGGCTGTTATATAAAGGTTTGCTTTCCAACCACCTTCAGAGCGTGGACTGTAGCCAGTTTTTGAAAAACTCTCAGTTTCGTTGAGCATGGGGCGATTCTTTGGAGAATTTATACCACACAAGAAATGAAACAACCACTTTCGAAGCCCCGTGACCACAAACCATTACAGAACTGAATTCTCACCCGGAATAAATATTTATTCAACGTCTACGGGATGATTTGGCAATTTCGAGTTCTTTATCAACTCCTGAAGCTACAAGAAGTGCCCAATTTATAACGATGGCAGCAAGATGTGGTAATTACAAAAGTTCGTTTAGTTTTACCCTTATCAAATGTATTTATGCACAAATACTGATGACATCATTTTCCGACGTACGTTTGAAAACTTGGGCTTTTTTTTCAAAAACATTTGAAAACCTTTCAAAGAAATTTCATAACAAAGTGGAGAAAAGGCAAAATGAACATGAGCGCGAAACTTTGCAGTATTCTTTGCCACAAGTATTTGTTCGTTCAATGATTAATACTCTTCGGCATCATAAAAATTGCTAAAACTTCCAAGGGTTCTCAGTGTGACGGGTAATAATTTTTAACTGCAAAGCTGGCCTAGACAGCATGCAGAGAAACGTTCACTGTATTTGGGCGCCGTTAAATGGTTTTTTTTTTAGGTGTGCAACATTCAGTACAAGAGTGCGTTATCAAAAGAGGTCACGCATAGTGCGGTAATCCACACGCATAAACGCCCTGGCTGGAACCAGCCCAATAAATACAAGAACTGTTATCTGGAGGCCATAATTAGGTCCACACATCGGAATTTGAATCAAACATGCCGAATTCTCAACCAGTTCTCTTTTCTCATTAACACCTTTTATGTTTGCCTGTGCGGCTCGGCTACACTCTTTAAAAAACATTCAAAATGATCTCCTCTCATTTGTTTAGGCATCTACTACTGCATCAATGCTTAAAAGCTGCAATGAACGAACCCCCAAAACAATAAAATTGCCTTCATGAATCATTCATGCCTACAGAAGTACCGAAAAAGCTGAAGAGCGACAATGACAACTGTTTACATTATGATACTTTGCCGACTTCAATGTCACCAATGGCATTTGACATATTTGCGCCAATGTTTGCCACACAGCCTAAATTCCTGGTGCTGAGAATAGAGTAATAATATTATTACTAATATTAACGTTTATTTCTGCCTCAAACACATTAAAAAAAAAACAGAGGAGCCGCAGGAAAAGCCGTTATTACGGCTTGACTAGGCCGCGGCCCCCGTTCAGACAGGCAACAGCAGTTGCAATGACCAGAGAAGCGGGTAATTACAGCTAGAAACAAAACTAAGCAAGCGTAGAAGCTTCATGCGTTACATAACAAATGGGTAAAGAAACAACACGTCCCTGAAACAATAAATAAAAACAAACACAAATATTTAGAGCATATAGATGTACCGAAAAAATTCAGCTGAAATACATTATACCTGCAACGCAGTTCCCGGCGCGTACATCTGAACAAATCAAAACCTTCACAGTCATACATATTTAAAAGAGAAGGCCGAGCATATTTCAAGAATTCCCAACCGGTATTTAGGCGCACCATTGGAACAAACCAGCTTCCTTGCATTCTAAAAGGGGTAACTTGTTTTCTTTTGTCGAAGATGGGCCTGATTTCGAATATGATCTATACTGCTTTTGGTTTCTATTTTAAATCGAACACTCAGCCGGTATTTGTACAGGTCATATATTGTAATCATACCTGCTTCAAGAAAGAGACATTTTCTTGGCCACAATACTTCACTTTGAAAACAAAGAAGGAATTTTCATGCAATAGATGAATTTTCTTTAGAAGTGAGTGTGTGGCAGTTCCCCATACAAGCTGACAGTAGTTCATATTACAGTAAATTAAAGAGGTATACAATAGTAGCTTTAAAGATTTTGGGAGAATATATCTGATACACCTAACGGTACCGGTTATCCTTCCCAAGCGCGGGACAACATGATATACATAATTTTCCCATGACATAGTGGACGAAAATACTACAGCAAGACACTTAAACTGATCTACCACTTCTATTTTTTGACAGCTAAACATAATGAGATCTTGGGAGGGAACTGCTTTGTTTTTCGGATGAAATATTATTGCTTTTGCCTTTTTTAATTACGCGCATGTATTTAGACTTCGGCCATTTTTCCAGCGTGGGCATTAATGTGTTAAAGGCCTGTATCAGACAATGGACATCTCCACCAGGGAAGAAAACGCTCACAACATCGGCATAAATAATAAATTTTGCATCCCGGTTGATATTTATAATGTTATCAAGGTAAAAATTAAACAGCAACGGACCAAGCACACCTAATTGTGGGACGCCAGAAAAAACAGGTTTTATTTCGAAATAAGTATCGTTTATAATGACGGTTTGTTTTCTTTTAGACAAATAGGTCTTTATGAGTAATGCAGCTTGGCCCCTAATTTCATAGTACTCTAGCTTCGTTAGAAGTAACTCGTGGTTCACCAAATCAAATGGCTTGGAGAAATCTATTAAGATTCCAACTACAAAGGCTCTATTTTCAAATTGTGTAAAAATATATTCTTTTAGTTCCAGGAGGTCGAGCTCTGTAGATTTGTTTTTGTGAATACCAAATTGGCATGCTGTAATAACGTTGTGTTTATCCATACATTTAATTAGTATGATATTCAAATACTTTTCCAAGGCTTTTTAGAATATGGGGAGTATAGATACGGGTCTATAATTGCTGATGTTGTTGCGATCTCCACTTTTGAACAGGACTGTTATTTTGGCTATCTGCATCTTCTCTGGAAATACTGATGTCGTTAAGCAAGTGTTAAATAGATGTGCAACTACTGGTGCTAATATATCTGCAACATGTTTCAGTAACCTTACTAGAATTTCGTCAATATAAAGGCATTTGCTATTAAGTTGTCTATACCCGATATCACTTCATCTGTTGTCACAGGTTCTAAGAATACTGTGTGTACGTTCCGAACACGCATATATTCGCAAGCATCCTTTAATGAGCCGTCTGCTTTCATATTTGTGAAAAATAGATAATCGCATTTGCCAGCTCACTTCCAACTAGGTCTTTGTCATCAATTTTCAAATTTATAACTTGATTCTGATGCTGATTACGGTGAAGTAATAAGTTTAACCGACTTCCGATAACATCATGACGACCTTTCTTTGTATCTAAGAATGCGGAATAGTATTCCGTTCGGTCTGCTCTAAGTTTCTTCGTCAATATATTTCTGCACTGTTTGAAAAACTTTCAATCATCGACTGTGCGCGTTGTTAAAAACGTTTTATAAAGCTTGTCCTTCAATTTATTTTAATGTCGCAGCTCGGGTGTGATCCACAGTTACCGAGACTTTCTAGGTGGTTTTCGTGTTGTAAAAGGAAAATAAAAATGATAAAGTTGCTTGAACATTCGCAGGAAATTATTGTAAGCCTGATTTGAATAATTAAGGCTGAGAATGGGGGTCCAGTCAACCTGAATAAGTGCAATACGAAACGCATTAGGCGCAGCTTCATTTATGCTCTGAAAGCTAATGCCTACTTAATCTTTGAGTAGTTGGGCTAGCGTATCCATGCACAGAAATACTGGAAGGTGATCGCTAATAGGGCATGATAGGACACCTGTCTGAAGTTTGGAAAGGGAAACGTTCGTAACACAAAAATCTAAAGATGATTGGTTTTCAGTTGGTATTCTAGTAGGAACTTCAATTACATTAAAAAAACCGTTGAAACCAATAGAGTTATAAATTCTCTGGCATAATAGATATTAGAGCTCATATCAATGTTGAAGTCTCCAGAGGCAATAGGCGTGTAGTTTCCATGAGCAACAAACGATAAGAAGTCGTCGTAAAACTTCAGAAATATTGTGACATTCTTACTGGGTGGGGGGTGCAGAGTAAATAAGTTAGCCCACACATAGCGATTATATTTTGTAATCAGGTGTAATAACACTGTACGGGTCTAGTATTTCAGCATTTACACTCACATCGAGCAACAGTGCTACTCCTCCACCACGGCCCACTGATCTATTGAGGTAATGTGTAGTATAGTTAGCCAATTTGAAGACATTATGCGCGCTTGTACTTTATGTTTCACTCAATACTCGCGGAGAACTTGAACTGAAATTTACTAAAAAATTCATCTAAGGATTCTTTTTTTATTTTTTTATTAGAACGAGGAAGTCATACAGGGAAGGTCCGTTGGCAGGAGATAAGGGCATTGCATTATTTAGATATGTTCTTTCTCAAGACCTTACAAAGCGCAGTACTTATTTGAAGCGGTCCAAATCATTGGCAGGTTTGACACGAAGTATACGCGTAACTTCATCTTTGCGAATCAGAATTTTTTCATCTGTGTACCAAGCAAAGCGATAGCCGCTATCTTTCGTCCACTCTTTCACCGCACGAAGCAAGTTCCTATTCGGTCGGGTAATGTTCTCCTCGATGAAGATAGGTGGTTCTTCATTCTTTAATTTGTTTTTAGCTTTCAGCCTTGAGTCTCTTGTTGTCTGTCTTGTAAAACGAGCGAATATTGCAGGCGTCTTATCGGAGCGGGCCGGTAGTCTGCGTATCGTCTGAATGTCGGCTTCCGTGAGGGGCGGTACTTCAAGCTTCCTGGCGATTCCATTTAGAATGGAAAGTATAATTTTCGTTAGGTGCAACCGAGAGACCATGAAATTCTAGGTTAGGCTTTGTGCTCCGGTACTCAAGCTCATTACCCGCTCCAGTACCAGCTGTTATTCGACCATTGCTCGGTCAGGTGGTGCCAAAAAAAAATTGTCTTACGCGACCGTTTCTAGGAGAAAATATTCAGCACAAATTGTTACCTTATCGATCTACAGCCAGCGCGTTACGAGCAGAGATCGCGCAGAAGTATTTCTCCAAAAACTGCTTCGGAAGAAATTGTTCACCGCAACACCATATTTTTCCATCTCCACAGGGTGTTATGGGAGTAGAAAAATTTCACACTCTGTAAGTGTTAGTTGGAAGGACGGACCTCGTATCAGTGAATAATATGTACGGTAGTGTTTTTTAAGTGAAATGTATTGGGTGTCAGGTTGTGGGTGCTATGACATGCACTGTTATAGTCTGTGGCCACCTCTGATGCACACACGATCCTGAGCATCGGCAGAATTAGGCGTCCAGAGGGGAAATCCTTTTTCTCCGTCGCAGTTGGAGGGTAGAGATATTAGACGTTGAAAAACAAAACCTCCACAAAAATAACCTTCGTTTTTTTTTTTTTTTTTCAACCCGGAGACACTAAAAGAAGAAATAGAGATTCTCCGAAATTTTTGTTGCATTGTGACCAATCTGAAGGCAAGAAAATGCTTTCTAAAACCATTGCCTCCCGTGAGATCGTGTGAAGATTTAGGGAGCTGGTACTCGGCTGATACTTTTGTGATTCAGCATGTACCATTATATTATCTCCACTTTTAAAGGGAAAAAAAATGGGCACTAAATTCTCTAAAGTGTCGGAAGGTTAAGCAGGCGATTACCAAAGATTTGTTCACTGCTGCGTTGCGTTAATGGACCCGGAACGTTGAGCTGTTGTATATCACCCATCCAGATAATTCTTGTTTCATGCTCTCATGTTGCCGGGTTAGAAGTGTAGTTACCCCACCCGGCTGCTTCTATGAGGGCGCATCTTGAAATTTTATTTCAACCCAAGTACGTTTGAATGTGTATTTTATTTACTTGTTTTACAGCAGAAACAAATTGTACTTTTGTGTAGTCAACATTACCTACCGGCCATTCGGGTTTGATGAGACATGTTCAGCTTGTGTCTTAAGAAGTATGTTGAGTTTTCATACTTTCAATTTTTGATACTTTCACAAAAAAAAGACTTGTTTCAGCACGCCCCTGTCAATTTATTGAAAAGATGCATCTTTGTGGGAGGGGGTGTATATTAATTAGAAAAAGTTACAGCATCGAAGAAATAGAACGACAAAAATCTTTTCTGTTTCTGAGGGTAACGTGTAGTTTCGAAATGTTTATTAACGCACATACAGCACAGAAGAAGCCTCCGCGTCACAAAACGATATTTTTTTCAGCAGAACGATCTAGGCTGCCGGTTTCTGCACCTATTGTTGCACCAATAAAAAAACCATGTAAAAATAAATTTTGTTTTAGGGTAAAATAGCAAACAAATATTTTGGCAGCAAACCCTGTCCTATAGGTCAGTATTACTCACAACTGTTATAGCTCATCCATGAATATAGGAAACATGGGTCTACAGGCCGCGCATAACAATGTGATTGCATTTGGGAGCAGAATTTAATTCTTCTTTCCCACATTTTTCGCGAATCAGCTGAATCGTGATCAATCCAGTGACACGTGATCAATCCAGTGACACAGAAGTTGAATACCGGTAATGCACCCACGTTTTCGCACGTCGAAGCATCTAGCTGCAATAGGTTACAAAACGCACACGCTGCGAATATCTCACACAAAAAATGGCTGCAAATTGACTCAACAAATTCGTGGGGCATCGCGATAACGTTTCATATCTTTGCGAATTCCGGGGTGGCTGAATCTTTTCAAGATGATCAAAGATGGTTTTGTAAAGGTCGAAAAAATATGATTAGAATAAGGACTGAAAATAACCTTAAAAATGTGTTGTAATGTTTGTAATGTATTGGCGTATAAGAAGTATTGTAAACACCTGAAATTTTATATTACCGCGAACGATGTGAGAGTTTGTTTATTTATTCTTTGTTTTTCTGCCCGGCCACGCCAGGCTCTATCATTTGTGTCCAGAGCGAAGCGTCTGTTCCATATTTTATTGTTATGCCGCACGGGTTATCTCTTTCAGATAAGACTGTTACGCCCTAGCCTCCTTAGCGTAGAATATTCTTCCTTGAGTTACAATGTTGTGGATGTGAATCAGCGGTTCGAGAACCACGTGGGCCGAAAGATAAAAAGCGTCATAGCAGACGCCGCGGGGTTAGACTCGCCGGCCCTCGTAAGCGCAAATCACTTTGCTGACCGCTGCTTTGCCCCCTGTGTATTTTTTTAGTGGTTAGGGGAGCACAAGTTCGTTCCACTAAACGTCTTTCCCTTCAAGACAACTGCATCATCTTTGGCTTCGTGACATCTGGTGAAGGTGCGGGGTATCCACCCTTATTATCCAGGCGCGTCCGACTAGAGCCAGCCGCTAACTATAAGGTTTGTCGCCCAACTTTGGCCTCCTACCAGAAAGACCCAAGATAACGACCGTTGCAACCAACACCATGGTGCAAGAAACAATGTCGCGAATCGTGCTGCAGCAGCCCCTAGAACCGTCAATATTTCGAGGAGGCCCGCTGACGACCCGGATGAATTGTTGGAGAAGTTGGAGCACGTGCGGATCTTGAACAGGTGGGACGGCGAAGAACCATTCCGGCATGTCTTCGTTTACTTGAAAATTGCAGCTCGAGTATTGTTCGAGAACCAAGAGAACACCCTGAACAACTAGACGAAATTCAAAAGCCAGTCCCTTAAGGCCATCACGACCGCGGTGAGAAAAGAACGACGTGCGCTTTTCCTGAAAACTCGAACGCCACACCCCAACGAAGGAATCGTAGTATGCGTTGAGAAAATGAAGCGACTATTTCCGCGCCCGGACCCGGAAAGGACGGAAGAAAAGAAACTGAGGTCTCTGAAGCGAGGAGTGAAGCAAAAAAAGTTTTGCGTGCCTTGTCCGCAACCCCGTTCTTCCCCCCCACAAAAAAAAAAACGGTGGCCGAATTGGGGTCTGAGGCTACCGCCATAAAGCAGACATTGGAAATCTGTACGAGGCAGTGCGACCGTCCCATCACTGCGCTAGTTGCGGACATGATCGATGCCACAACTAATAGCTCTGACACACTACGCAAGACAATACGCGCTGTCTTCAAGGAAGCACTGCGGAAACTCTTGCTAACAAATGCGCAACCCCAAGTCACCTCTATGAGCGACGTGATGCAAGAAAATTTCAACTCGCTTTAGGGACTTCTACGCCTTCTGAAGTACCACGCGAGCCCCAAGCTATGACATACTCCACGGCTGCTCGTTGGCCCCGCCCTGCTCCAACCCTTCGTCAAGAAGTCCCCCTGTACCACTGTCCACTGTCGACCGCCCGACCCCCTGCATCCCAAAGCAAGACGCATGGAAGACGGACGTATGGCGAACCGCCGATAATCGTTAGCGGTGCTGCCACTGCGGAGAGGCGGACCACATCTACCATTTCTCCGCCGACGCACCTCGCCCCCGACCCGGCCAGCGCCCATCAGAGATCGAGGAATACCCATCCAGCACCAGCTGTGGTCCAGCCTGTTTCAGCCGTTCGCCGTCGCCCTATCCATGGCAATGGCCTATCCATGGCCTATCCATGGCAACCGTAGCAATGCTGTCTTCGCCCGTGGAGGTGCCCAGCCCACGCGGGGGAAACTGAAAGCCGCATCTTCTGGAGGTGAAGTTTCTCAACGGCGAAAAATATGAAACCCCCAACGACGCAAGGACGCGCCGAACACAGTGATTCACGACATGTCCTCATCCCTACAACCCGACATAACTCTGACACGACTACTGCACACGACGACAGCTACACGGCGTGACGCGTACCTGACATGACCGAGACTGCAGCTTAGAAGACTACGACCACGACGACGCACAGTGCCCGACTATTACCACGCCCAAACCGAGATGCGAAGCCCCGACGCACCCGAAACTCAAGAAAGGCGGCATCTGACTTCGGGGTGTCCATCGACGGCTTTGATGTAGTCGCCCTGATAGACAGGGGAGCCGACTTCTTAGTAATGAGCGGAAAATTCGCGTCTAAGCTGAAGAATGTTAGGACAAAACGGGACGGTTCGCATATACGCACAGCAAGAGGCCATCTCATAACGGCAAGTGGAACATGCACATCACGCGTAACCATAGACGGCAACACGTACCCTGCTCCGGAATGAACGTTTTGACGGACAACGGTGGAATAATTGATCTACAGGCCAAGTCTACAACATATTCATTCGATCATTCCATGACGCCAGAACCCAACCTCCCGCACCGTGCAGCTGTAAGTATCGTCAATGACCACGTCACCCTGCCACCCCGCGCGAGCTTGATGATCACCGACTACTGTGAAGGTGCTGCTTCTGACGTCGACGCTATCGTAAAGAGTGACCAAAGGTTCCTTCTCGACCGCGGTGTCGCCGCCGCAAGAGGCATTGAGTGATTTAGGCTATGCAAACCCCACGTTTCGGCAACTAATTTCACCGAGGAGTATCAGCATCTAAAGGACGGCGCTGCAATGGCGTTCCTCAAAGAAATGCAGCAACAAGTCAAGTGATCGTAATCACCAAATTTGAACGTAAATGTGCAGATGTTTTCAAGGTGTCAAATCTTTTAGACGTGTCAGGCGCTCCCACAACAAAATCGGCACAGATTACAGTATTTGCTGCGTCGCAACGGCGAGTGTTTTTCGTCAAACTCAAAACTATGTTAGACACCTCTAGAGAAGCACCGAATAATGCCCGACGATGGAGCCCTACCAACCCGACAGTCACCGTACCAGGTTTTTCACATGAGGGAGACGCCATCCGGACTGAAGTCGACGACGCGCTCAGCGACGATATTATACAGCTATCGGAAAGGCCCTGGGCTGCGCCGGTCGTACTCGTTAAGACAAAAGACGGCCGATTAAGGTTATGCGTGTGCTACCGGCGACTTAACGAAACCACCAGAAAGGACATGTACCCCCTGCCCCGAATCGGCGACGCCCTCGACCACCTCTTACACGCGAAGTGCTTCTCATAGAGGGATCTGAATACCAGCTACTGGCAAATTGAAGTGGACAAGAGATTCCTTAGAGGACATCATGTACAAACCCGGACGGCCTCTACGAGTTCAAGGTGATGCCTTTTGGACTGTGCACGGCGCCAGCAACGTTTCAAAGAGTCATGGACACTGAGCCAGCTGGCGTGAAGTGGCACACCTGCCTCGTATACCTCGAAGACATTGTGGTGTTCGCCAGGGCATTCGACGAACACCTTGCAATGTTGGAGTCTGTATTCGAGCCCATTCCCACGTTATAAATCCAGAAGGAAACACTCCGACGCCGACTGCCTGTCCCGGGGCCCCGCCAATCCACAAGCTCAAGACTCTGATGCCGACAGCGCGTTCTTGGGAGTAGTGACGATTAGCGATCTAGCCGCCCAACAGCGTGCCGACCCCGAGTTACGCGTCATGATCAACTACCTAAAGGGCCGCAATATCACCGTGCCTAGAGCCTTCAAACGCAACTTATCAGCATTCACCATAAAAACGCCATCGTCATGAAGAACAATTTTAGCGCCGGAACAAAAACGCATGACTCTCTTTTCACCCCGGTTATCTTCGTCACGAAATTGTGGAAACGTTCTACGACGACTTGTCTTCAGGATATCTCGGCAACGCTCGCACAATTGGAAAAATAAAGGCGTAGTACTACTGGCGCCACCTTGCCTCTGACTGCCGGCGTCGAAACTCGCCGCCGACAAGACCCGCCGGAGTTATGCAGCCGATCGGCGGCCTATCGAGGCCATTCCAACAAATTGAAGTGGACCTTCTCGAGCCGTTCCCTACCTCACGGTCTGAGAATATATGGATTGTCTGAGTGACAGAACACATGACGCGCTATGCCGAGACGGCCGTTATTCTGAGGGTGACTGCACAGGATGTCGCGAACTTCTTTATAAACCAAGTTTAGAGAACATGGAGCCCCTGAAGTCATAATCACGGACCGGGAACGACGTTCACTGCGGAGCTTACGCAAGGAAGATTGTGCACAGCAACACGGATCACCGAAGAACGACGGCGTAACACTCCCAAACGAACTCACTGAAGGAGCATCTGAACAAGACAATTGCCAATATGCTATCAATGTACGTCGACGTTGAAAATAAGACTTCGGACAAAGTTCTTTCGTGTGTTGCGTTTGCGCACAACACGGCTATCCACCAGACTACGCAGATGACACCATTGTAGCTTGTCTACGAAAGACCGACTACGATGATTGACGCCATGCTTAAGCACGTAGAAGATGACAACCTGAACGCCGATGTCCAAAGATACGTTGAGCGTGCGGAGGAGGCCCGCTAGCTGGCTCGAGTTCGTACAACGGACCAGCAGCTGGTATATGCCGGACGCTACGACCTCCGACGCCGAGACGCCGAGTACCACCCTGGAGATCGTGTGTTGGTTTGGACTAAGTGAGAAGAGGACTAAGTGAGAAGCTTCTGCAACGGTGTTTAGGACCCTAGCAGATTCTACGACGTGTCGGCCGACTTACCTACGAGGTGATCCCCGATGGTGATTCCGCAATATCACGAAGACGCACGCGGCACAAAGTCGTCCAAGTGCTTCACCTCAAACCGTACATAGCAACATAACAGACTTTTTTGTTGTTAATTTGTTGCGGTTTGTCGACTCTCGCTTTATTTTAGCATCGGGTCAATGCGCACTGAGAGGGCTTAATGCCGCGAACCATGTACGGGTTTGTTATTTTTTGTTTGTTTTTACTGCCTGGTCGCGCCCTGCTTCGTCGTGTGTCCCAAACAAAGCGCGTGTTCTATTCTCTATTTTTATGCCGCACGGGGTATCTCCTTCAAACAAGAAGACCGTTTCGCCCTATCTTCACGAGCCCACAATATTCTTCCGTGATTTACAATGTTCTGGATGTGAATCGACGGTTCGAGGACCACGCGCGCCCGAAAATAAAAAAAAACCTGTAGAGGAGACACCGTTTTTAGACTCCCCCACGCTTGTTAGTGCACGTAACTTTGCTGACTGCTGCTTCGCCGCCTGTGCATTCTTTGAGTTGCTAGGGCAGCACAAGTTCGCTCCAATAAACGCCTTTACCTTGAAGACATATGCATTGTGTTTGACTTCGTGACAATATATCTTGTCGTTCGGATACCACTAATACCTCTCTATTGTCATATTGCAGCTATACATGTAGTCTGATAAACGACAATCAGTTGGATTTTGTTCTGCCTCTACACACCATTGTCGAATGAAATAACGTAAAAAGTGCAGTTCGCGACAAAATACAATGCTCCGCACTATATTGTATGTTACAATCTGCGTAATAATCAAAACACAATCACTCTAAACATTTTATTGATTTCACGGCAACCCCCTAGCACACACTGCAATTTATGATTTACGGTTTGAATATGAATGAGGACTATTATTGTGAAAAGACCCTCAATTTCTTCAGAAAATCCCGCCCATTTTGCCATCAATCGGTAGCAGGCATGACAGCGGTGACGATCACATGGGTCGTTTTATTTGAAACAAAAACGTATAGAAGCAGAATCACCTCACCGGGCTGTAACAACACTAGAACTCAAACAACCAAACACTTACAAAACACGCACCGCAGTGGCTCAGTGGCCAAGGCGTTTCGCTGCTGATCGAGAGGACGCGGGTTCGAAATCCGCCAGTGGCGGTCGCTTTTATAATGTAGGCGAAAAGCAAAAATGCCCGTGTGTTCGAGACTTCGGTGGACGTTGAAGATCGCTAGGTGGTCAAAATTATTCCGAAGCCCTTGCTACAGCGCGCCTCATCCCCTGCGTTGCGTCGGCGCGTTAATTCCTAGAATCGTCAATGAACTTCCGTAACACAATGTAATGACACGAAGAGAAGAATGATGATTCCTGCAAATCTAATCGCCAAACTTTTCCTAGGATACAGCAGTTATCTCATCAGAGTTGTGTATGAACATAAAAACTGCCCCGCTTTTACTAAAGAAGAACGGATTTCCCAGAAGCCGGTGGCGCATGCGCAGGTTGCGTTCCGCCCGCTCTGCAATCACGAATGTCGATGCATTAATGTCAGGTGGCGCATGAAAGAAAAATGTTAGAAGGGATGACGACATTCACTTCGCTTTCGCATGCAGACCTTCCGTTGACGCCGCCCCTCCCCCTGTTTCCGTTCCCCGAGCCCCGAAGTCAATCCTAGCACGTATCCCACAATATTTTGTTTTCACGTACTTCTATGCCGGCGGTATTTCTGTTAGAGCAGGCGCGCTCTCACACGTCACCGCCACATGGCAGTGTTACGCCCAAGGCCGACTGCGATAATATTGGTTACTGACGCCATATTCAGACTATCGACGTAACAGCCACATCGTGAGCTATGCACGTAGAAACACAGCATTACGACAGATATTGCGACAGTTGCGGCACCAGTGCGCCATTGTCGCCATTGCCTACCTTTTGTCTTCTCCATGGTTCGCGCAAAAGCGTCTCTGATGCGCAGCTGCTCACTCTCTCCGGCCGGTATTTGTCGAGACATGCACGTGCAGTACATTTTTCCCGTCTGTAGGCGTTTGATCAAAAGAAAGCGCTGTGCTTTTATATAACATGGTCTAGGGAAGAAAACATGATAGTCAAACCTTTGAAGAGAGAGTTGACTGATGAAGGCTCGGATGGGTAAAGGAGACAGCAAGGGTGCCATATCACACACAAAATATGCTTTGGCACGACCCTTACACCAGCGCTAACCGTCATATTTTAAACGCATCTCGAGAACTTTGCGAATACGTTCAGTCTGGAACCTAACTTCCAATGCAGTATTCAATGTTGTGCAATGTCTCATCCCAAGAAGATATCAAAACACATTATCTAAAAAGAGAGCCGCACAAAGCCCACGATTTTTATCGCGCAAGAAAGATCCTCCAAAATACTTCCACACAAAACAAAGAAACTGTGCCTTACGCCGGTATAGCAGCGAAACGCGCCACAATTATCGTTGGTGAAGCAGGTACCTTCACAAAGGCGGAATTCAATTGCGTCGATACATCAACAAACTAGCAGTTTTATGATGCTTCCTCTGATGCGACAGATACAGGGTAAACTTTTTGTGATTGTGTGCCTGAAGTCACGCTTATATTTCTGACCTTCCGAAGGAAAACTAAATAAAAGCAGGTAAATATCAGCACGACGAAGAATGAGTATAAAAGTGTGGGAGGTAAAGCACCAACCACTTCAATCAGGAAATATTTCTCCCGTTCTCCTTGAAGTGCCCGTTAGAGTGTGGTGTGTTGAACACCAGCTACCATCAACAAAACACAACTGTACCATTCATTTAAATTCGAAAGCACTGAACGAAAGTTACGCACGGATTTAAAACCCGAAAAAAGAAGACACCACATACGCGTCTAACTCAGCTGAAGATAAAAGCGAATATGAGTACGCTGCCATGAAAGCCTCCATGCCACCGTGGTGTCTTTTCGCCGGACCGTACCCCGACGCCCCTCTTGGCAAGTGCTAGCGCAAAAGGGTCGGTCGTTGCACGACTGTTTTTCCTTTGTACCTGTAAGAGATCGGCACATAGGTGGTAGTTCAACCATCACGCCCCCGCATATGCGGCTGGCGCCACTGATCACTTCCGGAGCTATAACGCCCCAATGGCAACGCATCGAAAAGTCCTTCCGGTGGATCATCGTGACAGACAAATTCTGAACGTACCCTACGTCGAGAACACATCGACAGAGAGAATACTTTATTTGGCCCAAATAAGAAGACTGGTCGTATGTCTTCTTTCTTGCAAGGGTTCGGCCGACCCCATTGGAGTCAGCGGCCTCTCTTGCTACTCGGGCCAGGGCCGGTTGTTCTTCAGCGGTAGAGCTGTGCTGCGGACCCTCAAACTGCACGTCGTTGTGTATGTTTAGCAAATATGTGCTGTGTTTCTGGGGGTTAACTACAGCATTCCTATAAAACCGGAATTCTAATGTGCCCCTTTCCAACGAAATGTGAGGCTGAGATAAATCGCTTTCCATGAAATCGTGTTAAGTGTTTCTACCTTGGTCAAAAAGATGTTTAGACTAGTGTATCGTTTAAATAGACGGTCTAAATACATTTTGTGCTACCAGGGGACTCAGGATAAACGAACGCTCGCTCGGAACCACATGTCTTCACTGGAATTAAAATGGCCCTTCCCTGTGCACGACTGCTATCGTAATGTGTCCTTCAGCCAATGTCAGAATGTCCACCGGGTATTGATTGAACTGCTTGTTTTTTCACGAACAACGCCAAGTTCAGCTTCACATTTCTGGTTCTCAAAATCGCAGTACTTGTCAGCTATCTTGCAAAGCTTCCTTTTAAAATCTTGCTCGTTCCTTGGACTCCTGTGGGTGCTGTAATTTAAGCAAAGCAAATGCACTGTTCTCCTTAATGTTTCTTTGCGTGCTGCTAGCAGAGTCTAACAAGAAATGAGAACGTAAGATTATACTTCAGGCGTTCTGGACTATTTGTACGCCATGTATTGGGCGTGCAAATGTTCGCAGTGCAATGAGTTCTCTACCAGGCTAACCTGCGGTCTTCTTATTATCTGAATGTAAGTTCATGGCCGCCTATATAAAATGACCGAACAGCCACTCCCCTGCTGCTCTCTCCTACCCTTTGGCGCTCGATAGACTTCCTACGGGCTTTCACGTCCGCCAGCCAGCGCCGCTTCTCGGAAACTATGCAAAATAGTTAAAAGTGTGTCTAGCGTTCTCCAGGCGGTGTTCCTGAGCCTTCTTGTTTGCACCATGACTGCCTGTCTTGGTCTGTCGCTGATAAAACTGACTTCGCCTTGGCGTTCGCAAAACCACGTGTACTGCTGCAGGCTGAAGCCGCCTTTGTGCACTTACCTACTTGGATCACTACCCGCATATTTCCTGAGTGGGGCATCTCCCTCTGTCCTCTCCACATTTCGGCCTTGTGTTGTCCGCGCTGTTGATTTTAAGCACTGGCACACAGTTTTAAAATTGAGAACTGTACTGTAGAAGCGACCAGACAGCGTCGTTGGACCTTCAGCAGCTTATTCTTTTGTTTTCTATTCTCGCGTGAAATTTACAAGCAAGTCACATTTTTTGGAAAATAAAAGTAGAAGTCAGAGCTTGAACAAAAGATGTGCACGCAAATTTTTCTTCAATGAATCATCCCGAGATAAAAAATATCAGTAAAATATAGGCTGTAACAATCGAAAATATAGTTTTTCGGTTTGCTGTTTGTTTTCCTGACAATAAACATATTCTCACACTGTGTGACTTCTGCCTCCATAAGTCATCTTACGAAAAATGCTGCAGGTATGAAGTGAGCGGCACGTTCAACGAGATCCCTAGTGCGCCTCTGAACTAGAGCACCATCGGGGCTAAGATGTGAGCAAAACTGCTGTTGAAACTCTACAGGAAGGTGAAAGACACGCCGTAGAAATATTTGCAGCGTTCGCCACTCGAGAGCAGTGACGTAAGGTGGGACGTCTGCCGGCGAGCTCTACATGGCGTATAAGTGCGACCCTACCGGGGAGCGTCCCACTGCTCCCATTGAAAAGCGAGCGACGAGTTGGGAAATATTTATGCAGGCAGCGTTGGTACGTTAGTCAACACTTTTTTCAGTTTTATCCTGTACTGGCTGATTGTTGCGGTTAGGAAGCAGCATGTGGTGCTGCACCACTGAAGCGCAAATTTGTCAATTATTGCCTATTCTTTTATAAAGTGCACTGAACAGTGTTCGGCTTGCAATGAACCTAACATGACTATGCTTTATTGAGTAATGGGTCAGAACAAACTTACTCAATAGTTTTATTAAAAACCATAAATTACAGGCTACAAAGGCAAAATCTTCAAGGTCCATGTTAACGCTAGGGTCGGACAGAACAAAGGCATCTCTCCTCAGCGAATACTGCTGACACCTAACACAATTTAGAAACAAATAAATGAGTAATGAGTTGGCATTTATTAGTATTTAGCAACGCGAACTGGTGTACAAGAGTACAAGAAAGTTATGAAGCTAAAAGGTGGAGCAACGACATCGGCTCTGGTGGAGTTTAAGTGTGATGAATGATTCGGGGTGGAAGCTGCTCGGCTGCGGTAATGGTGGAAGAAATATTCTCGGATTCGGAATGGTGGACCAGCTATGAAAATTAACTATTGTGTGTGTACAGAGAAAGCATATAAAGGCTGCTCTTACAAAGCCCTGAGAAAGCGTAGATAAGATGCTCCTAGAACCCCTTTAAAATTTTTTGAAAAATTTGAAAATGAGTTACTTAGACGTCAACAAAAAGTAGGTGAGGCGTCCTACAAGTAGGTTTTATACGTTTTGGTATCATCCAAATGGACGGCAATAAGCGTCTCTTTAAGACGGATTTCGGACGTCTTTCAGAGTGCTTAGACTGGTTCAGCTCCGCTTTAAGAGATTGCTGTCAGACTCTTTAGGATGGCTATAAGCGTCCCCAGACTTCTTCGGCACAGCTTTCTTGTATACCTTCTCGGCTGAGACGTCTCTAAGAAGTTTGAATCGCATTGTAGAGACGACTTTGACATTTCCAATACCCCCTTTTTTGCGGTTCATTGGTCGCTGGTGCTGAGTGTAGCAATATGGTGTGGCAGCTACTTGGAAGCATCTCAGGCGTGTCTCAGGAATACTTGGACGACAGAGGACCCATTACCCACTACCTCGACGGTTACAACTGATATTGGGTATAACTAATATTAGCTGATGATGGCAAAGGAACTGGCAAGCAAGGGAACATAGAGTGTATTTGGAGTAACTTGTATATTATCTATGAAAGCAATCACCCAAAAGTCAAGGAAAAGGGAAGTGTTTTTGGAAGTTCGAAGGGAATAAAACAGCAAATTTTATTCAGATATATTATGTCTAATGTCTTTTAAAGCTTCAGATGGGATGGGCGTAAGATCTTGACAACTCCACATTTCTTTTCCCCTGAAAAGTGGTTACCATCTACCCACAGGTACTCCTTGCGGGCTCTGACTATGGAAGGCAGAAAAAATTAGTATATTGCAGCCTTGGCTGTTTTTTAACACTGGGATCACTAACCTTTACGTTAAAAGGACCACCAAATGGGCCTTGTCGTTTTCAGTGGGAAGTATGTATCTCCGCAATCTCTCTCTCATATTGTCCCGTAGCCAAAGAGAATACAGCCGTAATAATGAAAAAGCAAGACTGCGCTTCCCTAACATGAAGGAAAATCAAACTTGTGATTCTATAACAATTTGTTGTTTCGGCGCATGCATACGCAGACTACGAAACAAAAAAGTGATGTGCGCGGACTGGTGTCGGCAAATCGAATACCACGGCGTCAGCTCTGCGGACATTTATCATTTGGTGTGAGTGTTTCTCGAACCGTCGAATTACATCCACAACAGTCTGGGTCAAAGAAGATTATTCTAGGCTGGTGGCGTTATTTCGAAACACCCTCCACATCAAAATAAATAACACATGCGACAAAAAACAAAGAATGGAAGACGCCCTTCAGCTGGCGCACAGATAACACAGCCCGGCTCCAGCACTGCACCAAAAAAAGAAATATCAAAAAGCAAACCCAGTGAATGGTTGGCAGCAATATAGACGAAGAAGACCCATGTACGCTGTCCTCGATATTGCTGATTATATGCGGTAAAGTTAACGTGCTTTCATGAAGCACTCCATTCAGTGAGTGAGGCGTAGCCTATGCCGCCAAGAGTTAGGAATAGAGGCCTTTTTGTATGCATTGGGTAAAGGGGAGATGTACCGATGCGCACCCTTTCGGTACGACACTCAGCCTATCAAAATGGTTCTCCTCATGAACCACCAGCTGCAAACATTACCCCAGAAAGTACAACACTAACTCCTCAGCATGGAATTTGGTGCGTTTTCAAAAGCCAGCAGCTAGATTGAATAGTAGTGACAGGGCCAAGGTATGCGTAAAGATCTCCGAAGCAGCCTCAGCTCCGGCGAGGCCTTTGTATAATGATTACGAACTGGGCCAAATATCAAGAAATGTAGAGTTTAAAGGGGCACTTAAAGTGAATAGGCGGCGATTACTGAGTCACTACATGTATTTGGTTAAAATAGGAGCAAGCCTGCCGAAAAATATGGCAAATTGGTCGTACAGCTATACACTTCGCACGCAGCTCCAGGCCAATTACAAAGCAGGATTTGCCGCGGCCACGCGAGTGATGGTAGCTGCAGAGAAGATTGTGTTGGAGTGAAGCGCTTGCCACTGATCTGGATACGTCACTCATCAGTGGAATGCAGGAAGCGATTTTGGAAGGAAGAAAAGAGCAGTATAGGCTCGGACACCCACTATTGATATAACATATTGCCTGGATGTATGTGGGTCTCAATTGAGCAGAAAATTAAAAAGTATATTTTCGAGGAAGTGCGCACGATAATTCAGGAAGATGGCCTTGTACAAAATAGAAGTTCGTCAAAAATGTACTAATAGTATCCGTTTTACGAGAAAAACTTTGTTCTTTTGTCCACTAGAAACGAAAATCATGTATTACCTGGACATTTGTCGAGTCAAAACATGGTTTACTTGACTGATGTCGAGCAATAACAAGCGACGGCCCTAAAGACACGTTCTTTGAAAAGTTGACGATGAATTTTCGAGGATGCCTTTTGGGAAGAAAAAGGCGCCTACGGGCCCTATTCAGAGGAAACCAAAAAATATCGAATCACCGATCTATGCGAAGACACGCAGAAGTTCGTACGGGACCAGTTGCATTATTTGAAGCTGCTGCGCTGCATTGCATACACTCAAGGTAAAGTAGCTGCCATAGGCTGTCTTCTTGCGTACAAAATAGATCGCAGTAATGTCGTAGCTTTTAGTTTTTGTAATGTATAATGCACCAATAGGTGCCCTTCATTGCCTACGTTGGTTTTTTTCCTGCGTGTCCGTTGTCGGGGTGAAAATAACATTTAAAAACTGTCCTAGGTAAAGGAATAAAATTGTCATGCTTAACGGGCCTACTCAAAAGGTTTAGCGATGGAAGCTCTAAATATTTCGGCAGCACTGCCAAAATATTCATATCGCCATAGTGTCAGAGACAACACCACAGTTGTGGTCGCCGACGCAGCGCTATCAAAGATAGAAACTGTATACGCCCGAGGAAATACATCATTGATTATATTTCAAAAATGTTGCTGTGTGTCTACAGTGTCCGATATTTTTTATGTATTTTACAATAACACTCTTCCAGACATAAATTCCTAAGGGGTCTTAGTAAATTTTTTGGAGTGATTGCATGGGAAGAAGGTGAACAAAAAACTTACAGTACACTAGAAGAAATGAGTGAAAATTGAAAATTTATTAGCAATTTATTGGCGGAAAGGTTTTGCCAGCGTAGAAATACCATAATAAAGAATGAAAGTCTCGCGAGAAACATAAACCGGGCAAATGATTTATCAAAGTAGACAGGTTTTCTTCCAGAATAATTTTGCATTTTACAACTTCTTAAACGCTTCGTCGTTTGACAGTGATAGCGGACATCTCGATGAATATTTCTCCAATGAATGCTCCTATTACTTCAACTTTGAGTAAAATAAGTATATAAATGTAAACTAACGTACTATATCTAGGTAAAGCGGGATGTTTTTTTCAGTATTCTCCCCAGATTTACGTACACTTAAGGAGCACTCACGCGAACAAAAAAAACTGCGTTGGAGGAGTAGAATATTGCGGCCAAAAATTATACTAGAGGTAAACCTAAATTTAAATTCCTTATGCCAAGATAGCAAAATAGCATTTCGTAAAGGAAACAGGATAAAATTTGATGGTTTCGAACACAACCACTCACCCGAATTTTGTGCACGCGATACTTAACTTAACCAAATATGACTTTAGTGACCTTTCAATTTTTGTTTCACTATTTTCATCTCCGAAAATATAGCCAAACATCAAGCACTCTTGGTTGAAGCGTAAGCAGCAATAGGTTGCTTGCGAAAAAGTAAATTATGTAACTATGGGTGAGATGGTGCCTTTGAACATACATATTCAAAGAAACGTCGAGTTTTTCTCTGATAGGGCAGCCTGTTTTATGAAATTGCAGAAAAAGAATTTCTGCTGTACATTGTTTTTAACTTTTTCAAAGGCCATGGCGCGACAGCCACAAAAAACACTATTTTGCACAACACGCGCATCACAAATGCATGGTACACACTCATTCCAAAAAAATAACTACGGCATACAGCCATTGACATCTACCCTACCTGTCGTTTTAAATAAGGTAAATTTCCCAACGAAACTTGTGAGAAACATTTCCTTAATTTTTTTATGGTATTGTTAAAGTTTAAATTTTGTACTTTTCAGTTCTTTTTGGAATACCTATGCTAGGTTGCGTCACCTGTGTACTCCGTAATTTGTATTCTGTACGTAGTGTAATAACTGTGTTTTATTGCTGAATTTAAATTTGTGCATCTTTCCCCTTTTATTGTATTCTTGTAAACTCCTATTAGGCAGTCAGGGTGATGTTGTTTATATAGTATGTTTTTTTTTCTCTCATGATTAAGAAAACAAGAAACGTGTTCTTGTTTTTCACTGGGCTTGCCCGGCAATGTTTAAATCCCGCCAAGTTTCGTGTGAACTGGGAATTTGCGAATGAAACTTCACTATTGTGGCAATATCCCGTACGTTTCTCTTTGTTACATTTTTTTCTGGATTTTTTCGCTTGATTTCTTAGCACTCCCAGTTCTTATTGCATTTTCCAATCTGACCTGTACGCTTATCTTAGAAGTGTTCTTGTTTTTGGCACGACAAACTTGTTTCGCCAGTTGCTGATGGTTGTAGGGACAGGCCTCGACAAGCTGCCATATAGTGCAGCTTGTTGTTACTACCCCCTCCTTGTATCCTCAATAAAAATAAAGTTTGATTTAATTTGATTTGCTTTTGATGAACATATGTTTATGTGCATGTTTTAATAATTTTTCTTGCGTAGCAGCTAGCCTGACGCGATTTCATCATGGGTGTAGTTTTACTAACTGCATCTTTGCAGACATTAGAGCTAATAAATGTCCTCAGAAAAAAGTGTATGGCGGGGTACTAAAAAGTGCATTTTGAAATTCAGAAAAGGGCGCAACTTGGATTTGTTAGAGCACTTTGGATACTTAAGTGAACGTTTCTGTTTTAACGCTCACAATATAGTTTATTAGTTAGTACAGTAAAATAAATGTGGACATTTGGTATTAGGTCTTAACGCGGATATTCACATAGCTGCATATATGCGAGGACGAAAATAAAATAAAAACCAATATTTTGTTCGAAAATGCGAGTGCTGAGTCAAGGATTTTATATCATTTTTGTCCAGCATGTAAAATAAGTTTTCTCTTGATTTATGTTACTTGTATACATAATTGTCTCAAAAAGCTGGTCTGTGAAATATAGATAGTATTGAAATTTTGTAGTACTTTATTTTCAACTTTTTTGGAATTTGTCGACCGTGTTACATGCGAAAAATATAGAGAGGAGAAACCTGAATGAACAGTTGAAAGCAGTCACACTGTATTAATGATTCATAACTGGCGACTCCGCTTGTCGTTTTACACTCATGCAATGTGCGCGGTGACATAGTGGCTACAAGCACTTGCGCATCTTCATTCGAGATCATCAGAGGGAAAATATTTCAGTCTAGAATCTTACGTTGTTTATTTTTTTTCGAGGAAAGGTTACAAATGGACAACAGAAAAGGGGAATACCCGCGGATAAGTTGAAACGAGTTGCAGTGATACATGCCTTCATAACTCATTCTTGGCTGCTCGTTTCGAAGACATGCACTCGGAGTGGCTACAAAGCGGTTACACGCGTTTCCATGCGTCAGATTTCGCGATAATCACAATCAAAGACATTTCAGATTACAATCATGTTTAAATTGTCATTCTCAGTGTGTTCTGCGGGAAAGAGAGAAAGGTGCCCGGCTCATTCAACAGTTGAGAGCAGCCAGAGTGTATACATGCCTTGTAATGAAGATTGTTTAGTGCTATCGCCGTCCACTCTCTTTCACCGAGCGGTCAATCACTGCATGAGTATATAGCACTTACCGACGACTATCATCACCGGTGCGTGATCACGCTACACAGATCAAATCCTCAGGCTGGTTCACCTGGGACTGTTTACATCTCGATCTGTATCCGGCGGACTTTATTTTCCTGTAATAAACCCCTGCAATTGTTCATCTGTAATAATAAGGAGGTTGCGTTTGTGGTGAACCAGCGTACAGCCTTCAACTCAACAGCCGGAAGTTTGCAATGCACGGAACTCGCATGCACGCTGCCGATCAACCGCCTCCGCTGATGCTACCGGTCACCTGCACTGGGGCGCTCCGTCAGCGCGACCCGCCGTTTTTCAGCCGTAAGGGTGACCATAATGTTTGAAGATTTCTTCTCTTCTTTGGAGCGAGTTAGCACCTGCAACAAATGGGACGACGCTACAAAACCCAAAAACATCATATTTTTCCTCAAAGAAGCCGTGTCCTTGTGGTACAATAACGTCGCTACCATCAAGACGTGGTCTTTCTTCAAGATGAGCTTCACTCAGGACTTTAATCGACCGGCTGTATGGGAACCTCGAGCTGAACAACGCTGCGCGAACGGGAGCCACAACAGGGTGTGAAAATCAGTAGTTACAATTTTGTGGATGCGTCAACTCGACCATGTCTAATGCTGACGACATCAAGCACTTTGTGAAATGGTTAGCTGACGAAGCATTCAGTTTGCTAACTTCCAAGGACCCTCAAGCCATTACAGAAGTGCTTGGCCTGTGATAAATGTTTTTTGAACTGCACATGAAAAGGGCATCGGTTCCTCATTCGTTGGCTACGACCAAACTTTTTTGGGATCTAACGTTGTCCTGTAACGAACTGCAACTCCAGCCGAAAAATCAAAGAATTTGTGCTCGAAACGATAGTTTCGGCGCAGAGCTGTCTCCGAAGAGGAAGGCAGGGATGGAGGTCAATTCCTCCAGTGATGAAAACGAACTAGTGAATTAGGTCGTATCCATGAGTGCCTAGATATTTTCGATTTTGCCACTCTCTCCTGTTTGTGTTTGTTTGTGGCTAAGTTAAGGCAATACGCGGTCACCAGCCAAGATATTCGTTATTCCTTATTGTCGGCGAGGAGCTGGCAGGTCTTCTGCAACGTGACACGTCACTAGAGCGGCTCGCATTCTTATGAATGCCAGGAACACATTCCGGACGCAACTAAGCCCATACAACTCTCAAATTAGGCGATCCCACAGGCCACAGTCCTACTGGCTAAATTTCATTTATGCAGTTACATTTCACGTTGCAAGGAGACAGGTCAAAAAGCCAGCACAGGCGCTGGCTTGTAGAGGATCCTACCCCGTGTACACACGTCGACGGCAGCGCAGCACTGCCGTCAATCAAAATCTTTGCCCGCAGTTGAAACGGCTGATGGGCATGACAGTGTCCCCCCAAAAAAACAAGCTGGTTGGAAGCATGCCTGGCGTCAGGACGGTAAACTTTTTGCCAAAAAAGAAGATAACTCAAACAAGGTCCGCATCGTAAACGAGCAGGACTCACCGAAAATTGCCTAAAGTGGCGTGGAAGTAATGCGTATAAAAATGTTTTGCCATGGGGAAACCGTTAACTCTTCCCGACGCATGCCCTTTTTCAAATATAAGTCTGAATAACGCCTCGCTAACATTTTTTCACGTTAATGCGCAGTCAGCGCGGAACAAATACGAAGTATTGGTTGACCTATTGATTTACACGCCTATTGATTGACTTAGAGGTTTTACAAGCAACTTTGACATCATCACGCTTACTTAAACGTGGTACGCAAGTGAGACTAAAGTAGTTATCATGCCGGGGTATAAGTCTTTTTTTCTAAATCGCTCAGGAAAGAGAGGTGGTGGTGTTTTTATCGCCATAGGTTACGCCCTTCCTGCCTATTTGTGCCTGAATTGTATTTGATAACGGATGAATTTGAAGTACTCGCAATTGAGCACGCAGCGTACTTAATATCTGTCGTATACCGCCAACCTCAAGGTAATTTTGCACCTTTTTTTTGAATTTTTAGACCATTCTTTCGAGTATGCATCTAGATCCAGGTATGACCTTATCCTGGGTGGTGACTTTAATGTTAACCTACTCGCACCTTCTGCTAATAGAACCGAGTTCCTAAATTTATTAGGGGCGAATAATTTGAGCAATGTAATTCAATGTCCCATACATATCACAGCTTCGCACTCGTCTCTGCTTGATCTTTTTTTAACCAATATTGAATTCGATAATATATCGGCTGGAACAATAAATTGCGCTATCAGCGACCATTTACCTATATATTTCGCCCTCAAAAAGCTTCCATAAACCGTAAGCAAAGAGATTCTGTGCCCTATCGAAACATTACCAAGGTAACGCTGACTCGTTTCCAGAACTTAGTAGCGAATGAAGTGTGGGAAGATGTTTACCGAGCAAGTGACGCTCAAAGTGCCTATAACATATTTTTCGCTAAATTTGAAGCCATTTACAACGAATGTTTCCCTGTAAAAATGCGTAAAAATGATACAAGAAAAAAACGCCCTTTTTGCAAAATTTATGAACAGCGGAGACACAGCCCATCTCAAACGATTCAGAAAATGTAGAAACAAACTAAACAAAGCCATTCGCCGTTCGAAGAAACGCTACCTAAGTGATATTTTCGCCCCACCACATTGTCTATTCCTGACAAAACCTGGAAACATATAAATATTTTGCTGGGTCGCTCATTACCGCACGACATTCAGATTATTCAGAATGGGGATGTGGTACCCGACGCGACTCTTGCCAATATGTTTAACGAACACGTTATTACCTTGACACTACAAAGCAATAGCAAAACACCATACAACTAACTTCCTGAAAATAGCATAAAAAGTTTCCACCTCCATCCTGCCACTGAGGCAGAAGTGTTTGTAGCCTACCAAACCCTCCGAAACACGACCAGCAAAGATGTTGATGGCATTCAGCTACGACTGGGTAAATTTATGCTGGATGTAACAACGGCCATTATAACGTATATATCAATCCTCTGTTTTGCCTCTCGAATTTTTCCAAAAAAGCTTCAGGTAACAAAAGTCAGCGCGGTATTTAAAAATGGTGACAGAAAGGACTTTACTAACTATAGACCTTTTTCAGTGCTGCCAACGTATTCTAAAGGCATAGCAATAATTTCTTTGAGAATTACTTCCTTTTGTGATAAGCTTCTCAATTTTTCGGACGCCCAGCATGGATTTCGACGTGGAAAGTCTCAGACACATGCGCTACTTCAACAAAAAGAAATCATATTAGATGGTTTTGAGTCAAAGCTACTAACTCTTGGAATTTTTGAGGATTTTTCGAAAGCGTTCGACATACTTATTCATGCGACTTTACTAACGAAACGTGAACGATATGGTATCTGAGGGACGGCCTTAAACCTAATCAGAAGTTACTTCCAATTTCATAAGTTGTGTGTTGTCATTAACAAAGCCCATTCCAATTTTCTTTCTATCAGTGCAGGGGTCCCGCAGGGCAGCATTTTAGTGCCGTTACTATTTATTCTATACGTCAACGACATTATCAAAATCAACACTGATGCAAAATATGTAATATATGCGGATGACACCACCCTTTTCCTCACTGCTAATACCACTGAAAAATTAACGCGTGCAGCAAATACTACGTTGGAAAAACTACAAAAACCCCCTAGTTGGAAAAAAAAAACTCCCTAGCTACGTTGAAAAAAAAACTACGTTGGAAAAAAAACTCCCTAGCTATCAACGAATTAAAAACTAAATCAGATGTTTTCAGAACTAGAAACACAATAATGCAGGGCCCTCTGAATTTATTCCTTGGTGGCTCTAAAATACCCTGTGTTCCGAATGTCAAAACCCTGGGTGTTACATTTACCGAGCCTTTATTTTGGGACCCGTACACTGATCAAACAAAGACTAATCTTTCGAGGTCGATGGGGTTATCGCCAAGGTCCGATACTTTCTTCCGCAAAATGTGGAATTGCCTATTTACAACTCATTGTTTTACAGTCAACTAACATATGCGCTATCGGTCTGGGGGACGACTGCACAAAGCCATCTAAAAAAACTGCAAACATTGCAAAACAAGGTATTACGAAATCTAACAAACCGCTGTCGCGATTCGCCGTCTAAAGACCTATACCTCGATCTGAAAATGATTCCAATCAAAAGCCAATATTCATACATACTAGTACGACACTACACAAAGGAAATGAAGACTGGTAGTAGGTTGTTGAAGGATACTGCTAAATTAACAAAAAACACAATAACTCGAATGCTCAGGCGCATCCCACATTGACTTACTCCCCTCTCCAGGACAAACTACGGAAAGCAAAAACTCAATATCAGCTACCTTACCACTTAAACGAACTATATCTATGTTATGTACAGCCAGAAAACCTAACGCCTAAATCGTGCAAGCAATACAATGTTGATTTGGCGCTCTTGAGCTAAATGTGCATATGTGTTATCTGCAATTTCATTTATGCTTGTTTTTATGTTGTACCATGGCGCAAGTTGTGAAATTCTGTAGGGTCTAAATAAGGTGCATATTTGTTTCTCATAAACTATTCATTGCATTTTGTACAATTTACAAATTGTTCTGCTCATTTTTTGTTTAATCTCTTCTTTTTGTTCTTTTTTTGAACTTAGTTGGTCGACTCAGGTTTGACTTGTTTCTGTTCTTTTTTTTTTCAATTTTTTAACATATGACACTTGCTTTGTACCTAAAATAGCTAAGAGCGCACGTCCAGCCCGCAGCTCCAAATCGTTCAACGTCATGAAGGAACGGAAAACCAGGATAACCGCCATCACGAACACCCGCCAATAGATACAGTGCAGGATGTCCAGAACATCACGGAGTTATTAAGAACTTAAGATGAAGATGTGTCTTGCCTTTTTGTAAACGACATCGTAGAGCTATCGACAATTTTAAATGATCGAGGCAAAAAAATACCTGTCGGTGCGCGAAGAAAGGTACTCGAAACTTTCGAGAGATTGCAGCGTAGGATGATTGTTTTATGCATGTAGCTCTCACCTTCTGAAGGTCAGATCAAGAAACTACGGATACAAATTCCAGATTTCGATCACATGAATGCCGAACCCCAGGATGCCCCAGTCATTGCAAAGCAATCGTATGTGCGGTCCATACGCAGTTCACAAAGGGCTATTGAGTCTGGCAGTGCTTCGTTGTCTGTGCCACGTGCATTAGGTTCTAAGGACGATGAGGGTGCTACTAGACTCTCAATCGCAACGAACAATCCACACTGCTTTCCAAATCTTGCTCCTGTCCTTCCTATCGCTAACCTCGGCCCCGAGAATATTTCCATGCTCAAATCTACTTTTCGGAATGACCCCTTTGAAATTAGAGTTAAGCAAGTAGAGCTCATCCCCCACGTTATGGTTTCACAGTCGTATCAGACGATCAAACTTTAACAGGCAACCAACAAAGAACGATACATACCCATGCTTACCTAAAGACTGCACTAGAGACATCCTTACCTCCCCGGCAGCTACCTCAATTCAACATATCTGGGTTGGACTGCAGTGTAGCTCCTGCATTGCTTAGGGGCAATATAAACGCCAGAAACCATGTGAACATACCTTAGGAAAGGTTCAAGCAACGTACATATTTCAAAGACCGTTCTGCCATTCATGTACACATTGTAAAGTAAATCATCAGTCTATAGAAAATTGAAAGACAAGGATGGAATCGTCGTAGGAGTGACCTTTTGTCCAATTAACAAAACGTTTATGTGGCAGCTGGTGGCAAGTGCTGCACATGCAGACATGTCGCAACAAGATGCAGATACTTTCCACTGCCTATTCTGTGGAATCATGCGTCGACAGTGTCCTCTGACTGTTCAAGAAAAATTGGTCTGCATGGAGTGCCGAGCAGTGTGTCGACGGTTCTACCACGCTTTTATTGCGCCATGTTGCTTCACTGTCATGTTTAGAATCTCGAGGCTAAAGGCGAAGACTACTTACGACCTGGCTTCTACGCCCGCTATCTGTGTTCCATCGAACACTTAAATTACTTGAACAAGCCGTTTCAATTCTTTTGTTTATCATGACTAAATTTCCTACAATAAATATTTTCAAATATAACCTCAATCACACTCGCACGGCAACTTCCCACTTAGTAGACTTTATCGAGGCGCAGCCCATTGACGTGGCTTTTATTTGTTATCCATATGGCCGGTAGTCAACCATGCAGGGGTATTTCCACCATTACCTCATCTTTTTCAATGAGGCGCCTACCCATTGCATGATTCCAGTGTCCCGCCTAATTTTTTATGTATTTTCTATAATTTTAGCTCTTTACTTGGTTACAATCAAAATACAACACAAGGAAAATATTGTGCTTTTGATTGCCCCCTATGCTACGCCATCCGTCTCACTTAATTACAAATTACTTTACTGAATGACTTCTTCGAGTGTTACAATTTTTCAATAAGGTACAGGAAGGAAATTGAAATTCCAGGAATCACTTGTGGGGTGGCGCCGTACTAAACAATCGTGGGTAGCAGTTAGCCAATTATCTGTATGCCAGTGAACTGCAGCTACTCAATGAACCGACGTCACCACCGACATTTTTGAGTCAGCATGCACAGTCGTGGACTTACCTGACGATGGTGCTTGTCCCTCTTTTGGAAGGTGATTATTATTGGAAAGTACACCACACCCCTTCTTTGTCGCACCATCGAATAATAGTTTTTGGCCTTTTTTTTGTTTCATTAGGTGGTAAAAACACCTAACCAAAGCGGCTAGACGTCACACGATTGAGCACTTGACCCATGACCTTTTGTTTCAGGATATCGATGCGGTAAACTTTACCACACCTGAAGCCCTCGATGCTGCGGTTGATACATTTTATACAATAATTCATCCCGTCAAACAAAAGTACGAGAGCCTCCCAAAGAAGCTCAGCGGAAGCATGTGGTGGACCGATTTCCTCGCTAAAGAGAGGTGTGCAGTGCATCTTCTATGCGGGCATATTTAGCGGTGCAAATATGGGCTTCAGAGAGGACATCTCAAGCTTACCTATTACAAATTCCTCAGTGATTGTGCATGTTCATGGGAAACAAGAAGAAACCTATTCGGGCGTCCATTTGAAGCCGAAGTTGCTGCTATACATTTCCAACAGTATCGCCTGCAATTCTACACGATGATGGCAGTTCCACAGCTGGCACCATATAATCTGCCGACCTTCTTCTAACGACGCTAATATTAGATAATACGAGGGAGAGTGAAACGTTGGCTCACGTGGCGTTACTTACGTTTGTGGCCCACACGCCATATCACACGCAGCACCCGGATGTCGACTACACTCCAACCGAATTACGAGCAGCCGCCCTCAGCCTTAACCCGAATGAAGCCCCTGGGTTTTACGGTATTACTACTCCTATAAATGAGCTATATTTACCCCCATTTTCCCTTTTTCCTCAATCTTTTTAAAGCCTCCCTTCAGCATTGACACCTCCCGTCCAAGTGGAAAGTCGCCCGCCTTGCTTTCCTCTTAAAACCTGGCATGCCACGACATCAACCTTCACCATACCGAACAATTTGTGTTATATCTATGCTGGGGAAGCTGCTGCACAGGATGCTAAATTCCCGTGCATACTTCTTCCTTCATCAATTTGGTCTCGTTCATCTTCGCCAGGATGGCTTTACTAAGAAGAAGAATACAACTGCATTGCAAGATTTCCGTCGCTCCCTCCAAGAACGAAGGAATAAAGGATATTTATCTTTCGTCATGTCTTCAGACTTTGCTGGCGGTTTTGACTGCATATAGAATCCACGGATTCTATATTTGTTTCGGTCGCAACTATATCCTGGCAATATTTACGGACTATGGCATTTGTTTTAATAGGCCGAACAATGTTTTTTCATTCACATTCTGGAAGTACTACCCATGCAGCGACAAAGGGAAGCCCAAGAGTTTCCACTATGACAGAATGCTTATATTCATATTCTACTCTCTTTTTTGACGTCTGATAACCATGCCTGATAACCGGTTTCAGGTATATCGGGATGACGCGGTTATTGTCGTACTCGGGCAGCATAAAACAGTGGCTCGCTAAGCCTTGGACAGGTTTACCACTTCGAGCAAAAACGCCAAACTTTGGATTAATCCGACTTATGGTTCCTGTCTACTGGTTTCGAGAGGAGTACGAGCCGCGAGCAGAAAACCTACATTAAGACTTTACCGAACGTCGTTACGATAAGTGTCTAAAATGAGGCTCCTTGGGGTTGTTTTGAAACAATCATTTACCATTTGTCACTCACGACAATCATCTCTGAACCGTTAAAAACCTAGCGGTGTCAAGCATACGCTTCAGTCGTATGACACCATCGTAACTAGACAGCATCTTCGCTCATTGCATCATTTGGTTGTCATGCCGGCCGTTTTGTAAGCCCTCCTGCCTGGTGGTATACTAGTCAACACTCCATGCTTCGGGAAAGACTACGCTCGCGTCTCAAATCTACAATGTTTTTGGTGAAAGGTGCGTACACGACCACAAGAACGGCTGCGTCAGAGGTAAAAGCGGAAACCTTACTGCTAGACACACACCTACAAATTCAAGTACTTATTTTCCTCCTGTTTTCTCAGCGACAATCTTTCAGGTTCAACTCAAATAAGTGCGGACCTCCCGATGCAGATCTTTTCATTACCTCGCTCAGTCATACAGCCAGATTGCTTCTTATTCGCAGCGACGCTGACAAATGATAACCAATTCGTGGTCTATATTGCCTAAGCATATAGATCGCATACCTGTACTTCAGCTGAAGCTGGCTGTTAACCTGCCATTGCTTGGCTTGAGCGGGTTTCGTTCTCTCAATTTTTTTGTTTTTTTTTTGTAGGGGGAACACGGCATTTTTGAAGGAATATGTATATGTAGCACGTCACCTATCGCTGGTGCTCTTTGCTGAGCAGGCTTTATCCAGCCTGCCTTCACCTCTGCAGGCGACCATCAGAAAACCGGTTGCCGACGCCATACCTCTATTAACTTCGCTACCGTAGCTGTCGCACCTCTTTTGGTTCGACGAGCGGCAGCTACAGTCATTGCGCCGATCACAGCTGCAGTCGCTGAAGCTCTGGCTGTAACGTCAATGGCGTACACCGTATGTATCGCTTTCGGCTGGTTTTGTCCTTCTTTCCGCTGGTTTCGGCCAGTGATAGGAACGGCGGCACCCCCGACCTAAAACCCAGCACCCCCGTTTCTACCGACTAGGCCACCAGCTGTGCAGTACGCGAATGTCTGGCACACTCCCGACAACCAGCCTATATATTGTTTTTGCTTTTCCATTGTCACGTTTTCCTTTACTGCCGCCGTGTAGTTTCGCGTGCCTCGCGTGCCCCAGTTGTTTGCCTACGCCTCACGGCCAGCACATCGTAACCTGTCCTCGGGACCACCTCCGAACTCATTTTCAGCCGACCGTCAGATGTGCGAATGCTGCCGATACTCGTCGCCCCTTCGACGCTTCATATCGCCCATGCATCACCACTTCACCCCACCCAAGGAGAAAACTGATTCGGCCAGTTCCTGAGGCACGAACGGCGCCCAGTCGAAATACCGAAGCCCTCACGATACTTTGCAAAATGTCATTGACGTGACCCAGCAAACCACGTTACGTGCTTCAGATATCCGGAAGATGTAAGCAATCGACATTACAGATGTCTAGGAGATGAACGGTTCGGGCCTACATTACATATATTCAACGTTGCTACAACGACAAAAAACCCCTCCAAATCACACAATTGTTAACGTAGGATCTACCTCTCAGGGTACTTGTCTATGCCGTTTATAGAATGTTACCTTAGTCGTACAGTTTATAGATACTGTACTTTTATGCTTGCGAGACGTATATGTACGTCTAGTCTACATTGTTTTGCTGTGTTTGGCACAAGCATTAGTTTGGTATATCCTTGCCCAGTGTACGCTAGTATAATATTGAGATGAACATGTATACATTAAATTTGCATTATTTATACATTATTTGCAGCTTGGCCAGTCCCCTCTGTGACGTTGCCTATGTGCTGTGGGCACTTTCACTTCAAATACACGTCTTACTGACTTTTCAAAGCACTGTTTGCTGTTACTTGGCACATGGTTTCTGGAGTAATGTGTTCCCCTTTTTTCAGGGCGGCACATTGCTAGAGGTCTCGTATTTGCAGGACCAAGCTGACTAAAGACCCTTGCAGAAGCACACAAAGCACAGCTCCAAACATCAAATGTGACATGAAAACAAGTGGCAGTAGGAGCACACGAGTACTGATCAGCACAAGTGCCTTTGACACTAAGGCAACCAAACTGATGCCAGTCAATTGAACCACATAGCATGGCTGTACAGGCCATCTGCAAATAAACTATTAGAAACACAAATAAACAATAAATTGATAAAAATGACAGTCTTGCCAAACTAGCTGTAAATGGGTGCCGCTGGGCAGAAGGAAAGCTTTCAAAGTACACACACATAAAACACAAAAGAGTTCCGGTAAAACAGTTTATATTGCCTTCTGAATTTTGTAATACATTTTCGCAATACACGGACCTAAATTTTTATGTCCATCTGCCCTGTCCTAATGGGCGCAGATAGTATGATTATACGAAAAACACAAATTTCAATGACTACAAATAAGTCACACACAGTAGAAAGATTGGCAAAAATAGGAAAGATAGGAAACATGTAACCCCACCGGTGCAAGAACAAGATATTGTTATGCAGCGTCCAATGTCTCACAATAAGTGAAATGGGTGGGAAACAATGCAAGAAAAGTGTCGAAACCTAAATGATTGAAATGTGGTTACAAGAACAAGCCAAAGTTACTAAACTCTAAATATTTTCCACTTAGTGAAAAGATTGGCGAACAATAAAAGAAAGCACCTTGGAAACACAGATGTGGTCGCTAGTGGTGGCTGCGAGGGCCACAAGCTACCTAAAACAACCTACATCTACGGAAATGGTTATTGACACTAGAAAAGAAGGCGTATATACAGAAATGACTGTACGGCACAAACAGTAGCAGTAGAAAATTACGTGACAAAATGATTCCCACCTAGCAAAATATCAGCACAACAAAATCACAAAACAAGTTTAAAAACAGAAATTATTGAAAGGTGCTTAGGAATACAACACAAAGTTATTGTATTTAAATCTTTCACACAATGTGATATGCTCTGGGAACAAGAGAAAAAGAGCACGTAGCAGAAAGCCCTGTAACGCTGTAATGTAAGCATTATTACTTCACTGACTTGTCCAAAAGTGCGTTTCCATCGGCAGTGATAGCGAAACCGAATCTCATTATACATTTATACAACAAGAAGCGAATTCTATAGACGCCAAAACGCATGAAACAGACGGAATCTACGATTACCTGAATGTAATTATCAGGATTAGGGTGTTGTGCAGTGTCACAAACTAATACCCCTGGTACGGGTAGTATGTAACAATGTCGGTGCATTGCTTAATGAGATTGACATTTCCGCACCGGTGCGCCGCAGCGAAAGGGCACGCCAGCCTCGCTCCGTCGACGCCTAAGCGTCTGCCGCTTTGTTTAGTGTATTACTTCTACCGGAGGTTGCGACCATTGAAGGAATGGTTCTTCAACGCACTGTCTATTGCCCTGTTTTTATTGGCTCCCATTCTAACAGGTTTCGAGATTTCATACACTATTATTGATTGGTAGTGGCCAGACCCTCATACTGTCTCCCCTAAATTAATAGAGGCCACAGAAAAATCAAACCAGTTCACGGAGTGCATTTTCTGCGGCAGAAAAAACTCACTGTAGTGCGGCCTCTGTATGTTAAACGCCAAAACTCAAAGTCGCGTCTCTCCATGGCGGGAAGCACAGCTGTCCTGCGTGGACACGAAACCCGTCTGAAGCGCGCGTTAGAGGCGAGGCCATGAACATTGCACCCAGCGCTTCATCGCAGCATAAGTGTCGATTTTACCACCATTGTGCTCTACAATGCCGGCGTGCGCTCGTGAACTTGTTCAGTCACTGCTATCTATAGCGAGATGACTCTAGCACATCTCACCCTGTATTGAATTAAGTAGTGCGCGAAGTCTCACGGCAGCAATCTTAAAGATGAGGGGCAATACTTCCCCTGCAGAGTTTCACTGCTTCCGATGGGAAAGAAGTCCGTGGCGCGGTCCCCTACTTTGAGTATGGCTTTGCGATCTGTGAAGGGCATAACGTACTGGTATGTCCTGACTCCGTAGTGAAGGGTATTCAGCTTCATCAGGATGGCCGTGTGTTTAACATTGTAAAAATGCCCATTAGACCCACCACAAGCATAGACTGTTTTGCTTGATATTGCTCGTAAATGGTCGCATATGCAGCATTTGCGTAATTTAAAAAATGCACCCTGGTGTGGTTTCAGTCAAGGTACATCACCTGTGGCACCATGACTCTTTAGCTCACCATTTGTTTTGACCTCGCCGCCGTTACAATCAGCCCGTTGAAAGCGAAAAGCTTGTGCACACGACAATGAGGGGAGGGGGCCAATTTCATGTTCAATAAACGTTGGGGTCATCTTTGTACCGCATCACAGAGTTAAGTACGAAATGTGAACACCTGGCCATTTAGTAATGTGTTCTGTTTTTCTCTCCATTTCTAGGCGGTCGTTCGTAGGATGCGGGACCACGAGACCCAAGGGGTTCTGCGGAAGATATCGATTAAAAAAAACAATTGTGCTCCGTGATCCTGGTATGCATTGCCCAGTTGTCTGCTAGGAAGAATAAATACAATGTCGCATTTCATCGCGAAACGAACGCGTCCACAACACACAGGAGGCGATGCACACACACACACAGCTTCGGTCGCTGCATTGGCTTAGCTGCAAGCTTCGTTCGGACAATCAGCGATGCTACGACGATACAGAGCTGCGTGAGGACGACGTGCTAACCACTTCACGTATTTAAAAACACAGGGGCAAAGAACTAGGTTCATCGGAAGCAAAAAAAAGACATCCCCCTCGCGAGGGGCACGATCAAATGCACAGCATTTCCGAGGGGGTGCGCCGGCAAGTCGTATCTCTTGATCGCGGGACCCGTGTCGCCATCTTTTGGAAGCGCGGGACAACTTGTGGCGCTTTCGAAACAAACGAGAAATGAGTGAAGGATATAAGGCGCGTTCGGTGCATCGAAATCTGTGTCGGTTTCGTGGCTCGGTCGGTTGTGCGCCGGGCACCTTGCGTTCCGCCCGCGGCGTCATGGGTTCGAAACCGGGCGCCGGAAACTGTTATTTCTTCCTGGCTGCGGACTACGACAGGGCGCGCATGCGGACTACGACAAGGCGCGCATGCGGACTACGACAGCGCACGCCAACGCCGCGTGACATTGTGAGTTACTAAAATGCTATGCATTTAAAAACGTGGTAACACATGATTCAATAATATTAACACCAAAAGAGATTTACACACTACGTAATATACACCAAGTGATACGCCCAAAGAAAAAAAATTACGCTAATCTTCCCGCGAGGGGAACCCTGATGTGATGCGACGCATCGGGGGGGTTCAATTGACATTTCCTTTGGTTGATTGTCTAAATCGTGTTCAAGCATTCGTCGGGTACTGCGAGAGAGCAAGCACAAGCGCAAGTGCGGACGACCGTCGACAGCAAGACCGGCTGGAGCGCGGTACTTAGCTTATATGAGCAGCACGCCCGAAGGAGAGGAGACCGCGGAAAGAGAGAGCACTGCACATGCGCAGCCGCGCGCGGCCACAGATGTTTGGGTGAGAGTGTACGCTATCGGAGAGAAGAAAGGAGGCGAGCGGAGAGGGATAGGCGCAGCTGTGCGGACAATAGACGACGCAGGACAGGGCCGCCGGCAAGAGATGCTCCTCTCAGCGTCGCATCAAAAAACACAAATGAAAAGTGAATGGAAGCACAGAAATGATTCAAGGGTGGTTCAGTGTCCGCCCCTCCATCACTGTGTTATGACAGGGATTCTTGAACAGTTTGTGTTTAGCTTTGCGGTGCCAGAAACTGCCAAATAGTCGCAGACCGGAATTGTCGAAAAGTGAGAAAACATTTCCAAGTCCAAAGGGCGAAAGCAATTTTATAGCTCTTCTAGCAATAACCATTGAGAAGCCACATGTTGTCCCCACAGGTGATACTTGCACAGGATATGACTGATGATTAAAATCTTGGAACAACATTGTGTGGTGAAAGAAATTGATGTCTGTAACAACATGAAGATACAGATCCGCACAATGCAAGATGCCACTCGCGGGGGGGAGGAAGCGTACTTCGATTTTTTTCCAAACCAGGAGAACACCTGCGCCAAGCTTACCGTCAACAGTAGCTTGATCAGGCGCCTTGCGCACACTGTTGCAGTATTAACTTCCTTGCCAGTCAGTTCTTCGATCTAGGCATGGAGACAGAAAAACTTGTATTGTTAATACAGGTTTTAACACCGGTATAATAAAGAATGGCAGGTTACCATTGTCCCCGAAAAGAAAGGGTATGACAGCTACATCTTATCAGTACTAAATACGAGACAGAAATTTTGAAACTCACTAAATAGTGTAACTTAAATTAAGGACGACTCATTCGCAATGGAAAATAAGGTGATGGGTGTAACATCAAGGGACAGGAATAAAGTGGTGTGGGTCAGGAAACAAACTTGTGTTAAGCGCATATTAGTAGAAATTAAGAAGAAATGGGTGTGAGCGGAGCATGTGATGTAAAGGCGAGATAACGGTTGGTCATTAAGGCTAACAGAGTGGATCCCTAGAGAAGGCAAGCATGGCTGGAGGCGGCAGAAAGTTAGATCGTCACATGAGATCAAGAAGTTTGCAAAGATAAATTGATCCGAGTTAGCACAGGACCGCGATAATGGAAAAATATTCGGACAGGCGTTTGCCCTTCAATGGGCATAGATAAGTGGCTGATGGTGATGATGATACAGAAATCAACCGTAATGTTCATTCTAGGTTACTACACTGCACACCAATGAGTTTCGGCGTGTACCAAGATATATTACGAGTTTTTGTTACCAATGAATCACTTGCTGTACGATAAATACATCTGTATATTGTTTAATTAGAGGGTGGTTGGCTAAAATACACTTTCTATGGGCACCGAGTGCTAGGGGAGCACCTCAAACCCATTTGATTGATAAAAAGAAAACAGGAACCAGTCATCCCCCACAGTACACTCACTCCCCTCCTCAGACTACGCCACAAAAACTAAACACCAAATCATGCCTTTATTCACACATTTCGCTTCATGCCACCCCAACCTCCGCACACACCTGAAAATAACGAGTCACTGTGCACACAAAGTGTCTGCAACGGAAGAACGTCCCGCCGCCATTCTTGCTGCCCGCAAACGATGAAGTAAGAAATAAAAATTAGAACAAATTGTGCTGTGATCATGGTGCCCTATATGATTTCTACAATTAGGAATGTCAATCAATCTTTATTTGACATTCATGGGTACAAATGCCAGGAGCACAGACAAAAAGCCATTCAGACAGGCTTGACGAGGTCTGTGCCCCCTAATTTGAGAGTACATTATACAGTACATCAACCGGAGTACATCGCACATCCGGTTTCTATGATCAGTAAAGACGCATGTGGATGATACGAGCGGGAATGTCCATAAGAAGGTTTCATCTGCTATTTTGTCCGATCATATTATCTGCGTAACGACAACATGGTTCCTTGCAGTGACCAGTATAAAAAATGTTTTGTGATATTTAATGCAGTAAACCTTCACCTTGACATAATTGCTGTTTGAATAAAAGGACTATAAATTGATAGCATGAAGAAACCGTGAATGCCAATTAAATTCTGGACACCTGGGCAATATTTTTGCGCACATCTAGTTCTGATACCGCTGCCGCTGTCAGGATGAAACGGCATCCTTCGATTATCAATGCGACACTTAGCAACTAACCTGCCATGACATGTAAAGACATATTCGTCAGGTTGAAGATAACCAACAAATTGAAGATAACCAACCTTGAAGATAACCGACTCATTGCTGGGGCCTCACTGCATGAACACATAACCGGAAATTAAGAAAAAGACAGGTAGACCTGCACAACTAGTGAGGTTGGTTCCACCAACTGCTTTTGTATTCCAAACCTGAGACTCCACCTTTCGAGAACAGCCCGCCTATTTGAGCAAGTTTTGCAGCTGTAAGCGGTACACTACGGAGCGTCGGATCACCTTGACAAAAGCTTTCTGAGCACAGTACGCTCATGCACTAGGAGAGTGAAAGGTTAAAAAGCAGCCTAATGCAACACTACCTCTGGGCCAGGTTATGATCACTGACAGTGCTGCAGAGTGAAGGACGTTTACCCTCACTCTCTTTCATCCAAGGTATTCATGAGCGCATGCGGGCTCTATCGGTGACACCGGCGCGATATCGAGTGGTGCTGCTCTGGGTACAGTCACTGCAGCCTGAGAGCTTTTGACCAAAAACAATATATTTCAATTTTCCACGCGTTCAAATAGGCATTCATATGAGCTTCAAAGATGAAATGTTTCTGAGTAGGACACATTTTTTGAAGTGTCTAAGAAACAATTGGATCGGACCGCAAATTACTTATTCCTAAGTTAATGTGCCCTATTTTTACGCCACACCATCCGTGAATGGAAAAAACTGGCTGCTGAAGAGCGCCATAATCTGGAATTATTTATTTCCACAATCAAGATACCCAAACAGTCTGACATTACCCCTGTATCGGTGTAGTGCTTCGTTTCCCCTGTTGGTTGCTTTCCTTTTGCAGTGGTTTGCAGTTTATTCTGAATATTTTGGTTTTCATTCTTCCAGTTGTTGCTTTTCAGTGCACTCTGCGTGTTGATTTCATACTGCACTAAGTCAACAAATTGTTGCCACTGAGGTTCCACATTTCTGTTTTGCATATGCACGTTATCTTCCATAGTTTTCAAGAACTACATATGTTCCCCTTCCCTTATACATTGTGCCTCACCGCTCCGGCCTAGTGCTTCTTAAGTAAAGCTTTCAGTATCCGGTAAATAAATAAATCAATAAATAAAATATTCATGGAAATTACGGATATGATACAGCTGATGCTGAGCTCTTATAGTAATAGTAAGTAATAGTTTATTTTTCATAAACTGCACAAGGGAATGGGGAACGAAAGAGAAAATGTCGCAAAGTTGCACGTAAGCAACTTGACTGACCCCATACTATGTTTTCATTTTCTATACTTTACTAACAGAATGTTTTCACTTGAAGTGTTTGCGATGAAGATTAAGAATTTCGTTATTTAAATCTCACTTTTCTTTGAAAAAGCTGCCTGCTCATCAAAACTGATGGAATAATGAAATCTTCTGCAGTGTTTACAAACCTGTTGAAGCAAAAGTTTTATGTACTGGCAAAATTGTTGAAAATTCTTTCCCCTTCATTATTAAGTATTATGTCATTAAAACTGCGCAAAATTTGTTATGGTGTTTCAGATGTGGTATTTGGGTTTCGCAAATAGTCTCATAGCTCCCATCAACGCAAGTCGTGTTAAGTAAGAGCTCCCCACAAGCATGAGACACGGCCGCGTCGGACCGGGTTTCCCGTGACCAACCCGAACCACGCGCCCGGCTGCCTACCGACCCAACCCCCTGCCGCTTCCAACTAAAAATATGTCCAAAAATTCATTTCTCCACCGTGGTACAGCCACGCGGAAGTAGAGCGTGCAATATTTCGCATGAGCGGTCGCCCAAATTACAGACCGTTAAAAGATCGATTCTTTCTCACCATTCTAATTCAACCACCTTTTCATTTCAACATTCACATCAGAAGAAAACACGCAATAGTTGGAAGCACACTTGGATAACACAGTGAAATGGAATCGGTACGTAGTGACTAACCCAGAAAGCTGGGAAATAACAGTGAAGGTTTACTAGGTGCTACCGGAAATTCGTGGCAAGCTCTGGATCCGCCAGATACAACAATTCGGCTGAGTGCGGAGGGTGGTTTGAAAAAGATGGCAAGAACCTCAAGTCGCACACATAACCGGAACCACGAGAGCTTTTCATGCGATCTCGTCGACTTCAACATCCCTTGAAGCGGTTCACAACCAGGCCACTATAAGTGACAACCTCATCCAAATTGAAGTTCCCGGTCATCCAACAGTTTACCTGAGGTGGTACCACATTAGACACTACCGGAAAAGCTACAATACACCATGGTGTAGTGCACGTCGTGCCTACGGTCACGACCAGGAAAACGTCACACAGTGTTACGCTACCAGAGCAGCGCGGCGAACGCCCGCGTAAAAATCTCAAGGAAAAGTAGCGAATGCCAGCAATTCCAGGTGTGCATAGTGAAATGGTGCGGTGTGCCCGCTACCCCAGTACCCTTAAATCACAATTTCCACACTCCAGAATTCATTTATTCTTGCAAGAGTAATGTTGTGAGTAACATCTTTGCAAAGCGCAGATGGTGGACACTCAACTTACTTGAAGACGATACTATCGACATCGCCTTTCCAAAGGAAACCAAAATCGCAAATCCGGCAAACGGAAAGAACATCGCCTAGTTCTCCGGGAACAAATATTGTTTTTGTATGGTTGCGGTCGTCCGAATGGTGGTTTCAGCCACTCTCAGAACTTGCCAAATTGTCGACTTAAAACTGGCAAGAGATGGCCGCTTTTGCATGGTTGATGATATCATGGGGAGAGAGCTCACCCGTTTCCTGTGCACTTACGCCCCCCCAACTATTCCTACCAGAGGGCTGAGTTGTTTTGTTTATTCCGCTCTCACCTGCTATCCTCTATAAACACATTTCCGGGGGGTGTCTTTAACTGCATACGGAATGCACGGGACCGGTCAGAGCGGAGAGGCATGGTGGGCCTGTCAGCGAGAATTTTTAAATCCACACTACAAAGCTGCATCTTGGTGGATGCTGCCCTACAGCAGGAATAGAATACAGTGCACTATATTCGTTGCTGCGGCCAGTTGAGCGACTGCTTGGACTGCGTATAATTTCCTGTGGACATGTTGTCACAGGTGGTCTGCTACGAAGACACACAAGACCCCTCCTCCGACCACAAGCTCTTTATTTCTGATGTCCAACTCGGCCACACTTTGGCTGCTCCAAAGCCATCTAAATGTTGGATAATAATGCCATTATGCTAAAAATAATTATTCAGAAAAATCACCAGAGAAATAGAAAATCTCAATATACATGCTCACGACACCACTGCCTGGGAACAGCTTAATAAAAAGGTCGAACATGAAGCAATCACATCGGCAGAATGAAGACTGCTGAAGATAGAGCCAAGGAGCGCAGCCTTTTAAGAACCCTGTGTTGTCTCATCGAGGTAGAAGAGGAACAACCAGGAGAATTCCAGGACATCCAATTCAGAAAACCACAATTAAGGGACGAGGTGGTGCGATGCAACTGGGGAGCTCTGGTCACGGTGCACGCATAACTACGATTAACGCAAGCCCAATAAACAAACTTTACCAGTTTGCCTGCCTACCAGTGGCATTCAACGTACGAACCCATGTGTTGCCCCAACCTGTTTTTGAGTCTATGGAGAATGGGTGATGGGTCCTGGTGAATGTAGAGCTCAAGCTCATTATACAGCGCTCCTTGAACTTTCGCGACCAACCTGGCTCTTCTTGGCTCTACAGGGCCTTGGCTCCGCATACCTAAAAAGCTGGCTCACCACGTCAGACGGCCTTAAGCACAATCTGAGTCACACTGGTTTCTAAAAAAGGTTGCCAGTGCCCTCAAACCATTGGAAGAGCAGTTTCGACGGTAGCACCTCCTCACCGCTAAGCCGCGAAAGCGTTACAGAACCTCCTGGCAAAAGTCCTTTTACTGCTTCTGCATCGGCAACCTTCCGAATGCACGCCAGGAAAGAATGCTTTGAGGTGTGTGTGAGCCCTTTTTGGCCACCGAATATAAAGATTTCTTCGTTAATTTTTATGACAAAGTGCTGCCAGTTCTGGCACGGCAGTTGTCTTGGGCCTCCCTTGTGCCCTACAGAACGAGATGCATCTTGTGCAGTAACCGGAGACGCCTGAGAACGCCTTCCTGGCATCCCACACTGCCCACAAATCTTGGGATGAATTGCAGATCTTCTTTGGAACCAGATGGCAAAACACCTGGTCGAGCCTCAGATACCTAATTTCGGAAGTGGAATACCTCGTGCTTTGCGACAGTGTTCTCGTCCTGGGCCTTCTATCCCTCAGGAGGACGCATTTCTGCGCAGTTGAGTGACCTGTGATCCTGAAACCTGCCTGCTGTCGCCTTGTTAGTAAACTCAACTGGACCGCAAGTGCGCTAGTGGGAGCCGAATCTGACGAATAATTGCGTGGGGCATTAAGGCATGTTTGGGAGGTGGTGATCTCCTTCAAGGCAAAGGGGGCCATCTGCTGATGTAGCCATGCTATAAGAAAGGCATACGCGTTCAAAGTGTAAACGCCAAATACAACTTTCGGTTATTTTTACCATCGAATTACGTTTTTTTGCGTTTTCAAATTATTATTCATTATCTTTGTCTGGTCGTTTTCTAGGCTTTGCCTATCTAGTATCTGCCACTTGTTGTTCCCTTTCTTTTCCAGATGCACTGCGATACATGTTCTCATGCTACAAGGTTTGTAGTTTCTTTGTCTCCAATCGAGACCCTTCTTACGTATGTTTATGTGCGGGAATTTGCACGCGTGAATGTCTAATGTAGCCCTACTTGGCCATGTTATCATGCCTTTGCATATCATAACATGTCTTATCAGGCCACTTGTAAACATATATATTCGTGTAAATAAGGTTATTAACGGCGCAGTAAGTATAAAATTGAAAAAGTCTATATCATGGCACCAGCTTATGCTGGAAGCACATGGTTGCTGGCTGCAAAAAAGCGCACAGCAAAAGTCAAAAGGGAAAATATCTGAAAGGAAATGGTGGAGCAAGTGAGCGGATATAGCAGTAAGAGGCTTTACAAAGCCAAAAGAGACTGATTTTCCTACCACAACCTATAACCCCTGTTATCTTGTAATACACTAATGCAACTCTTCGGTAACTGAGAGAATGATGTATTATACACACCTCGCAATAAGCGTGGTACTAGGGTGAGCATGGTCATCCATACAACGGGAAGTGGCAGAAGCAACCCCACCTCATATAGCCAGAGGTAATGGCAAGGTGTGGGGAGCAGCTGGAAGGTGAGAGGAATGACACAACAAAGAAAAAATGTACACGATAGTAATAGGACAACGGCATGTCTCAGCCTTTAAGGCCCGTAAAATTAAGTGCAGGAAAAATGTTCTATTTTCTGAAATCTGGCATAAGAAGCAGGGTACCCTTCCATACACAGTTTTTATAAAAAAATCAGAATTTTACAAGTCCTCTCCCAAACGTTAAACAGTACGAGCACCACTCACACTCAATAAAAATGATTGCAGAGAAAAGTGAAAGGGCTTGCGTTTATTAAGCTTAGTTTCGTTCAACTAGACGAAGCTCTGGAGGTTGCACCTAATGTTTGGTTTGATTAGACGAAATTCTAAAGCTCAGACCAAATCTTTTGAGTTACACTTTGCGGTGTTAGAAGTCGTGGTCTTTCTCCAACTGTCTGTCTCCTTCACAGGTGTGATGCCACCTTAAATTTCTTCATTATTGGAAAATAGACCTTCAGAAACCCTTAAATAGGCAGCAATTGCTATAAGCCTCTATTGGGTGTACAAATCAACTGATCACGATTGCACACGAAAAGACACAAGGGAAAAAGGAAGCAAACAAAGCACCAACGAAGTTACGGTGGGCACAGACCAGACAGAAATTAATCAATTGTGATAGTTTAGCTGTTGGCCCTTAGTAACAGGTGTGGGGCTCTCGGGTGGGTATACAATTAAGATTACAAACAACGCAAGAGCAGGATGAGGAAACTGACAAGGACGGGCGCTGAGTGACGACTGAGTTTTATTGAAAGAAACGCACGAAATATATACAAAAAGCTAAAGCACAAGCAGAGCAAGAAAAACAAAGATCGTCAGTCAGGCCCGTACTTGTCAGTTTCCTCGTCCTGTCTCTTGCGCTGTTTCTAGTCATGTATTCTTACCGACTAACCCAGCTTCGCACTCCGCTTCAAGACATTTAAGGTTTTCCTAGCATTAAATGTTGTGTTCCTGGCACCTCGTTTTTATTCTAGCCAGCTCATTTGCGCCATTTCCCCATTTAAAACTACGTAATGTAAGCTGGATTCTGCGGGTTTTTACTGCTTACCCGTCTTGTTGGCACTGCAGGTGTATCCGAGCATGCCCTTTTGAGGAAGTCGCCATGCACAGAAAACACAAACAAGGCACACAAAAGGGATATAGAAAAAGCACCGACACAGTGTTGTGTTAACCTTTCTTTTTTGTCTGGATCCTGTGTGATGTGCATGAAGAATGTGAAAATAACAAATAACCGACAGTCTAAAACTTGGGCAAACGCAACTTGCGCCCCCTATTCAATGGCGCCACTGGGGTGTCGGGAGTTCAGTTGTTTGGACAGAAAGACTAGTATTTCTTCTCTTCTATACACAACACACAGCGCCTACTCCACCCTGACCCATTTGTCCCTCCACATCGGAGTTCTGAACAATCGACAACATGTATGTGTGGTCAGATATAGGTAAAAAACTCGGCCAATCCTTACAAAGGATGGTGCAGCAACTGGTCACGCATGCCTCGAACAAGCAAGAAGAGAAAAGAGTCCAGCAAATGGGGTAGCGAGACGCTGCCACTCCCTACCAAGTGGAACCGATGACGCTATGGCGCAGCCCTTCTTGCATTTTCTACTGTTTACGCAGGCTTTTTGCTGGATTGCCACTTCAACGCAGTCACCCATCAAAAAAGGCGATGATGAGATCTTTCAGAGATACTCAAGAAAAACAAACACTATCAGAGGGATGAAGCGCGACATACCCTAGAGCTGACTTCGACCGATGCTCGCTTGCAGTCTGCAAACAGCGGTGGGATCCACTGGCAGCTCTCGGCGACTTCACCCTACAAATGTCATACGGCGGCAGTGGCCAGTTGGGGCGTGAAACCGGCGACGCTACGGCGCAGCCCTTCACGCATTTTCTACTGTTTGCGCAGGTTGGTAACGCCATGAGGTGCAAAAAAATTTTGTCATCGTTTTGCTGGTTCCACCCCAAGTGTGTGTCGGTCTTGTAGACAGCGTATTTTCGCTTGGTGAGGCGGTTCGCGTTTCATTTTTATTGCTCTTGTTGTGTGGCGACGTAGAGTTGAATCGAGGAATGGATACACTAACGCTGCAAAATATTTTGGATGGGCAAGAGGTTATCAAGGCTAAGCTCGACAACATCGTGACCAATCACGCAGCTGAAAAACTCGCTCTTGAGCAACTCTCCAATCACATTTCTTTGATAGAAAACATGGTTACGTCTTTTGCTTATCTGGAATCTCGTCTAGCTTAGTGTAAAGTAGCACGTGATGAGCAGAAACAGTGTGTAGACCCCTTTGGCGGAAGGCGACGGCTTCGAAAACCGCAGCAGGCGTTGCAACCTGATTTTTATGGTGTACCATAAGTCGTGTCAGGAAGGCACCCAGTTGATGGACCAGAACGTAAGGGTCCTGCATCTTGGTTGGCGTCGGAACAGCACATTGTTGACATAGTACTGGTAAACTTGATATTACCCGAAAGACTATACAACGGGCGCACAGAATCGGGAAGTTTGGGCCTGGTAAAATTCACCCGCTTGTTGCCAACTTTGTGTCCATCAAAGAAAAACAGGACACTTTACTGAACGCCAAGAAGTTACATGGACTAATGTTAGCATATCTGAATATGTTTCGCAAGAAGTGCGCCGTAAACGGCGCCACCTATGGGAGTTTTCCAAATCCCAGAGAAATGATAACACCAAGGTTAACTTAAGGAAAGACACTCTTTACTTAAACAATGTGAAATATGTCTATGATGACGCCACTAACCAAGTATCACAAAAGGAATTGACATAACGAGAGTTCACCAGCTATCATTTCCTTTATCGTTGTAAATTGCCAGAGTATCAAGAATAAAATTGAGGATTTTAACACCCTTTTTGACGCGACACAGCCATCAATAGTTATCCGTACAGAGTCGTGTCTAGATGAAAATATTTCAAGCAGGGAAGTATTCCTAGAACAATCTGCATGCTGTCGAAAAGATAGGAACAAACACGGAGGGACGTGTTCATATTAGTGGATGAAAGCATCGCATCCTTCGAAATTGATAGCCACAATTTCTTCGAGGCGGTATGCTGCCAACTCCGACTGCAAAACGGTAAAACTTTATCTGTGTTTTCTTTTTACCGGCCCCCTTCAGCCTCTGCCGATGTATTGCAAGAACTAGCCCACAAGATTGAAACCATTCAAACAAACTACACTGCTATAGCTGGTGATTTTAATCTTCCCGACCGAAACTGGAGCCAGTAGCCGTCCTTTCCTGGAGCAAGCCGTGGGATGGTAAATGTCGTTAACCTTTTCACAATTACTCAGGCAGCCATCAAAATAACTAGAGGGAACCATGTTATTGTTTTATTTTTTACAAAGGCACCAGATCTATAGCAGTGTACACGGGTTATTCGGAAAATTGGCGACCACAAAGCGGTCATTTGTGATATGAACTTTGATTACGTAAAAATTAACAATACTGGAAATCGACGTGTCTAAAATTATGAAAATCGAATATTTCTGAAATAAATAGTGCCCTTGAGTCATTCTATGTTGTCGTTGAAACACTTGCTGAATGTTGTTCTGTAGAGGAGCTTTGGTCGACTTCGAAAACAAAAACTCTGGATCTTCGCGATCGTTACGTTCGATCTTGGTGGCTAACTAAAAGATAAAATAAAACCAGATCACGGTTTAATAAAAAGCTTAGCGGCATGATGAATAAGAAAAATGAACTTTGGAGAAAGTTTAAGCGCGCTCCTACATCAGCAAGCATTATTAACCAAAAGAAAATAAGAAGTAATGTGAAAAGTGAAATACCGCATTTCAAATCGGCCTTTTTCGATTCTTTTTATAACAACTTAAGCAAAATCCTAATGAGAATTGGAAATACGCAAAGTAAAATCTAAAGAACACGGTCTTAATGCCTGCTCATGCTGTAGGTAATTCTGTTCTTCACGAAGAAAACGAATAGGCCGAATGCTTTACTCTTACTTTAAATCTGTGTTTTCGGCTGTGCAAACACGACTAGATACAGAACAGTGACATTTATTGGGCGAGGTGCCTGACATGAACGACCATATTTTCCATACAAATGGTATAGAAGCCTTACTTAAGGGTCTGAGCACTCATAAAGCTACTGTACCAGTATGTTTGCCAAATGCTTCATAAAACCTTTGGCGCATATTTGTCGAAATACTTAAAACTAATTTTTGAGAAATCTCTTGAACAACGCTTTCTACCCGAGCACTGGAAAATAGCATCTGTGGTATCAATTCACAAATCGAGGTGCTGAAGCGTCGTCTAAAACTACCCGCTGGTTTCATTGACCAGTGTCTGTTGCAAAATTCTTGAGCACGTTCTGTAAACAACCATAATTAAACCATTCAATGAACATTCCCAGTTGAACCCATACCAAAATGGATTCTCAACCGTTACGCTGTTAAAACAGTTTTCTCATCATGTGGCGAAGGCACTATATATTTGAGCAGATGTGACTGTATTTTTTTTGGATTTTAACAAACCTTTTGATTTGGTGCCTCACAATTTGCTGGTACCAAAACTGCATCATTATAATATCAATTTTCAAATCGTCAACTGGGTTTCCGAGTAACTTAGGTTAAGGCGACAGTACGTTCTTGCGAACGGTAAAGAGTCTCATTTTGTGACGGTGACATTGGGGTTCCTCAGGGTTCAGTGTTGGAGCCTTTACTTTTTTCTGGATAAAAACAATATCGGTGATAGTGTTTGTTCGAGTATGAGAATGTTGTTCGTGTATGCAGACTTCGTGTATGAGAATGTTAGTGCATGCAGACGATTTTATAATTTATAGAGGAGGAGAAGAATGAATAAATGTTTATTCCACGAGTGCTGGTGCTGCTGTTAGGGTACCCGCCCGGTGGGGGGCGTCCCTAGTCTGGGATGCCCTGGCCTTGGCTGGCAGTCCAGGCCCTCTTCACGAGTATACGCTGGTTCATAGGGTCTAGACGTTTGAGACATAACCGACAAAAATGTTGAGGGAATTGAAGCTGAACCTGGACAGAACTGTGTGTATAAAGTTTATTTGAAAAAAAAAACGAGGCGTCTCTTTTATACTATCAATAATACTACACTTTCACCTGTTACATAGTACAAGTACGTAGGAGTGTACTTCACACCATCTTTGTTTTGGCATCGGCATGTAAACTATACTGTAGCTTCGGCTAGTGGAGCTCTAGGATTCCTGCGTCGAAATACTCGTTATTTTCTACAGGCTGTAAAAGCACTGTTGTATAAAAAAATGTGCTCTCGGTGTTTGATGTGTATGTACAGTGTGGGACCTTTTCACTGTGATTTACAAACAAAAACTAGAAAGGGTTCACAACCTCGCGGTGCCCAAACATGCGAGAAAATGAAGAATACAGTACAACACAATTAAAACCAATATTGCAATGGCAAAAATTAAAACACCGCCTAAGCATGCTCTCTCTGAAATTTTTCCATTAAATATACTTTTCTAAAATGGGTGTAACGCGAGAAGAGTACATTGCATCACCGCATCATACATCAGCCGCGATGGACCTTGCGTACAAAATGCGAGAGTACAAATGCAACACGGCAGCCTTTGCAAGTTTTTTCCCCCAAAACAATCAGGCAGTGGAATCGGTTATCCTCAGCAGTCGTGTCCCGCATTGGAAGCAACTCTTTTTACGGTGCTTTCTACGAAACCGTGCTATCAACCAAAAATAACTGTTTAGTGTGACAGGGCTTTTGTTTGTGCGTGTGTGTGTTTGTGTGTGTGGTGTGTGTGTATGTGTGTATGTGTGTATGTGTGTGTGCGTGCGTGCGCGCGGCGGAAGTATCTTTTTTTTGAAATGTGCAATGAGCATTTTTTGTTTTGTAACTGTAAGCGAAAATGGGTTTTCATGCTGTTTTGTGGTATAAAATTGTGCAGAAAAATACGCAGTTTCTTGCGTTTTCAACCTTAGTAGTGCTGTATTATATTGTACCTATATTCTTTTCAATTTTAAAAGTGCCATATTCCAGTTGAGTGATTGCCTTCTTTTGTTGCGAATTGATATCTGCTGTATTCTTCATTCTTTTTTTTTGGTTTGTAAATCCCCGCTATAATTCCTTCGTGGTGCTCTGCGTAATAAATAAATAAATAAATGAATAAATAAATAAATAAATACATAAAACTCTATGGGGAAAACAGACAACGCTCAGGCTAATCGACTGGACCTCATGTTTAATGTGTCGATAATAGATCCGACTGATCATGAAGCAAGAAAAAGAAAGTAAACTACAAAAAATTCAACAGTTCAGATTCATGTTCAATTCACGGAACTGCATTTTCGTTAGAGTAGGCATATATTGTAGTCACACTATGACGTCACCCACTACGTTCGGAGTTGCCGTGACTGCCAGCGACGAAAAACGCCGTCGACACGACCCGCCGGCTTTCTGCAATGGATCGCCGTCCCATCGAGGCCCTTTCAACGGATTGGAATGGACCTTCTAGGCCCGTTGCCTACGTCACAATCACAAAATAAGTGGATTGTCGTGGCAACAGATTACAGGACGCGCTACGCAGAGACCGCCGCTCTTCCGAGGGGCACTGCACAGGAAGTCGCAAAGTTCTTCATAAGCCAAGTTGTGCTGCGACATGGAGCGCCGGAAGTCCTAATCACAGACCGCGGAACGGCCTTTACTGCTGAGCTGATGCAAGGAATATTACGCTACAGCAACACGGATCACAGAAGAACGACGGCGTACCACCCCCAAACGAACGGACTAACAGAACGTCTGAACAAGACAATCGCAGATATGCTGTCAATGTACGTTGATGTTTAACATAAGACTTTGGACGAAGTGCTCCCGTATGTCACATTTGTGTACAACACGGCTATCCAGGAGACGACGCAGCTGACGCCGTTCGAGCTTGTCTACGGAAGACGGCCAACTACGATGCTCGACGCCATGCTTCCGCACGAGGAAGACGACGACCTACAACCGACGTCCAAGGATAACTTCAGCGTGCGGAGGAGGCCCGGCTCGAGTTCGTACTACGAGCCAGCAGCTCGTGGATGCTGGGCGCTACAACCTCCGACGCCGAGACGCCGAGTACCACCCAGGAGACCGTGTTTGGGTTTGGACTCCCATCCGATGACGCGGACTCAGTGAGAAGCTTCTTCGACGATATTTCGGACCCTACCAAATTCTACGACGTGTCGGCCAACTTACCTACGAGGTGATTCCCGATGGTGATTCCGGACCATCACGACGACGCACGCGGCCTGAAGTCGTCCACGTGGTTCGCTTGAAACCTTACTATGCAAGATGACGGACTTTTTTTTTGTTATTGTTGTTTGTTCGGACTGTCTTTTATTTTAGCATCGGGTCGATGCACCATGTATGGGCATGCTAATATATTGTTTGTTTTTACTGCCGAGCCACGCCCGGCTGTGTCATCTGCGTTCCAAGCAAAGCACGTCTTCCATGCTTTATTTTTATGCCGCACGGGCTATCACATTCAGATAAGCAAACTGTTTCGCCCTAACATCGCTAGCCCAGAATAACCGACTGTGATCTACAATGTTCTGGATGTGAATCGACGGCTCCAGAAACACTCGCGCCGAAAGATAAAAAGCCTGTAGAGCAGACGCCGCGGCATTCGATTCTGCGACGCTCGCCGACGCAAGTCACTTTGCTGGCCGCTGCTTCGCCGCCTCTGTATTCTTTTGAGTTGTTAGGGGAGCACAAGTTCGCTCCAATAAACTTGTTTCTCCTTCATATCAACTGCGTCGTCCTTGGCTTCGTGGCAATATTATGTGTATGAGTTTATATAGAAACGATAACGCATGAAACTAACACCTTACTTCATAAACATTTACTAGGCATGTGCATATTCAATCCCAGTAGTTTATTAGGCCTCGCGAACGATCCTGACTGCAGTACACAGAACTTTTTTTTTCAGTGAAGTGTGCTTGAGTGATTATTAGCTCATTTTTTATAATTTGGGAAACAGACGTTATGACTCTTAAGAATGCAGTTTTTTCTGTGACAATTAGGGCACAAAAACAAGGTTTCAGATTTTGGCAGAACGCATTACAACACTCGTAATTTTTGTGGCAGCATAGGCTTCTACACCTCCATGTGAAGTGGCTGATTCCAATGCATGGAGTGCATGCCGTCTTCACATCACTTACCCTAAAATGGTTACTTCACCTCCTTAATTATCGACCACTCCAGTTGGAGTCGCAACATATTTTAATAGTGGGACGGACTTAAATAGTTGTACACAGTTATAAAACTTTAATGCTCACATGGAACAATTCCAAGCTCAATGAGGTTTCCAAATTGGTGGTATTATTTATGATACCCCAGCAGTCTGATAGTAACGCTGAGGACGAAATTAACGTCAACAAATCATGAATGCTCTGAACCTGCAAAATCTTATAAAATGACTGCCAACATTAGGGTGCTGCTACTTTTTTTTTTAAATTCAGCCATGTCTTTTTCGAACAAGGTATTTCACCTGCATTCGAGCCTTTACTGTTCGGCTGGGTGTTGCTAGTATTCGTTTCAAAACAGGTCAAAAGCGTTTTTTGCAAAAAAAAACACCAATACACTTTAAAACACCTTTTGATATTTTACTAAAATTCAGAAACGTTTTACTGTTGTCTGTTTATAGGCTTTTGCTTGGGGTGGACACTAAGAAACAAATCCCACAAATATGCCGCGCTCACGTAAGTGTGCATTTCGTGAGGAGAGCACGGCATCATACTGGCTTGGGTAGGCTGCGCCACCTGAGATATCACAAAAAAGAAAATACTGAGTGCAGAAAATGCGACCACGTGTGAGCGTGCGTCACGTGAGGAACGCTCGGCATCATCAAGGCTTGCGCATGGGTTTACGCAACGTGAGGGGCTCACAACAAAATAAGAATTACCGAGTGCAGGTAAGCGTGCGCCTCGGAACGAGCACCGAGCATCATCCAACTTATCCTTCCAGAACACTCTGCCCAAAGTTTCTGACGTGATATATCGCGTACTGGCCAGAAAACATACGCTCGCGCCGGAAGTGGGCAGCACCGAACAGCTCGCGCTGCACCCCGCATGGGGCACCTTGAGTAACCTTGGTGACGGTACTGGCGATACCGCGGACCCCGAGCCCCCCAACATAAGCTGTGACCTACCGTGGTGACGTGTTTTTAAGGTGAAGGGTAGAAACCTCTCACTTTGGCCGTCGGAGCCTTGGTCAAGCTCCGGCCGATGGGCTCCCTGCCTGTCTACCCGGGAGGGAGCTCCGGGACCTCTTTGACTACAAGGGTAAGGTCAAAGGACAAAGTATTCCTGCTTTTTCCTTTGCCATATGGATAATTCAAAACCCCCACAGACGTGATCGGCCCCCGAAAAGGGGCCGCACCGAAGTTTCCTTTCCATCCCTTCCAACAATCCACATTCCGAAACCTGGCAACTATTCTCGATTCTTGGTTATCGAGGCAGTTGACAAAACAAACCCTGTTTCTTCCATGTCCGTATTCTTGATCACTAAGTTCCTGGAAGGCATCGTCGGGAAATCGTTCGATGCTAAGAAAATCCGTACCCATGTCCAAGTCAATGTAAAGATGCAGCAAAGAGCCACTAACCTCCTGTCGCAAACCTGCATGGAAGATCTGGCCATCAGAGTCACTCCCCATCGTAGCCTCAACAGCTCTCAGGGTGTGATTTCAGAGACCGATTGGTTGAACGAGACCGAAGCTGATGTGTTAGAAGGACTGGAAGATCAGGGTGTAACTGCAGTGAGCCGTATCACCATCAGACGGAGACAAGCAGGAAATCCCCACAAAGCATATAATCCTGACTTTCAACCGCTCCAGACTTCCTGAATCCATTAAGGCAGGCTTCATCTCGTGCTCCGTCCGAGCGTACATCCCGAATCCGCGTCGCTGCTACAAGTGCCAGTGGTTCGGGCATGGTACTAACTCCTTCCGGGGCCCGCCAACCTGCGCTAAATGTGCCCAACACCATCTCACTGATGACTGTTCATCCAATAAATTGCTCTGTGCCAATTGCCAAGGACCTCACGCTGCATATTCGCGAACCTGCGAGCGATTCAAGCTTGAGAAAAAAATAATACACATCAAATTGACGGACAACATTACCTCCCCAGAGGCGCGAAAGAGGTTCGCCTCTTTTCCCCTGGAGAGGTACGCCGACGCAGCTCGCCGGGGGGCGGAGCGGCGTCTGGTTTCAGCGGGGACCCAGTACCGCGAGTCGGACTTGCCCCACCCCCCCTGGGTTGCCTCTGGCAGCACAACCCGCCTCCGCACCGCTCGCGGAGCCAGCAGCGGTTGTGGTGGCAACCTCTTCCGTCGGGACCGGTGCCGCTTCCGTCACTGCTTCCCCATCCACCAGTGCGTTGGAGGGTGCCATGGACACCACGGGCTCCGCACCGGCTCCTATTGCCACCGCACCGCCCGTGCCACTTCTGGTGCCTCCTATACTTGCGGCGGTGGCGGGTCAAACGAAAGGCCCTGGAAGGGGGCCATGTCTGGGGGGCGCGGTTCGACAGGTACACCCAGGACATCGGACGACGAGATGGACGTCGTGCCATTTTTGCCTGCAACGCAGCAAAAGGATCGGCCTCCGACGTCCAAGCCTACAGAAAGGCCTAGAAAGCCCAATCCAAGAGTCAAAGCCCCGAAATGCGACACATAAACATACACACTCCAGTACCTCTCACACTAAATAATGGGAAGAGAAAACACAGTTCAATGGAACTGCAGAGGGCTTCTGAATAATCTTAATGTCGTGCATGGGATTCTGCATGCCAATCAGCCAAGTTTAATGTGTGTCCAGGAAACACATCTGAATTCTTAGCACACAAATTTCTTGAATGGTTACCTGGTATACAGAAAGGGCAGGGTTGGCTTCACACACTCTTCTGGTGGTGTGGCCATAATCGCTCGCAAATCCTTAGCATCGCACCCTGTCACCTTGAACACCATCCTTGAGGCTGTAGCAATACGCTTAATAATATTTAATATGATGATAACGGTATGCTCCATATACATTCCTCCTGATGTTACACTTTTGAGCTCTGACTTCGAGGCACTGATTGACCAGTTGTCCGAACTGTACATTCTAACAGGCGACCTTAATGCTAAAAATTCTCTTTGGGGTTCTTCTTGTACGAATGCCCGGGGTCGCCTGATAGACAGGTTTCTTACATCCTCTGGAGCATGCCTTTTCAACAATAAACAGCCTGCATACCATAACATAGGACACAACACATACTCATCTATTGACTTGGCTATTGGCTCCGCAGTTCTCTTTCCTCTTCTCGAGTGGGGTGTGGGAACTGACCCATATGGCAGTGACCACTTCCCCACCTTACCTTCATATATACGTAAAGGCCCAAGCAGTTCATCTTCCCAATATGGGTTCAATGAAGCACGAGCTAACTGGAATACATTTACAGAGACATCCAAAGTACACCACACATCCATAGGACACCTACACGTTGAAGAAGCTACCCGACTCCTCACGGCACACATCCTCGACGCCGCCGAAAAGTCCATTCCCAACGCCTCTGGTGCCCCGCGCAATCAGCGGAGTCCGTGGTGGAATGAGGAGTGTAGGCGGGCGCGATAGGCGCTGAACAAAGCGTGGTGTATTCTTCGTCGGTACCCCACGTCGGGTAACCTCACTTTGTTCAAACGGGCCAAGGCGTTAGGAAAACGTGTGCGCCGTGAGGCAAAACGAGAGAGTTGGCGTTCCTTCATAACATCAATAAACTCCTACACAGACACACGTAAAGTGTGGACGAGAATGCGCAAACTCAAAGGAAAAAACACACAGCCTGCCTCTGGACAGCACAACAGGGGACACAGTCGAAGACCAGGCTGACACACTCGCACAACACTTCTAACACGTGTCCAGTTCAACACACTACACAAACACTTTCATGAAACACAAACTCGCGGCCGAAAAGAAGCCCTTACATGACACTGACAGGTCAGCCACTTCTTATAACTCTGTGTTTACACATAATGAGCTGAGGGGTGCTCTGAGCACGTGTAAACCCTTAGCTCCAGGCCCAGACAACATTACGTATACAATGACACAGAACTTACACAAAGACACTCTTATAACACTTCTTCACCTTTTCATCAAGATATGGCTTTCGGGGCACATTCCAAAGTCTTGGAGGGATGCCATTGTTGTAGCATTCTTAAAAGAAGGGAAGGACCCTTCTTCTCCCGCTAGCTATCGAACCATCGCCCTGACCAGCTGCCTGTGCAAGCTTCTCGAGAAGATGATAAACCGGACGCTTGTGTACTTTTGGAGTACAATGGTCTTCTCGAGACCTGCCAGGCAAGCTTCAGGGCGGAGAGATCCACAAACGATCAACTTGTGGAACTAGAGCCATACATTAAAAATGCCTTAATTCACAAACAGTTCTGTTTACCTGTGTTTTTCGACCTAGCAAAGGACTGTGACACCGCTTGGCTTTATGGGATCCTTACTGACCTCAGATCATTCGGTGTTTCTGGTAATATGTTTTACACCCTTGCTAGTTGTTTGTCGGAGAGAACCTTTCGCGTCAGAGTTGGTTCTGCACTGTGAAAGGTACACGTCCAAGAAAATGGCGTGCCGCAAGGCGGAGTTCTAAGCTGAACTCTCTTCATAGTAAAGATGAACTCCCTTGGGAAGGCACTGCCGCCTACAATTTCGTACTCCATGTATGCAGATGACGTGCAAGTATCTTTTAAATCATGTAATATGTCAATATGCGAACGCCACGTCCAGCTTGGCATCAAGATACTTGCCAGCTGGGCAGACAAGAATAGTTTTAAATTTATTCCTGTAAAAAGCTCGTGTGTTGTGTTCTCAAGTAAGCGCGGCGTCCATAATGACCCAGACATTACTCCTAATGGCTTGTCGCTTCCTGTGAACAAGGAACACACGTTTTTAGGTGTTGTGTTTGACCACAAACTCATATTCAAACCACATATCAAGATACTTAGGCATAAATATATGAAAACAATGAATATCCTTAAGGTTCTCTGCCACCAATCCTTTGGGACTGACAAAGAACTCCTACTACGGCTCTATACTGCTTTGGTCGGTCCTGGTTAAGACCATGGCAGTGTGGTATATGGGTCGGCAACTAAACTAGCGTTGTGAATGCTTGACCTAGTGCTACACTTGAGCTACGGCTTGCGTCGGGTGCTTTTCCCACTAGCCTTGTCGAGAGTCTCTATGTCGAATGTAATAGGTGGAGCCTTGAGAACCAGCGAACGTACATTGACTTACTTTATGCTTTTAAAATTTCATCACTGAACAACCATCCTTTTTATCCTGCCTTTAACGATACATCCACATCTGTGCTGTTTGTAAAACGCCCATCCGCTCCTCTGCCCTTTTCACTTCGAGCGAGAGAGCGAGCCTCGGATCTCAGCCTTCGTTTTTAGATGTGTAGATGTCATCTTTTTTAAACAGTTTACCGCCTTGGCAAGTTCGCCCTGTGTCCTGTGACCTTTCCTTTACAAAACTTGACAAAAATCGGGTACCGCGAGCTGCAATACTGCAGCACTTTCTTTCTTTGCAGTTTAAATACCCAAGTGCAGAGTTCTACAGTGACGCTTCTAAAACCTCCACTATGGTGTCGTGGGCTGCTCATCGTCGAAATTTCCATGCAGCCAGAACCATGAGCGTGCACACAACAATTTTTTCAGCAGAAGCGTATGGAATTTCACTTATTGTACGACACATTCCCTAGAACCAGATTTCCAATTCCATCATCTATACAGATTTTTTGAATGTTGTTCGCGCACTGTCATCGCACAAGCCCTCCAAAAACCACATAGTTAATCTTGCATTCAAAACTATTATGTTCGTGTATGCACAAAAGCATGAGCTGCTCCTCTGCTGGGTCCCAGGACTAGCAGGAATAGCTGGGAACGAGTTGCAGACGAGAGGGCCGCTGCAGCTGCACAGAGGAACACTGTAGACATTACAACCATACCCTACACAGACCTCAAGCCACACATAAGACAACTCCTGCGCAGAACATGGCAAACACACTGGGCTGAACAGACAGACAACAGACTACATGTAATAAAGCCACACTTGGGACGGTACACAGCTGACTCACACAACAGACACACGGAAGTCGCCTTGGGCAGGCTGCAGATAGGGCACACCCATGCAACGCACTCGTATCTGCTGACGGGATCTTCTAGACCCCAGTGCAGCATGTGCAGAGAGGCCCTATCTGTGGTGCACATACTAATCACATGCAAGGCACATCACACAACACGAGACAAGCACTTCAGAGAACTCTACAGACAACATATCCGATTACATCCATCGCTGTTTCTAGGGGACGATGCCATAGTTTTCGTGAAACGGGTGTTTGAGTATTTGTCAGACATTAAGCTTTTAAACCTCATTTTCTATCACGAATAATCAAATATGACCCTATACACCAGCCATCACCATTGCCATAATTGATTTTATTGTTCTGGCTTTAGTAGCCACTATTTTATTTTAGATACTTTTGTTAGGCGCTTTTTGCCCCAGCTGGCCTTGCGCGAAAAAACTCGAACCATCATCATCATCAGCTCGCGCTGCAGACGCCACGTTCGCGAACCCGGTAGCCGCCTGTTTGAGCGCGTGCTCACCCGGTTCACCTTTTAATTGATGATGTTAAAGCCAGCGGACGAAACAATCCGAGCCGGCCACTAAAGGAGAGCTTTCAGGAGTAAGCTCGGAAATCCATGTCAGGTGCAACAGCCGGGTCTCCGACGAAAGGAGAGAGAAAGAGAGAGAACTAACTTTACTTTCCCAGCAAGTGGGGTAGAAACGTGTGGTGGATGCCGGCCGAAAGATGGCGGCGACTGTGGCCGCTCGGTAAACCAAACGTAGGTGCACCCCCAGTTGCTAGCAGCCCAGATCGTCCTCCCACTGTTCGATGCTGGAGATGGGGTGGAATGGGTTGAGGGGAGAGGCCCACATGGTGTGGCGTAGTGCATCCAGGGATTCAAAGAGGTCACCGTTGGGTGAAGGAAACTCAGAGGGATAGATCTTGTGGAGGAGGGATCTACTAACGAAGTAGACGGCATTGAGGAGTCACCATAGGCGCTCCTGAGCATTGGTGAAGGATGTGTGGGCTTTGGGATAGCGGCGGGAGAGGGGGTAATGCTCCTTGAATTTTTGGTAGGAGAGAAGACGATCGCGTGCCGACCGAGCACCCTGGTAGAGAGAAAGAGGTAGCCCACCAAGACTGTCCGGTTCTCCTGCTGCTTTCTGCGCTACCTCGTTGTATCCCACTCATGGGGGGCCGGGGTCCAGATGATTTCGACTGGTTGAGTAGGGGGATTTTAGAGAATCCTGAGTGCCGTAGCCTAAATGCTACCGCAAATGAAGTTTTGAATGGCGGTCATCGAATCAGGAATTTTAATGTGTGGTTACGGCCTGGTTATGAAGAGCCAGGGCTATTGCCGCCTCTACTGCCTCTCCAGTGTAAGATGCCCGTATGGTGAGGGAAGTGACTGGGGGAGAGGCCGCCAGCGCTGCTGTTACTCCAGCCTTGCACCATTGGTACAACCCGGGGAATTTCTTTTTGTTAACATATGGGGCTGAACAGTGCGCCAGTGTTTTGTCTTGTCAGAATTTGTATTTGCATTTTATTTCACAGGTAGAAGTACAAAGAACTTAAGTGGTTTTACTGAAGAAATTTGGTATGAGCATCCAATATCCTTCAGGCATAAGTCAAGTCTAGTTAAGAAATTACGTCCTGCGGATTTATATTTCGCAAAAAGCAGTATTCCTGGATTACAAAACTCGCACATTCAAATACGAAACCCTCAGGTAACCTTAAAAAAGTACACCTTCGGGTGTTTGAAAATATAGTACAGCAGATATAGCTACAATAAATGCAACTGCGATAGATGTCTACGAAGTAAAAAACTGAAATACCAGAAACATGTGAACTACGTCAGCAAAGTATGTATAAATAGCATCCACAAATGAGGTAGCAGCAATATCCAGTGTACGCCTTTAACATGGTAGAAATAACATCAGGATATCAGGTACCAGAACTTTAGCTTAACATCCACACTATCTCATAAAACTATTGCAAGTTGTAAGCATATATAATAAAGATACTGCTTCGACATTGAGGCTCAGATCTATTTAGGACGTCGCCGAGATGTTAGTGGTTTGGTGGGAATCATAGATAGCGTCCTTGCGCTGTCTGTTGTTGATACCGGAGCAGCCGCGTCGGTCTTCAGTGCGAGACTCTGTCACTCCATGGAGACCGTCGCGACGACACTTTGAAGATTTTTCTGGAAACTACAAGCACACGTGTAATACCTCTGGGTGCGTGTACTGCTCTTGTCGCTATTAAAAGACAATATCTACACAATTCAACTCGCCATTCTGCCCTTGTGCTGTAAAAAAATTATCCTTGGTTGGAGCTTTTCTCCAACTAGAACGCTGTAATTAACTGTGCTCCTTCCGAAGTAGATTTCGGTTCACAAACGGCGCTCCGTCACAAAACGATTCTTCTTCCATTGGAGAGGTTGTTGACGCTGGTCTTCTTTGACGACACAAATATCCCGCCTTAAATGTCAGTGCTCGTCACAATTTTTGGCAGTACTATTTGCGCCCTCTAATATTTTTGTTGCTCGCAAGTGTTTGCCGCTGACACCCCTATCTGGCTGCATAGCGATGTTTGTTTGAAACTCGAATATCCGCGTTTTAAGCTTGCTTCGTGGGGCAACTCTCTTCTGCATTGAACCTGTTGACACCATCTACAGTCTCCTCCACGTCTCAGGCAAGGCTTTTTTATTACAGCCTAATGCGCTCAATTTGAATATTTTAAACAAACGCCAAACTCTGAACACGTTTTCCAGAAGCTGTCGCCCCCGATTTAGGCTTCACCCTACGCGGTGCACCGATCTTCTAGATTTTTTTATAATGTTTCCCTCTTGACTCCAAGCAAGCTCTTTCGGCAGAACATCAACGGTCGCCCATTACATTGACACAGGTACCCACAGGGTATTGTGGCCCGACCCTACATGGTGTTGACCCGGAAACGAAGCGTTATTAGCGAGCATGTCGATTTCTTGCTTCGACGTGGCACCATCCGACCTTCGCAAGCCCCTGGTCGTCGCCTATGGTGATAGTGACAAAAACAGACTGGTCTTCAGATTCTGTGTCGACTATCGCCACCTTAACAAGATAACCCACGAAGACGTTTGTCACCTGCCTCGAATATGTGAGGCCGTCGATTGTTTGCATGGGCCGAGTATGTGTCCAGCCTTGATATAAGCTCCGGGTATTAGCAGCATACCTCGACAAAGTTGGCGCAGTTCACTCAAACTCACACGCAAGTTTTTTTCAAATCAGCACTCTCGCAAACTCAGACTCAATGCTGAGCAGCACATCTGCGCTTTCTCAAACTTAAACTCACAGTCAGCGCAAAACTCAGGTCTCTCTTAGACTTAAAACTCAAAATGTACTCAGAACTCAAATTGTACTCAAACTGAAAATGTACTCAGTACTTAAAATGTGCTCAACATTCCAAATGTATTCAGACTCAAAATGTACTCAGTACTCAAAATGTACTTAAACTCAAAATGTACTCAAGTATAAATATGTACTCAATACTCAAATTATACTTAGTATTCAAAATGTAATCAAAACTGAGAATGTACTCAAACTCAAAATGTACTCGGTACTCATAATGCAAATGAACTCAAACTCAAAATTTGCACCAACTCAAAATGTACATAAGATTTGGCGAGTGGAGGTACGCTCGCGGCTGAGTTCATTTATGTCGAAGCTCAATAGGGTTACGGTTCCGTGTATTCTTGCTCTGCATCCTGAAAAAATGCAGTGTTTCAAAGTGAACTGTCCCCGCGAACCTCTGAAGTGCGAGGCGTTCCTGGGTATGCCTTTGCTTTTTCAATGCGTAAAATTCTTTGCCCAGTATACCCTTTCCCTCCCTCGGCTAGGATCGTGTAACGCCCTGCATTCCCACAAAAATGCAGATATCACGGAAGTTCAACGTGTAATCATTATAAAAGCGTAAATGTATATAAATCAGGAAACAAAAAAAAAGTAAAAACCGAAATAATAAAAATATCGAAAATGCGAACCGCGTAACACGGGATGCATAAATAGCCACACATTGGGTGAAATTTCAAAGGTATGTGCCCCTAGCGCATGTGGGGCATCAAATTGAAGGTCTCGGCAAATCACGTGGGACAAAAAAACATGCTTCTTGGACATAATCATAACTTAGTAATCATGAGTCAAAATGAAGGTTGGACTTCATAACAATGACACTTAAACGTATGGGCTCTCAAAATAAAGTTTTCGATTAGGGAAATAACGGTGGACAAAGAAGAAATACATCCTGGTAGAAATATTTAAATAGTCACGCCAAGGCCCAATAGAGTACAGGGCAGAAGAAAGAGGAAGAAAGAGAATAAAATAAAAGAGAAAGATCTCAAAAAGATGATGTTCAGTTCATGTCGCCAGGCTACTTGGAATTTTCATAAAAAAGTGCCAAATACAAAGGAAATAAATACTAAGGTCAAAACATGACTAAGGCGAACTGAGAAGGCAAAGCAGACATGGCAGGTTTTTTTTTTTATTTCGGTGTGAGCCTTGTGAGGCAACGATAAGGGTTTTATTTCTCTCTTTCCCCCTTCCCTCCCGAGAAGCATGTCAGTGTCGAAATTCTGGAAAATATCTCGGCTTTCTTTTCCAATAAAGAGCCGTCTCTCTTTTTCTCACGGCGTATCATACCATGATTTCCGATTCATTGGGATGTCGTTACTGTGTCCTCCCGCACCAAATTGAAGATCGCGGTGCGGGGATTCACGTGGAACAAAAAAACGCTTCCTGGTTATAATCATGACACAGTGATGTTGAGTCATAGATATGGGTAAATTTAAAGAGGTGTGCGATAGGGCGTGTGGGGTGTCAAATTGAAGGTTCCAATGAGGCAAATCACGTGAGACAAACAAAAATTCCTCCTTGTCTCAATAATGACATAATCACGGTGAGTCATCTATTGGGACAAAAATCAAATGAAGCCGCCGCGAAGTATGGCGTATCAAATTGAAAGTCTTGATAAGGGAAATCATTGGGGACCAAGAAGAGATGCTTACTTGTTATCCTCAGGCGATAGTCATGGTAAGTCATAAATTAGCTTAAAGTTCAATGAAATTAGGACTGAGTGTGTGCGGTATCAAAGTAAACATTTGGATAAATAAAATCATGTGGGATAGATAAAAAAGGAATCCCGGTTATCTGTACTACTTAGAGAAAGCTGCAGAAATTCAATGCAGACGCTAGAATGGTAGCCTAAAAGGAATTGTGTCAAGGGGAAGGGTTTTGAATAACAAAATTTAAACCTTGCAATAACTGCATCGTAAGATAATTTTGTGAACTCACTTCATAATAAAAATTCGAGTTGTGTCATAACTTCATCGGGGCTATACAATAATGGGTTTCCGTGTAGGGATTCGCGTTTGGGTAAAGCCAACACATGCTATTTAGTAATGGCAAGTTCAGTTTTGAAGGAGGGCAATATGGCAAAAGCACGTCTCTGAAGCGGGAAAATTTATTTATTTCACTTCAACATTATATCCCATCATCAAACACTCGAGGAACACGTCGTCTTCTTCTGGAGTGACCTTCATCATAGATAGTTTCTGAACCGGTGTTCAGAGACGGCTGTGTCGTAGAATTACCTCCTTCTTCAGAAACTATCCAAGGCCCTTGCAATTAAAAAACCCTCATCTTGAGTTCAAACGGATCAATCGTTCTTGTGGCATTTGATCAGGCCACATTTACAACGTAGATTAGTCGACACAATGCGGCTCGCAGTGTGTGAAAAAAACGCCCGCGTAACCACCAAAACAACGGTGGTGAACAGCCACAGGGGCAAGATGTAAATGTAAATTGGGGAAACGTTTTTTAATGTCGTTATGGGTCAACATCCGCAGCCAACCACTGTTCACGGTATCCCGCATGAACAATTTGTATATACTACAATTTGGGCGGGTCAAGTGTTTCTAACGATCGAGTAACCACCTGGCGGCCCTTTCTTGAGGGCTGCGGGGTGACCAGACAATGTCGCAGTCCCACGCTGTTGTTCGTGCGGAGCGTGTATATCAGACGTGCAGGCGTCATCGAAAATCGGAGTCATTTATTCAGTACGTCAGCAGTTCGAAGTTCAAAAGATCTTTAAATAGAACGATCAAACCGTCGGAGAGGTGTCAGCTTTCCCCATAAATTCAGTCCCCAACCCGCTAAGGCGGCTTGCCACCCCACAAGAGCTTTGTCCTGACGGGGGTTCCCTGTGAGGCTACGTTTACCCGTGCAAGCTGGTTGTACGACTTTCCATCCCCAATGGATGTTTACTTTCTTAATTGAGGGCAGTTTGCCGTCCTTGCCTTTACTTGGCAATATGCAGGAGCTACTCGTCCGGGCATGATTACGACCTTGTTGGCTGCACCAACAGTCCGCGTTAGGGCAAAGGGCTCGTGCAACAATCGTGTGAAGTGCACCACGGCAAAAGAAGTGTCTGCCTGTGCGGAAGCTGTTTGCTGCCGAACTTTTCTGCGCCCCTGTAGCGCTGCGGCGAATTGGTCGCCATGCTGAATCGGAAAGTTTTTGACCCAAGGAAATTTGCCAGAATACGTACGGTCGTACGCAGCTTCTGCAAGTGCTGTTTATTCACTGTTTATACGCAGCTTCTGGAAGTGCTGCTGAAGCAACGATTTCGCCATGCGCATCCCGTTATGACGGAAGAAAAGACGCTACGCCTCTTAATCCACGGTGTGAAGGAGGAACTGTTTGCTGGATTTGTCCGCAACCTGCCTACAGCCGTCGCCGAATTCATGCCCGAAGCCACTACAATTGGGAATGCCCTCGAAATGCATGCTAAGCAGTACGAGCGGAACTTTTTTGGCGCGGCTAATGCGAACTACATGGACGACATGCGGATTCCGACTGAAAGCCTACGCTAGACCATCCGCGCAGTAGTGACAGAGGAGCTGCGGAAATTGCCCCCCACGCTGCCACAAGCCCAAGTCGTTTCTTTTACCGACGTGATTACAGAAGTGCACCAAGCGTTGGAAACTTCTACGCTATCCGAAATATCCCGTGAGTCACAAGCTACGACATACTCCACGGCTGTTCGTCGACCCCGCCCTGCTCCAGCGCGCCGTTAAGAGGCCCCGCCATACCACCGCCCACTGTCACCCGCCATACCCCCTGTAGCCCGAAACCAGACGCCAAGGAAGACGGACGTATGGCGAACTGCCGATAATCGTCCTCTGTGCTGCCACTGTGGACAGGCCGACCACATCTACAGTCGCTGCCCATAGAAGACACTCGGACTGGTTTGTTTCTCCATCCACGCACCTCTCCCTCGCCCTGGCCAACGACCACGTGAGATAGAGAAATACATATCTGAAACCAGCCGTGGAACAGCCCGTTTCAACCGTTCGCCATCGCCCTACCCATACCAATCACCGAACCGCCGTAGCAACACTGACTTCGCCCGTGAAGGTCCCGCAGCCCACGCGGGGAAAAGTAAAAGCCGCAACTTTTGGAGGTGAAGTTGCTCTACGGCGAAAAACCGGAAGTCCTCCAACGACGCAAGCACGCGCCGAAGACAGTGATTCAAGACATGCTCTCATCCTAATCCTGACGAGACTTCCGAACGTGATGACAGCTACACGGCGCGACGCGTACCTGACCTGACAGAGATTTCCTGTGAGGTGACGATGACAACGACGATGCACAGTGCCCGACCGTCAACACGCACCAGACGAGATGCGGAGCCCCGACGCACCCGGAAATCGGGAAAGTCGGCATCCCACGTCAAGGTGCCCATTGACGGCCTTGACGTAACCGCCCTTATCGACACTTAGCAGACTACTCCGTAATCACCGGACCATTTGTGTCTAAGCTGAAGAACGTTATAGCCAGATTGGACGGTCCGCACATACGCACAACAGGAGACCACCTCTTGACACTAAGTGGAACACGCATATGGCGCATCACAATACACGGCACGATGTACCCTGCATTGTTCGTAATTTGCCTAACTGCTCCTTCGACGTAATTCTCGGAATGGACGTTTTGACGGGCAACTGCGCAATAATTATTCTGGAGACCAAGTGGATAACTTTTTACTCCTATCATTCCATGACGCGGGACCCGAACCCCGAACACCTTGCAGCTGTAAGGATCACCGATGATCATGTCACCCTGCAACTCCGCGCAAGCTTGATGATCACCGTCTACTGTGAAGGTGCTGGTGCTGACGTCGACGCTATCGTCGATAGTGACCAAAGGCTGCTTCTCGACCACGGTGTGTCTGTCGCAACAGGTATTGCGCGGTTTAAGCAACGCGAATCTCATGTTTTCGTCACCAATTTCTCGGAAGAGTACCAGCAATTAAACAAGGGCGCTGCAATTGCGTTCCTCGAAGAAACGCAGCAAGGAAGTGACGTGATCGCAGTCGCTGACTTTGAACACGCACCCGAAGATACCTTGAAGTTTCCGCATCCCTTCTACGTGAATCCGGCGCTACCGCAAGAACAACAGAACAACTTATTGGCTTTGCTGCGTCGCTACACCGAGTGTTTTTTATTCGAACTCAAAACTAAGTCAGACATCTCTTGCGAAGCAACGAATATTAACCGAAGATGGAGATTGACCTACCCGAAAGTCACCGTACCGCGTTTTTTCGCATAAGCGGAAAGCCATACGAACTGAAGTCGACGACAGCCTCAGCGACGACATAATACAGTCATCGAAATGTCCATGGGCTACGCCGGTTCTACTCGTGAAGAAAAAGACGGCACACCGATGACCTGCGGCGATTAAACAAGACCACGAAAAACGACGTGCAACTTTGTCACGAATCGACGACGCTCTCGACCCCTTCGGCCACGTGAAGTACTTCTCATCAATTGATCTGAATACAGGCTATTGGCAAATTGAAGTGGACGAGAGAGATCGAGAGAATACTGCATTCATAACCCGAGACGGCCTATACGAGTTTAAGGTGATGCCCTTTGGGCTATGCACGACAGCAACAACATTCCAAAGAGTCATGGACATTGTGCTAGCTGGCCTGAAGCGGCACACCTGCCTCGCATACCTCGACGATGTTGTGGTATTCTCCCGGACCTTCTACGAACACCTTGTAAGGCTGCAGTCTGTACTCGCAGCCATCCATACGTCGGCGTTAACGCTGAAGCCTGAAAAGTGGCGCTTCGCCTACGAGGAACTCAAGTTTTGGGGCATGTCATCAACGCAGAGGGAGTCCTACCTGACCCAGTGAAAACTTCAGCCATAGCGAAGCTCCCAATGCCGAAAATTAAAAGGGCGTGCGCCCGATTTCTTGGACTGTGCGCATTCTACCATAGCTTCGTCGCACACTTCGCAGACATTCCAGAGCCACTCACACTCTTGACAAAAGATAGAACGCCTTTCAGCTGGGAAAGGGCCCAAGAGGAAGCGTTCTGCTAACTGCTACAACCGATGCAAAGCCCCACCCGTGCTCGCTCATTTCGACCAAAATGCTAAAACGGAAATTCACACGGATGCCATTGATATAGGTTTATATGCAGTCCTTGTCCAAGAGCAAAGCGGGTGCGAAAAGGTAATCGCCTATGCAAGCCGTGGTGTGTCGATGGAGGATATAACCTATTCTGCCTCCGAAAAAGAGTACCTGGCAACCATATGGGCCATTTCGAAGATTCGCCCTTATGTGTATGGGAGACCGTTCAAGGTTGTGACAGACCACCATGCACTGTGTTGGCTCGCCAATATGAAGTACCGCTCTGGCCGTCTTAAGCGGTTGAGTTTGCACCTGCAAGAGTTCGACGTCACAATCGTCTACAAATCCGGCAGCAAACACTCCGACGCCCACTGCATTTCCCGCGCCCCCGTCGACGCACCACCACAAGACTCCGATGAAGACAGCGCGTTCGTCGGAGTCGTTATGGAAAGCGACCTAGCCGCGCAGCAGCGCTCCGACCCCGACTTGCGTATCATGATCGACTACCTCGAAGGAGGCAGTGTCGCCGTGCCACGGCGTACAAGCTGAATTTACCAGCATTCCACCTCAAGAAGACCGTCTTTAAGAAAAAAAATTTCTGCACGGTACGAGAGCGAAGTATCTACTTGTCATCCTCTCAGACCTTCGTGACGAAATTTTGGAAGAGTCAAAACATCTCGGCACAGCTCGCACTATTGAAAACATAACGGCAAAGTACTTCTGGCACCGCCTTACATCCGACGTCACCCACTACGTTCGGAGTTGCCGTGACTGCCAGCGACGAAAAACGCCACCGAGAAGACCCGTCAGACATCTGAAACCGATCGCCGTCCCATCGGAGCCCTTTCAACAGATTGGAATGAACCTTCTAGTCCCGTTCCCTACGTCACAATAAGAGAACACGGGATTGTCGTAGCGGTAGTCTACTTGACGCGCTACGCAGAAACCGCCGCTCCTTCAAGGGGGACTGCACAAGAAGTCGCCAAGTTTTTTATAAACGAAGTTTTCCTGCGACATGGAGCCCGTGAAGTCCTAATCACGGACCGCGGAACTGCCTTCAAGGAAGCTCACGCTAAAGCAACACGAATCACCGAAGAACGACGGCGTACCACCCCCAAATGAATGGCCTAACGAAACGTCTGAACAGGACGATTGCGGATATGCTGTGCATATACGTCGACGTTGAACATAAGACATGGGACAAAGTCCTCCCGTATGTCACGTTTGCGTACAATACAGTGACGCAGAAAACTAGGCATATGACACCGTTCTAGCTTGTCTACGGAAGACGGCCGACTACAATGCTCGACGCCATGCTTCCGCACATAGAAGACGAATGCCTCAACGCCGACGTACAACGATACCTTCAACGTGCGGAGGAGGCTCGCCAGCTCTCTCGAGTTCGTATAACGGACCAGTAGCTGGTGGATGTCGGACGCTATAATCTTCGATGCCGACACGCCGAGTACCGCCCAGAGGATAGTTTGTGGGTTTTTACTTCCATCCGAAGACTGGGCTCAGTGAGAAGCTTAAGCGACGCTATTGCGGACCCTACCGTATTCTAGAACGTGTTGGCTAACTCGCCTACGAGGTTATCTCCGATGGTGATTCCGGCACGTGGCCCGAAGTCGTCCAAGTGGTTCGCTTAAAACCTTTCTACGCATGATGACGGACTTTTATTTTTTATTTGTTCGAACTGTGGCTTATATTAGCATCGGGTCGATGCACTGTTAGAGCGGGGGTAATGCCGCGAACCATGCATTGGGTTGGTTTGTTTATGTCTTGCTTTGGTCGCCCGGCTCCGCCGGTCTGTTTTATCTCTGTGCTAAGGGAAGCCCGTGTTCTATTTGTTCCGTGCCGCATGTGGTATCTCTTCTGATACCGAGATAATTCCGATATAACAGGAACAGCCCAGAATTATTTTCTTGGAAATACAATGTCATCGATGTGAATCGACGGTTAGAGAACCACGTACGCTGAAAGATAAAAAGCCTGCAGAACAGACGCCGCGGTGTTCGACTCGCCGTAGCTCGCATGCGTATGTCACTGTGTTGTCTGCTGCTCGCCGCCGCTGTATTCTATGATTGGTTAGGGGAGCACAAGTTCGTTCCAATAAACGTGCTTTTCGTTCAAGACGACTGCCTCATCTTTGGCTCCGTGACAATATGATCCCTCACACGCCCTCCTGCCATCAGTTTGAAATTTAACACAATCCCCAATTATGAATGTCTGATGACTATACAAAAGAAGCATTTTTTTTACCTCGCATGATTACGTTAATCTGAACCTTCAACGTAGTGACTTACAGGCCCCAGCGACATCTGTTTGAAATTTGACACAATTTATTTCATAAAGGCGTCATTAGTCAATCTAAACTCGCGTCACCTAGTCAATTCATTTGACAACTCATTTGAAACAGTGGAGCGGACACCCTCCTCCATTTCCACCCGGTGCTCACATTTTCCTTTTTGAACCTAGCAAATCAAAGTATCAACAGAAGCACACAAACAACCACCAAGAAAGCGCCGCAATGTGCTTTCCTACCACCCTCTCCAGCCTTCTTAGAGGATCTATGAAATGAAAAAGATGCGATAACCTTTTTAAGACCTCACTACGCGAATAATATTCACACGGACAGCTGCTAAATCAGACACGCATCTCTACCACCCCCCAACGGCCACCAATCGATCATGCGCATGCCGAATGCTGCCGTACCCGCAGCTAACCTGGCTTGCGAGCCCAAAACGGCACATGAAACTTGACCGACAACCATATCTGCCTCCAAGGCTACTGATATGTACTCCGAACTCAAAATGTACTCAGAACTTTATATGTACTCAAACTCAAAATGTACTACGTACTCAGAATGTACTGAAACTCAAAATGTATTCAGAACTCTAAATGTACTCAAACTCAAAATTTACTCAGTACTCAAAAAGTACTCAATCTAGAAGAGTACTGAAAACTCAAAATGCACTCAAACTCAAAAAGTACTCGGTACTCAAAATGTACTCAAACTCAAAATGTACTCAAACTCAAAATCTACTTAAAACTCATACTCAGAACTCACTCGGTCTCAGGCGTACTCAATCTCTGTCGGGCTCAAACTTAAGGTCAAACTCACCTTGCTTCACTAGCCTCGCGCTCACTCTAGCTCATCTCACGTGTGAGTTTGAGTCCTAATGAATCTGAGTGAGTGGACTCATACGTGATTCCGCCGACCACTGATTGGCAGGTCCCGGCTGCCGAATCTGATCGACATGAAATAGTTTTTGTCACCCCAGGTGGCATATATAGGTTTCATGTAATCCCCTTTGGCCTATGCAACGGGCCTGTCGCGTTTGAAAGAATGATGGACAACACCTTTTGTTAACCCAAGTGGCGGACATGTCTCTGTTACCTAGACGATGTCGTCGTTTTTTCTTTTGATTTGAAGACTCACCTGACTTGTCTGCGCCAAATATTCATATGCCGAAGTGCTGCTTAGCTTAAACTAAACATTGTGAATTGTCGCTTTTCTGCGCGCACTTTGGGACTCGCACCCCATCCAAAAAACCTTGTCCTGTATTTCACTTTCTAAAACCGGCGTTAATAAAAGCCCTCCGCTGTTTTATCTGGCTGTGTTCGTACTTCGGGCACTTCGCACGAAATTTTACGGGTATCGCTGCGCAACGGAACAATCTCTTAGGCTGTGATACCAGCCAGTGTTCGTGGCCCTTGCGGCGTTTCTTCATTTCATCACCCGTACTGCGGCAAAACAATTCAGAAGTCCCTACCGAAGTCCATAATGACGCCAGCAGCGCACGCCTCTACTGGTGCTTCCTCAAGGCAATCCAAACTACAAAGTGTACAACCTTGCGTGCGCCAGCCGAGCATTTACAAAAGCTGAACAACAATATTCCGGAGAGCACGGCATAAAAGCAGAGGCATATTTAGGTGGCGTGAATGTGAAGCGCGATGGCATAAGGGGATTTGAACCAGAATGCGCCGATATTATTCATTCGGCAACTAGCAACGAGGTACATTTGTCCAATGGAGGAACCTCGCTATCTATGTGATTGTGTCGGTAGCAATGAAAGATGTTGCTGGCTGGTTAGCACTGGTAGGACAGCGCACGGCAGTCATGAGTGCGGAACACTTCGATGGTATGGAAACCGAAGTGTTGTACTACAACTTATCGCACAGGCCGCATTGCACATCGAGTGTACATGACTGTCTGGGGGCTATAAGGATAACCATTATGATGGCTAACCATTACCTAATGGTTATGAATGGTAATGAGAGGCCGCAGTTACAAGTAGAAAATCAGTTATCATCTTTATGCACACAAGAAAAAAGAAAATATCCTTTAACTCCGCCACTGTAAAAAAAGTGACTTGAATATCTTTAAATGGAGATTGTAGCTTATTAGTAGGTTTAAGCTCTCGCTGAATTTGCGTTGTCGCATAAGGAAGGCGCTCAATCGAGTAAGCAGCCTCGCCGCATTCCGTTTGCCGTCACGCATTGTGCAGGGCCCCGCCCTACATTGCTGTTAGAGTGTATGTATGCTCTCCTATATACTTCGGTGTCTCTTTCAAGCAAAATTGCTTTCATTGGGGCTCGTTTTTTCTCATCAGGAGGCTTTTCTGTGCAAAAAAAGTATAATAACGCGAGTTTGGAAATGCTAACATTTCTGCCGTTATGCAAAGTATTCTGGACTCTAAATAGCAAGGCATTGCTTGGAGACACTTTTTTGCGTAAGACAACAAAAGTATACTGAATATTGAATAGCCGGAGGCGACATGAAGGGCTAACAGGCTGGTTTTCAGGAAAAAGGTAGCAATAAAGCGGCTCTTGTGGATCCACGCACGAAACTAGGGGGTTAAAAAGAATATAACAAGCTTTTATTTTTTATTTATTTATTAATATTTTTTGTTTTTTATTTAATTTATGTGTTTTTTATTTATTTATTTATTTCTTTTATTATTTATTTTTTTATTTAAATACCTTAAGACCCCAGAGGGCATTACATTAGGGGGGAAACATACAGGAGGTTACTCAAGCATCAGTAAAACAACCTATCATAGAGTAATACAACTAAACAAACTGAGCAATAGCACAATCAACATTACTAATAACACAGTAAGTAAGGAACACAGTAAGCAGTCCGCCATAACAGCAAATATATTTCACGAAATAGCAATAAACATTCTTTACGCATGCGTTACACATTAAATATCAATGGTGGCTACAAATTATTGTCAACTTCTAAGTAAGTAGTTACTGAATATTGGAAAAGCGACGATGTTTGAGGGCAGCGCGTTCCACTCGTTTATGGATAACAGCAGAGGTAGAAATTGATATTTCTTAGCGCGTTGGTGTATGGGATTGAGCTTATATGCATGATCAACGTGATCAGAAACGTAGGGAGCCGGATAAATGAATGATCGGGGAAATGACGAGCCACTATTATATAAACTAAGAAAAAAACAAAGGCAGGACAACTTTCTGCGAGTGGCTAGCAAGGGAAGGTTCAGAGAATGCTTAAGACAAGTTACACTTGGGTGGCGAGAATGACAGGAGGTGATAAACCGAGCTGCTTTATTTTGTACCGATTCTAGCTTATCAGATACTATTGCCGTATGTGGATGCCAGATGGTTGGCGCATACACCAGTGAACGCCTGATCAGAACTTGATATGCGTGAAGTTTTGTTTCCGAGTTTGCGCTCCTCGGGCGGCGTTTCAAAAGACCGACTTTTTAATGATTTCTTGTGATGTATTCGACGTGACTGTTCCAGGTAAAGACGGAACTAAAGAGAATGCGGATATATTTCGTCATTGAAACGGTTTCTATTACGGTGTTGTTGACTATGTATCTGACGGATGATGAGGGGTTGGCTGCGGATGTAAATCTAATGTGTTTGGCCTTTTCAGCGTTGATATGCATCTGCCACAAGTTCACCCACTCTGTTAGTTTTAACAAATCTTACCGTAGGATTGTAATGCCATTCGGTTCGGTAATCTCCTTGTATAAAACGCAATCATTTATAGGCGTAGGGAAGTAACAATATTAGATCCATTGTCATTAACGTCAACCACAAATAATAACGGTCCTAGCAGGGAGCCTGGGGGACTCCGGACGTTACCGTGCACTTTCTAGAAATTATGTGGTTAAGTCTGACTGATTGCGACCGGTTAGAGAGGAACTCTTGAATTCAATGGGTTGTCTTCTGATCAAGCTGGAGGTAGCGGACTTTAGTTAGTATTCGGTTATAATGGACACAATCAAAAGCATTTAAAAGGTCTAAAAATAGCATCTGTAGGAGCAGAGCTATGCATGGATATGTGCAAGTCTCTCAACAATTCGTATATTTGGGTGTTGCAAGAGCGTTTTCCCAAAACAGTGTTGCTTTTGGAAGAAAATGTTGTTTCTGTTCAAATGAGAAATAATTTTCGAGTGTATAATATGTTCTAATAGCTTGCAAGAAATACAGGTTAGAGAGATTGGACGGTAGTTGTTTGGACATGACGTTTGGCCGGATTAGAATATGGGTTTAACAAAGTCATATTTCTAGTCTTCTGGTACATAGCTCTTTTCAAGCGACTGCTGAAAAATCAGCGACAATAAGTACGGTGATATGTGGCAGGTTATATTTGGGAATTTGGCACTAATGCAGTCGGGCCCCGGGCTAGTCTTACAAGGAAATCGTTGTACAGCTTGTAAAACACCATTTTAGGTCATTGTAACTGAAGAAAAAATGTTGTGAATGTTAAGTTTGGACCGTTCTAGTGAGTAGAGTGGCAGTTCTTTCGTGAACACTGAAGCAAAATGCTCATTGCAGCATTCGGCGCTTTCTTCTAGCGGAAAGCTTTGCCTTGATCACTCACTAGAATTGACTCAGTAAGGTCGATTGTAGGGTTAACCACGAGACAGAATTTCTGGGGGTCAGTTTTCTAAAGGTTGGGTAAAGTGCAGTTAAAATATTTGCCCTTGGCCTCTTTTTTTGAGGCATCAGCTTGTTTTTAAAGATTTTTATAATGAAGCCAATCTTCCGGAGCATCATTTCGTGTACCTTTTTCGTGCACCTTGTTTTAGTGATGATTGTTAGTTTCGGGAAACAGCATTCTTATATTTTTTCGTGTGTCACGGAATTGAAGCCAGTTTTCGCTTGCAGTGCGATGTTCAAAACCTGACTCAAATATGGGCATAAAATCATCTAGCATACGGTTCATCTTATCGATGTCAGCCCATGCGTAATTCAATAACTGCTAAGTTAACTTTGATTTGTCGGCGCGTGGTAGAGATAGTGAACAATGGACAACTCTATGGTCACTAATTTTTTCAAACACGTGGGTGAAAGCTTTCTGGGAATTGTTAGTAAAAAGCAAATCTAAAATGTAACTCCACGTGTTGGTTCTGTTATTAACTGGGTCATGAGATGGACGTGTGTCAAATGTAGAAAACGGAAGCATTCGTGACGGTGCGAGCGATTACTGCTGACAGGAGAAGACGACCAATCTATGCCTGGGTAGTTATATCACTGCCCAGAACATGAAACGAATTTGGATAATGGGTATGTACATACCTAAGTGAATCGTTCAACAAGTCCGAAACCTCTCGACCGCTATCGGAGGTCGGAAGCAGGCACCGATAATGACAGTGATCTGCGCTGACTGCGCAGTAACCCAAATTACTTCGATGGGCGAGTCGTAGGCAATGACTGACGGTTGGAATTCTTGTTTAACAGGTCTAAATTCAACTTCTCCTTTAGATACCGATCAGTCTTTTCGGAAAAGTGTAAACTGTGCAGGAAAGTTAGGTTCAGAGTTCGAAATGTCGACCGACAGCCACGTTTCCGTACCTATCAAAATGTCGGCGGAACGCGTGTACAAGCGAGAATTTAGGTTGTCTAGCTTATCTAGAATGCTTCTGAAATTTATTAGGACAGACGTTACTTCGGATTTGGAGGTTGAGTTCCGATTAGAAGAGGCAGTTGTCAATCGGCGGAAGGTTGGTGTGGTGAGGCTACTTTAGACGACCTGTCTTGGGGTTCCATTGTGTGGGGAGGGAATTCCTGTATGGTAGTTACTTCGACAACGCTGTCGGTGACAAAATTGTATAAAAAAACGCGGTCCCAAATGTACAAACTGTTGAAGCGAGGCGAATAACGCTCGATTCCTTTTCGCTTAAGCTTTGCGAAATCCCTCAACTGTTTACTTGCCATCTGCACCTCTGGCGAAAAACCCTCGTCAATCCAAACCTTGGAATAATCTAAGTTCTTCAGTTTCGGGGCATTAGGCAAGACCTCCGTTTTGAACACAAAGATTAAAAATTTGATTATAATCGGTTGATCAAAATCCGTGCGCCGCTTACCGACGCGATGAGCGCGTTCGATGTCACCAACGTCTACCTCAAGATGCGGGAAAAGAAATTCTTTTACCATTTTTTTCTGTTTTCTCGTAGTCTTCCTTGTTGGTCTGGGAAGGCCTCTAACGATGAGGTTGTTCCTCCTCATGCTGTTATCCATGTCGTCTACTACATCAACAAGATCTTTATTTACTTTTGATATGCTTGATTTTACTTCACGAACAGAATCACCTACATCCTCGTACGTTGACTCAATTTGCGACATGTTTTGCCGACCCGTCTCAATTTTGTGAATTTTAGTATTATTGCATGCGATGTCTAGTTTTATTTCTGTCAGTGTAGCTGTAGTTTCTTCATAAAAATCTTTCATCAAAGGTAGAACGTCATCTATCTTAGGGCCAGGGTCGCCAGCGCACAGTAGGAGCAGAGAAAGGCATGTGCTTACCAACAAAACACATGGTCTCGGGCTAACAAAGCAGAGCAGGTTTGACGCGCCATTGAAGCGGGCTCTAGGGTAACCTGTGTACTCAGGACAAGACACAAATGACCCGATGCGTGCCCGATACGTAGACACGTCTACACCCATATCAGTGCTCAGGATACAAAACACAACTAGGAATAGTGGGGATCAGCTGCCAGCAGTACGCTAAAAATACAGCTCTATAAAAAGGGCAAGGGTAAATGCCTACCTAGAACAATCAAAATGAGGACTTAGCCATGGCTGATGCAGGCCGCGAATCCCAAGAAAGATCTCTGGGCAGCGTGTTTATGCAGTGTACGGTGGGGCTACATTCGTTGCGACGTCAGCAGGAGGATGACGTCATTCTTGAATGGTGACAGCGCGGAAAGGATGAATCACAGTGCCAATCTTTGGTAATGGTGTGCGACCAAGCAGCAAAAGGCCCACGAAGCAGGAATCTAGAACAATCAAAACGAGGACTTAGCCATGGCTGCTGCAGGTCGGAAATCCGCAATACTTTTGAGACAATTTCATACAAGCAAGCTGAGGTACATATTGCACATTCAGGTTTCTTCAAAAATGTAAAACAGGGTGCTCATTTAGGCTATTTGTAAAATAAAGGCTGCACAAGTGAGAGGTGATTTGTGGATTTGCGGCGATATAGCATACCTTTTCATAATAAAATGTAACTTGGTTTTTTGTAATGCACAAAGAGGGGCGCGTTGTTTTTCACCCAAAGAAGCCTACGTAGAAATTACATAGAAGCTATAGAGAACATTGTAACGTTGCTTAAAAAGGTATGTTTACTAAAAAAGGCTTTGCATCAAACAAGGACACAGGAAAAGGTTTCTAGACACAAAGGGCGGATACTAGAAACTGATTTTTTTTTGTGTAAAACAAACCATAAAGGCCACTGCGACCTACGCATGTGTGATAACTTAAGGCACAGAACGAAGATAAATAACCAAAAAACAACCAAAACCACAGTCAAAACAGCCAGCGAAACACGGGGGCCAAAGAACACCACACCTTCCATGCGCACTTGCTTCGCTCATAAACAAAAACAAAGCCCGTCCCGGGGCTGTCAAAGGGCAGTAAAGATCACCCCCAAGACTCCTGTAAACATACGTCATCTCTGTGCTTAGTAGGAACACCGACGGTGAACTGACGCAATCGTCACCTTTTCTGAGGATTGCGTACACCTCAAAAATCTCCCTGGTGCTCGCAACCTAGTAACGCCTGATCACTTGGTATGCTTGAATGCGTGGCGCTCAGCTTTTGCAGTCTTACAGTGGGTGGCCAGGTTTCTGCCAGTGAATATGCGGAACCTCTTGGCGTGTTCCCTGATACGATCAATAATGCATCAGCCAGTTTGGCCAATGTACGATGACCCACAGGACAGGCGATTCGAACCCGGGGCCACCGCATAACCAGAGAAGTCGCTTACCTGCTGAGCTAACCAGTAGGCTAGTCGTTTGTATCGCGAGAGCGAATTGATCAGCAACTGGAAGAAAACGACAAGTGTTAGTCGACCAGATTTAGGGGAAATCACGAAGTTTGAGGAAGCTTCTGCATAGGAAAACTTGACATCCTTAGTAGCCGTAGGGCTACCATGAAAGCTATACAGCTTCGTCAGAAACTTCGCAGTTGAATAAAAAAGTTCGTGCTGTTTAGACATTAAAACTCGGGACCACCACTTAAACTTAGCAGTCACTGTACCAACTGCGCTAACGAGGAAACTAGTCTTTTGTAATCCGGATGCGAGTTGATCAACAATTGGAAGTATTATAGCGGTGGAACCGACCAGATCTAGCTGAATTCCGCAAGGTGTAGTAAGTGTCTGCGAAGGTAAGTTTGAAATTCACCTGAATGCAGCGATACGGATACAAAAGAAAGCTATTTAGCTTAATCAGAAAATTCGCAGTTGAATAAAAATTCGTCCTGGTCCAGAATTTGAACCCGGGACTCCCGCTTAACTGGAGCAGTCACTCTACAATATAAACAAACCAGGAGGTCCATTATATAAATGTGTTAGACAAGTTACTATATTGTGATTGAAAAAATATATCGAGCACGGTTTTTTGTTAACCTAGATGGTAGTTGTTTGTAGCGGGAGAGAGAATTCACCAACAACTGCAAGTAAAAGACAGGTGTTGAAAGAATCCCGGTTCGAATCCTTGACGAGGACGAATTTTTTTAACTGCTAAGTTTCTGATGAATCTGTATATCTTTCTTTAGTAGCCGTATTGCTGCATTGCGGGGATGTCAACCTTTGTATTGCTGAAACTTACTCCACCTTGAGGATTTCCACTAAATGTGGTTGATTAAATCCTGTCTTTTATTTCGAACTAGTGATAAATTCGCCCTTGCACTACAAACGACTAGCGTCTTGGTTAAATCAGTTGGTAGAATTGACTGCTCCGGTTAAGTGGTGGTCACGGGTTGGAATCCTAGAGCAGTACGAGATTTTCTTCAACTACAGAGTTTCTGAGGACGCTGTATTGCTTTACTTTGAAGCCTTATGGCTGCATTCAGTTGGATGTCAAACGTTCCTTTGCAGAAACTTACTTCTTACTCAAGGAGTATTCAGAACGTTGGATTGGGAACAGGTGGGAGTAAGAGTTAATGGAGAATACCTCATTAACCTCAGATTTTCTGATGACGTTGCATTGCTAAGTGACTCGGGAAACAAATTGCAAGGCAAGCTTTCCGCACTGGACAGAGTAGAACCGTGGGCTGGAAAATATTATGCAGAAAATTAAAGTAATGATAAATAACCATGCGACAGCGCAGCAGTTGGGATAGGGGGCGAGGTAGTGGAAGTGGTAAAAGAATATATTTACTTACGCCAAGTTCTGACCCCGGATCCCAACCATGAGGCAGAGATATTTGGAAGTATCGGAATGGGGTGAAGTGCATACGGCAGACATTCTCAGATAATAAATAGCAGCCTAACATGGTCCCTGAAGAAGAAAGTGTATGACAGCTGTATCTTACCAGTACTAACCTACGGCGCAGAAACTAGGAGGCTCACTAAGAGGGTTCAACCTAAATTGAAAACGACTCAGCGGGTAATAGAGCGGAAAATGATTGATGTAAAATTAATGGACAAGAAGAGAGCGGAGTCGGTCAGATAACAAACACGTGTTAAGAATATTCTAGTAGAAATTAGGAAAAAGAAATGACGTTGGGCGGCCACGTATTGCAAAGCAAAGACTTTTGGTCATTACGGGTAACAGAGTGGCTCCTTGAGAAGGCAAGTGTAGCAGGGGGAGGCAGAATGTTAGATGGGCAGATGAGATCAAGAAGTTTGCAGGGATAAATGGGTCACAGTTGGCACAAGATTGGGATAATTGGAGAATATTGGGAGAGGCCTTTGCCCTGCAGTGGGCGTAGATAGGCTAGTGATGATGATGATGATGACGACGATGATGACTCCATTTTGGGGATTTCCACTAAATCTGGTGTATTAACACCGGTTTACTTTCCTTGAGTTGTTGAATTATTCGCTCCCGCGCTACAAACGACTAGCCTCCTGGTTAGCTCAGTTGGTAGTGTCACTGCTCCGGTAGAGCGGTGGTCCCGGGTTCCAATACTCGACCAGGAAGAAATTTTCTTCTACTGCGAAGTTTCTGAGGAAGCTGTGTAGCTTTTCTTTGCAGCCGTATGGCTGCATTCGGGTGCATGTCAAACTACCCTTTGCAGAACTTACTCAACCTTGGGGATTTCCTCTAAATCTGGTGGATTTAAATGGTACACCACCTCTTACATTGCGGAGTTTTACTGGGAGAATATTATCGCCATTCTAACGACGAAGGTATGCCACTGTCCTGTTGAACATCGAGTGTACAGTTTTTGAGATCACAAGGTTCCTGCGAAGGTTCTGAATGCGTGGTGTTTTCTGCCCAACTTTTCTCTTCATCATAGGCTAAATACACCTGGAGTGTTGTCTTTAGTGAGAGGTGCTGCTCCAAAAGCAAAAACCTGAGGACCAAGACAGGTGCAAAGATGATTGCGCCAATGAGCTGTCCATGAACACCAGCATCAGATTATTCCCCCGTTTACCAAGGTGTTTGAGTCCCTTAGAGCAGCTGAACAGAGACTTTTGCTCTCTGATAAATGCGCAGGCTTTACTGTTTTCCGTATGACATATATGAGAGATGGTCTTGCAGAGGTTGCTGGAAATTTCTTTAGGTAAAAGCTGTAAAATTGGCTTTCTTGAAAGGCAGGATATCGATTTGTGCGAACAACTTCTTTCAAGAAACGGGATGGCCTGAATATATTTTTGTGCTCCGTAAAGGCCATCGTTTCTGAACGCAGAACTTCGCAACGGATTCTGGGGCGCTGCCTTCAAGGGTCACCTTCAGAACTCATGGTTGGCGACCAATTCGTGAGGAGCCGCAGATGAGGTCTGGATATCTCTCTGACGAACCCTCTGGTAGCCTTGGCATGTTCTCGGTCGACATAAAAGACATATTTTTCTCTGCCACAGTACCTGAAATGAGAGGCAGTGAGGGAAGGAAACTACACGCATGGCGAATATTGTTTTCAGAATGCCTGCGGGATAACCACCAGCAATTTCAAAGAAACCCTCATGTTTTACCTGCGCTCCACAATAATCGTCTACAAGGACACCTTATACCTTCAGAAGGACGGCGTATGTATAGGGTCGTGTTTTGCCGCAGTAATCAATAACTTCCTGCTCGCACGTTTCGAAAGAAATCGTCGTCAGCTGCTTTATTCGCTCCGCACGAACGTAGCGAAGATTTTCCGCATCATTGAAGACTCCTAGTGCTGTATCAGCTCTATTCAGAGGGCACTACACGTCAAGTTGAAGAAGTGTTTGATCTCGTTCGCCCCACCTTCAATGTCGTTTTGTTAACAATAGAAGCACCTCCTGGGGATTGATGGGGTTTCTAGATATGAGGCTCAAGGTTTACAGTGACCCTGTGTGTTGGATCTATTCCCATAGATCCAAAGAATGACTGCTCTTATTCGCGACAGTACATACCAAGCTGGTAAAAAGAGGAATCGCCACGTCAGCTATGAGGAATCCGTTGTGGTGGTCGTGCACACACGAAGCTGAGGCTAGCTTTTGTTCACAGGTGGAACTGCTGAAGGAAGCAGCGCATCCTTGGAACCTTGGCAGTTAGTGAGAACATTTTTGTCGAGTCAAGCAACAACAAGACGACGTGCGAACGGGGCAAGGCTCACAAGATAGCCGTTTTGCCTTGTGTCCACAATGTTCGCCGGTGTCAAAAAAGCTAGTGAAAGGGCGGTGGTTCGTGTTGTTTTTTTGGCACCAAAAAGTCACAAATATTGTATCAGCGAGAAAATTCCGAAAAAAATAGAAATTCGAGGTACCGGGAAAGATACGAGAAGCGCTTTGTTAACGCCAGGAATGAGTTTTCTATTAAATCCCCTGTATGCGAACGTACATTGGCGAAACGGGCTGATGCAATAATGATCGTCAAATGGAACACGCCAATATCCTCTGCACTTCTACCGGCTGCATCCTGGCAACCAACTTTAAAGATTGCAAAGACTGCTTCACGCTTGCAAGCATGCGAAGTGATATAGCGTAAAGGGGTGCGGGCACGAGAGAAATTTTTAAGGCGTACACGATCCTCAAAAAAGGCAAACATTGCGTCAGTTCAAAGTTGGTGTCTCTACTAAGCACCCAGATCACGTAGCTTGACAGGACTCTTAAGAATGATTTTTAGTGCCCTTGGACTACTCCGGCACTAGCCTTGCTTTGTTTATGTGCGCAGCGAGTGCGCATGCCTAGTGAAATGTTCCTTGACCCCGCGTTTCGTTCGCTGTATTGGTGGTACTTTTGGTTGTTTTTTGGGTATTTGTCTTCATTGTGAGCCCTGGGTTATCGCACATGCCTAGATCGCAGTTGCTTTACGATATGTTTTTCACTAAAAAATTAGTTGCTAGACTACGCCCTGTGTGCGAAGTCGTCTTTTACTGTGTCATCGTTTTAGGCGCAATTTTTTCCTAATGTACAAACTGGCCAAGTTTGCATTCTACTTAGGTATGTTTGCTAATTTTTACGAGGTGCAGAAAAAATTTGATCGCTTCACGTTTCATCCCTCCTGGAGTCAAGGATCAATTGTCGCCGTACCCTTCTACTTACCACGGAACATCTCCTGCCATTTTTTCTCTGGTTGTTTAGTTAAACACGCCGCATCAAATGACTCCAAGCATAACAAGCATAATCTAAGATATGGCCTAGGAGAACGTGATCATGACAATTGGTTCGGCTTTATACGGGCGTCTTTATCGTTGTGGTTGGGGGACGACATGACGTGTTAGGCGGTACTGCACCAAGCTCGCAGGTGACTTCTGGTGGGTGGGGCAACACGGTTCATGGTCTAAAACAGGGGTTCCAAATTGCCGTAAATTGGCTGTCCGGGCATCCAAGTGGCGGTAAAGAGACCACAGTAGGACGAGCGAATGAGGAGGTAAGTACTCCGTTCCGTTCTACCAGTGGTAGCGTTTCTTTCATGGCATCTGTTCTGCAGCGTGGCAGTTACGAGGATGTTCCTAACGTGATCGCATACCACACCGCTGTATCTTTTGCTACGGCAACGCAATTGTTTCGTGATGAGGGGCCGAGCGACTAAAAATAATTTACTGATGTGTGCAGGCCTGTACACCCCAAAATGCAAAATGTGTAATGCCGAAAAGGACGACCTAGCCTACATCCTATATGAATGAGTGAGCTCTAACGAAAAATTAGCTGCAATTTACTCTCTGATGGTGGGTTGAAACGAATGCTTTCAAAGCACACACAACAATTTCCCACGTGATGTCATTTGAATTCACAATCGTGGCTGTAAAACAAGCCAAAACAGAGATTGTGTCAGCTGTTACCTGGAATTCGCGGGAGCAGCGTCCCCAATGCCACAGAGTCCACCTAGGCCGGGCTTGAGTCGCGGAAGCAACAGCCGTACACCGGATGTGTGTTAGAAGAAAGAAAACGAAGAGATGCGTGTTTCGAGGGGCGATACAGTGGAACCTAGCGATCTTGATGTGATGGCTCGGGGCTACACCACCGTGCGACACAAGTTCAGATACTCAAACGATCCGACATGTGAGCTTAGTGATTCCTATTTGTACAGATTAAAAATACATATTTTCGTAACTTTTAGAATAGCGAGAAAGTTGACGGAACTTCTGTAATCTCTAGTAAAGTGAACAAGTTGCTTCATTCATCTTTTGTAATGCCTTCTAAACAGAACCGATCTCGTATTCAGCAATTTAGAAAACGCAGTCCCATTTTCGACAAGCACTGCGCAAAAAGTGGCGTTTATCTAGCAGCCAGGTGTCTTAAGGTCGTCTCTAGATTTCGATTTTCCACCTTCAAACAAATATTTAGGTTATCTGCCGTACGACCACTTAATTTCAACAGGTTCATGTTACACAGGAGGTGTCAAACAAGTTAATCAAGCCGTGTGAAGAAAGCACGTAATAGACGCTAAGCACGCGAGAACAGGCCCAAAAAACCGTCGCTAAAGCAGACTGCAAATTCTTCCTGCCGGCGATTCTTCCCCCTGTTCAAGCAAACTCGGGGAAAAGTTTGCTTTAAATATTGTATATCATATACATGCCGGCCGGCTGTCTTGCGGGTGTATTTAGGGGCTGGCCGCTGTTACACGAGGCCACGCACTAATACACGGTGCGGTTAAGACGAGGCCATATGCATCGAGGGCTTAAAACATCCTAGGCTGGTGTGACGCCGGTGTTACCGGAAGTAGAGGCATCGTGAAGCTAAAATATGAGAGCTGAATGGTTGTCTATGGAAAAAACAGGATGACGTTGCTTACCATAAAGCAAAGCCGATGTGATCCAAGATTGCATATCTCAAGCCTAAGAGTGCAAAAAGGGCCTGATAGGAAAGAGCTCTGTCGGTGAATGATGTAGGAGGGAAATGTTCCCAGTTTTTTTCGTTTGCGGCATTTAGAAAGTAAAATAAGCAGAAGCCACAAGCGACATTGTAAGGGGTAGTTACCCCTTGATGATTGACAGCGTGGAGTGAATGATCATCGGAAACCTTGTAGAGTCGACTGGCCTAGTTGGCGACTAAGCTAATGTTCATGAACGTGCCAAGCCCACCGCCCATGACGTCATAAGACATCCTTACTATGGAACGCCGCTAGAGCATGGTCATCAGAAGCGGCCGCATTTTATGCAAATGCCTATTTTGTTCCTGTACTTCCTGTTGCACCATTTTGGTATACAAGCATAAATTAGAGTTTAAGAAGGGCTCCTATGGTGTTCTTATAGGGCCTATAAATGCCTTCTTTGGTGTTTTTTCCCAAATGTCAATACATGGGTATAAGCGCTGTTTTCAAAGTCTATTTTGTGTATGGACAGTATGTGGCCCCACGTTTTGCGTTCGAGTGAAGTTTTAAATTGGTATTTTTGTTAGTAGGCAAAATTGACTGCTTAGAACCGTCTAGGGTTGTCTCTAATTCTCTAGTCAAACAAACTCCGGAAAACAAGCAGTAGTAACAGTCGCTTGGCACGTTCAGTATCTGTGAAAAGAAGTGAAATTTCGAATAAAAAATATGGACAAGTGCGTATTTGTTATGGCTTCCACATTTTTTACAGTGGCTCTTCAACAAGTTTTGCGTTTTCTGCATTAGAATTTTAGATGCTAAGCATCCCATGCGCGGGGCTGGGTACTTCCCTCCTTTGGCATTGTCGTTGTGGTCCGCCGTCTGCACCCCCATGGCGCATGCCTGGCCATGCACCACTGACGATGATTGTGGCAGGATGCCCCTAGGGATTGGCCATCCAAAAAATACATCATGATTAGCTTCGCGTACAACCACCGTCGTCGTCTCCTCGTAGGGGAACCGATGATGAAGAAGAAGGAGAAGAAGACAGCTGCCAAGAGGAGGGCGTGTACGTTGCTCTCAGCTTATGCTCGAGGCTGTGTCCCTCCCTCCCTTTTCATTGTCGTTGTTGTCCGCCGTCCGCACACCCACTGCGCATGCCTGGACGTGCACCCCTAATGATGACTGTGGCGACTGGGGCAGGATGCCCCTAGGGATTGGCCGAAAAAAAATAATAACGAGATAGCTTCGCGTTCAAGTACCATCATCTTCCTCCCCTAGGGAAACCGCCGAAGAAGACAAAGCTGCAAAAAGGAGGGTGTGTACGTTGCTCAGCCGGTGCATCAACGTCAACAAGCTTTAACTCACCAACCCTCACGGAGGCTACCGGTTCTACCACAGAGACGACAACATCGACAAGAACATGATGGACGACTTTTAGTGCCTGGAGAACCTTCGCCTACTCACCGTCAAACAACAGTACTTGCGTGCCTTTGCCGGCAGTGTGGTACCGGACGCAGAATACACTCCCGCGCTAATCAACACCAGATCCCTCACCATAACGGCAACACAATAGAGCCACACGGAACACTAGTAATTCTTCAGATCCTCATCACGGTTCCCCAAGGGAAGATAATGTAGTTATTTTGAGGCTTATTCCGCTTTAAATTGCGGCACCAAAAACAACCAAAATATGGCGAACTACAATGTTCTAGTTCACTGCGACGAAACAACGGGAGTACAAGCAGGCGATGTCCTGCAGCAACCGCCACCTCTTTTGGAAACGTGTTTCCACTGATATTACGGGCATCAATTGCATGAAATGATACACTACATGAGGTAACGTCGTTTATAAATTGTACCAGAGTTTAACACTTTTTTATTTAGTATTATCTGTCTTGAATTGTAGTAATCCTTCGTGAACTCGAATTCGTAAAATCCGCTGGAAATGTCGAGCCAAGCTGAGGTTTGAGTTAAGGAAAATGCTGTAATTCTATATAGTTGAAAAAACTTGTTATCGCCGACAAATAGTATAGTTAAAAAGGCTAATAAGACGTGTCGGCTTGCATACGAAAGCTTTGTTCACTCCGCAAAAAAGCCGGAAGCTCGAAGCTTTTAAAAAGTGTTTCGAAGTAATCGCCCCAGGCATCTTGCTTACGTAGGCGGGAGATTGCCTACATTGTGGTTCAGTGTTTTTTCCGTAGTTTGAATTATCAGGGACTTAAGATATCGGTGTGACAGCCATTTCCTTTATCTGACAATAACTGCTTTTCCACCAAGCCTATTTTGTGTGTCGTGGCTTCGACGTGTTCCGCAAGCGCATTTGACCAAATCTTCTTTTTTTTCACGTCATTCCTATGTTCACGCAACATTCCTTCGAAGTTGCCGCTCTCGCCAATGTAACAATAGTCGCAGTCGGTGCAGAGAATTTTGTACACCACCCCAGGGAATGTCTCTTTCTTGATTCCATCCTTGACAGCCACTAGCTCGTGCCTTAGCTTGCGCGCGGAGACGTGAGCGACGTGCAAATCGTACGAGCGCAGAACCCGAGCCAAAGACTCGCTCACGCCCGGCACGTAAGGTATCGCCACTCGTCTTCGGCAACCAGGACCAATGGGTTCTGATGGGCATGGTGACTGTCGTAGAACGGAGTCCACGAAATGCTTCGGGTAGCCGCAATTGCCGAGTTCTCTGCGCACTTGGCGTAGATCAGCAGCCCCGTCTTCTTGCCGTGAGCAGAGCTGCTTGGCGCGTTGGGTGAGGGTAGCTACGACAGAGCGCTTATGACAGGCTGGATGAACAGAATTAAAATGGAGGTAACTTCCAGTGTGCGTTTGTTGTGAGTAAACCTTGAACGAAAGGTGATCGCCACGACGTTCAACCAACACGTCCAAGAAAGGAAGACGACCTGCAGCCCCCTCCTCGACAGTGAACTGGATGGATTCCTCAAGCCGTTCAAGTGTTCCGTAAAGGCAGTTAGTGAGTCCCTTTTGATGATGCAGAAACAATCGTCGATATACCGCAGAAATACCTTGGGTCGTGGTTTCGAATGAAGAGAGTGCGCGCGTTTCCAATGCTTCCAAAGTAAGATTGGCGGTTGTCACCGAGATAGATGCACCCTTAGCTGTGCCATGGACCTGCTTGTCGATCGCCCCCCGATAAAAAATAGGTGTTCTATAGGCAGACCTTAAACAGCTTCAGGTGATATGGTTCTTCGATTAGGGTTTTTTAATCTAAACCATCGTCATGTGTCATGGCAGTCCGACAAACCTCAACCCCCAAATCCACGGGAATGCTGGTAAATAGTGACTTCACATCAAAGGACACCACTGTCTCGTCGTCGTTCACCTTGACGTCGCGCACCTTTTTAATAAAACCAGTTCAATAAAACCAGTTCAAGGATAACCATTTTTTTACCTATGAATCTTTCACTGACCAGACGAGTTTTCGTCAAACCTTAGATTTCACCCTGCAAATCTCTCGCCAAGTTACTCGAATAAGAGGTGATGTAGGTAACAAAAGCTCAACGGGGGAGCTTCCGTGTTATTGGAAAAAAAATTTGCACAAAAAAGAAAATTTTAATATGGCGGGGGAAATACCTGCATGATGCAGCAGGTTTCGTGTTCGCCGCAGGTCCCAGAAAACAGTTCTCTTGTTGCTCATTTATTTTCATCAATTATTAGCCCCCACAGCTTCATTGTACCTTGTTGCAAAAAAGGGGCCGCATATGTGTTGTTTTTGTCATTGCAGGTACATCTGGAGGCCCCTCTTTGTTCTCATGATCAGCTGCATCGTCCACAGCACTCTCAATATTGTAGGCGTCGGATAGAATTTTGTAACGAGAACCTCGGCACAGTACAGCGTAAATTTTTCCTTCACGACCGCGTTTGAAGCGCACTCAAAACTGAGCCTTACTTGGGCTTGTGTCCTCCCTGGCAACATTTCGTGATATCTGTTTTTCCTCGCAAAAAAGATTCCAAACAAAGCGGGCAAATGCATCGCGCGTATTGGATATAAATACAGAGTGACAAACGTTTTCACTAAACCGATAAACAGAGACATCCGAGTTCAAGTTGTTCATGCCGGTTTCACTTTGCTCGAAACTCAAGCGAACATATTGGCCATTGAACATGAATGTTAGCACGGCACTTGTTGAAATATTTTAGTGGAACCCCACTAGTTTGTCAGATTTACGGGACAATTGAACGGCTGCGTTTAACAGTTGACATCTTTTTGCCGTCATAAAAAGGTGCAAATGATTCCTGCCGGTCATAGCTTCAGGTCGCCCAGGTATGCGTTTGAAATTATCTGCATTGATAGAAAAAGTTTGGGTGTCTCAATTTACAACAGTGTTTGCCAAAAACGGTATTTTGCCTTCCCGTTCTTGACTCCCAAAAAGCGTGTTTTATAGCCTGAATAACCGTCCTTTAGGGATGAGTAAGGAGTACAGTGAAAAACTTAAAATGCAGTGCATATTTCACAGTTCATATAATGTTTTTATTAGTTAAATGTCAATGAATAAATACAAACAATTTGTACATCGAATTTTGCCTAATACTCTCTACTTCGAAGTTTGTTCGTAAAAGGTATTAGCACATCACAAAGAGAATTTTCATGATAATGATGGTTGAATTTTTCTGGCGCAAAGAAACTTTGACAAATAGTGCCAAATTAGAATTGTGTGTAACAGGTGAACAGGTAAACACTAAAACCGCACAATGACAACGAAAGAAGGATAATTGAAGACAATGTTGATGGCGGGTGTATAGTGCCAAATTGGTTTACTCGTGATGGAAAATGGGTTTAAAAACTTCACATCTCACCAATACTCAAAAACGCGTTGAACACCCGCAAAACAACGCGTTGATGATGATGATGATGATCGTTAGAGTTTTTTGGCGCAAGGCCAACTGGGGCAAAGAGCGCCAGACAAAAGTATCTAAAATAAAATATAGGCTACTAAAGCCAAAATAACAATAAAATCAATTAACGGCAATGGTGATGGCTGGTGTATAGGGCCAGATATGATTATGAGTGATAGGAGATGAGGTTTAAAAACTTGACGTCGGACAAATACTCAAACACACGTTTCACGGAAACAATGGCATCATCACCTAGGAAAAACGATGGATGTAGGGGAATATGTTGTCTGTAGCATTCTCTGAAGTGTTTGTGTCGTGTTGTGTGAAGTGCCTTGCATGTGATTAGTATGTGCACTACGGATAGGGCCTCTCCGCACCTGCCGCACTGGGGTCTAGAAGATCCCGTCAGCAGATACGAGTGCGTCGCATGGGTGTGCCCTATCCGCAGCCTACCCAAGGCGACTTCCGTGTGTCTGTTGTGTGAGTCAGTTGTGTACCGTCCCAAGTGTGGCTTTATTACATGTAGTTTGTTGTCTGTCTGTTCGTCCCAGTGTGTTTGCCATGTTCTGCGCAGGTGTTGTCTTATGTGTGGCTTGAGGTCTGTGTAGGGTACCGTTGTAATGTCCACAGTGTTCCTGAGTGCAGCCGCACCGGCCCTCTCGTCTGCCAACTCGTTCCCAGAGATCCCTGCGTGTCCTGGGACCCAGCAGAGGACCACCTCATGCTTTTGTGCATACACGGACATGATAGTGCAGAATACAAGATTAACTATGTGGTTTCTGGGGGGCTTGTGCGATGACAGTGCGCGAACAACACTCAAAGAATCTGTATATATGATGGAATTGGGAATGTGATTTTCAAGGATGTGTCGTACAATCAGTAAAATTCCATACGCTTCCGCTGAAAAAATTGATGTGTGCACGCTCATGGTTCTGGCTGCATTGAAATTAGGACCATGAGCAGCGCACGACACCATACTGGAGGTTTTAGAAGCGTCACTATAAAATTCTGCACATGTGTATTTAAACTGCAAAGACAGAAAGTGCTGCAGTATTGCAGCTCGTGGTACACGATTTTTGTCAAGTCTCATAAAAGAGAGGTCACACGACACAGGGCGAACTTGCCAAGGCGGTAAACTGTTAGAAAAGGATGACCTGTACACATCTAAAAACGAAGCACTGAGATCCGAGGCTCGCTCTCTCACTCTCAGTGAAAAGGGCAGAGGAACGGATGGGCGATTTGCAAAGAGCAGAGATGTTGAAGTATCGTTAAAGACAGGATAAAAAGGGTGATTATTCAGTGATGAAATTTTAAAAGCATATAGCAAGTCCATGTACGTTCGTTGGTTCTCAAGGCTCCACTTATCACACTCGACATACAGACTCTCGACAGGGCTAGTGCGATAAGCACCCGAGGCGAGACGGAGCCCCAAGTGTAGCACTGGGTCAAGCATTCGCAACGCTGTTTTAGTCGCCGACCCATATACCACACTGCCATAGTCTAAACGAGACCCAACCAAAGCAGTATAGAGCCGTAGTAGGAGTTCTTTGTCGGAACCATAAGATTGATGGGAGAGAACCTTAAGTATATTCATTGTTTTCAGACATTTATGTTTAAGTTCCTTGATGTGTGGAATGAATGTGAGTTTCTGGTCAAACACAACACCTAAGAACTTGTGCTCCTTGTTCACAGGAAGCGACACGCCATTAAGAGTAATGTCTGGGTCCATATGGACCCCGCGCTTCCTGGAGAACACAACGCAGGTGCTTTTTACAGGATTTAATTTAAAACCATTCTTGTCTGCCCAGCCGGCAAGTTTCTTTACACCAAGCTGGACTTGACGTTCGCAGATTGACATATTGCATGATTTATAGGATATCTGCACGTCATCTACATACATGGAATAAGAGATTGTAGGTGGCAGTGCCTTACCAAGAGAGTTCATTTTTACTATGAAGAGAGTGCAGCTCAACACGCCACCCTGTGGCACGCCATTTTCTTGCACGTAAACGTTTGAGAGTGCACAACCAACTCTTACTCGAAACGTTCTGTCTGACAAGTAACTAACAAGAGTGTTTAACATGTTACCCGATACACCGAATGACTTGAGGTCCCTAAGGATCCCATAACGCCAAGCGGTGTCGTATGCCTTTTCAAGGTCGAAGAAGACAGTTAAACAATACTGCTTATGCGCGAAGGCATCCTTGATGTACGAGTCAAGAGCTACCAGCTGATCGTTCGTCGATCGCCCCACCCTAAAGCCTGCCTGGCAGCTCTCGAGAAGACCGTTGTACTCGAGGAAGTACACGAGCCTGCGATTTACCATCTTCTCGAAGAGCTTGCACAGGCAGCTCGTCAGGGCTATAGGACGGTAGCTTGAGGGGGACGACGGGTCCTTTCCCTCCTTCAGGAAAGCTACAACTATAGCCTCCTTCCAAGAGTTTGGAATGTGCCCCGAAAGCCAAATCTTGTTATATACGTGTAAGAGTGTTAGAAGAGTGTCTGCGTGCAGGTGTTGTATCATTGTGTATGTGATGTTGTCTGGGCCTGGAGCTGAGGGTTTACACGTGCTTAGAGCAGCCCTCAGCTCATGTAGTGAAAACAGGGAGTTGTAAGAAGTCTGTGATTTGTTGCTGTCGCGTAGGGACTTCTTTTCACAACAGGCTTTATGTTTCAGGAAAGTGTTTGTGTAGTGTGCTGAACTGGACACGTGTTGGAAGTGTTGTGCGAGTGTGTCAGCCTGGTCTTCGAGTGTGTCCCCTGTAGTGCTGACCAGAGGCAGGCTGTGTGTTTGTTGTCCCTTGAGTTTACGTATTCGTGTCCATACTTTCCTTGTGTCTGTGTAGGAGTTTATTGATGTTATGAATGTACGCCAACTCTCTCGTTTTGCCCCACGGCGCACACGTTTTCCTAACGCCTTGGCCCGTTTGAACAAGAGGAGGTTTCCCGACGTGGGGTACCGACGAAGGACACCCCACGCCTTGTTCTGGGCCTCTCGCGCCCGCCTACAGTCCTCATTCCACCACGGCCTCCGCTGGTTGCGCGGTGCACCAGAGGCGTGGGGAATTGACTTTTCGGCGGCGTCGAGGATGTGCGCCGTGAGGAGTTGGGTAGATTCTTCAACGTGTAGGTGTCCTATGGATGTGTGGTGTAGTTTGGATGTCTCTGTAAATGTATTCCAGTTAGCTCGTGTTTCATTGAACCGATTATGGGAAGATGGACTGCATGGGCCTTTACCTATGTATGTAAGTGAGGTGGGGAAGTGGTCACTGCCATATGGGTCAGTTCCCACACCCCACTCGAGAAGAGGAAAGAGAACTGCGGAGCCAATAGCCAAGTCAAGACATGAGTATGTGTTGTGTCCTATGTTATGATATGTAGGCTGTTTATTGTTGAAAAGGCATGCTCCAGAGGATGTAAGAAACCTCTCTATCAGGCGACCCCGGGCATCCGTACGAGAAGAGCCCCAAAGAGAATTGTGAGCATTAAGGTCGCCTGTTAGAATGTACGGTTCGGGCAGCTGGTCAACCAGCGCCTCAACGTCAGAGCTCGAAAGTGTAACATCAGGAGGAATGTATATGGAGCATACCGTTATCAACCTATTAAATATTATTAAGCGTATTGCTACAGCCTCAAGGATAGTGTTTAAAGTGACAGGGTGGCATGCTAAGGATTTCCGGACGATTATGGCCACACCGCCAGAGGAGTGTGTGCAGCCATCCCTGTCCTTTCTGAAGATCATGTAACTAGTCAAGAAATTTGTGTGCTTGGAATTCAAATGTGTTTCCTGAACACACATAACACTTGGCTGATTAGCATGCAGTATTTCGTATACATCGTCAAGATTTTTAAGAAGGCCTCTACAGTTCCATTGAATTATGTTTTCTCTTCCCATTATTTAGTGTGAGAGCTACAGGAGTGTGTGTGTTTGTTTATGTGTCGTCTTTCGGGGCTGTGACTCTCGCCTTTTTAGGCTTGTCGGGAGGCTTTGGCGTCGGGACGCGTTCCTTGCGCTGCGTTGCAGGCAGGAACGGCCCGACATCCATATCGTCGTCGGATGTCCGAGGGGTGCCCGACGGACCGGGCCCCCCGGACTTGGCCCCCCCTCGGGAGCCCTTCGTTTGAGCCACCACCGCCGAGGGCGTCCGGAGCGCCAGAGGTGGCACGGGCGGTGCGGTGGCGGTGGGAACCGGTGCAGGGCCCGTGGTGTCCATCACCTCGGTACCCTCCAACGCACTGGAGGACGGGGAGACAGAGGTGGGAGCGGCACCGGTCCCGACGGAAGACGTTTGCACCACAACGGCTGCTGCCTCAGCAAGCGGCGTGGTGGCGGGTTGGGCTGCCTGAGGCAACCCAGGGGGGGGCGGGGGAGGGACCAGGTCAGACTCGCTGAACTGGGTCCCTGTGGAAACCAGACGCCGCTCCGCCCCCCGGCGAGCCGCGTCGGCGTACCTCCCCAGAGGGAAAGAGGCGAACCTCTTTCGCGCCTCTGGGAAGGTGATGTTCTCCGTGACCTTGATGTTAATTATCTTTTTTTCCAATTGAAATTTTTCGCACTTGCGGGAGTACGCTGCATGCGGACCGCCGCAGTTCACACAAGTGAGGGTTTCGGATGGACAGTTGTCAGTCGGATGATCGTGCGCCGCGCATTTCGCACACGTCGTTCGGCCACGACAAGAGGTTGTACCGTGCCCGAACCGCTGGCACTTAAAACAGCGCCGCGGATTCGGGATGTACGGACGGATGGAGCAACGGATAAAACCTGCATTGATGTGTTGTGGAAGAACTGCGCGGTCGAAAGTCAAGATAATGTGCTTGGTGGGAATCTCCTTGTCGTCTCTGCGGATAGTGATGCGTCTCACGGCAGTGACGCCCTGATCCTTCAAGCCGGCAAGGAGATCCGCATCCGTTTCGTTCAAAAGATCTGTCTCGGATATCACACCCTGGGAGCTGTTGAGGCTCCGATGGGGTGTGACCCTGATGTCTAGATCAGCCAGTCTAGTCTGAGCTAGAAGCTTCATGGACTGCTGCTTGTCATTTATTTCGATGAGGAGTTCACCAGACCTTTGTTTTTTGCACTTATACGTTTTTCCTACTATGGCTTCAAGATACTTGGCGATCAAGAAGACTGACTGAGATGCAAGAGGGTGGGTTGGATTGAGGGATTCCATCACAAGAAATCGAGAAAAATGGTCCGGTTCAGGAAAGGTTAACGACGGCAACGGAGGAAAGGATACTTCGGTGCGGCCCCTTTTCAGGGACCGATCACGGTTGGGGGGGGGGGGTTTTAGACAATACCATAAAGCATAGTATAAAAGCAGGGAGACGGGGGTACTTTCTCCTTTGACCTTACCCTGGTAGTCAAAGAGGTCCCGGAGCTCCCTGCCTGGTAGACAGGCAGGGAGCCCATCGGCCGGAGCTTGACCAAGGCTCCGACGGCCACCGTTTACGGCTTCTACCCTTCACCTTTAAACACATCGCCACGGTTGGACACGGCTTATGTTGGGAGCTCGGGGTCCGCGGTGTCGCTGCTCACCGTCACCATGAATACTCAAGGTGCCCCGTGCGGGGCAAAACAACGCGTTGAACACGCGCAAAACAACGATGAGTGGAATGGACTGTGTTTTCTTTAGAGTTAAAGAAAGTTTTTCCGTCCTGTTTTGTCAAGTTCCTTGCATAAAATTAGCATTTTAACTACGGATAGGGTCTCTTCGAGCCTGCTACACAGGGATCTTGAACCTCTCTCGTGCAGATATGTGTTTGCTCCATTTATGTGCCCTATACGAGGCTTAGCCGAGGCTAGACTGTAGCTGTTACGTGTGTGCAGGTCATGTATGGTACCTAGTGATTTTTTTATTACCTGAACTTTGCGTGTCTACGTACTCCAGTCTCTTTGTCATGTTTTTCGATGATATTTGAGATGTGGCTTGAGGTCAGTGTATGCTATGGTTGTTACGTCGACAGTGTTTTCGAATGCAGCAGCAGTGACCATTTGATCTCCGCCTCATTACCACCAATCCCACGGTGACCTGGTACTCAACAAAGAACTACATCAAGTTTTTGGGCCTATCTCCTTTAGCGGTGGTTTGTGGAATTGCATATATCAAATGTGACTCTACGATCCACGAGCGTTCTTGCTTCCAAATAAATAGAACTTCATGTGTGCTTTGCCCCAAGCATTCTAAATGGGCATTGCGGGACATGTATTGTTCTCGCACCGAAGCTGAATCTACAAAAACCACTGAAGATGGACGCCTGCTGCATTTATGAAATGGTAGGCCTATCCATTACGAATGTTTGTTTTCACGGGCGTATAAAGCTATGATAAGAATGTTTTTGTGGATGTTGTCGTCTCTGTCGTAGAATGGGTAGTCTCCTTCAGCGTTGGCCAGGTATAGGTTGTTGAAGTTTTTGCGATGGCTGATAGCAACGTACACGCCCTCCTCTTCGCTGCTTTGTCTGCTTCTTCTTCACCGCTTCCCCTACGGGAAGATGACGACGGTGGTTTAATGCGAAGCTGTTTCGTCGTGGATTCTTTGGTTGGCCAATCCCTAAGGGCAAACAGCCACAATCATCATCAGTGGTACCTGGCCAGGAATGCGCAGTGGGGGTGCGGACAGCAGACTAAAAGAGCAAAGAAGAGGGACAGAGCCCTGACCATGACCTGAGAGCAACGTAGGAGGAAGGACACAGCCCCGACCATGAGCTGAGAGCAACATACACGCCCTCCTCTTCGCTGTTTTGTCTTTTGCTTCTTCTTCTTCAGCGGGTCCCCTAAGGGAAGATGATGACAGTGGTTGAACGCGAAGCTATCTCGTGATGAATTCTTTGGTTGGCGAATTCCTAGGGGCCTCACCCCACAATCATCATCAGGGGTGCCTGGCGAGGCCTGCGCAGTTGTTGTGCGGACGGCGGACAAAAGGGCAACGACAAGGAAGAGGGACACAGCCTCGACCAGGAGCTGAGAGCATAGTACACGCCCTCCTCTTCGCAGCTTTGTCGACTGCTCCTTGTTCTTAAGAGGTTCCCTAGAGAATCGCACACGTCCTCTTCTTCACAGCTTTGTCTTCTCCTTCTTCAGCTGTTACCCTACGGGAAGATGACGACGGTGGTTTAACGCGAAGCTATCTCGGGATGGAATATTTGGTTGACTAATCCCTAAGGGCATCCTGTAACAATCTTCATTAGCGGTCCCTGGCCAGTCAACCGCAGTGGGTGTGCGGATGGCGGACAACAACGAAAACGACAAGAAAGAGGGACACAGCACCCAGTATGAGCTGAGAGCAACGTATACGCCCTTCTCTTCGCCGCTTTGTCTTGTGGTCCTTCTTCAGCGGTTCCCCTACGGGAAGATGTCGACGGTGGTTGAACGCGAAGCTATCTCTTTATGTATTTCTTGGTTGTTCTGTCTCTAGGGGCATCCTGCCACAATCATCATCAGCGAAGGCTGGCCAGGCATGCGCAGTGCGGGTGCGGATTGCGCACAAAAACGACAACTACATAGGAGGGAGGGACACAGCCACGACCATGAGATGCTCTGCATCCAAAAGCTGTCTGTACAATTGCAGACTTGGTGCCTAAGGCTGCAACGAAATAACCAAAGAAAGTTTCAAATGGATTGCCCACATGTACTCACCGAGTGAAACCAGTTCATGGGTGGCTTGGTCCTGCTTGACTTTTCGATTTCACTATACCCCCGCCTGGTCGAGACAGTAAACGGCCAGTGTGAAGAATCTCACACTTCATTGGCTTTGCACTGCGCAACTGCTGGATGGAATACATTAGCAATGCGAATGATGAGGTACTCCCCAAACATTGCTCGTAGCTTGATTGCTAAAAGCTGCGCCAATCATGAGAGAAAAACTATGCTTGGCCTTTATAAATCCTGTACTAAAATTGTATGTCTGAATACCATTGCCAAAAATAAGATTGGACGGATGAACCACTGGCCAATGCACATAACTTCTGACTTCTCTAAAATGTGCTGGAATACAGGCTGGGTTTGAAAGGCCAACTGCACTCAAAATTTCACTTCTTGGACACCCGATTTCCATATAGTCTGCTCAAAAAGAAAGCAACATGCAAAATACAACAGCTTAAATTCGCACGTTGACGCCACAAGCGGCCAGCAAAAATCTTCGATTTTGAAACCGAAACCGAGGAGAGCGCGGCCATTGCAGTGGCATTGCAGCTGTTCAGCGAGCGGCAGGGCAGCCACCAGCTCGGGAGAATGTCTGCGGGCAAGCTATACACGCGCACGGGCAGCAGAGCTCGACCGGTTATCCCGCTGCGTGGCTGGCCAGAGGATGAAGCCCCGGTCGGCTGGAATGTTACAGGCGCGCCTTGGCTGTTTACGCGATCTGCCGGCAGGTGCAGCGTGGTCTGCGCAGACCTTTTTTAAACGCTTCTGACCTAATTACGAGGCGTTTCACGGGGCTACCACCTATGTCCCAGTTTATTAAGGGTACTTACTACGCATTAAAAATAGTTTTGGTCGAGGTGAAATTACAGTGCAGTTGGCAAATGCGGAATTTACCAGTTCCTCAGTGTCGCAAAGGGTTTCTTCTTCAAATTTCACGTAACAAGTAGTGGGGTAAAAATAACCAAGCATTGAGGCCTTTAAAGTCCCCTTTGAATAATTAACTTTGAAGTAGCTGAAAATTGTTTGTGATTGTGCTAAAATTAATTCACATGCTTCCGCGAGTAGAGGCACTATGTGGACAAATGTACACATGACAATTTTAGTTGCATAGGGAAATAAACCCCCTTTCACTCATATTGCTGTGCTTGTGTTAGTGTCTTCAAGCGATATTTGAAGGAATCGTAATTTTTGTCCCAATTGATCTTAATATGTGTCTGAAGTGGATAAACCGACAATATGCCACACAGTGCCCGCACAGTACTAATCGAATCCCTGTAGATAATAGATTTTGGACTGCGACTTCGAATGATACGATTCTCAGCAAGAAGTATGCCTCAGGCCTATGCCGCAAAGATACTAGTATTCCTATTGAGCGTTTTAGTGGCAATAAAGGAGGGTTCATTCGCACCACACATCATGAGGTAGCAGTTTTCTTGGCGTCACTGTACAGTTTTGTGCACTTATAGATCTTCTGCAGATGCAAGAAGAGGTGAAGGATTGCCCATCTAGTCGCTGTGTTTTTTCTGTGTAAGAAATTTGGAGCATGACATAGGCTGGACATGTCATGGTGCTATACAATCATAGAAAGGGTCTTATATGGTACCAGTAAAGGAGACAGCAAGCTACGGCGATTGCTGGCTAACTATGTGAGGGAATGATACAAAGAGCGATGGATGATTTGTGGACACGCGAGGCAATAAAAATGCCAAACCATGGAACAACCTATATATATTTTGAACACGTCAGCAGCTGACGGAACAGCGGCAGATGAGTGCTTCGTTGTAATTTTTCTTCGTTAATGCTTCTATGGGAGCCCCCCCTCTAGCGGTGGAGCCGTGGAGTAAGGTGGAAGGATACATTTGGAGGCCGTCTTGTGGGTTTTGTTTTTTCCAACTGCGGTGCTTGGGAGGGGTGATCTGCAATTAGTATATCGATTGGTCTGGTGCGTAGAGAGCGTCAGCAGAAATAGTGTCCTGTGCTTGTGAGCACGATAACGCAGGATGGTTGTGCTTATCAGCACGATGAATGACGCGGTAGGGTCCATCGTAAGTGCGCTGAAGGGGTTTGCGCACGTCGTCAGGCCAGAAAAAATAGGGGGACGTAATCAGCTCGATTGGCACATGGGCATCCAAACCCTGCTGGAAGCGTGGTGTGGGCGTAGGAAGCGAAACAAACCTCGTAGTTTTGTAACGTAGTCGGTGGGATCAGGCCACGGTGATGATTCATAATCAGTGCAAAACTATCCCGGCTGGCGTACCGGCGCACCAAAGAGCATCTCTGCAGACGTGCAATGCAGATCCTGCTTCAAAGTAGTTCGAAGACTCAGCAGAATAGACTAATGTCTAGCGTCCGGCTGTGCCCTGAGTGTGGTATTCAGGGAGTGGTGAAAACGATCAAAGACGATGGCACTGAGGTTGTCCGCCGTGGTGCGGATGCGGGAAGTGCAAATAAGGGTCAGCAGGTTATGAAAAAGTGCCGACTCAAGCTGGTGACCTCGGTCGGTGGTGATAGTGGATGGGACACAATAGCGGGAAACCCAGACGGCAATGAAGGCCTTGACGATGGTTTCACTACGGATGTCGGGAAGAGCAAGCGCCTCGGCACAACGCGTGAACCGATCCCGGCCAATTAGTAGTGCAGCAGCCCGGAATGTCGGCTGCTGAAGGAGGCGAGAAAGGAGAGGTGAAACTGGTTTGCAGTTTCAAGGCGAGACTGTTTATTTTCAAAAGAGGCGTGTGCCTAAAGCTTTCGAAGAATAGGTAAAGAAGGGGAACCCCCGCGTCCTTCAAAATAGAGATGAAAAAGGCCCACCGAGCGAGCAGAGAACAACTGTGCCAGGAATAATGCAAGGAGTCGGCACAACAATAAGTTAGTCGGTCCCCCCGATATGCGACCGTTGAAGATGGCGGTAGAACGACCCTAAGTCGCCGGCGGCGGGGGCGGCGTCGTCAATAGCCGTTTTCCACAAAGGCGCTGTCTGGACAACGCCGGAAAGAAATGAATGCGCGGCTGTGCCGAGCGGCTTCCGCTACAGTAGGTATGTGCTCTTTTCTGAAGAAAGCCAGGGCCCCAAAATGTCTATGTGCACCTTGTCGAAATGCTCAGTCGGTGCCCCAAGGAAGCCAAAAGGGGCATTGGTGTGCCTGTTAACCTTTGACTGGAGTCATACTTCCGCAAACCATGCATTCGGTTTGATTATTTGTGTTTTGCTTGTTTCCGCCCCGCTGCGCCGGTATGTGTTTTTCTGTTTGCCAAGGGAAGCGCGTCTTCCAGTCTTTCTTTCTATGCCGCATGGGTTATATCTTCTGATAGGGAGAGTGTCCCGAACTAACGTGAACCGCCTAGAAAAGCTTGTTTGTTCTGGATGTAATCCGCCGGTTCCAGAAAGACTAGCGCCAAAAAACCCGCCGAGCTGAAGCCCCGACATTCGATTGGACGACACTTCTTACGCAAGTCGCTTGGTTTGACCGCTGCTTCGCAGCCCCTGTGTTTTTTTTTAATTGTTAGGAGAGCACAAGTTCGCTCCAATAAACTTGTTTCTCCTTCAAGACAACAGCGTCATCGTTGGCTTCCTGACAATGCGCCACAGCAGGAAGTGTACTCTCGTACGTCCTTGTTGATGTCCGGCCAAACGAAATGCTGCGTCAGGAGATGTTGCGTGGCTCGTAATCCAGTGTGCGATAATCTATGGAAAGCATCACAAACAATTCTTCGGAAATTCGCTTGGAGGAATGACCGCGGGGTGGGCGGGGAAACATAGCAAACTACCGGGACAGCACAGGAAGGGTATTTTAAGCAAGTGCAGGACACCTGCATTTTTGCGAAGAGACATTATTTCAGTGTAAACTTGCTGTGCTGATGCGAGTACTTGCTGTGAATTCTATGTCGGCAGAGTTCCTAGGATCTCTGACCAGCCGCGCCACGATGCGCCCGCAGTCAGTCTTGGAGTGTTGCTCCGTCATCGTCATGTTTGTTAATCGGTCGAGTTGGGGAACTTAAGATCGAAGCGGCGCCACGTGACGGCGCATAAGGGGCAGCGTTGTCCTGCCCAGCACATGCCGTATGTCTGTTGTGAATTCAACGAGGATAGGTAGAAGCCGGGTTTCACGAGTGGAAACTTTGGTGGAGCTAGACTGAACGGCGAAGGTCATAGGTTTGCTGTCCGTCTCTATATAGAACTTTCGAACGTCCAACAACTGACGAAAGTGACATACAGCCATGCACGTTGCATTGAGTTCTCCTCTGAAAGTTCTGTAGCGTGGCTCCACGGGAGACAACTTGAACGAAAAGAAAACAACGGGTTGCCAGTCATTGCCCCTGAACTGTTGCAGGACAGCTCCGACTGCAACGTCAGATGCATCAGTCAGTAGGGAAAGCGAAACTCCCAATCTCGGACGGACTAGAAGGGTTGTCTGGGGCAGCTTGGTTTTGACATCTTCGAAAGAGGTTGGTGCTCCTGCAGACCAGATCAGTGATGATGTTTTTGGCACCCACAACGCCATCTCTACCTGCTCTGCAGAGCGTGCGCGAGGAGGTCGACGGTGAGACTACCAAGATATAAGATCGGATCGGCTCTCTCTCTCTGCCAAGCTGCAGCACTCTTCCTCGCGTGGCCGCTGCTTCTCGTGCTGCTGTTCGCAAGCGCTTTGAAGGCAAGGAGTATGGGGTACCATTTAAACTTCGGAAAAGCAACGCGGAAGTGTACAGCACCATGCACATTTTAGGGAAACTTCCGGCTGCACCACTACAGATGGCGAGTGGTCTCAATAGCAATATAAGCCGCTTTTTTTGACGGACAAAACCACTGAACTGTGTTTTCTTTTAGACAGTGGCGGGGAGGTCAGGTCATACAATCTTCAGCCGTGTTCTGCAAGAACAGGCGAGCCAGAATCAGTTTACAAGCCACCAACAAGACTCCCATCGCCACCTACGGTAAGCAATCGCTATTCCTCAACGTTATCCGAAGAACATTTCGATGAATTTTTCTTGTCGCTAATGGGGGCTACCCCATTCTGGGCGCAGACGTTCTGCATCACTACAACCCGTTTATTAACTTGCACCGCAAGCGCTTCATTGCTGCTACGGCGCACCTCTCTGTGCTTGGTATAGCATCGAAAGAACCGGTCTTTGCGTTTCACAAGCACATCATCAAAGCCTGTCTGCGACAATGCTTATTGATGAATTGCCATCCCTTCTGCCACCTGTCAACTTACTCCTCCGCATCCGACATGAGGTGACTTACCAAGTGGTCACTGCTGGCCGACCCATTCACGCACGAGCTCGTCGCTTGCCCCCAGGATCGCTACAGGATCTTACGTGGCGAGTTCGAACATACGCTTGAGGTCGAAATCGTATGACCGTCGTCAAGCCCTGATGCATGCCCGCTGCAGATGGTGCCAAAGCTGTCACTGGAGTCTGGAGTCCATGCAGAGACTACGGTTGCTTAACAACGTCACTGTTTCCTATAGTTCCCCGCTTCCGCATATCCCAGATTTCTCATCACCGCTTCATAAGGCGACGGTTTTGTCTAAGATCTACCTTTTCAAGGCCTACCATCAGATTCCGGTGGAGCCGGCGGATATCCAAAAGGCTCCCATCATGACGCCATTTGCACTTTTGGAGTATGTGCGCATGCCTATTAACCTTCGCAACGCTGCAGAGACCTCCAACGAATCATTGACATCGTAAACCAAGGATACCTTTGTGCTTCGCCTACATCGATAGCTTGTGTTCAATAATAACACAGAACAATATATTCAGCGTCTTCGCTGACTCTTCAGTCCCCCTTCCGAGTACGGCCTTATGGTCAATAGAGCCAACGGCGAATTCGGTGATCACAATCTGGACTTTATCGGCCACCGTGTAGAAAAGACCGGCATTTGCTTCTTGCTTTCAAAAGTACATGTAATCTTGACTCTGCGACGACATGCTTCCTATGGCGAACCGGATGTTTACATAGGTGAGCCAGAGCAGTGTGTCGTCCGGCCAGTACTGGGGAAGCCGGAACGAAAATGCAGCCGCATCACCCTGTGCAGCAGAGAATGTTGTATGCCTGTCATCTGCAGCGGTAGCTCCGAGCTGAGCGTCCAAAGAGTCGTGACTGTCGGCTGCCATGGGCGATGTCCGTGGTGAGGAATTCTGTTGCAACACGAGGAAATGAGAACGACGAGCCACAGAACAACGCGTAAATTTAGAACACGGCAGCAGCTGACGGGCCAGCGGCAGCTATACCTGGCCGAACACTCTCAGTTCCTAGGGGCGCTGACCGCTCGCCGGACTATGCTCGCGCAGTGAGCATCAGAGAGGTGTTTAGTCGTCTTCGTCTTTGTTAATGCTGCTACAGATTTGTCATGAGTTGGGAGATGGATGTGTTGTAATAAGCTGAAATCATAAAGGATGGTTATACAATTATAAAATTTTAAAAGCTTTAAAAACGTCTATGTACGTCTATTGGTTCTCAATGCACCACTATACATTTCACGCAAAGACTTTGGGCCGGGCTAGTGCGAGAAGCACCTGACGTAAGACTGAACCCCACGTAAAGCAGCGGGTCAAGCATTCGCAATGCTGCTTTATTCGCCGACCCATACACCGCACTGTCATTGTCCTAATAATACCGAACAAATGTAGTATAGCAGCGGAGCAATAGTTGTTTGTGGGCCTCGTAGGACTGGTGGGAGATAACGTTAAGGATCTTGTCACTAATTCAAAGATGACACAGCTGTCTTGAAACCGAAAAACAAGTTGATTGGAGCGAACTTCTGCTCCATTAACCACTGAAAAGATGTACACGTGGCGAAGCACCAGTCAATAAAGTGCCGTGCGTAGGCTAGTGTCGGCAAATTGAATTCCGCGGTGTCTGCCCCACAAACATTTATTTTTGGGCCAGAGTGTTTCTCGAACAGTCAAAGTACATCTAAAACACTGTAGATCAAAGAAACATTTTCTATGGTATTGAAGTTATTTCGAAGCGCTCTCCTTATTAAAACAGACAACACGTGTGGCATAGAAAAAAAGAATGGAATACGCGCTTCCGTTGCGACACAGATAGCAGAGATAACCGAGCCCGGCGCAGCCGGTCGGCCAAATCAAAACATAAATCAATCCAAATAATGGTTCGCGGTATTACTCACCCCCCCTTTAAGAGGGCTTCAACCCAAGGAAAAAATAAAAGACAACCCTAACAGACAAGATCAAAAAGTGCGTTATCTTGCGCAATAAGGTTTCAGACGGACCACGTGTACGACTTCGGGCCGCGTGCGTCATGGTGATGTTCCAGAAATGACCTCAGGGATCACCTCGTACGTAAGCTGCCCAACACGTTATGAAATCCGGCAAGGTTCGAAATACTGTCGCAGAAGCTTCTCAATGAGTCCACGTTGCCAAATGGGAGCCCAAACCCTTACACAATCTCCTGGGTGGTAGTCGGTGTATCGGCATCGGAGGTTGTAGCATCCGACATCTAGCAGATGCTGGTCCATTGAGCAAACTCGAGCGGGATGGTGGGACTTCTCCACACGTTTAAGGTAATGTTTGAAGTCGGCGTTGAGGTCGTCTTCTTCTATGTCCGGAAGCATGGCGTCAAGCATCGCAGTCAGTCGTCTTTAAAAACAAGCTCAAAAGGTGCCATATGCGTTGTTCCCTGGAAAGACGTGTTGTACGCAAACGTGACAGACGGAAGGAATTCCTCCCAGATCTTGCGTTCAATTCCAATTTACATAAACAACACATCCGCGATCGTCTTGTTCAGGCGTTGCGTGTTGCTGTATCGTAATATTCCTTGCATAAGCTCCGAACTGAAGGGCGTTCCGGGATCCGAGATTAGGACTTCAGGGCCTCCATGCCGTAGCAGAATTTGGTTTATGCAGAGCTTCGCGGCTACTTCCGCAAACCCTCTCGGAATAGCGGCGGCCTCTTCGTAGCGCATCATGTAGTCTGTTGCTACAACAATCCATATGTTCTCAGATCGTAACGTACGGAATGCGCCTAGAAGGTCCATTCCAATCTCTTGGAAGGGAATCGGTGGGACTACAATCGGTTGAAGACGTCAGGAGGGACTTGTCGGCGGCGTTTTTCGTCAATGGCAGTCACGACAACTTCGAACGTAGTGGGTACCCTTGCACGTAAGGCGGGGCAGTAGTATTTCGCATTAATTTTTCTCATAGTGCGGGCTGTGCCAAGATGTCCGGAAGACGGGTCGTCGTGGTACGCTTGCAAAATTTTGCCTCGGTCTGCGGGGATGACACATAGATAATTCATTCTTTTTTTTCGGTGCGGACATTTTTCTTCATGAGGGCAGAGCTCTCGAAGCTGAATGCTGTAAAAGTTTGTTTGAACGCTTTAGCGCTGCGACGTTGCGTCCATCGACGTAGACGATCATGACGCGTAAATCATGATCGGCACGGTGCTGGGCGGCTAGGTCACTCTCCGACACGACTCCGGAAATGTCGGCAAAGATCGCGCAATTGAAAAATTCAAGGTGAGGTACTACTGGCCCCGCCTTACATCCGACGTCACGCACTACGTCTGGAGCTTCTGTGACTGCCAACAAGAAAAATTCCGCCGATGACACGCGCCAGACTTCTGCAGCCCATCGCCGTCCCATTGCGGCCCTTCCACCAGATTGTAATAAACCTTTGGGCCCATTTCCTACATTACGGTCGGAGAAGAAGTAGATTGTCGTAGCTACTACGACGCGGGAGTTGCTAATGCCACGAAGACCCCGCTGGGTTTATTTATGTTCCTAATTTGCCGACCAGCTGCGCTGGGCTTTGTTCTCTGTTATCTGTGTGCCACGTAAGGCGGGTGTTCCATTCTTTAATTGTATGCCCCTGTGTTATCTGTTTTAATATGGAAAGCGCTTCGAACTTACGTCAACAGCTTAGAATAATCTTCCTCGACTTGCTTTGCTGTGGATGTACTTCGACTGTTCGAGATACACTAGCTCTCAAAGATTAATGTCTTCGGAGCAGGCGGCCCAGCATTCTAATCGCCAACACTACACTACGCATGTCACTTTGTTGACTGCTGCTTCTCCGCATGTGTATCTTTTCACTGGTTACGGTAGCTCATGTTCACTCCAATAAACGTGTTGATGAAGAGAATGAACGATGTGCCGCAGTCATCCCTGCCATTCCTAATACCGCGCTGCTATTCAAGAAACTGGTGTGCTTGGAATTTGAATGTTTCCTGAAGACATTGTGCTGTTTAGATGAAAACCACCATTCGCACTGTCCACAGTTTTTAGGAGGCCTTTGTAGTTCGCTTGGATGATATTTGGTCTTCCGAATATGGACATTTAAGAGATACTGGTGTGTGTGGGCGTGTGTGTGTGTGTGTGTGCGATCGTGTGGGTGTGTGAGTGCTTGTGTGCGCGGGGGGGTGTGTGTGGGCATGTGTGCGTGTGCGTGTGTCGGTTTGCGTGTGTTCGTGTGTGTGTGCGTGTGCGTGTGCTTGGGCGTACGTGTGTGTGTGTGTGCGTGTGTGTGTGTCTGGGTGTAAATTTATGTTTTGTATTTCCAGATTTAGAATCTCGGAGGGGCTTCCGGGGCCTTTCTGTTGAGTTGTACGTTACAGGCTGTTCCTTGATCCGTGTTGAAGATAGGAACAGCCCGAATTCCCGCTACTCATGAGATGTCCAGCGGACGGGGCCAAATGGAGTTTGCACCCGTTAGGGTGCTTTTTTCTTCAGCCACTATCGCCAAAGGTTTTGGTAGCGACACAGCTCACAGGGGAGGAAGACGAGGGTGAGGTCAGATGCGAAATCCCCCATGTTCACCTCCTGGGCAGACTATTGCGGCAGCAGGGGCGAAGTGCCATAGTTAGCGACGGTGATCGTTGCCACTAGAACCACTGCTGGCTCGGCAAGCGCTATTGGTGGTTTTTAAGTTTTAAGGCTACGAATAAAAAGTTAGGCTAGTTTTAAGAAGAGATCTTAACACGGTAGTACGAAAGAAGCCCATTATAGATCTAGGAGTAGACCGAAGTTTAAGAAGAATTCAGAATCGCGCTGCAGAAGCGATATTCAGCGCTTACCGAGGAAGCAGAGTTTACGACACAGGCAGGAAGCGAAAACGTTATACGCACTATAACGGGGTGTGCAGTAGAAGTTGGGGCGCGATGGCTAGACAGCGTACTAATAAACGTTCCCAGGAGACGAATAATGTAATTTAAAAATAGGCGAACCTTGACAATCTCCGTCCCAGGTGACATACGCAAGTGTAATATGGAGACGATCGAATACGCTGTAAAGAATGGAGGTAACCTGAAAGCAGTGAAGAGGCGTCTTCGCCGGGGAAAAATCTGTTGCATACACTTGAAGCGAAATAAAGCAATGCCATCACAAATAGTAACAAAATGGTCACAGTAGCGAAGGAGTTCTTAAGGGTTCTTTACAGTAGCCGGGACATCAAGTATATTGCCGAACGAGAAAGTATTTCAATAGATATGTATATCCCACCAGTAAAGACAGAAGAAGTAAGGAAGGCTTTGAAAGAAATGAACGGGGGCAAAGCACCTTGTAAGAATCAGATAACAATGCACGTCGTGAAGTGTGGCGGAGGAATTGTACTTTAAAAACTGGCAAACCTGTATGCGCAATGTTAATGACCGAAAGTGTACCGGATTCTTGTGTACCGCAAGTGCACTGGAAAGAACGCGAACATCAACCCAATGTAGAAAAAAGGTGCCATAAAGGACTTGAAAAATGACATGCCGATCAGCTTACTGTCAGTAGTCCACAAAGTACTTACCAATGTAATCGATTTCAGTCAACCCATAGAACACGGACGGTTCCGTTAAGACTTTTTAACAATAAAGCTTATTCACACGATAAACCAGGTCATAGAGAAGTGTGCTGAGTACACTGTAGCCCTATATGTAGCCTTCATAGAATATGAGAAAGCATTTCACTCGGTCAAAACCTCAGCAGTCATTCAGGCATTATGGAACGAGGGTGTAGATGAGAAATATGTAAGAATACAAGAGTTTATATACAGCGGGTCCACAGCTACAAGCATTGTCCATAAGGAGAGCATAATATAGCTATAACCAATGGCGCCACACAAGTAACACAATCTATCCAACGTTATTCACAGCATGTTTAAAAGAAGTATTCAGAACATTCCATTGGGAACAGGTTGGAGTAAAGAATAATGGAGAAAACCACCGTAACCTCTTTTAGTGATGACTTTGCCTTGATAAGTAACTCGGGGGACGAATTGCAAAGCATGCTTTCTGCACTGGACAAGCATAGTAGAACCGTAAGCGTGAAACGTGAGATGCGGAAAACTGAACTAATACTCAATAACTTTGTTGTGCTCAGAGCTTTGAGATAGGTGGCTTGGCAGTGGAAGTGCTACAGGAATATATATACTTAGCCCAATTAGGTGCTGGGATTCCAGCCATGAGGCAGAAATAATTAGAAGGATAAGAATGGGGTAGAGTGCATTCGGCAGCAAATCCCAGATAACGCATGGCAGACTAACATTGTCCCTGAAGGAGATTGCGTACCACAGCTCCACCTTACCGGTACGCACCTACGTTTGAGAAACTTGGAGGCTCACTAAGAGGGTTCAGTGTAAATCGAGTTTTCCCACTTAGGGGTTGCAGGCGAAGGGGTCTGTTTTTTTGGGTATTGGTTAAGCTTTCTGTTTTAGCGGCTTTTTGGTTTAAGTTGAGTTTTTGTGGTCTGTTGGTGTTTTGCGGTTGCTTAGTATGTGACAATAATGTTTATTTGTATGGTGGCCTGTTTTATGTTATCTTGCAGGATAAATCCTAAGGAATGTTACTATCTTAGATGTAGCAAAGACTTATTCTGTTGAGGCACAAATACCAAAATTTTACGTTAATTTTATGCAGCTAACAATTCATTTTCAACTCCTGCCAACATTCGTTTAGGCCGGATGGTTTTTACCGGTTTAAGAACATTCTCGGTAGGCTCCATCGACGCAGTCTATTGAAACATAGCACATTCAAGCACAGATAAAGGTGTCCAAAAATTCTTGCTGAGCCGCCTACAACAACCTGTTTAGAGATGTGTAACACTCGAAACAAAAACTATTACGGCATGCAATACAAAATGAACAATCATCCTATTTGTAACGGCCCTGTTTTAACTAGAAAATGGTATTGTTTCCAGCTGTTTTGAAGTTTGTTACACAAGAAGTGACCCTTTACATGTTAAAAATATCAGTGAGACCCACCTTTCGGTTTTTGCAGTTGCCTTGAATTTTGTGCACTGTGACAAAGTCTACAAATAAAAAATTACCAGTACTTTGCAGTGGTTCAGAAAGGTGGTGGAAAAAAATAGCGGCAAAAGGCTATTTACAACAGCTGTTCCAGGCAAGCAGAGCGATACCAAAAGTCTGGCCACATACCCCGTAATCCAGTACACATATGCGTGTGCACATTTGTTTATCCCCATTGAAATGATGGTTCGTTGTATGAAAACCAACTGTTTTCGAGTTTTTTTTTCTGGAAGCAACCGATTTTGTTGAGACAGATTTGTTAATACCGTTGTCAATGGGCAATTATATATCACTAAAACATTTTTGAATGGGCGCACTGGGAAGATTGCAAATGTGCGAAATATTGGTGTTGGTAAATAATAGAGGCATTGTATCACGTGTTTGTCAGTATCAAATTAGGGCAGGTATCCAAGGCAGGTGATAAACCTATGTGCTTTCACTGCCTAAATTTCTCCAATACAACAAAAACTCTATCCACAATAAAGGACCCAATCGAACTCGTGCCTTGTTTGCGTAGTTTTTCACTGTGCTTCTGTTGCTGGGAATAGTGGGACGTCAAAAACCCCCGCACGTGTTTCAAAGCTTGGTGTTCCAACTGTGCAAGGAGCATTTTTTTACTTTAGCCCTTCAAAAATGTTTGCAACCAAATGCATTCAAGACTTTGAACCCTTTCTGTAGAGCCACAGGTTGTGCTCGCGCAAGAACACAGTAGCAATGCAGGGGTGAAAGTAGCTTTTCCTTTTAGTTCAGAGAAGCACGCCGTGTAAAATATCAAAGCACAATGTTTTGTCGATCACAGCGTTCTTCACCAAAAATTGCTCTAAGACGACGCAGAGGGTTTACACAAACAATCCTAGCAACACAGATCGACCCGACCCAGGCATAAGCATTCAAGGCATCCTGTGGCTACTTGCCCCATTCATATTTATGGTGCAGTGGTGCCAACTGGTTTCAAGAAAAGCTAAAAAGACAAGAAAAGGTAGCCATAGACTTGAATTTTTGGAAACACCTCCCTTATCGCTACCCTAATTGGTGCCGCAGTGAGACGTAATCTTGATTCGCGGAGACGGGAGCAGGGGTCCTCGGGTGCTCAGAGAAAGAAACTATGCCATTTGCTTATATTTTGATATTCGAAAGGTAAACACCCGCTATATCTGCATGGCTATTTTTTTTGGCTTTTGTTTCTCCATGGTAATACAAGAAGACGAATAATCCAAAGATTAACAGAAAGAAACCTGTTGTGGATTTTTTTTATCTTGGACCGAAGCGCTGCGCTCAAGCTGCATCGTTTCTTTGAGGCAAACAAGAGAGAATATTTTAAAACAAACCGGCTCCAGTGCAATACAAAATTCTATTTCTCCACAATGTTTGCTTTTTTCTGCAATGCAGCCATTTCCGCCTAAAATGTACAAATGTACCTTGAAGCATTGTACGGAGCCAGATGCAATCCCCACTACACAGCAGTATTGCTGGATGGATACACAGCAAGGCACAAACCCGAAGGCTATATTGCAAGCAGAAATCTCACCTTGCTGCCTTTTTGCTTTTGCCGCATCCCGATGGTTGCGCGAATGCTCTTCCATAAAATTTACCACCTGATGCTGTGACTCACAACCTAAGGCATTCTGCGTAGAAGGGATAGAATGCTGGTTCGAATACGGTCTGCTGCGGCCACTTTTCTTATATACTGAAAGCCAAAAATAGCGTCTATTTTAGATTTCGGTGCCCAGAAAAGATCTCCAGGTGGTGAAAACTATACCGAAGCTCTCCAATACGAGAGGCGTTAACTCGTGTGTAGTTTTTGCTGGGTATACCCCATATTAAAAAAAGATAAAAAGTTACCACAAATCATTTCGGTATGTTAGTCATCCTTTGCCTATATACACCTGTGTGGAACAAAGTGCTGCACGCAAGTTTCAGCTATTCAGTGCCTAGTGTGATGTACAAATATACAACCATTCTAAAAAAACCAGCAGTGCACATCACAATGAAAAAGATAACAGAATGAATTACACCAAACAGCCAATTACCGCTCAAAAGTTTCGTTAGATGGGCGTCCCCCAGACATGCACTTGTTCAAACGAAACTCTAAAGAAACTTCACTAGGAGATGTTGCGATCGAAGAGCGCTGTCCGATGTCATGGGTTGCAGTGACGATGGGCGGCGGGGCGTGACGGCGTTACGATGACAGCCTCCCGCTGCGTGGATGTCACGAGGAAGACGCACTGTTGTCCTCGGGGGAGCCGCTCATGTTCAGGCGGTATGTTTGAACAGGCGGTGGGCCGTATGTAATCGGGAACTGCAGGTGGAATACGGTCAGCCGACAACGGGGAATCCAAGATCAGGGCACGGCGTAGCTACGTGCACCCGCCGCGAGCCCGGACTAGCGCGTCGGCAAAAGAATTCTAGGGTGGAGGGTACACCATTGTCGAGATCGGGTGCGCAAAACCCCACGAGCAGAGAGCTTTCCACGTGGTCGCCGCACTCCCAGAGCCTTCTCCGGCCTTTCCCCCCGCCGTTCTCCTCCTTTTCTACCCTGGCATCCCTAGCTCCTCGTTGTGACCAGTTTTTAATTTTTCCACACATTCCCAGGTGCGACTTGCTGCTTCTTTTTTCTTGGAGCTATCAGTCTGAAGGCAATTCAGCAGGCCTTCACGACGAGCACTCTCTGAGCATCTTTCATCTACGTTGCCGTCGTCATCGTCGCCTTCACAACGAGCGCCACACGGCATATTCTGTTACTAACGAATAGTTCTGCATTTTTATTCTGCCATTTTTTAGAGCAAGTGGAGTGTCAAGTACGTTAGAAAACAAACAAGCGCTTGGCTTTGAATTCCTGCTACAGATCTGTGGGACGGGCCGCCTGAGTTGACGAACAACCTTGACCCAGAAACGGCATGGTTGGGCGTCTGAGCGCAGTGATATTGCTGACTGCCATGTTCGGTACCCGTTCATGGGTTTGTGCAATGGCGGTTGAGGGTAAAATACACACAGCGGTATCGTTTTAAACCGTGCCCGCGTAAGCCGTAGCTTTTTAATTCATTGTTCAGACAAAATCCACACTCGGTTTCCATTTAACCAAATACAATTGTACAAACTGCAGTGCCGTTTAGTACATACGTTCGTCTCGTCCGCGTCAGGTACGGTTTCAAGAGGTTTAACTGTACTTCTCTTTTTCGGCTGTGCAAGCTGCGATGTATGAATCAAAAGATACAGACAGCTTGAAAAATGCCACTGGGAAATATGGTTGTTTATATGTGTGATTTCGTCCACACAGTCCACCAAACGCCAGCAACTCCTTGAGGGAGATTTGATCGGATGATTTTGTTTAAACAAATTACACCATCTTCCCGTGGGGAACCATTAGGAAGATGCGAAGCCTCATGGGGGTTCTGCGTAGGTTCCACACCGGAGCAGAACCTGCGCAGTCGGTGTCTCAGGGTTGTTGTTGTTGTCCCTTTTTTGTGGCGCATACCCATTTGGGGGATTGGCCAGGATCGGGAGATTTATTGGGGCTAATTTGCCCGATTTAGGAGACTCGAAGCTGAGTTAACGCCGCTCAGCACACGCACGTGCTTTTATAAAGCTGGAGGAAAGGAAAATTGATGAGAGACGCGCAAGCGCAACAACGGGGTTTGGACGGTAAAACAACCGCGAAGGGGCATAGCCCAGACCATGAGATGGCTTCTGGTGCGACAATGTTGCGGGTGTCTTTCTGGGCCGGCAAGAGATGGTTACGCCTCCCTTTCAAGGGCACCTGTAGCGACAATGTTGCCCGTGTCTTCTTGGGCCGGCACGAGACTAGCCGAGCACGCGCAGTGGAGCGCGGACAGGGCTCCTGTAGCGACAGCGTTGCCGGTGTCGTCCTGGGCCGGTAAAAGAGGAGCCGAGCAAGTGCAGTGGTGCGCAGACGGCAGAAAAGTGAGGGAGGGACACAGCCTCAAGCATAAGATGCTTCGCATCAAACAAAAAGAATCTCACGGGCCTAACAAAGCACATGCACGGTTTATATTCGTGTTAGGGGATTGTGCTGTCATGCGAAAAAATTATACAAGATATCCGCTGGTGTTTACCGATAATGACCACGAACCGATAAAGGCCACCACATTTCAACTTTTTTTGGCTCTATATAATGTTAAGCGAATAAAGACCCGGTACAGATTCTTATCCCGACGGAATGCTGTTGGCCAAAGAATCTCTTATTGGAATATGTGCCATTATAACATATCTTTTCTGAGTTTTACGCACTTTTGGGGGTTTTAAAGTGCATGTTCCCTAGGACCTTCTCTCTTAAGAAGTCCGCGACTCGGTGTTTGTCGCTTGCAGATTCCAAGTAGACTCTACGGGTCTCGAATGACGCATTGCGCCTATCCATATTGATGCCCTCATTTACCCTGACGTAGGGTCTGTCTCAGGGAAGCATTCGCACAGATGATGAAGCGATCAGGCGAAAGCCTACCCCGTAAGCTTGCCCCGGCCTCTCCCTTAATCTTCACTCAGCTCGACGTGTCCATGTTCCCACTCACCGCACTCCACAAGGCGATCTGACCACCCCTGCTGATGGCCCTGCACTGCAAGCCCGCTTTCCTAAGCCTTCATTGTCACCAGCCGGCAGCGAGACACCCGGATGTTTGGAAGTCTTGAAGCTCATCAACGCAATTTTCATTTAACTGAAGTAGCTAAGACGTGGTACCTTCGTCATAGGGAAGACCTAACTGATTGCTCGCTGTTCTTTAAAGAATTCAGTCGAATATTTAGCACGTCAACTTCGCGCTCAGAATCGGCCACGAAGAAGCTTCCTGAACGCGTTCAGCATCCCGCTGAGTCGTACACGCCCTATATTGAAGACGTTTTGGATCTATGTAAGCGAGCGAACCAACATATTTTAATTCTTATCGTATAAAGCACATCCTTGAGGCCATTTCCTCCTTCACGTTTCTTCCTTCTTCCTTCATCCAGGCATTGCACCTGCAGCCATCATCGTGCGACTCCATTACACCTGATCAAGGCGAGCTATGGGCCGTGTTACGAGCGAACATCAGCATAGAACTGCATGGACTGGCGGCATCGAGCTCACCTTTGGTGCAGCCCTAGACATTCGATCACAGTGTACGGGAGGTTCTAAAGGAAGCATTCCGCGGTCACGGGTTCTTAAGTTCCGAAGCAAATGGTTGCGCCGGGCCTGCGCACTCTGTTGTGGTCGTGTGGCCACAAATCCCGTCCTCGTACACTGCTCATGAAGCTTGGAATGTTCCCCTGGCCGCAGCCTTCGCTGCGCACCAACCTCCCACTTACCACGCACCATAGTACTACTGCTACTACTGTGCCACTACCGTGGCATCCGGGGCAATGCTACTATTGCATGCTACAACTGCGTGCCCTTGCCGTCGTTTTGTGCCCTCTCCGTCAAGCCTCCAAAATGTAAACCGCCTCGACAAAAAGTAGGAGCCGTAGTTCAAGGAAACCATACAAGTGCTCCTGACCAGCCTTGCAATTTTTTGGAAGGTGTTATCGAAGGAATTCGCCGCCAAGCTTTAGGTGACATTGGCGCAAGCTTCTTCAATATTCATGCATACTTGTTTTCGCGGCTACGGAAATCAGAACTCTTTATGTTGGTCCTGCTCTACGCGGCGCCACAAAAATTGTGATGGAGCCTCTCGCGCATTGTACAGCGCGTATATTCATCAAAGGCATCCGTGATCACATTCTCTTCACCATATCAGCCCCGCGTGGTCATCAGATCACCCTAGGTAGATAATTCTTTTCATTAGTATCTGCTATTATTTCCTGTCTTGAACTCGCCCTTTCTATTACTTAGACAGCTTTGACACTGTAACGGACGGAAGAACACATCAAATATTCTCGACTTCTGGTTTCGCAGTACCTCCTGGAGAAGAATCCATGTTTCCCATCACGTCTGACAGCATTATGAATGGCGATGTGCTCATTTTACCAGCTGAACGTTTCTTTCCGAAAGCACTAATGATACAGCTCAATTGCCTTTCTTGACTACAAACTGACAAGAGAAGGCAAGAGCCTGGTGCTCTCCGTTCACAGGAAGCCGACACACACTTGCCGCGGCCTTCATTTCTCTTCCACCCACCCCGCCCACCACAATGTCTCTATTGTGTCCTTTTTATTTAGCAGAGCTGATGCCATTTGCTCGTACGAATCCTAACGTAAAAAAGAAGTAAGCCATGTAATTGTGGGCCTCCAGAATAACGGCTACCTGAAAGAGTTCATTCACTCTGTAACCCACCGCAATGAGCAGAACAGGTTGAGAAACTCTCGAAGGACATCAACCGTCGAAACTCTGAAATGCGTACCGGTGCCTTATATCCCAGGAACGAGGGAGGCCTCACCGCCCATTTTCAGAGGAGTAGGAGTGCGCATTACCCACGAGCCTTGAACAACTATAGGCCGCCCTATTTCCCGACCCGAAGACCTGACAAGAATAGAGAAAGACCTCAGGGTCGTTTACCGCATTCCGGGCGCTCAGTGCAACGACTCAAACATCGGTAAAAGCAAAAACTTACCGGAGAGAGTTAGGCAGCACAAAAAGGACGTACGGAAACAGAATAGAGAGCGCAGCGCAGCATCCGAACATTGTGCAGTGGGCGACCACAAAAGTGACTTCTACAAAACTGCCATCCTCGAAAGGAAAAGAACTGAACGAAGCGGCTTTTGTATGAGTGATGGCATATCTAACGAACTTCTGGGAACCTTAATCGCTCGCTTGGTACTCTTATTTCCGTGTACACGCACGGATTACCTGTCGCAGAGAAGGGCTTCGCGCGAGAGCAACAACAGACACAGCTGAAGAAGAAGCCGAGCCGGCTTCAATAGGTCGGGTTTTGTCTACGTATTGGTTGGAGCATCAGTAAATTTCACTTTACTAATAATACCGCCATGCCCTGTCCATTTTTATTCCGCATCAGCAATCCTAGCCACTGTGAACACAACCACTGAACGCCAAGGCGCTACAGTTGCTTCTGTTCCCCGCGACTACGGCGTAGCCTTTGTTCCCGTCTCTTCACGTTCTGAGGACCAACCGAACCAGGCCTCAAAGCCGTCGCCCTCTCTTTTCGGCTGTACCCACAGCCCTCACTTGACCACGGATAAAAAAAAGCGTTAGTCACATTGTTTGCGAAACACCAAGCATCACTTCACTGTTACTCTTCCGTCCTAGGACAGACATCTGCCGCAGCCTATCGAACGGGAAAACTTCTGCATCATTCGTCGCTGACCGTATCGCGTCGCCCCATTACAGCGAAAACTTATTAGGAAAAACAGATGATATACTGAAGCGGTTCATCACTCGGCCATTATCGAGCTCTTCGTCATGACCCGTTGTACTAGTTCGGAAGAAACAGGAAGCGTGCGATTACGTGCCGATTACTGAGTCCTGAACAGGATAACTTCTCAAGAAGTATACCCGATGCCGCGTTTTGATGACGTTCTCAATACCTTGCAAGGTGCACAATTTTTCTGCATCATTGATCTTAGGGCAGGATACTGGCACATTCCCATGGATGAGGTATACTATAAAAAACAGCCTTCGTAACTCCAGATCGTCTATTCGAGTTTAACGTTATGCCTTTGAGGTTATGTAACCCGGTTTAGAGGCCAACTGCACTCAAATTTCACCCTGGCTAAATGCCTTCGAAATGTGTAGTAGGTACCATGAGAACTAGTGCGACGCGACCCGTAGCTCTGTGCAATGCGTGGTTATTCAGTTTCAGGCACTCAAAATAACGCCCTTGCAGACGACAAAGCACCTGCCGGCGTGTCGCGCAAACAGCCGTTTAGCGCAAGTGACATGCCAGCCGTCCACGCCGATCGGCCTGCCTCGCAGCGGGAGAATCCAGGAAAGTTGTATTTCGCGCCGGAATGCCTGGCTTTCATGGCTCCGAAGAGGCTTCGTTACCGCACGGTTCTCACCTGTTCGAGTGTTGTCGCGACATCATGCCTATGCGGTGTTCTGCTGCCGGAGCGCACGAATAGTGTCGTGCTTGCGGGACAAGCGCTCGCTTTTCCGCGCGCCTCCCATATCCCCGCACGCACGCGCTCGCACTCTCCTTCTGGCTGGCCGAGCCGGCCGCGTCGGCCGGTCCGCACAGCTCGCGCCGTCAGGCGGTCAGGCCAGGCCGTCTGGCCGCTCGTGCCGACGGCTGAAACGTCACTTCCGCCTGCCCGTAATGGCCGCGTTTTGCCCGGTTTCGTTTTCGAAATCGTCGAATTTTGCTGGTCGCTTGCGGCGTAAATACGCACATTTTAGGCGTCATACTTCGTACATCGCAGTCTTTTTAGTCATCCTAGGCAGGAACAGTGATTTCGCGCGGTCGAAATTTTGAGTGCAGTTGGCCTTTAAACCTTTGAGCACATGATTGGCAATGTTCGTCGTGGCAAAGTGGGAGACTTGCCTCTGATACCTCTACGACATTTTTTTTATTTTTTTCTACTACCTTTATCAAATGCGTTCACTGTGTTAACGACGTTGAAGTGAGTATCACCAACGCGGGCTTGCAACTAAACACCAAAAATGCCGCTATCAATGAATGAAAGATTTGGGGCACGTCGTGACAGACAGGGAACTCGCCCCGATGCCTACAAGATTAACGCCGTTGTTAATCTTTCTCCTCCTATTCATAAAAAAAACCACCCAGGTTTTCTAGGCCTAGCATCCTACTTTCGTCTGTTGATCCGTAATTTTGTCCAAATTGCTTCTCCACTCAACAAACTACTGGCACCTTCGAACACTTGTACTTGGCCTGGTGAATGCGAAGCGGCATTCTAGACTCTCAAGGATGTATTCACTTCTGTAGCGGTTCTTTGCAACTTTGATGGTGACACTACCGCTACACTCCGCAGGAACGCCAGTGGACAGTATATAAGCGTGGTCCTCCTTCAACGCAACCCGTCATCAGTAGAGCAAGTTATTGCCTGTAAAAGCCAGACTTTAACAGCTGGACAGCAAACCTATACAGTAACGAAAAAGTATTGCGTCGTGTTGTTCAGTCCGTCAAAAAATCTACACTGTACATATATAGGCGTCATTTCTTTGTAGGGGCTGACCCTCACGCGCTATTCTGGTTGTCGTCACTAAAAAATTTTGTGGCCTCCTTGCTCGTTAGATTCTCCATTTACAGGAGCATGATTAAACTGCTACCGATGAGTTAGGGAAGAAACATGTGGACGCAGGCGCTCTTACTCGCTTGCCGCTGTCGCCGTAATGAAATGATGAGTATCCTAGTAATAATTCTCTAGTTTAGCCGATTTCACCTGCAGAACACGTTGCATACAACTTGCGGGAGAAACTGGTCTGTCCGCCGACTGCCGACACATACCGCTGGGACCTCATCAATCGACTCTACAGCTTTACGCAGCCTTCTAACACCCGCTCGCGAAAACAGATGGACAAATTTGGTCTTTTAAACGCAGTTCTTTACCACTACAATTACCATCCTACCGGAGACAGATACGTTCGTGAATTTCCCGTTGGTTTCGAAAGAACATTGTAAAAGCTTTTCATGTTGCCGCCACTAGTCACCATCTGGCGTTTCGCTGAGCGTAAGACCGCGTGAAGAGCCGGTTCATCTTTCCTGGCGTCGCCACCAGTGTTGCCAAGTACGTTTGATCAGTGTCGCCAAGAATGCTACTTGACAGCAGTAAAACCAAACAACGGTGTCAGGAGGACTGTTCACACCCAAGCCATGCCCAGGCGCTCCTTTCCACGTGCAGGTAACCGTTGGATTGTAACTGCCGTGGACAATTTGACCAGGTACGCAGAAACTGCTGCGCTTCGCGCCGGCTGCGCTTCTGAAGTGGTTTATTTCTTTCTAAAGGACCTGTTCTTTAATTCTTGGTAAAGGCCCTACTCTATTTTTTCTTAGTGACTGCGGGCTCGAGCTCCCATTCCCAAACAAATGTGCTGGTTCAGAGGTTTAACCAAACCTTTTCTGTTATGTTTTCGCTTGATATAAGCCCTGACCACACTAATTGGGACACCGTTCTACCCTTATTCACTTAAACGTTCAACACCCCAACAAAATAAACATCTGGGATTTTGCCCTTATTTACCGTTAACGGCCGAGCTCCATCTTCCCGTATTAATGCTGCTTTCTTTTCTGCTGGAGCGATCTCCAGAAGCGGATGTCCCAGGCGAATTTGTTTCTCGCCTTGAACACTCTGGCTGTTTGGCACAGTCGAATATCAAGCCCTGTTAAGAATAGTGCAAGTCTCGTTATGATGAAACCCATCGAACTGTTACTGTTCAAACAGGTGATGAAGTGTTACTTATGACTCCATTGCGTTGCCCGTGACTATGTAAAATTTCCTATCCACGTTTCGTTGATCCTAACACCGTTCTGGGCCATACCACTTCATTGAATCATCGGGTGGCTCCTACTCGGGTGACGTCCGATCGTCCGAGCTTGGGAACAGAAATTACCTTTCCTGTTGCTTTAGGCCATTTCATCGGCGCCCCTAATCTTTTTAGCGCTCAGAGTGGGCGCTTCCGCCTACGGGGAAATAGTATAAGCACAGGCGTCAGAGTTGCTTCATAACTGTTACTGGAATTGTCAATGAAACCTATCAACTAATCATCAGTGTTTCACATGCGAAGAGTACCCCGTCTTATCCATCTCCTATCCTCGCGCATTCATCATCATAATTTAGAGCGGCTTCCGGCGAGGTGGCTTTCTCATTGAACCCCTCCTGCAAGTCTCGCGTTTCCCAGTATTGCAATAGTTTTTTTATCTCAATGCTCGTGCGGTTGCTTACCAATTCACAGCCATCAGAAAACACGCTCTTAGGCCATTGCAGATTCACATAGATTGTTGACCAACTTGTTTAACCAAATTAACAAATATTCACGCTTGTCCCTCAACGCTATTTCGGTAGGTTGAAATCAGATTGTTACCAAAACAGCTGGATAAAATGTTTTCTGGAGATCTGCAAGTTAAATCAAAATCGCCGCTCCCGAGATGTCAGATCTCAAAATTAGTGTAATATAGAATAATATAGAAGACCGAGACATTTTTACGGTTGTAATAATAGCCAGTTTTACCACATCCTTACCATGTTTGCGTTATCGTTTACCGTGTTACTGGAAGCGGAAGTTTCCGTTTCCCGCTTAAAACTGTATAACACGTTTTAGAACACCGTTTGCGGTTTGCGTATTCTGGCCGCCGTGGCGTAGGTAGCGGCATCTGATGAATAGATATCAGCAAAATTTTGTTGCTCATATCAATTTGCATTGATTTAAATTGGCTTCAATATTTCACTTTTTAGACGAAGCATTCACACTAACTGTTGTGGTCTTAAGAATACTGTAGCCATTACGTGCAGAGCTTAAAAAAACGAGTTGGTTGTGCAATCTACTGAGTAGAGTTATAATCAAGGTGAAGTAGATGTTGCCCCTGCGCTAAGTATTTATGAAAGAAATGAGTAAAATATATCGTAGTAATTACTCAATAACCTAAACTACGTTCTCAAGCACAATTTGTTTTCAGGCATAAAAGCACTTTGTGAGCTCAGAAACTTATCTCAACTATTTGGGGCGGGCAAGGCTTAGCTCGAGTAGGGGCTGCCATTTTGCTCGCCCATCTGAGAAAAAGGGTCGTTTGTCTCCCTACTGAGCATTATTAACGAGAAACACGTAATAAACAGCATCTAGTAAGATTACTTTCATCGACTGTACCAAGCATAAAGCGCCGAGCACACTGCATTTGCTTTAATCAATACGCGACAGTACACTTCGTCTGCTCAGGATTTCCGCTGGTGACGCTAAAGCCTGTGCCGATAAGTTTCCTTTTGCGCTAACTCTCGCGCATGCGCAGTCGACTCCCGCAATTATGGTAGACGGTAACATAAACATGGTAGCGCTACGCTAAAGCTTTCTAGTTTCCATCAACTTTATACTTACGGTGAGTGTCTGCAAAAAATGCGACAGTGCTTCACTCGCACAATGAAGATGTCAAATGCACCTCGAAGGTTGAGTTATCAAATACAGTTGAGGCCACATATAAACGCCCCACTTAAAGCGAACTTTCGCCTATAACGAACAAAACACGCATGACCGTCAAAATATCCGCTGTTTCAATGGCATAAAATCCCAAGTACAACGAGCGTCTTTGAACTCTGCGGATCAGTTACAGCGAACGGCCGGCGCCGCGATGTGAGTGGAAATAACGGCCTCTGCCCAGCTCTGCCGGTGCAGGTCACTTTTCCGAACCTACTCGCACGGAAAACGGCATATCGGAATTTTCCCGACTTCTGCACGGGTAATGGTTGGCAACGTCGCTTCAAGGTGCGGCATGGCATTGTTTCAAGTTAAATGTCGACGAGGTGGCGTTCGTTAGTTATCAAGGTGTTGCTGCGTAGCTTTGAAAAAAAAAACGGAGAAATTGTTTCAAGTGCTGTGGAGCGTGGTGTCTTCGACGCAGATGAAACTGCGGTATTTTACCAGATGTTGCGGATAAAACCCACGCTATGAAAGGCGACACATGCACTTGCGGGTAGCATAGCACCGTGCGCGTCAACGCTCCTCTGTGCAATAACATGGATGGCAGTGGCCGCTGCGTGCCCTTCGTCGTCGGAAATCGAAAAAGACGCGTTGCATTAGGAGCTACGCGCCCTTGCGCTGCTGGCACAAGGGTAAGGCCTTGATGATGCGCGATTTATTCGCAGATTGGCTGAGCGAATTCGACCATGACATGCTGAGTCAAGGCGGGCACGTGCTGCTGGTGCTCAATAACTGCTCATCGCTCCACGTGCAAATGTTCCGTATGGCGCTGACGCTGCTTTTTCTCCCATACGATACCACTTCGAAAGGGCAGCGGCTTGATTTGGGAATAATACTTTCCTTAGAAGCATAGTACAGGCCCCGCAATGTGGAGCTCTTGTTTATTGCGGTTGACCGCCCGGCAGATATTTTGCTGCTTCGAGGTTTACTGTAAATAGCTGTAGAGATGGTGAAGGCTACCTGGTCAGAGGTGGCAGCCAGTTTCGGGCGGAATTGTTTCCGCGAGGCCGGTTTCATCGACACACCACGTCAAGCCGAGCCTGATGCTTCCGATGGTCAGTCCAGCGGCGATTTGTGGCAGTGATTCATCGACTCCGACATCGTGGTCATGACGTCGCCTGGGACGATTTCGTTTGTGCCGATGAGGAAGCTGACACTGCGGAGCCGTGCACTGACGAGGGCATCGTAATGAAGTGCGGACGACTCGTTAATGTTAAGCGTTAATGAAGCGATGCGGACAAATCGGACGCGAACGACGACGAAACTTCTGAGCCTGAGCCCATAAGTGCGCCTGTATCAATGGATTACATGGAGTACCTTAAACAACTTGTTTACGCAAAGGGCATTGCGAGATCACGCGGCTACCCTAAATACACTTGAGACCGCCCCAATCAAGTCTGCACTGCAAAAACAAAGAGTCATCACGAACTTGTTGGCGAAAACATAAATTGTGTTTTGACAATTTTTTACTATCGTCCATTTACTACGAACTTCCGGATATAACAAACTGATGCTTCGTGACGCTCAGGTTCGTTATCAGCGGTCTCGACTGTATAAGATTTCTTTATTCTGCACTCCCACTAATATTTTAATTTTTCTGGGCAAACTGTATATTTATAGATAGTTTGTGACGTAGCATACGTAACTGCTGAAAAGGCGGTCACCGTATAGCAAAGCACTAATCCATCCCAGTAAGAAAATATTCTCCCAGAGATACAAATGTGTACAGAGTCACGCGGAGAAACTTTACTCCTGTCTGACTTCTATGTTCCTCATTGATATTCTATTGCAGTGTAAAGATCTTCCTAATGGACTTTTTTTCGATTGAGCGAAGTAAACCGAATGTAATTGGAACAATAGCAGCATCAGTACCTTATAAACGTTTGCAAAACTTCACCCTAAATTTCATCACCCTAAAGAGGCCGGTAAAATTTACAGTCAGTAAAACTGAATACACCAAAGACAATGTTGATTTCTCGTAGAAGCTGTGAAGCAGAAAAAGTGCGTACAATTGCTAAAAGTACGTACTTACAGCAATATTTTGAGACTCCTTGTAACGGCGCGTGTGCTGGGCGTTAATTGTTACTTATCAGGTAACAATTTATCCCCTATAAAATATAGGCACTTTGAAAGGATTTACATCCTTGAAACGTTTAAAAGCGCCAATCTACTCCTTAAAACCAATACAAAAAAGTGAGCTGGCTTTTGCCAGTTTCAAGACTAAAAACACAAGCTATTAGACACTAATTTTCAAATAAGTGATCCCACAAATCTTTGCTAGAATTCATAATATTACTGTGCGGGAATACGAGAACAAAAGAAAAAGCGCTTATATAACAGTTTTATACCATTCAGTACCAACTCTCGCTTTTTAATGTACTCATACGCCAGAACGTTTTCATAAAGAGGTAGGCTAAATTTTGAGGAATAGTTCTTCTGAAGAAATATACTACTATCCAGAAAAATACCTATGGTACTCTGTTAGGTTAAGAGGGTGATAGGTTAAAAATACCTCTCACGGTATTCCACTCTACTATCTTCAAAGCTGCCTGCCAGGAGAATTATTACCATATTAAGATGTACGGCGGAATATCAAATTTTAAAAGTTTTATGATAAAAGAGGCTGGCCACCTATTGATCGCATGCATGCCACCACCGTGGTAACAAAACAATGACAGTAATTTGGCAATCACCAAAAAATGAACGCAAAAATATTTGAAATAACCTAGTGCTACAGGGCATAGAGTGGTTAACGTCGACCTACCTATGGCTCCAAGGCCGAGAAAATAAATTTAGTTCTTCGAAAATGTCAAAAGCGTCAAAAATGTGCCGGTGTCGGCGCGCACAACCGTGCTATACAAGACAACAAAAAATCAAGGCCCAAAAACACTCCCGGCATCGTTCACTGAAAATAAATTTGGAATCTGTCTCGAGAAGGCCATATCTTCTACCTAATTACAAATTTGGAATCTGTCCACTAATTCTCATGCCGATGAAAATTCTTTGAGACTACTGAATGACACATAAAATCAGGCCTTTGGGTCTTTGTTTATCTATTTTCAACATCGTTCCAAAGTAGTCTGTATCGTATTTCTCCTCACACGACCGCTACAAAACGTACACCCATATATTAAAAATGCAATGTCCACAAGTTTTCACAAAGTGAAGTGAATTCTGATTTTTGGACAACCTTTACAACGTATTCAGAAAGTCGTCCAGCAACAAACCTTCCAGCACTAGTACAATCAAAACACTGCAAAGGCTCAAATAGGGGCCCGTAGTGTCAGCCTGAGAGGGCTCTGCAGCAAACTTCAAAGCCGTTAACTTTGATAACAAGTCAACCTATTCGCTAGCCTGGTATACATACGCTATTTCGGAACTAGAATGGCTAGCAGGGATATTGGATAAGACACTATTCCACAGGTAAAGTCACAGTCACGCGTCACGCAGCCACGCGTTTGCGATAGTTGGTTACTAGATGTGATTTCTGTTTTATTTTCTGGATATGTTTTCTCCGCTTTAAAACTGCCCATTGTGGCTTTCAAAGTAATATATAAAGCACATGAAAATTTTCGCAACCCTGAGCACATAAACTCCACCTGCTGCCTCCACTGGACAGGAAATATTTATTGGCCAACGCCCTTGAGAAATATAGCCCGCGATCAAAGCTCGGTCTTTATACTTCAACATCTTCGAGATACAGAAATTCTGTGATGTATTCCTGTGTTCGTGATTAAAGCAAGATAATTAGAACATTGTTACTAAAAGAGTTTTTGGAAATAACTCGAAATTTGAAACCTACTACATGGGGTTCGCGTTTGTGTGTCTTGAAACCTGAGATTGCACTGCACGAGGTTGTGAGGCAAAAGAGACAATGCTTGTTCTGGCGACTCAAAACGGTGTTCTAGAGATGTTCAGACAAAGCGAAGCCCTCACTTCGCCTACGCAGAGATATTTTCTGGCTATATGGCTCGCCTCAACTCAAGTGACTATAAAGTGCGACCGGCGTTTGTTATCGCGCGTACACTATCACATTGGGAATCAAGAAGAACCCCTGTATAAGCAAAGTTACTCTCACCTCTTTAGAGTCTTTCGTGAGCTTCGTTTCTTGGGTCAATAATAATTTGAAGTTGTAAAACACATCTGCCGTTTCTTAACCATATTGATATGTTCAGGGCATTAAAAGAAATGACCAGTGCTCTTAGCTTAGTTACAAAATGTATGGGAATTCCGGAAGAATTTGCCGCACAATGTTATGCCCAGAAATTGTCAAACACCAAGCTGGTCGCTAAAAAGCGTGTGCTCACACACCACGATTGTTTTATCAACGTGGCCGCTGATATTATAGGACTTTGCCTAATGCCTGACAAAGAGCAGTGGCTGACTTGCAAAGGGCAGTTTTATTCTAGAAGAACCAAGCCAGACAGAAAGCGTTTATTGTATCACGTGGTCGTTCGAGGGGCTTAGTAAGATAAATATTAGGTAATGAAGTGCTAGTAAGATAAAGCTCTATTTTCTCCGCCAAAGTGTGCAATGCAACATGACACCGGCACCACGTCCTACACGGCCCTCCTTTGAATTGAAAGTACACCGATACTCCATCCAATCCCGCTATAAATGAGAACAGTACGGGTTTTTGAACCTGATGCAAATTTGTCGGCACCCATTTATCTGACCAAACATTTCTCATTCGAGTAAGATAGGCGGTTTCTGTCCACCCAAAGCATAGGGAGCAGCTGCGAGAGGGCTGCGTTTGTGTAAAGCGTATGCTGCTCCTCGACAAAATCTGTGTACAAAAAAGGTAGTGCAATAACAGGAACCGCTGACCTTTATCAGTATACGTTTGTAAATGCCCTGAATTTAGTTGGCTCGCGATATCGATGGGAGCAGGAAGACAAGCTTGAAGTGCAAGAAATGCTGCTCTCGACGTACAGCTGTACGCTTGGGGTTGTTTTGCACCATCTGCAGTTTACCGTTTTTATACTGCGCTGCCTCCACACAGGCATCATTTATCGCACGGTGGTTCATAGTATCCACAGAGAATGGAACAGTTGACCTTAGTTGTAAACCATGTAAAATCACTTTTTCCTATACCTCAAGAGAAGAAAGAACGGAGGAGAGATCGAATAACTCTTGCTTCAAAACAAGAAACACAGGTCACTGACCAAGTCAAAAACAACAAATTGACGTTTCGGGAGCGCTACGGCTCCCTTGTTCACAATCTCCCTTGTTCACAGATTGTGAACAAGGGAGCCGTAGCGCTCCCGAAACGTCAATTTGTTGTTTTTGACTTGGTCAGTGACCTGTGTTTCTTGTTTTGAAGTATGCTACCTGACCAGACGGTATGCCGTCAACCATCGACTTCAATAACTCTTGCTAAAGAAAAGAGGCGAAACGGTTGGTTTCGTAAGTTCAAGATGCTTTTGGAGCGTTGAGTCGTGTCAGCCAGACGGATAAGCACAAGCATACCTTCGTCGCTCAAGCTGCACAGTTCTCTCTACAACAGCACAACCGAGGGACTAGGAATCGCGGAAAGTAAGGGTTTGAGCTGGCACACGCACGACAAAGTATACATAGTGCAGAGGGTTTTGCAGAACCTACACAGCGAGCTGTATTGCACAAGCCAGATGCAGTGCAGCTTTGCAGAAAGGTGAAATGTGTTCGTTTGCAGGACCCGCCCGTAAAGATACTCTTTCTTGCTGAGAGAGGGGTGTCAAGGGGGGAGCATGTGCCGGGCTAGGCTGCAGTATGGCGTCACCTCCTAGAGTGATGTGAAGAAGATTGGCATCTCTAGCTAGCTCTCTTCTGGAGTTCGGCTGATTAGACCTCGAGCAGTCTCGTGGCGAAAACATTAAAACACAGACAAGAGTGGGCTGGTGCCCTGACAACCATACTGTTTTATTTGGATGGTTGTGGCTCACAATCTTGAGAAGTGTGAGATTCGGCCTTGATGGTAGATCCTATGTGGCGACTGAAAATTTACGACGATACCTTCAAGAGGTGTCTTATTATTGCCAGTGCTACGGCTTACTCTTCGGCCTGTAGCGTTGTGACATTCGCGAAAGTTACGCCAAGACCTGGCTGTTCATCCTCGTTACAGTCGCCTGAATGGCTCCATGTTTTGCATACCATGTGGTGTCAGTGTAGAACCCTTTCTTGTAGGACAATATTTTTTTCACGGTTCGCGCCTCTTTTTATCCCTCGTGAAATTGCCGAAGCACAATGCTTGGCAAGGGAGCTAAAGCATTGTTTTGGCGTAGTTCACCGGGGATATCTTTTGTCGAATAAAAAGCTCGGTCAGGGATGTTCATGTTAAACCTCAGTAAACAGGTCCCACCAGCATTCTTCCTTGATACCTAGGAGCCCTGACTGAGCAGGTGGCCCTCAATTAGCTCGTTTACAGTGCTGTTAAGAGCGCGAAGACCAAGTTGAGGAGACAGCTGTTCGTTGTGTAGGGTGGCAAACTCAGCGCTTGTCTGTATACCTTGTCTGTATACCTTGTATATACCCTGTATACCAAACTTGTTTTTATCAATCGTACTAAAGAATTGTGTGATTCTGGTACTATAAAGCATGTTCAGCATTTAAAGAACACCGGCTCAGCTACCACCTTTATTGCGCACTAGGAGCAATTTCTGACTTTTCTGGGGTGCGCGACGGTCCATACTTTCTTGCCTGCTCGTTGCCAGCATAAACAGACGTTTAGACGCTTTTCAGCATATTGCCGCGAAACATTCGTTGGGTTTGTTTATTTGTGTTTTGCTTTTGCCGCAGCGCTGCGCCGGTCTGTGTCATCGGTGTTGCCTGTGTGCAAAGGGAGGCTCGTGTTCCGTTCCTTCATTTTGTGCCGCATGTGTTATCTCTTCTGTTAGGAAGAGAGTTCCGAACTAACGTGAATAGCGTAGAATATTGTTGGTTCGTCTACAGTGTTCTAGATACAATTCGACGACTCCAGAAACCCAAGCACCGAGTGATAAATTCCCGCTGAGCACATACCGCGGCATTCGAATGGCAGACGCTCGCTTGAGCATGTCGCTTTGTTGACTGCTCCCTCGCTGCCTGTGTATTCTTTAGGTTGTTAGGGGAGCACAAGTTTTCTGCAATAAACTCGGTTTTCTGTCAAGAAAGCTGCTTCGTCTTTGGCCTCGTGACATCTGGTGAGGTGGGGGTACATGCACCCTAAACCATCTTGAAGTCTTCAAGCAAGCCCATGTCAGGCCAGCCGCTGACAGCAAGGCGTGAATCCGTAGTTTGATCTACTGCCAGATGAATAAATACGGAAGAAGTCACGGCCGGTGCCATGAACAACGCATCCACGATGACCAATGCATCGATCACTTCCATAGTTTTGTCAACCCCGGGAACCACCATCATTCCAAGGCTCATCTACGGACGATCCAGAGGAATGGGTGGAGCATCTCGAAAGGGTCCAAACGCTTAACCGATCGGAAAACGACGAAACGCTCAGGCAAGTTTTTTTTTACCTTGAGGACTCCGCACCGCTTTCCTTTGAGAACCACGAACGGACACTGGCAGCCTGGGAGTTATTCAAGACGGAGATCTCGAAAACGTTCACCACTGTGGTACGCAAGGAACGGGTCGAGCAGCAGCTGCAGACACGCACGCAGTATCCTAACGAAAGCGCCCTCGTGTTCTACGAGGTGATGAAGCGACTTTTTCGTTGTGGGGACCCAGAAATGCGTGAACAAAAAAAAAACTCAGACTTCTGATGCAAGGGGTTAAGCAAGAGCTCTTCGCATGCCTTGTCCGCAACCCCCCATAGACTGTGTCCGAATTTGCGTCTCAGGCGGTCGCGTTGGAGAAGACGCTTGAAATACGAACGAGGCAATACGACTACCCAATCAATGCGCTTGCTTTCGAGACGATCGGATCCGGCGCTACTAACTCCGACCCGCTAAATGACATAATCCGTGCTGTGGTTAGGGAGGAGCTGCGGACACGTCGCGACGACGAGGCCACAGCCTGAAGTCGCTTCACAGACTTACGTGATTCACGAAGAAGCGCAGCAGTCCTTGGGAACAGTTATGCCTTCCGAAGCTTCCCGCAAGCCAGAGGCTATGAACTACTCCGCGGCTGTTCTTTGACCCCGCCCTGTTCCAAACCGTCGTCGAGAGGCCGTGACATACCGCCACGCAATGTCGTCCGCCCGTCCCACTGTAACCCGAAACATGGCGCCAAGGAAGACCGAGGTATAGCGAACGACCGATAATCGCCCGCTGCGCAACCAATGTGGAAAGCCCGACAACATCTACCTTCGCTGCCCTTACAAGAGGCTAGGGTTGCGATGATTCTCCGTCGACGCACCTCGAACTCTCCCTGGCCGACGACCACATGAGATCCGCAAGTATCTCTCTCAAACAAGTCATGGCCCAGCCCGTTTCAACAGCTCGCCATCATCCTACCCACACCAGTCTCCAAAACGCCTTAGCACTTTTGACTTCTCAAGTGGAAGGTCTCCAAACCCACGCGGGAAAATCAAAGGGCAGCAACTTCTGAAGGTGAAGTTGCTCTACTGCCGAAAACCGGAAACCCTCCAATGACGCCAGGATGCGCCGAAGACTGTGGTTCACGACATGCCCTCATCCCGAACACCAAAACTAACCCTGACGAGACTCTCAAACACGACGACCGCCACACGGCCCGACGTAAATCTGACATGACCTAGACTGCCCATGACGAGATAATCATAACAATAACGCATAGTGTCAAACCGTCAAGACGCACAAGCCGAGATACGACGACCAGACGCACCCGATACTCGAAGAAAGCGCCATGCAACGTCCAGTTGTCCATCGACAGCTTTAAAGTTGTCGCCCTCATCGATACGGAAGCCGTCTACTCGGTAATGAGCGGGTCATTCTCGTCTAAGCTAAGGAAAGTTACGGCAACATGGGACGGTCCACACTTAAGCACAGCAGGAGGCCATCTCGTAATGCGAAGTGAAATGTGCAGATCGCGTGTCACCATAGATAGCACCACGTACCCTTCTGTGTTCGTCATATTGACTAACTGCTCCCGACACAATTTTCACGGAATGGACTTTTTTACAGACAACGGTGCAATAATTGATATGAAGAGCAAGTCGATAACTTTTGCCTCCGATCACTCGAAGACCCCGCAGCCGAACCCTGAACACCGTGCAGGTCTAAGGATCGCCGACGATCACGTCACAATAACACACCGCGAACGCTTGATGATCACCGTCTACTGTGAGGATGCTGCTTCTGACATCGAGGCTATCGTAGAGGGTTACCAAAGTTTGCTTCTTGACCGTGGTGTCTCCGTCGCTAGAGGCATAGCGCGCTTCAAGCAGCGCAAACCCCACCTTTTGGTCAGTAACTTCACCGAGGAGTACCAGCATCTAAACAAGGGCGCTATAATTGCGTTCTTAAAAAAAAACGCATGCGACAAGTCGAGGTCGCCAACTTTGAACGCGCACGCACACATGTTTTCAAGTTGTCGCATCCTTTTTCCGTGAGCCCGGCGCTATACCAAGAAAACCAGGACAAATTGTAGCATTTGCTACGCCGCTACAGCGAGTGTTTATTGTCAAAATCAAAATTACGTTAGACAACCCTAGCGAAGCATTCGAAATACCACCGACGGTAGAGCCCGACCTATCCGAAAGTCACCGCTCCACGTGACTTCAGACGAACGCGAAGCCATCTGGACACCAGTCGAAGACATGCTCAGTGACGACACCATGCAGCCATCGACACGCCCGTGGGCTGCTCCTGTCGTACACGTGAGAAAAAATACACCATCTTTCCGCAGGGAAACTCTGCGTAGTATGCGAAGCATGCGTGTGGTCGATCAAGTGCCCATTAGTTTTCAGTTTTTCGTTTCGTGAGGTTGAGATACGTAGCTACCATTATATTTACCATTGGTTTTCCTTGGTAACACATACATTCTATACTTACCAGTACTACGAAAGGGGAAATTGCATTTACGCCGTGGCTATTTCTTATACTACTCAGTGTTCCCCTACGGGAAGATGTAATTTTATTGGAGGTGTTTGTGGAGTGTTAGAGTGAAGAGGCAATAAGGAGAGAGATAGATAGAGGTCTTGTACGTGTTGTCAGTTTTTCTTTCTTTATTCATTATCGTTATTTCCGTGAGGTTCAGGTACGTAGCTGCCGTTATATTTACCGTTTGGTTTCCATGGTAACTACCACACTTTTCACTTACTGGAACTATGAAATGGAAAATTTCGTTGAACCCATGGCTGTTTCGCATAATACTAACAGTTCCACTACGGGAAGATGGTGTAATTTTATTGGAGGGGCAGTGAGAGGTAGGTTTTAGAGGCATTAAATAAAAAGAGAGATGTTGTACGTGGTATAGGTTTGTCTTATTTATTCATTATCATCAGTTCAACGTAGGTGACGTCGAGCTGTGGTTAGCGTGCCACTTCATTATGATCGCCTAATTATCAGTGAAAGTAAAGTCAAGGGCTGTTGTAGTGGACGAAACTTGAAGTCGTGGAAGAGGATATCAATGCAGTATACCTGGTTGGTTGTGAAATGCTTTTAATCACGGCCTGCCGAGTGTCGCCCACCCACGACGCTGCCGACAACGATGAAACGTCGCAGGAGCGTGAAGCGTGCTTGTCTCATGCCGGCCCAGAAAGACACCGGCAACACTGGCACTCTATGAGCCCTTCAAGGGGAGCGTGCTCATCTTGTGTGCTCCAGGAAGAAATCGCCAACGCCGTCGCTCCAGGAGCTATAGAAGGGACCAGGCGTTCAGCAAGCCGAGCGTGTGCAGTGGGGGTGTGGACGGCGCAGCAACGACGAAAAGGGAGGGACTCAGGCACCGACCTTGAGATGCTTCGCATTTAAAAGACTGCACACAGATGTTCTGCGTTGACTAACTGAGGTTAAGCAAGATCAACAAAAAGGACATGTACCCGTTGCCGCCAATCGACGGCGCCCTCGACCACCTCTGCCACGCGAAGTAATTCTCTTCGCTGGATCGGAAGACCGGCGAATGGCAAAATAAAGTAGACGCAAGAGATCGAGAGAATGCTGCACTCATAGCCGTGGAGGGCCTTTTCGCGTTCAGGTTGATGTCGTTTGGGCTATACATGGCACCAGCAACCTTTCAGGGAGTTATGTACAATGTGCTAGCCGGCCTGAAGTTGCACACCTGCCCTGTATACCTTGACGACATTGTGGTATTCTCCCGGACTTTTGATGAACACCTTGCAAGGTAGCGCTCTGTACTCGAGCCATTCCGTACGTCGATCTTAAAGCTGAAGCCTTAAAAGTGCAGCTTCGCGAACGAGCAATTAAGGTTTTGCGCCCTGTCTTTATCGCCGCAGGAGTCCTGCCTCACCCGGCGAAAACTTCACTCATAGCGGACTTCCCAAGACCGAAAGATAAGAAGGGCGTGGGAAGATTTTTCTGACTCTGCGCATACTACAGGCGCATCGACGCAAACTAGAGCCAAATGCGTGAAGAAAAATAGCACCCATTTCAGCTGGAAAAACGCTCAACAAAAGCATTCTGCGAGCTTCAACAATGCCTGCAACGCCCACCCATGCTCGCGGATTTTAACGAAAAAGCCGAAAGGGAAACACACACGGACGACAGTGATATGTGCTTGGGTGCCGGCCTTATCAAAAAGCAAAGAGGAAACGGAAAAGTAATCGCCTTTTCCAGCCGTGGTCTTTCCGAAAAAAACTACTCAGCCTTTGATAAAGCGTGCCTTGCGATTATAAGGGCCATTTCGAAATTTCGGCCTTACGTGTATGGAAGACCGTTCAACGTTGTTACGGACCACCAAGCGCTGCGCTGGCTTGCGAATTTGAAAGGTCCGTCTGGCCCCTCTGGTTGATGAAGCTTGCCCCTGCAAGAATTTAATGTTACAATAGTCAATAAATACGGGAGGAAGCACTCCGACGCCGAATGCCTCTCTCGCTCCCCCGCCGACCCACCACCACAACATTTCGACGAAGACAGCGCATTCGTTAGACTCGTGACAGAAAGCGACCTAGCCCCCCAGCAGCGTGCCGACCCCGAGTTACCCGTAATTATTCACTACCTCGAATGACATAACGTCGCCGTGGCTAGGGCCTTCAAACATAACTTACCAGCATTCAACCTGAAAAACTGCATCCTCGAGAAGAAATATTTCAGCCCCGGAACAAAAACCTATTATGTTCCTGTCAACTCTACAGACCTTCGTGACAAAATTTTGTAAACTTGCCACGACGACCTGTCTTGCGCACGTCTCGGCACAGGTCGCAATATTGGAAAAATTAAAACATAGTACTACTGGCCCCGCCTTGCATCCGACGTCACCCATTACGCCCGGAGCCGCCATGACTGCCAGCGACGAAAAACGCACCCCACAAAACCCGCCGGACTTCTGCAGCCGAGCGCCGTCCCATAGAGGCCCTTATAACAGATTGGGATGGACCTTTTGGTCCTGTTCCCAACGTCTCGATCCCAGAACAAGTGAATTGCCGTAGCAATAGACTACATAATGCGCTAAGCTGAGGCCGCCACTCTTCTGAGGGGGGCTGCACAAGAAGTTGCCTAGTTCTTCGAAAACCAAGTTGCGCTGCGAAATGGAGCCCCTGAAGTCCTAATCACGGACCGCGAAACAGCCTTCACTGCCGAGGTTATCCAAGGAGTCTTACGCTACAGCAAACGGGATCACCAAAGACCTACGGCATACCACCCTCAAACGAACGGACTAACCGATCGTCGGAACAAGACAATCGCGAAAAAATCGACCCATTATCATTAAACTTACGCACTTCAAAGACAAGTCAAAAATTCTTTCAGCTGGACCAAAACTTAAGGGCACTTCATTCTCTATTCGCGAGGATTTCTCTGAACGCACACGACTAGCCCGGAAGAAGCTTCGAGCACACGGCAATCAGTCAAATGCTTCCTTCAAAATACGATTCGATCGGCTCACAATAGGCGACAAACATTTCATGTACAATGCCGAATCCGATAGCATCGTTGAACTGAAATCATAGCGGTCCAAGAGTGCCCCCACGCCTTTACCTCGGCGATCCCCAGAGTCATCATGTCCGACTATTCCTACCTACAACCCAACATTTCATACTATGTCTGCCATCCTCACAAACGTACGCAGCTTTTTGCCGAAAAAGGAGGCTGTGGAGGCCCTTCTTGATGATAACTGCACAGACCTCGCTGTTTTCACCGAATCCTGATTGACCCCCGATGTCGACAATCACGAGCTTCTTCACAGCACTTCATTGTTTACCATGTACCGACGAGACAGGGTTGGTCGGAGAGGTGGAGGCGTTCTAGTGTTTGTGAAATCCAGCATAGAATCCAACCTCGTAACTACGAGCTGCGAACACGAAATTCTCTGCATCCGTATATCTCTCCCTACATGCACGAACAGCCAGCTAACGGGCCCCCGACTGCGACCGTTCCTTCATTGAAGATATTTCCTCCGTCGTCCTCGATTTGGCTACCCGCTTCCCACGGGCAAACTTAATACTTTGCGGAGATCTTAATTTCCCTGATATTGACTGGACTAATTTCACGGCCCACACACAGCAGTCTAGGGACTTCTTAGAATTTGCGCTTCTTTATAATTTTACACAATCAGTCAATGAACCAACTAGAGGTTTGAACACGCTCGACCTTATCCTCACTTCAAACCCGGAACTTATCCAATCTGTGTCGTGTGCTAACGGCCTAAGCGATCATAGCATTGTACTGTTCAACATTTCGAGTCGCACACCAGGGCGCCAACCTCTTAATAAGTACATCCGTGACTACAATAAAGCTGACTTCTCTCTTATTAACGAAGAACTTGAACAATTCTACCTCGCATTCAACCAGAGTGCGTTTACCAGATCGGTGAATGAAAACTGGCTGTTGTTTAAAAATAAAATCTTAACCCTAGTTGACCGCCATGTCCCCCTCGTCTGCATTCGCGGTGATGCGGATAGGCCCTGGTACTCCAATACCATAAGGAAATTATCACGTAAGAAAAAACGCCTCTTCCGGGCGGCAAAGAAATCTCCCTCTCCCTCTAAATGGGAAAAATATCTTCACAGCTTACACGAATACACTGCAATGCTTAGGCGCTCTAAAAAGAAATACTTCCACAATGACCTCTGGGATATCCTACGCACAAAACCGAGGAAGTTTTGGAGATTACTTGGCACGAAAAACGCCCACTCCAACAGCATCCCTCTCGTTGACTCGGACGGCTCGCCAACCCCGAAGGATCAGTGTCCTAATGTCCTTAACTCCTATTTCACATCTGTATTCACTTCTGAACCTAGCCACGATACCCCCACTTTACGACGCTCGGACTATGGCGAGATGCCTCCCATTGAAATAACTACAGAGGGTATCATAAAACTCATCAACAACCTGCAGTCCTCTAGTGCTCCCGGTCCGGACAATATTCCAGCAAAGATATTAAAGGCTACCAACACAGCATCGAGCCGCTTTCTCCAAATTATTTTCACCCAGTCCATTTCTGAAGGCACCATTCCGGACGATTGGAAACTGAGCAAAGTTACACCAGTCTTCAAATCCGGCCCTAAATCCGACCCATCCAACTATCGCCCCATCGCGCTAACCTGCATCGCATGCAAGCTACTAGAGCACATAATTTATTCCCATACCGCTGCTCACCTGGACAATAACAATTTCTTCTTTCACAACCAGCACGGGTTCCGCCGTGGTTTTTCATGTGAAACCCAGCTTTTCCAGCTCACTACAGACCTCAACCTCAACCTAGATTCTTCTTTTCAAACAGATGTCATCTTTATTGACTTTTCCAAAGCTTTCGACCATGTCCCTCACCAAAGACTCATTAGTAAACTCTCTTGCCTTTGCCTGCACCCGCTGATATTATCGTGGATTCGATGCTTTTTAACAGATCGCTCCCAGTTCACCACCGTCGCCGGACGTCAGTCGCGCACAACCACGGTAACGTCTGGGGTACCGCAAGGCTCAGTCCTCGGCCCCCTTTTATTTTTAATCTACATTAATGATTTACCGTCAGGCATCTCCTCCTCCATCCGGCTTTTCGCAGACGACTGGGTTCTGTACAGGAAAATTTCTAGTAAAAATGACCAGCTCCTTCTCCAAAACGACCTAATCCACTTAGAAAACTGGTGCTCGCTATGGATGATGCAACTAAACGTTTCGAAGTGTAAATTCATGCACGTTACCCGCAAACACTCTCCCGATCGCTTTACATACTCGGTTACCTCAACTGACTTATCACGGGTGGAGACCTACCGGTACCTCGGTGTCCTTTTAAACAGCAAACTAACCCGGTCTGACCACATCCAAAAACTTGCAGCCGATGCCTCTAAGATCCTCGGGTACATCCGGAGATCGCTATCATGCTCACCTGCTCGAGTCCGCCAATTGGCATACACTACCTTTGTACGCGCAAAGCTTGATTATGCTTCAGCAATTTGGAACCCCCATCAAACTTATTTGACAAATTCTCTTGAGTCTATTCAAAATCGTGCAGCCCGTTTTATTTCTTCTACGTACGGCTTTCCTTCGAGCATCTCAGCTATAAAGTCGTCCCTCGGTCTCCCCACACTTGTTTCTAGGCGGAAAATAGCAAGGCTCTGTCTTTTTCATAAACTATATTATACATTTCCTGACATGCACACTTCATTATTGCTACCCCCACTGCGCACCGCACGCCGCCTACATAACTAAATGAGCAAGCAGCGCCTGTATGGCTCCACAAATTCGTTCAACAAATCTTTCCTTCCTATCGCCATAGAGGAGTGGAACAACCTGCCTGAATCTATAGCAACTGAACGCGACCCTAACAAATTCAAGATGTCATTAACAGTACACGTATACAATTAAACCCCATGTCCGAACAGCATGTAGTACGACCACACCCAGATGTTAGTGTAAAGTTTCCATGTATGGTGTTCTCCTTGCTCTTTTTTTTTATCGCTGTTACCTCATGCGCTAATCTGATTCTTATTGACACATCCTCCTCCTATTGGCGCCCCATGAGTCGTGTCCTCCTTATTTCCTCTTGTGACTACATGTGCTCACACTACTGAAGGGATCACTACAAGCCTGTTGTCCGCCACCTTTGCTTGTGTGCCCTCCTTACTGCTGGCTCACCTTTTCATGAATGATGTTGAATCTGTTGTATTTTCTCCCTCGTTTATTTTTCTTAAGCCATTGTTACCCCATTGTTACCTCGTTTTATTTTTCATATAAGCCATTGTTACCCCATGCAGTCAAGCGGCTGCTGGGATGAGTCCCTTCTTGTTTCTCCCCCCAAACGGCTTTTACATGTTGCCCGATCTTTCTCTTTGGTGTTCCATTTGTTTTTCCTCCTGTGTTCTTTTTTCTTTTGTTTCTCCGAACATGTATACGCTTTCATGTTTTTCGCTTCACCCCATTTGTGCAATACCCCTGTTATTGCTATTGTCATGTTTATGTAGTCTTATTGTTCTTGCTGATGTCGTGTTTACGGGGCTTTAATATTGCCCCTGTGTTTTCCCCTTGTTTTATCATGACCATCGGAAGCTCTCGTTTCTGCCCCCCCCCCCTTATGTAATGCCCAAGACAGGGCCTTTAAGGGTAATTAAATGGTGATGATGATGATAATATGCCGTCTATGTACGTCGACTTTGGAGATAACACCTGGGATGAAGTACTACAGTATGTCATGCTCGGGTACAACACGGCTATAGAGGAAACCACAAAGATGCCACCGTTCGAGCTTGTATACGGAAGACGACCGACTGTGAGGCTCGACGCCATGCTTCCCCAAGTGGAAGGCGACGACCTCAAAGCCGACTTCTAAGGATACCTTCAGCGTGTTGAGGAGGCCCGCCAGCTCCCTCGAGTTCCCCGAACGGACGACCAGCTGGTGGATACAAAACGCTACAGCTTCCGACGCCGAGACGCCGAGTACCGCGCCGGGGATCTTGTGTGGGTTAGGACTCCCGTCCGATGACGTGGACTCAGTGAGAAACTTCAACGACGGTATTTCGGACCTTCCCGGATTCTACAACGTATTGGACACCTTTCCTACGAGGGGATGACCCACACGGCCCGAAAGCGTCTACGTTGTTTGCTTAAAATCATTCTACGCACGGTGACGGATTTCTATTTTAAATGCAGAGCATTTCTTTACTCACATGTGGCGTCCGCCGTCCATCCGCAACAGCTCAGCGCACACTTTAAAACAAAGAAATCGTTAGCGGCGCCCGGTTTCGGTCCCACGACTCATAGGCCGCAACGGGAGGTACGCGGTGCTCTTGCCACTACGCTAGAAATCCGGGACAGGAGCAAGTGCTACGAACACGCCTTATGTCTTTGACTCATTCAAACTACGTCAAGAAGCTACTGATACAACGAAGGCACGCGAAGCTGAACGTTGACGGAAACGACGAACTGAAAACTTTAGAGGGGGATGCTGAATTTCCCGTGGGAAAGCTGTGGCGGGAAGCGCCAAGCGCCTTGCAGCTCAACCAGCCCCGTCCGCAGCGCCTCTTATGCTGATTGTGGAAGGATGCCCCTAGGGATTGGCCAACCAAAGAGTCCATCACGAGATAGGTTCGGGTTCAACCACCGTCGTCATCTTCCCGCAGGGGAACCGCCGAAGAAGAAGAAGAACGAGAAGACAAAGCTGCGAAGAGGAGGGCGTGTACATTGCTCTCAGCCAGTGCACCAATGTCAACAACCTTTACCTCACCAAAGATGACGGAGACTACCAATTCTACCACAGAGACAATATCGACAATAACATGATGGACGAGTTTCGGCGCCTCGAGAACGACCGCCTACTCACCGTAACACAACAGCACTTGCGTGCCTTTGCCACCGGTGTGGACCCGGACGCGGAATTCCCTCTGGCGCTAGTAAAAACCAGATCACTCAATATAACGGAAACACAATGGAACCACACGGAACCGCCAGGATGCTTCGCGTCCTCATCAGGGTTCCCCACGGGAAGATGGTGTAATAATAACTACTTGACATTACCTACTTACGATTCTCTCTTCTCTCTCAACCCACACCACCAACTCCACGGAACCGAATATGATCTGCATTTACATGTGTCCGCCGCGTGGGGGCATGCGAAGGAGGACTTTTTTATTTTGTTCGCACTGTCGCTCATGTTATCATCGGGTCGATGCACCCTTACAGGGAGGTAATGCAGCGAACCATGCATTGGGTTTGTTTATTTGTGTTTTGCTTTTGCCGCCCGGCTGCGCCCGTCTGTGTTATCGGTGTGGTCTGTGTGTGTCAAGAAAGGCGCGTGTTCTATTGTTTCTTTCTGTGCAGCATGTGTTATCTCTTCTGATAGGGACAGTGTTCCGAACTAACGTGAACAGCCTGGAATAATCTTCGTTCATCTACAGTGTTCTGGATACAATTTGACTATTCCAGAAACCCTGGCGACGAGTGATAAATTCCCGCTGAGCAGATGCCGTCGCATTCGACACACCGAAGGTCGCTCGAGCACACCAGCAGGTTGTATTTTGTGGCAAGGCTTTATTCAATGAGATTTATTTCACTGGGTGGTTCGACAGACGTAAGTTTCAACTCTAGGCACGTTTTAATTTCCAAGGTTCAGCTAAATGTCGTCCCCTTACGTGCAATAATTGTGTACTGTCCTTTCAATAGATACATGCAGCTCACATGTTTTGACGAGTGTTTACCGAGCACACCGCAGCCCACTCATACTCTACCTCAGACTGCCTTCTCGTGGTTTGAGTCAGCACTGATAACTTGTCCGATGTAGTTATAATATTCTACTATTTGTAGCGGTGAGTTTCTCTGGTTGAAGAGAGTCCTTTTGTCATGTTTTTGCAATATGATTTTTAATATTTGCCTTTATTTACAGCACCACGGCCGAGCTTATTGATTGATGTTACCGAATAATTTGATGGGGTATCTATTGGCCCTTTTTAAGACTATGTCACAATGAAAACTAAAATGGCACAAGTATATTCTTTTTCTATTATTCTGACGTTGTACAATATTCCGAAATATACCCTAAACTTACTGTGGCCGCTTTTCTGAAGATGGTATAATCTTTTCGCTTTGCCTTTACGATTGACAATTTTCTTTTTTCATGTGATGATTTCTCTTACCTTTAAGTTTTTTGTATTATTCATCTGGTAGTCAGTTGCAGGTCTCCTGCATTCTCTCGTCTAGTAATGCTTCAAGCACTGCTGCGGTGGCTACACAATAAATCGCTGTTTCAACGTCCCTAAGCGCAATGTAGAGGGCCTAAAAACTGTGAATTTATTTAACACTTCATTCAAGAAAATTAATCTGTTCCATGGTTTAGTTTACTTCCCCGCTCCCATCGTGCCGTCCGCGTTGTTTGGGATGCAGGCCGTAATGTAACGGCTCAATATAACTTGGTTAAACAGAGTGCCTACAAAAACCGTAAACTGACGGGTCAGTATTTTTAAGTATTATTGTATCTCTCATCTCCTGAATAAGAATTTTTGAAATTTTCCCGGCAGTTAGATGTTTTAGTGTCCTTATAGATTCTTAAAATAGTGCAGGAACCTATTCTAGTACTTCTTCTTCTTCCTTGTGCAATTAAATACGCCTATTCGGCCGTCTCCCCAGGGGTTAGTGGCGAACCGTATTATAAGGTTAAAACTAAAAGATATAACAACAACAGACTAAGGTTTTTCTTATTCTCAAGTCTTAAGGAGCCTTTTGCACTCTCTTTTCATTACTTATTAGGAGATCAGAAGCTATGCTTGTACGCTCAGTAGTTTCTTCGGACTAACGTCGCAAGCTGGAAGCCTTTTGTACAGTCGCTCTGATAGTATTATATTTGGTAACCGGGTGTGGGAATTGTTGACCTGCTCAAAAATGATTGCATATACTCTGTATTTGTCGATATCAACCATCCTACGTTTTGATATTAAACTTCCTCGCATATTCAGTATCTCTTTGTTCACTGCCTTCTTCTACTTCTAATCTTCTTTTTTGTGCTTCTGGTAATCAGTTTCACTAGCTGTGCTAATAAAAGTATTTCCCAGACAAGAAACATTTATATTGATGTGCTTCGCACCTATTTCATTCGTTTATCTGACAAAGCAAATTGCGAATAATTTGCCAGGTCGTCTACCAGTAAATTCACGAACGTTATGAATCCAAACCGTCAAGGAGTAGTTCTTAACAGTAATAAATATTTCTGACGAAACTATTATTTTTGGTTTCATTGACGCGATGATTGTCGGGAAGAAGCGTGGTCTGGTCGATGAGCCGGGTTGTGGCCGTTTTTGCTGAATGCTGACCTATTTACGCGGTAACCGCTCTACCACCAGAGATACCGCCCTCAGTTGTCTTTTGTAGAAGTTAGGCCAGACGTCTTTTTGTCCCGAAGAGAAGGAACGTCTACGAGATGAAATGCGCCAGGCGAAGGTGGCTTGTACTTGAAATATTTGTAGCCAGCTACTCATTTAGGTGCTTTCAGGTTCTGGTTGCCAGGAAGTTAAGGTTAAGGAAGAGATTGTCAAAGGCACCTCTTGTGGTAAGGTGATGTCGAAGGTTTCATCAGGCTCGCAGGAGGGGTATCGGGGTTTGCTTCCTGCACCCCCGAAAAATGCCTGGTTGTTTTATTACCACACATTTCGAATACCACGATAAGTGCATTCGCGTATATGGTTATAAAAACGCGAATCCAGACCGTGCTGCTGCCACTACTGTTACGATGACGTAAGCGTTCTCTCCTTCGGGTATCACGGGCTCACGTCACCTGCGGACTCGTGACTTGAACAGTGTAGTAAAAGGCGATGCCCTTGACTGATGACTGACGGCGTACAGCTTGCCGAGCAAATACATACTGGCCTATACGCCTCGAGCGCGGCCTGTAGGGGCGCCACTGAAATCCCCCTAGCGGCCCGTTTCGAAAGCAGGCGCGGGAGTCCCCGGCCCGCCCCCCCCTGTCGCCGTTGCTTTTGGGGCTCGTTCAAGGCAGCGATTTACCGTTTGTCCGCGTTCGAAATACCGAATAACGTGGAGCAGGCACTCTGTTTGCAAGCCTGGTGTGTTCACGAGAGTATAAACGTTTACGACGCGATCTTATAAACATCTATATGAGCTCCGGGCGTGTGGTCACAGGACGGCGTCCCGAAGCGAGCATTTGCATGCAGCTGATTGCAATCTGCTGCCCTGAAATTTAATGGCAGTGTCTCCGTAAGCAGTGTTTCCTCCGATGGTCATGTTGCGGCCATACACACTATGATGTAAATGGAATTTGTGCACTACAAAATGCAGCGGAGCACTCATACCTGACAGCACGCAAGTTACGCTTGCCAATATCACATATCAGATATTGATCAGTACCCTGAAAAAGCCAATGCGGCATAAATTTCGCAAACATTGTACCAAAGAAGTACGATGGATAATGCAAAATTACACTCCGAAGTCAGCACACGACGACAAATTTAATGCTGGGTCGTCTTGTCCCGAGGTGAGCGCTCGCAAAGATTCATCTGTTACATTTATCCTCCACGAGAAGCCGAAGATGGGCTTATAGAGTAATCCGCGTCCGCGACCAAACTCTTCTTCGAAACATCGTCGTATGACACAGAGACTGCAGAATGTAGCATAAACCTAAATCAGAGACCCTTATCAGATACGACACTCTTCCAACGAGCCCGTGTGTACGAGATTTGGGCGCACGTTAAGGATCTCCAGGTGGTCAAAATTAATCCGGAGCCACTCACTACGGCGTGCCTCATTGTCTCCGTTGCGTCAGCGCGATAAACCCTGCAATCAATCAATCAATTCTTTCAACCTCGTATTTCTTGTGAACTGAATACCCTGTATTCTTCAAAAAATGCGTCCGCCGAATGATCAGCCATTCGTTGAAGGCGCAAAACAAACGAAAAGTGAACACGCAGCTTGTGTGTGATTACTAAAACGTTCATTCGTTGATTTCGCTCCGCATTTGTAAACAACGATAGTTGAGCGTCCTCCTCCCTTCCCCCCCTCCTCCCCATTGTCTAGCATTTCGCATCTAGTTGGTCTGGTGAATACTACCTTGCTCAAACAAACGTCTTTAGCATTTCAGAAGCTGCTCTCGGTTTTGTTTTTTTCATTCCCGTACGACTATTCTATTTATTCCTGACTTGTAGACCATTCATTTTCCCGTGGTTTCATTAACATATACCTTGGTTCTTGCTATAAGACCTGAGTGGGCACATATCTGACAATGCACAGCCTTTGAGTGTACTTAACATTTTCGCGTGGCTTATATTCCAATAAAAGGCACACGTTTTTGTCAGCTATTGGGTTATCACTTCCCCGAAACAATTTTTTCTACGACGTACATATTCGAAGCAAAGCCGCATTTGTTTTCTGCGCTGCAAAACGAACCAACCTCTTACAGTGCCAATGTCAGGTCTAAACGAGGTGACAATAAATAGAATTCACTTGTGCTGACGTGTTCGAAGGTGACAGCGGTGAGATGCTGCTGCCGTCGCCGACAACCGCAAGAGCGGCCAAGAAGCGCGCAGAGCTGGCAGACCCGCCTCCCCGGGTAGCTCTTGTTGGCGTTCGAGCGCTTTACCAAGACGCAGATGTTTTTTAAGCACCCTAAACGTGCAGTTAGCTTACAGACGTCATCATAACAAGTTGTTTAGTGCGCGGAAAGGCAAAGAGAAGCGAAAGAGAACCAAAACACTGCGTGACCACCTATCAGCCACGCAGCGCTAATCCCGCAAACGCCGCGGAGAAGCGGCGGCAGGCGGCGCAGTGATCGCGAATCTCGAGGCGTATAGCGATTCCCCACAAGATAACTTGCACGTGAAACGTCAGTGCACGTCACTATGGTGGAAGCTAACTTATGGTTCGCCAGCAGTGGGAATCGACCATCTAACCGTAACATATTCCCTGATCCGGTCACGCGAGAAGTTTCTTCCCTCAGACAAATTTCGACTATATCAGCAGCTAGCGCGAGCGGACCCATTCAGTTTGGCATTCACGTTCAGTCCTACAATGGATATAAGACAGCTGTTACCGAACCTGCCTTTTGTTCAGCTGCAAATCGCATCGAATATTCTCTAACCATGCGCTCTTAGCAAATGAAAACCAGTCGGTACAGTAATATTCAAAAGTGTTGTGTGCCCTGCTGCCAAAGAGTACAATATATAAATTTCCCTTCTTTTTGAGTGGAGTCTTTTGTGGGTTTAACTTGTTTTGTTTCACTCTCACTATCGTAATAGTGGCGCAATTAGGCAGATGAACGGTTATTGAAAATTGATAATTGTGGAAAGGCAATTAGAAATGTATTTCTGGAACAGTGTGCTTACTGGAGCACACATAAATTACGTAAAAGTCTGCAGTGTCCCCTTCATGTCGTGTCAACGCGAAATAACTCCGATTAAAAGCTTCGAAGGGAGTTCCAGGTGTTTCTCCAAACAGAGCGATAGTTAGCGACTAAAACCAAAATGCTCAATTAAAAATAGACGAAATAGAACAGTACGTTATCTCGAACAACCGAGAAAAAAGGCAGTGCCAAAAGAATGTGATGCATGTAGGTTTCAGAAAGATCGGCACCCTTCTTCGAGCACCCAATGCGTCATTGACGTCGACACTGTCACCATGTCGCCCCTTTCAGGATTCCAAGAAAAAACGTCCTTTCTCAATTTCTGCAGCATTTCAGGAAGTATAGGGCAGTAAAAAAAGAGATAAAAATGAAAAAAAGCATCACCAAAGTCCTTGACTACAGTGGCCGCAGCACGGCTGTCTACGTAAACAAGCATATGGACAGTGCAACAAATCTGCTGATGGGTGGAGCAAGTTTGCTGAAAAAGAATAAAGATGAATATTTGCGTGGTTCACCATTGGGAAAGCGCTTGCCTGTGGGGATTGAGATAGCGATTTCATCAAAAATGTGGGATCATGTGATGTAGAATAAAGATCATTGTCAATGACTGGAGGAACTCAACCAAGAACCTCTCACATAAAAAAGAACTCGCAAAAAGTGACCGTCACTTCTACAACTGCACAAAATTTTACGAACACTTTAAAACTGGAGAAAGACTACTTTCACGGTAATCTGAGTTCCTGGAACTTAAAAAATAAAAACGTTCGAACTTAGTTCCTTCTGAATTTTAGCGAATCTTTTTGAAAAAAAAAATAGAGCCGGAACATTATCTTTAGGCTTAGTGTTGGACAGAGACGGGGATTATAAAAGGTGAGGTTTTCTTTAAAGGGGGATGGAACTGTCCACTTAATACGATGATGATATTACGAGGTCGCTGTCAATAGCCGCATCTTGTTGTAAAATGCCATCATCATCCCAGCGCTGGGATTATCCTAATAAGTGGCGGAGCCATGACACGTCCCTGCAATTTACGCATGTAAAACAAAACGTTATGCGCACTAAGTCATTAATTATGACCAAAATGGTGGTCGGGTAGGCGTTCCTCGCTCAAGAGCAGTTCTTTTTGTTCCATCTATGCTTCCAGCATCTGTCGACACTTCATTCTGAAGAAAACACACCAGAGTAAGTTACGCGTGATGACCATTTTTTGTCCTCGGTAACAAGTCGATATTCGCACACGCTTTACTTGGCATGTGCTTCGCATAGCTTTTAGTATCTTGTAGGCTTTGAACTACTGGTTGGTTTTTCTATGCATATAGCGATACTTCTGAAGAGGCTACTCCTTTCTTCATAGGATCTTTAGTAAGTCGGCCCTTCGAATTTGCGGTTCGGCTGACAATTGTTTTGGGCATTTTTTTATGGACGTGTATTTTGCCACAAGGCATATATATGGGATTATTAGGTGATGGTAATTAGATGAAAATTGAAATGTTGATGATGATGATGGTGTGATTTTATTGGCGCAAGGCCGACACGGGCAAAGAGCGCCAAACAGAATGTTATTTGATGAGGAGACAACACGAAATAAAATCAGTTAAAAACTATGAGTATGGCTGGTGTAAAGGGCCAGGGTGAAGAACAAGAGTGGTTAAAAAATAAATAAGATGGCTGGTGTATAGGACCAGGGGTAAAGCTATGGGTTGTATAAGATGAGTTGTAAAAAGTGAACTTCTGATAGGAACTTCAACGTGCGCTGAACAGAAAACATGGCATCATCTCCTAAGAAGTATGATGGGTGTGGTGGAATATGTCGTGTGTGTAGTTGAGGGAAGTGTTTGCGTCGTTTAGTGTCGAGTGACTTACATTCTATGAGGATGTGGATCACGGATAGGGCCTCTCCGCCCCTGCTGCACAGAGGTCTTGGAGATCCAGTGAGCAGGTGCGAGTGCGTTGCGTGAGTGTGCCCTATCCGTAATCTAGCCAAGGCGACTTCAGTGTATATAATGCGTGTGTCGGTGGTGTATGGTCCCAAGTGTGGTTTTATTACGTGTAACTTGTTGTCGGTTTGTTCGCTCCAGTGTGTTTGCCATGTTTTGCGAGGTTGTCTGATGTGTGGTTTCACGTCGGTGTAGGGTAATGTGGTTATGTCTACTGTATTCGAGAGTGTAGCAGCAGCGGCCATTCGATCCGCTGCTTCGTTCTCGGCTATACCACAGTTGCCAGGGACCCAGCAAAGGACTAGTTCAAATTTGTGGACATACACAGACATAATACCCTTGACTATTAGATTTACAACGTGATTTTTTGAAGACTGTGTTGACAACAACGCCCGCACGACACTGAGGCAGTCTGTATATATAATGCATTGTGGGATGTGACTTTGAAGGATAAGACTAACAACAAGAAGTACACCATAAGCCTCTGCCGTAAAGATACTGGTATTACTGTTAAGAGTTCTTGTGACATTAAGGCCGGGCCCATGCGCCGCGCAGGACACAGAGGTGGCAGTTTTAGAGGCGTCCGTATAAAATTCAGAAAATTGATACTTCTGCTGCAAATACAAGAACTGCTGCAGAATTGCACATGTGGGAGCTCGGTTTTTATCTACATGTGTGAAGGATGTGTCGCATGATACAGGGCGGAGATGCCATGGTGCTATAAAATCTGTTTGAGAACTTTGTGTGGTGTCTAAAAAGGAGACAGAAAGCTCTGACGCTTCCTCTTTAACTCTGTAAGAGAAGGGCGCAGAGAACGATGGTCGGTTTAGGAGTAGTGAAGTCATAGACGTATCATAAAAAGCCGATTTAAAAGGATGGTGTGGCATAGATGAAATTTTAAACGCAAAAAGGAGATCTGTGTATGCTCGCTGACGTTGTAGGTTTCACTTATTACACTCCACATAGAGGCTTTCGACCGGGCTAGTCCGGAAGGCGCCACATGCCAACCGGAGCCCCAGATGAAGCACTGGGTCCAGCATTTTGAGGGATGTCTTACTTGCTGACCCATAAACAACGCTTCCATAGTGTAATCGTGAACCTATCATGCTGGTAAAAACACGCAAAAGAAGCTGTTTGTCAGCCTCATATGAAGAGTGGGAGAGAACCTTGAGTATATTCATGGCCTTTAAGCATTTATGTTTAAGTTGTTTTATGTGCGAAATGAACGAGAGCTTTTCGTCAAGGACTACACCTAAAAACTTATGTTCATTTCTGACTGGAATTGAGACACCATTGAGTTTGATGTCTGGATCCGGCCGAATGCCACGCCTTTTCGAAAACCAAACGCAAGTACACTTCACTGGATTAAATTTTAAAACGTTGCTATCTGCCCAGCCAGCTAGCTTGTTAACACCAAGCTGGACTTGGCGCTCGCAGATAGACAGGTTACAAGACCTAAAGGATAATTGCACGTCGTCTACATAGATTGGGCAGGAAATGGTTGGTGGCAGAGCCTTCCGAAGAGAGTTCATTTTTACAATAAACAACGTGCAAGTCAAAACTCCACCTTGCGGAACACCGTTTTCCTCCACATGAACTCTACAGAGCGCAGTTCCAACTCGCACGCGAAACGTTCTTTCAGAGAGGTAACTGGCAAGCGTGTTCCACATGTTACCCGACATACCAAAGGACTTCAAATCGCTGAGGATGCCGTACCGCCAAGCAGTGTCGTACGCCTTTTCAAGATCAAAGAATACTGTCATACAGTACTGCTTATGGAGGTAAGCATCTATAATATATGACTCTAACGCAACGAGTTGGTCGTTCGTAGATCGCCCCGCCCTAAAGCCTGCCTGACAGCTCTCGAGAAGACCGTTGTACTCTAAGAAGTACACGAGTCCACTGTTTATCATCTTCTCGAAGAGCTTTCACAGGCAGCTTGTCAGGGCAATGGGGCGATAACTGGCGGGAGAGAAAGGGTGCTTCCCTTCCTTTAGGAAAGCCACTACTATGGCCTCCCTCCAAGAGCGTGGGAAGTGCCCCGAAAGAAATATTTTATTGTAGAGGTGAAGAAGTGTTTCAAGTGTGTCTGCATGTAAGTGTTGTATCATTGTGTATGAAATCCTGTCTGCACCTGGAGCTGAAGGTTTACAAGTACCGAGTACGACCTTCAGCTCATGAAGTGAAAAGGGGGTGTTATAGGATGAGTTCGACTTATTAGTGTCTCGCAATGACTTCTTCTCACATGATGCTTTGTGTTTAATGAAAGTGTTGGTGTAGTGTGCTGAACTGGACACGTGTTGGAAGTGTTGTGCAAGTGTGTTTGCCTGGTCTTGCAGTGTGTCCCCTGTTGTACTAACCAGGGGCAGGCTGTGTGTTTGTTGTCCTTTTAGTTTTCGTACTCGTGTCCAGACTTTGTGTGTGTCAGTGTATGAGTTGATGGAAGTGAGGAAGGTGCGCCAACTCTCCCTTTTCGCCTCACGTCGCACTCGCTTTCCAAAACCCTTTGCCCGTTTAAAAGAAATGAGGTTATGTGACGTGGGGTACCGGCGAAGGACACCCCACGCCTTGTTCTGGCCCTCTCGCGCCCGCCTGCAGTCCTCTTTCCACCAGGGCCTCCTTGGGGTGCGGGACCCACTGGAGGCCTGGGGAATGGACTTTTCGGCAGCGTCGAGGATGTGCGCCGTGACGAGTTGGGCGGCTTCCTCAACGTGTAGGTGTTTTATGGATGTGTGGTGTAGTTGAGATGTTTGTGTGAATGTGCTCCAGTTTGCTTTTGATTCATTAAACCTTTTATGGGAAGATGGACTACTTGGGCCTGTACCTATATACGTTAATGAAGTGGGGAAATGGTCACTACCTTATGGGTCCGTGCCCACACCCCACTCAAGACATGGAAAGAGAACTGCGGAACCAATAGCCAAGTCAAGGTGCGAGTACGTATTGTGTCCTAAGTTATGGTATGTAGGCTGTTTTTTGTTGAAAAGGCATGCCCCGGAGGATGTAAGAAACTTCTCTATCAGGCGACCTGGGCATCCGTTCTGGAGGAGCCCCAAAGAGAGTTGTGCGCATTAAGGTTGCCTGTTAGTATGTATGGTTCGGGAAGCTGGTCGACCAGCGCCTCGAAATCAGAGCTCGAAAGTGCATGATCAGGAGGAATGTAGATGGAGCATACCGTTATCAACCTGTTAATATTATCGTACGGATCGCTACAGCCTCGAGGACAGTGTTTAAAGAGAGAGGGTGGCATGCTAATGATTTCAAGGCGATAATGGCCACACCTCCTGAAGAGTGGGTGCAGCCAACCCTGTCCTTTCTGAATACCATGTACCTATTTAAGAAATTTGTTTGTTTCGAATTGAGGTGGGTTTCCTGCAGACACATGATACTTGGCTGACTGGAATGCAGAATCTCATACACATCGTCAAGATTTTTAAGGAGGCCTCTGCAGTTCCATTGAATGATGTTTTCTGTTCCCATTATTTAAATTTAAGAATGACTGGAGTGTGTGTGTTCGTGTGTGTTCATGTGTCGTCTTTCGGGGCTGCTACTTTGGGATTGGGCTTTTTGGGCCTGTCTGTAGGCTTGGAAGTCGGTGGCCGCTCCTTGCGCTGCGTTGCAGGCAGGAACGGCCCGACATCCATCTCATCATCGGATGTCCGAGGGGCGCCCGACGGACCGGGCCCCACAGACTTGGCCCCCCCTCGGGAGCCCTTCGTTTGAGACGCCACCGCCGAGGGCGTCCGGGGTGCCAGAGGTGGCACGGGCGGTGCGGAGGCGGTGGGAGCCGGTGCGGGGCCCGTGGTGTCCATCACCTCGGTACCCTCCAACGCACTGGAGGATGGGGAGACAGAGGCGGGAGTGGCACCGGTCCCGACGGAAGACGTTGCCACCACAACCGCTGCTGCCTCAGCAAGCGGCGTGGTGGCGGGTTGGGCTGCCAGAGGCAACACAGGGGGGGGGGGGGCGAGGAAGGGACCAGGTCCGACTCGCTGAACTGGGTCCGTGTGGACACCATACGCCGCTCCGCCCCCCGGCGAGCCGCGTCACGTACCTCCCCAGGGGGAAAGAGGCGAACCTCTTTCGCGCCTCTGGGAAGGTGATGTTCTCAGTTACCTTTATGTTGATTATCTTTTTTTCCAGTTGGAATTTTTCACACTTGCGAGAGTACGCTGCATGCGGACCGCCGCAGTTCACACAACAGAGGGTGTCGGATGGACAGTTGTCAGTCGGATGATCGTGCGCCGCGCATTTTGTACACGTCGTTCGGCCACGGCAAGAGTTTGTACCATGAACGAACCGCTGGCACTTAAAACAGCGCCCCGGATTCGGGATGTACGGACGGATGGAGCAACGGATAAAACCTGCATGTATGTGTTGTGGAAGAACTGCGCGGTCAAAAGTCAAGATAATGTGCTTAGTGGGAATCTCCCTGTCGTCTCTGCGGATAGTGATGCGTCTCACGGCAGTGACGCCCTGATCCTTCAAGCCGGCAAGGAGATCCGCATCTGTTTCATTCAGGAGATCTGTTTCGGATATCACACCCTGCGAGCTGTTGAGGCTCCGATGGGGTGTGACCCTGATGTCGAGATCAGCCAGTCTAGTCTGAGCTAGAAGCTTTGCAGACTGCTGCTTGTAATTTATTTCGATTAGGAGTTCACCAGACCTTTGTTTTTTGCACTTATACGATTTTCCTACTATGGTTTCAAGATACTTGGCAATCAAGAAGACTGTCTGAGATGCAAGAGGGTGGGTTGGATTGATGGATTCCATGACCAGAAATCGAGAAAAATTATCTGGTTCAGGAAATGTCAAAGATGGCAATGAAGAAAAAGATACTCCGGGGCGGCCCCTTTTCAGGGACCGATCCCGTTTGGGGGGGGGGGGCGGTTAGAGAATGCCATACATCATAGTATAGAAGCAGGGGACGGGGGTACTTTCTTCTCAAACCTTACCCTGATAGCCTGAGAGGTCCCGGAGCTCCCTGCCTGGTAAACAGACAGGGAGCCCATCCGCCGGAGCTTGACCGGGGCTCCGACGGCCACCGTTTGAGGCTTCCACCCTTCACCTTTAAACACATCACCACGGTAGGTTACAGTTTATGTTGGGGGCTCGGGGTCCGCGGTGTCGCCAACACCGTCACTATGAATACTCAAGGTGCCCCGTGCGGGGAAATTGAAATGTTCGCTTTGCGGATGAAGTCAAGGAGTTAACGAATATGGCACTCATGTACCCATGCGGCGTATGCGGAGGCGTCGTCTTCGCTTAGGCCCGTCGCCACAATGTGCCGCAGTCTCTTCGGCCTCAAGGCGAGGCAGGACCACAGCAGCTGGTGAAGGTCGGTGATAGCGTCGGTGCGGTGGCACACTGGGCAACCAGGGTTTCTAAAGGAACGACGGTATTGAGGCCAGTGGCGGTTCACGGCGGGAATAAAGGCCGCCCCCAACCTACTCCTATTGAGTGCAACCTCCTCTGCACGGGTAAGAGGCGGGGGGAGGGTGGCAGCACACGGTGGAATGAGAGCGTGTGCGGCGCCGAAGGTGTTCTTTTCTCGTCACCAGGAGAGTGGCATCATCCAGCTCTAACGGGGAAGTCGAAGATGGAACGGACGCTGCCAGTCGGGCTGCTACGTCTGCCTTGCAGTGTTCTGTGAGTAGGTTTCTGGGAACCCATTCAATCAGAATCTTGAGAGAGATTCCTGCCGCAAGTTGCTGAATACTTCGAGCCAGCACAGGGCTACGACCAACTAACCGTAGTAAGCGGACTGCTTGTAGAGCATCTGTGCGAACTACGATGCGCGCCCCAGGCTGCAAAGTGATTCCGGTTACAGCAATCATACCCTCTGTATTGGCTACAAGTTCTGCACAGAACGATACTTTAAATCTAGACGTCTTGCTTAGGGCTGGATGGCTAGTGCAATGAATGGCAGTGGCAATCACCGTCTCTTGTATACTGGTGTCAGTACATAGTATAGTAGAGCCGGGTTAAAGGAGGCTATCTGTGTCGGCGATGTGTTGTTTGAGGGCAGACGCCGAAATGTTGGAATCTGGACGACGAAGGTCAGTTGGTTTGTTGGCACTCAATTGCACGAACTGCCATGGGGGAAGTACGCGCTTCGGTAGGGCTGGTAGCGTATGAGAGAGTGCGTAAGCAATTAATCCGCGCGCCGAATCGCACAGTGCATTTTCAATTTCCGATCTTTGCGACATTGATGAACCACTTTATCCAACGTGTTCAGTTGGGCTTTTTCCTGAGAGCAACTATAGGGGTAATGCGTGGAAGCGCAGTAGTTGCTCTCATAGCCTCTCTGTTAATCGCTTCCGGTAGATCCCACCGTGTTGCCGTCAAATGCTGGAACTGAGCAGAGTACAACGAGCGCGGTTGTAAAACTGCTCTCACTATTTGTCGCGCCACGTGTGAGCTGGCTCCACCAGCTTTGGCAGCTATACGGCGTACTAGTGGCAGCGTGTGAGCAGCTTGGTGTTGAGCCTGAGCAAGCCAAGCTGTCGCCGTCACTGAGTGGTGTATTAGCAATCCCACGACTTTGATTGCTGCGCTCTCCTGCAGTGGTTGCCCAGACAGATGCAGGCAGATATGATAAGCAGCAAGCTTTCGGCGGCCCTATCGGTTGGCAACGGATGCGTAAGTTGTTTTAGTCGTTGATAGCTGTAGGACCACCAAAGAGGCAAAGGCTGCGGTGACATCCAGGGCTGACTGCAAGGAACTCGCTTGAGTTTCCGGGTCATGAGTACTCCACACGTTGATATCATCGGCGTAAAGGAGGAATTTAACAGCCGGTACATCATGAAGCCGCCATGCCTGTGGTATCAAGGCCATATTAAAGAAGGTCGGAGCCAATACCGATTCTTGGGGCACACCACGTACACGGACGAATGACCCAACAGCTTGTGCGTGAAGGCGTATGGCAAATGTCCCGTCTTGAAGGAATGACTGGACGAACTGCCATACCCGCATAGGAAGTCGGAGCATAACAATTGGGTGCAGGTTAGCAGCGTGACTGATGTTGTCATACGCTTTTTGGATGTCGATTGCTAGGATGGTCCGAACAGCATGACGGCGGGTTGACGACAGTCTTGATGTTGCCAAAACGCTATGCCCGTCCTCCGTGCCAAGTGATGGGCGAAAGCTGATTTGCGTGGAGTGGTAATACCCATGGTGTTCAAGCCACCACGACAAGCGAGTGGCTAGCATTTTCTCTGCAAGCTTGCAAACCGTCGCCGTAAGTGACATTGCCCGTAGGTTTTCTAGCACCATCGCTGGCTTGCCCGCTTTTGGTATGGGAACGGCGGGCGCTCCTTTCTAGCTGCCAGGGACGACTCCACTAAGCCATACCTCGTTGATGGAATCGAGGAGCTGAGCGAGCACATCATTGCCTAAATTCGTGAAGGCTTCGTAATGAATATAGTCCGGACCATGCGGAGTTTTCCGCTTAGAACAGTTTATGGCCGCAAGCAATTTAGCCGTCGTAAAAGCCGTACCATTACCATCGAGTCAGAAGACAATGGAGGCTTGTCCACATGTGCAAGGAGGAATAAAGGGAAGGCAATAGATTTAGGACAGGTGTCACATCATAGAACGAAAAAAAACCGTTCTGGGTGCTTGTTTAGCAAAATCTTCGTGACCAAGCCTAGCCGCAAAGCAAGCAAGGGCTACCTCATCGGGAGGGCGCCGTCAACGTTCCATTCCCCGGAATCTTCGCCATAGAGAGAAATTTGAGGTCTTCGAGGAAAACCCTTCACACGAAGTATACCATTGGCGACGCGATAGGGCTTTTTCGTATCGGCGGGCCTTCGCTTTAAGGAACTGCAAGCGCGCACGGGCGTTTGGAGAAGCAGGGCAAGGAGATGCTGCGAGATCTGCTTGCCTGCGAGCAGCCCGCAGATTAAGCAGGCCGATGTCTGGCGCAGGCCAATTCATGTCCACCATTGTGGCCGATTCACGTCTACCCATGTCGTAGTGGTGGCACCAACGAGCGCACTTCGTAGCATGTCGACAAGGTCTGTGGCCGCCTCCACAGACAGGGCAGCCAGCCCAGATCGGAAACTGTCCCAACTCACGACGCAGCACTTGCGGCGCAGCCGGCGGGCCCGCGACGGGTGTAGTCTGATGATGATGGAGTGGTGATCACTCCCCCAGCAATCGGGCTCCAGGTGCCATAGAGCAGTGCCTTGCCCCAACCACCAAGTGAGGTCCGGTGCATAAGACGTCCCGCCGGAATATTAGACCGCTCGTGTCGGTGCGCCTGGCTGGTTGAGGAGCACAAAGGACGCATCCGCCAACGCATCCCGCACACGCCTGCCACGGGGACTTGATAAGGGGTAACCCCACTCTAAATACGGTGCATTAAAGTCCCCACCCACCAAAATTGGGCACCCTGGGTATTTGTACTGGGTATTTGGACTTGGCTATGCAACAGCTACGTGGTTTCATTGTTTTGATGATAATGGTTTGTGAATCTTGAGGGGAATCTTGAACAGATTAAACCAAAGACAAAGTAATTTGAAGATATAGGCGCAAAGCAACGAATTTATTATTTTTTGTAAAATTGAAAGCGAATTGAAACAGAAACAAATCAATTATTATTTTTTGTAAAATTGAAAGCGAATTGAAACAAAAACAAATCAATGTGGTTGGTGTAGCCCCAGCATGATTATGCATGATATGTAATAATCTAAAATTTTGATGTCTCTAAAAACCGAAAAGCCTATTTATTGGAAAACATTGATTTATCGAGATGTTTTGGCATAAAATTCAGGAAAAGGTTTGTGCCATCGCGTGTCGAGTGCATTGCATGATTTTAAGATGCGTACTATAGATAGGGCGTATGTGCATCTGCTATACATCGCTATTGAACATCTTGTATGCGGATGTGTGTTGCTTTAGTGTGCCCTATCCATTGCCACCAAAGGCGATTTCTGTGCGTCTGTAGCGTGTATCGGTTGTTCCTAGTCCAACTGTGGTTTTATAATGCGTATTTGTTGTCTGCCTGTTCACTTCAGTGTGCTTACCATATTTTACGAAGGTGTTGTTTAAAGTGTGGCTAGTGGTCAGTGTAGGGTATTGTTATGTATTCTACAATCTTCGAGCAGATAGAGTGGTCCTTTCTTCCGCCAGGTCATTTACAGGGATCTCCATGTGTTCGAGAGACTTAACAGCGGCCCGATTTATGCTTTTCTGCAGCCATACAGATACTGGCGCTGAAATATAAATTAAATATATGGTTTTAGCATGTCTTGTAGGATGAGAGTGCACGAGCAACACTCCAGGAATCTGTGTAGGTGATAAAGTTGTGAGTACTATGTACGCTGTGAGTACTGCGAGTACTGTGAAAATGGTACTCTCTACGCGGATGTTCTTGAGGCATTAAATGTCAGACCATAAGGAGTACTAGACAACATATAGGAGGGTTTTAAGCATCACTCTAGAATTCTGCACACGCATATGTGTCGGACGGGTGATTTAGAAACAGCGCAGATGTGGCTGGATGTATAAAGACTGGTTTAAATAGCTGGTTCTTCACCGACGCACTTTTAAAAGCATAAAGCAAGTCCTGGTTCGTTCGTTGCTCTTAATGGCACCACGTGTTAAATTCAGCATGTATACTGTGTGTCCCGCTTTTGTGGAAGGCACACGACGCAAGACAAAGCCACAAGTGCTACATTGGGCGGATCATTCCTAGTGCATAGTGGGCTCTTAATAGCAGACCCATACACACTGCCATAGTTGAAACGAGATCGAAACAAGACCATATACATACGAAGCAGTAGTTATTTGTCAGCACCATAAGATTATTGTAAGTAATCGTAAGAATATTCATTGTTTTGAAACGTTATTTTTTCTTGATGCGAGGAATGAATGTGCGTTTTTCAGCAAGCAGAGAACCTCAAACTTGCGCTCATTTTTCGCAGAAATGGACCGGCCATAAAACTAATGTCTTGGTCCGGAATGAAGGCTCGCCTCCTTGAGAACACACCGCAAGAACGTTTTCAGGATTGGGTTTAAACTATTCTTGCCCGTCCGGTTAGCAAATTTCTCGACGCAAAGCTTGATTGAGGATTACTGATTGACTTACTACAGGATAAATAAGATATCTTGGCGTCGTCTATTTATGTAGAATAAGATATTGTATGTGCCAGTGTCTTTCCAAGAGAGTTCACGTAAACTATGAACAGTGTGCAGCTCAAACACCGTTTAGGACACGCTGTTTCCTATGACGTGAACCTTTGATACTGCACTAGCACTCTCACACCAATGGTTCGGTCCAACATAACTATACCAAGCGTATTTATCATATTTCTCAAAACAATGATTGAGTTTATGTAATTACAGATGCCAAAACCCCGATGCAGGGTCATACGCTTTCTCGACATGAAACATCGTCCTCGCCTAAAACTGGTTACGCACGAAGCAATCTTGATATGCGAATCAAGTGGCAGGACCTCTTCGTTCGTGGGTCTCTCGGCCATGCCGCCTGCCTGGCAGCTCTTGATAATAAAATTGTGCTAAAAGTACACACGCCTCTGGTGTGTCATCTTGTAGAGGAGGTTACAGAAGGAGCTTGTAAAGGCAATGGGTAGACAGTTGAGAGGAACAGAAAGATCGCTCTGCTTCTTTGAGAAACCCACTACTGTAGCCTCCATCCACCACTTTGAAGTTGCCCAAAAGCCATATCTTGTTATTTACGTGTTGAAGTGTTTGAAATGTGTCTGCATTTGGTAGTTGTATTACAGCGTAGGTAATATATTAGGCACCCGGTGCTGCAGAATTTCAAGTACGGAGAGAAATCTCCTGCACATGAAATGAAAAGGGGGTCTTATAAGAGCCGTTCGACCTATTTGATAAGGCAAGGACTTCTTTTTATGAACTTTTTGTGTTTCATGAAAGTTCTTTTGTAGTGAGCAGAACTGTACACGTGTTGTAAGTGTTGCGCAAATGGGTTAGCATCGTCTAAAAGTGTTTTTTGTTGTTGTACTAACTGGGGCACGCTGTGTGTCTGTTGTCCTTCGTGTTAACAGATACGTGTCCGCACCTTGCGTGTTTTTGTGTACAAATTTATGGCTGTTATCACAGCTCCCACTTTGTTGTTTTGCGTGACGGCGCACACGGTTTTCAAATGCGTTTGCCCTAATAAAACCACGTAGGTTATCCGATGTAGGGTATCGGATAAGGACATCCCAAGTTTCTACTGTGCCTCTCGCTCCGATCTACGACTCTCTTTCTCCCATGACATTCTTGGGCTGCATCGAGAACCGGAGCACTGGGGAATAGACTTTTCGGCATCATCGAGGATGTGCGCCATTAGTAGTTGGGGAGCTTCCTCAATTCGTAGGCATTAATCAATAAGTGGTGTAGTTCAGGTGTTTCTAACTGCAATAAAGATCGCTGTTGGTTCATACCAACTAGTATTTCACTATAACTATTAGAACCTTTCAGTGCAAATGTAAAAAAGTTTAGAAATTGTCCCTGCTCTATGGGTTAGTGTCTACATCGACTCAAGGAACGTAAAGAAGTTTGCACATCCAATGGCCAATTGAATACGTATGTGTTTTGTCCTATATAACAAACGTCGGCTATTTATTTGTTAGAACACGTGCTCTGAATGGTGTTAAATTTGTCAATCAGGAGACCTTGGCCATGTGCATTGGAAGAGCTCAAAAGTGTTCAATGTGCATTCCAGTCGCCTGATTTGATGAATGGTGCGGGCAGGTGATATACCAGCCCCTCGAAATCACAGCTCACACGCTGGATGTCAAGGAATGTAGACAGAGCACACAATTATTGCCCTATATTTACTGCTGTTTAAATCTCTGTAGCGTCAAGGACAGTGTCGTAAGATGTTACGACATGATAAGAATTTTCGTGCAATGGCACCACTGCTGCAAAAGTGTGCACACCTACTTGTCCCTTCTGAATGGCCTACATATATTTATGAAGTAGAGCTGTGGACGGTTCAGGTGAGTTTATTGCAGGCACACGATACTTGGCTAAATAACATGCAGTATCTTTTGCAGAGAATCAAAACTTTTCAGACGACTTCTACATACCCATTAACAATTATTTCTCTCTCATTTTAGGTGTGCGGAGCTACTCGAGTGTTTGTTTTTGCAAGGTCTGTGGGCTATGTGATTCTTGGATGACGATGTTTCGGCTTCTCCAGAGGTTTGGATGAACGAACCCGTTTTGTCTGCTTTGTCACAGAGAGGAAAGCTCCAACACTTATCTCATTATCAAATGTCCTGTTTGTGCCTAGCAGACTGGGGCCCCATGATTTAGAACAGTTCCGAGTGCCATTCTTGGCCATTGGGTCATTGGGAGGACCACGGGCGGGGTAGGTGGTCGGGAGAGGATAGGAGCTGCGCGGCATCCCCGTGTCCGTCTCCAGAGTGCAATCAGGCATACTGTACGCTGGTTGAGCGGAAACGAATGGGGCGGCACATTTCCCGACAGCCTCTGCGGCCACCGCAACCAGTCTAGGCTCCCAGTTGAGGTAACTGTCGATTGGCCTGCCAGAGACAACCCAGTGGAGGTAGGAGATGTGCCACATCATTTCGATGATCTAAGAAACCGCTGTAACCAAACGCTGCTCGAACCCGCGGCCTGCTGCGTCGGCGTACATCCCCATAAGAATAAAGGCGAAATTTGGGCCTCTGGGAAGACGATGTTATATGGTACTTTGATGTTTATGACATTCTTTTCCAACTTCAACCCTTCAAAAGTACTGGAGTATGCCGGGTGACATCTCTGGCCGTTAGTGCAGAGACATTCTTGTGTTAAAGGTTTCCTTTGGATGCACGTGTTGTGCATATTTGCAGCCTGTTGTTCCCCCGCGACAGGAGTTGGTACTGTGCCTACACAGCTGGCACTTCAATGCACGGTAGGGGTTTGGTATGTGTGCTCGAACGGAACAACATGTTAAGCGTACGTTCCTATGCTCAGGAATTGTGGACTTTGAGAGGCCACAACAATGTGCTTCGTTGGTATTTTCTTTTTTTCTGGGTGTATAGTGATGATCTTGACAGCAGCCTCACCCTGATCTTACAGGTGTCAAAAAGGTCAGCATCCGTTTCTGGCATCACAACCGGCTTGGAGTTTATACCTTGGGAGCTGTTGAGGCTTTGGTAGGCTGTGACCCTTATGTCCAGATCTGCCGTGCAGGTTCACGTCATAAGACGCGTGGCTTGGTGCTCAGTTTTCACTATAGGTTGAACGTCACCGGTTAGTATTTTATTAACATCACATCATTGGCCAATGATGCCTAGAACGGAGATAAAACAAGGGAGTACAGATTGAAAGGTAAGATGCGTTGATGTGGATTCGACAACACAGAAGCGGGAATAGATATACGGATTAGGAAAGGAATTGGTGGAAGGGGAGCACGGCAACCTTTAGTTTCCATAAGACATAGAAAAATCAGAGAATGGTACTTCTTCTCTTCGAGGCTCTGACAATTTCCAGATCTCCCTGGATGGCAAAGGAGAGCTACCCATCGTCCGGAGCTTGACTGCGCCTCCTACTGCCACCGTTTCTGCTTTCTTACCCTCCACATAAAACAGATCACACGGTTTTCTAATGCTTATGTATGGAGGCTAGTCATTCGCGGTGTTGAAAATGCGGTCTCCATAAACACTCAGGGTGGCTCGTGTAAGGTTTCACCTTTTTCGTCATCTTTATTTTAACTTCGGGTTTTTGAAGCCTCTGTTTTGGCAATACGTAACAAAATCGTCGGTGGGTGAGTCTGATGCTTTCAAGATTTGTAGATGCTTATGATGGGTTTTTTGTTTACATCTGCCGCTTGTTTGGTCTCATGGGGTCGTTTGGTGAGAAGCGAAATTCTTTTCGTTCCCTACGACTATAGGAGCTAGAGAACTTTTTAGATACCTCCACTCTGCCACCATTGCTCAGCTGACACGTATTGCTTGTAGGATATATAGTCGAGGCAGTTCATTCTTCGCGCTCTCAACAATGATAAAAGCGGTTGTCAAGCCCTGCGAACCATCAACAAAAATGAGTTGCTCTATTTCTGTTGCGTTAGGTACACAGCTGGTTGTGTGAAATATTGCTCCTTACTGGCTTCTTTCAAAGGTTTCATGAACATAACTTTTTTGTAGAGGGGGCTGCTCCTGTTGAATGCAAGTTTTTTTGGGATCATACGTTTGTGTTCTTTCGTTTCAAGTTTGAAAATATCTTTGCTTCAATAGATTTGCATCTCAACAATCAATCGGTATGCTGTATTGTTGCAAACCAGTGTAGAAGTTTTTAATTCATCTGAGATTTTTCAATTTTTTGTTAATTGACCCTAATGAACAAATTCGCTGAAGTTGCTGTAAGCGTGTTCAGAATATCATTCATACGGATTATGCCTTTTTGAGTAAAATCCGTTCACCGATTGATGGTGTCTTGGCATTGACCTCCCATTTTGCGTCGTTAATTAGCATGGTGCTGTCGTCTTGAATGAGGCTTTGTCTTTCGCACAGGCACTTTATTGTATTCCCGCTAGGTGTGGTAATGGCTGTACATCGTCGATAACGACCATTGCAAGTGGGACCTAAGCCGTTTCTTCCGTAGGTATCCCGCAAGGTGTCCGCCAAAAATCGGGAACGTCTTTGAGAGCGTAGGTTCAAATAACCCTTGGACGCACTGTCACTTTCAACTTAGTTATAATTGACCCCGCCAGTGGTCAGTGGTGACTGGTAGCATCAATTTGTAATAGTTGCAGTTACTCACTTCATTGTTGTGTCCGTCAGAAGGCAGAACGTCAACTGTGTAACCCTTTATTCCTGGTGATGGCGCCATTTTTTGAGAAACAAAGGTGGAGATCACGGGAAGGGAACGATTCGTTTTTGGCGAAGGGACCTGCTTGATGTAAGGATGATATAAGAAAACAGCTCGCAATAGCAAATCTTTGAATAATTTAGAGAGTTAAAAACGCGGTACAATACGCAGGAAAAAGAATGGGGCGCAATAGGCGCAACCTTAAAGTTGACTTGAACTATCCAAACACTGTTAAAATAAGCAGTTTAAATTAAAGCGTCGAAAGCATGTTCTAAAATAAAATGTGTGATTGTGGCTGTACACCACCCACCAGCCTGAAATATTTAAATGTCCATGGTTTTTTAAAAAAAACCGGGAAGCCTTAAAGCTAAAATTCAAATCGTATGTCACCTAAATATTGATGCACTATCTCACCACCTGACGGCAAAGGAAATAGTGAAGGCTACGACGCGCTTGGCTAGCGCAACGCTATACCACTGCCAACTAGAGTCACTAGAACTCTGTCAAAGCTTGAAGTCGGCTTCACAAACATAGAAAGCAATATTAATCTGGCTATTGCTATCGAATCTGTCCTTAGCAATTATTTGCCAGCCTTTTTTTTGCCCTTGTCAACTATGTTAACCTGATACTTACCCAACCAACACCTTTTGTGTTGACACATAATAAAGATATCTCTAAATTATAATTTTTCACTTTTGTAGCAACACAGCTGGGTGATTAACCAGAAAGACGATAAAACGTGCATTGCAGAATAAACATCGTCAGTCAGAATAACAAAACGACGAGACTCGGCTTCTTTACTCCAGAAAACTAAAATGAACATGTTGAGCAAGAACACCCTGGTGTTTCACTAATCATGTGTTCACTAATCATGTCTTCACTAATCATGCTGAAAAGAATCAAATAAAATACCGAGAATAGCAGAACCTTATGCTGTAACACGACCCCTTATTCCGAGACTTCCTGAAATAAAGTGAATTCAGACTTGAAGAAAGACAAGTGTGAATTTTGCCAAGTACATTAACAGTATTTATGGAGACAGAAGAAAATATACGCTACTTTTGACAAGCCCATCAACAGTAAGATAGCTTAACCGACTCTGGCAGAAATTGCGTAAATACTTGCACGTGGTAACAAAGGAACAAGCTGGCACAATGAATTGCCAATTCGCTACGACTGGGGAACTGAAAGTACATGTCCTAAAGGTATATAACTAAAAAATAGTTTACCAATCGAAGTCGTTTATGCTCAGGCCTTAGCTGTCAGGTAAAATGTAAGAAAGAATCGCTAAGGGTGATAATGACTCGGGTGCTGGTAGTGAGCGTTTGAAAGCCTTACCGCAACGGGTCTTCTGGATGTGTTGACCTTCTGACGCCAACGAGCCCCCAGAAGCTTGCTCTTGGGGACAGTGTTGCATCATGATTACCTGGCTGAAGCACGTGGGTGTACACTGGAAACTATTAAAATGAAGGAGCAGACCAGCCAGAATGGGCACTGAAGGAACCTTGTTTTAGTGGGATGCCATGATCTCATTTGGAAAATTTGCACCGCTCCTTTAAACGCCCCGGTGTTTTCAGCGCGCTTCATACGGACGGGCCTTTTGCTGCAGCTGAATTCATTTATTTATTTATTCAGGTACCCTCAAGGCTCGAGGGCATTACAGAGGGGAGTGGGTACATACATACATGTTCAGCATACAAATGAAAATACAGTAGAAAAATGGCAATCAAGTAACATCGCTTGTTACAGCGTTGAACAAAGGCTACATACAAATAAAATTCGTTACAGGAACTTTAAATAAAACCGCATGTTTAATACCAACAATCTCATAAGGAAGACGATTCCAACATACACAAGTATTTGGCACAAATGAATCCTGAAAACACTTGGTGTTCACTGAAGGAAGTCGTACTTTATGGCGATGATCAATAAGAGTGGAAACGTAGGTTGGTTGGGAAAATAATCAATTTCTGAATGAGGGAGTAGTGAAGTAAATTTTATGACATTGACACAGCCAAAACACTTTCCAGCGAAGAGACATTAGGGGTAATGCTAGTGTGGTTTTTATTGGGGTCACGCTCGAGGTGTAACTTCGAGCATTACGAAGTTACACTAACTCATTTCGGTAGCCTCTCTTGTCTCTGACCATTTATTCGGTTTCTACTTCAAAATTTCACTGTCCTTGAGACGGCGTTAGTTTTTCTTTAAAGCATCTCGCACGTTACACTTTGTTTGAAGCTTTTGCCAACGCATTTGTTTGGAAATAAATGCGTCTAACCAAAACAACTGTGCGTCCAACCATAGTTTTAAAATTTTTTTAATTGGCTTTCCAGCGCAGTTTTTGAGAAGCTGGGACCATTTGCGTGCGAACCAAACGAAAACAATAATTAAAATTTTCACGTACGTTTCCCACGTTCGTTAAAAAAGTATTCATCTATTTAAAGAAATGTTTATCTTTTTTCATAACTTCGCAACGCCGGTCTTATACAGGACGTGAAAAATACTTGCGTGTTTAACGCCATCATAATAAAAATTGCCGCAGATGAATCGGAAAGCTGTTGTGCTTATTGTAACTTCAAGAACAGAAAAGTGCAAAATGTTTGACCGAAAACTTGCTGTATCTTAACTCAGCATTTACTAAAGGTAAATGTTGTTCTTACAAAGGCAAATTCCGGAGGAGTTAAACGTACTCTAATCCTTAAACCCCGAAAAATCCAAACAGCTCTCCGATGTTATGCTGAAACTGGAAGCACAGAACTAGTCAATCTTCTTTTGTCGTACGCGAACAGGGTCGTCGTGTATCTTTCAGATTGAAGTGAGCTCGCCACCAAACCACAAACGTCCTGTTGCTGCTTAGAGCCCGCGGGGACCCGCGCAGCCAACACGGTAAAATCTAGTTCTGTTAATATTATCCCATTTTCGCAGTATACTGAACAGTAAGCTGAAAACAGGAAATTTCTCATGAAGTAAAAATATCTTACGTTACACCGGGATTGAGGGAGAAGCAACCTGGAATTCCACATCTACCAGCCAACTTCGGCCCTTTTGGATTTTTTCAAGGCATTTAAAAGTAATAATATATTGTAATACAAAAAACTTCCTTTTTACCTAATTTGAATTGGCAACTAAAGCTGAAAACGATAACAAAAACATAAACCTGCATACATGCCCCCTGACGTATATAAAAATATTTGCAGGCAACATTGAAAACAAACCACCCACGCTGTATTTCTCAACTGCGACGATGGGTGTGTATTGAGTGGGCTTGTGAACTGCGGAAGAGGGTGATAAGAAAAGGGATGCCATGGTATCTTAACAATTCAACAAAATATTTTTTCATGTGGACACACAAAACACTACACAAATGCAGACAGCGAAATTTCGAGGTAAGGCAACTTCAAAACAAATGGCTCACGTTACAGCCGGATTGCTGCAAGGCTGACGAGGCTGCAATTCCCTTGCCACGTTCGGAGGTCGCTGCGCAGTATTTCCGCGTCTTCCTGCTGTGAAACTAAAATACAAGGGACTCGTCGACGCTCAAGCAGTTAGGAAAAGAGCTCACTACTGGCTGAGGTTCGATATGGCGGCTCCCCGGGCAAGGCCTAGTTAGAAAACGTACACGCCCCCCCCCCCCCCCCTCATAGAGACACGAATGATGGCATCGGGTCCTGCGGTACGGCACCTCACATGGTACCCATATCTAGAACGACACCCAGAATTGTAAGAGCACGACCTTACGTTGGCCCAAAACCGCCTCGCGGTCACAATAAACTGTCGCACCTCGGAGCTCTGTCGCCTCTAGATCAAGTGGCCCCTTCTGTATGCGAGACTTCCCGCGTGGCGTGTTTCTCCCCGTGTCCTCCACACTCCAATCTCCTGTTCTTCTGTGGCCAGTTTGTCGTCGTTGCCTGCTCTTTGTTCTTTCTTAAAACTGTACGCCCGTACTCACGCATACATTTAGGACAATGTGCAGCAATGCATATTAATTACGAGACTTGAAATGTATGAAGCATCAAATACTAATTAGTAAATTTGAATTGTATGGTTAGATACGATAAAAATTATTTATCAAGTATATATTGGTGTGTTTTATTCAACAATATTACGTACATTGACCGGACATTTAGTCTGGGGTCCTTGAAAACTTTATTTTAGGACAACTTGTATTCTTCATATGTATAAGGCGTATGACATAAATTTCTGCTTCTCCTAACATAATAATACAACGCTGATACCTGATTTGGTGGAAACCACCAGACATAATACAAAGATTAACAATCGAGTACCTCCTGAAGCCGTCGCAGTGTATTGAAATGAATTTAGTCACCAATACGCAGAGAAAATATATCAAAACAAACCATGCATGACACAAGCAAATAACTAAACTATAAAGCAAATTATTAAAAAGTGACCCCACATGAATTTATTGGGGCTTAGTTTATGGGGAATATTTTAGTATCGTACCACGTCGTTTAACGTCACCAAACCTAAAGTTGGGTTATCAGAAGTAAAGCGAACCATACACCGAATTCAACTTTTGAAGGCCTTTGAGCTGATAGGTGTACTCTATTATTATCTTTTGTATTAGCGATTAACCCATTGGACAATATGTAAGGAGGCCATGACAGCGTAAAACATCAATGGATGGAATATGATGGCAGAAAAAACTCGTTTCATTTCTTGAAGTTACAAGGAATAGACGATATTTAGGGACAAACCGGATATTTGTAAAAAAAGACGAAAGCTTAATAAATTTAAGACTTCTACCTCTTGCAATGCGTTCATAAAGTCACATACGAAACGTGCTGACGGAGAAGTGTAGAACATACGCAATACGCGTATCTAATATCAGCACCCACAATTTGAATTAGGTATGGTTGACAAACCACATTTTTATTCACAAGCAGCAGTGGTTGCGACAGAGAGGACTAGCTGCTAAGCTTCTGTGTGACTTTTGAAGAAATTTGGTGGCCTGCGCTCATGGCTGAAGCGAATCTTCCTCGCGTCGCCCGGGAGCCCTTCACGTGCCGACACTCCCTTGCCGGGTGGCCCTGACTGCCTCGGTCATCCACAGACGGCCCGGCTACGCGTGAAACCTGCGTGGACCCACTGCGCAGACATCTGCACGTCTCAAGTCGGGAAGGCGATCGGCAGCTCCCGTTAACATAAAGCCACGGCCCCAGCGTTCGCGCATCACTTGGCAGAAGCGGTTGCGACAAAGAGGACAAGCTGCTAAGCTTCTCTGTCGCTTTTGCAGGTTGGTGAAATTTTCTAGGTGCTTTGCATCTTAGGCCTTTTTTCGCAACTGCTGCTGCCCTTGGTTCAGTGTACAATATGCCTTCCAATGCCCAACTAGCTAAAAAAGTCGATGCACTTCGTGCCGAAGTAGCAGAAATGCGCGAAATCATGAAATATTCAGTGAGGTCTATGATGACATGAAAAAGCAAGTTGAAACCTTGACCAATGACAACAAATCACTTCACGAGGCTAATAAGCAGTTGACTAACCGCATTGGTGAGCAAGAACAGTACTCGCGTTTGAACAACGTTGAGATCCGAGGAGTCCCATGCACCTAAGGCGAATAAGCAGTTGAATAACCGCATTGGTGAGCAAGAACAGTACTCGCGTTTGAACAACGTTGAGGTCCGAGGAGTCCCATGCACTTAAGGCGAAAGCTGCCTTCAGATCGTCAAAGATATGCGAAAGAAAGTTGGCTGTCCTATCACTGCTTCTGACATTGACATTGTGCACCGCGTCTCTGCAAAAAACAAGAGAACCCACATCATCGCAAGGTTTTGTTCGCGGTCCAAAAAGCAGTGTTTGCTAGCCAAGCGAAGAAGGGCAGGATGGAAACGGGGATGATTGGTTTCAAAGAAAACTCTGAAGAACGTGTGTTTGTAAACGACCACCTCACACGAGAAAACAAGCGACTGTTTCCGCACACGCTCGCACTCAAAAAACAAAAGGGCTGGAAGTATCTTTGGACCGATTGGTGCGCTATCAAGGCTATGAAGACTGACGACAGCCGTGTTCTCGCAAGTGTTCTCTCACGTAATGATCGCATGATCTCTAGCAAGAATGATCTTGCGATCATTTAGTAAACGCGTGTGAAAATCCGCGCAAGTCGCTCTACAGCTTAGCCATGACGGTTAGAGGCTTCACATCTAAGGAAAGTAAAGTACTAATAACGCAACAATCACCCCCGTCGTCATTATTATTTTAGAACGCGCAGCCTTCTTAAACACCACGATAATGTTCTTGACTTCATCTCTTTATTAGAGCACAATTTTTAAATCATATGTTTATCGGAGACGTAGTTATCAGACAATGATGGCAATCTGTATGGCTTGCCCGGCTACACAACTGAGTATTGTTACCGCGGTTCTCAGCGTGACGGTGGGTCTGCCATTCTTGGCAAATCTTCTTTGTCGTACAAACGTTGTTCGGACATGTCGTTTACAAACATTCTATGTGAATCGGTATGGCTGGAATTTGAACGCAACTTCATGCCATTGAATAATGGTAACACAATTGTGGTATCAATTTACCGTTCACCCTCAACTTCCTATTCTGAATTTTGCTGTCAACCTGAAACAAGTGTACACGCACTACGTTCCGAAGATAAAAATATCATATGTGGTCACATGAACATAAACATTATTGATCTGAATAACCAATCTTGCTCTCAATATGTGCGCTGCTTTTTAGGTTTTGGGCTTACTTCTGAAATCAATTCCCCAAACCGATTCGACATGGCTGGCTCGAATACCTTATTTCATCATATCTTGATGAACATAACAACATACTACACAGCCGGGGATCGACTATGCATTTAGCGATCACTATACGATCTTTTTGCCGTTGGGCTTTCAGGACTTTGACCGGAACCCATACATCACAAAATCATCCTTTGACACTTCCAAATTCGTCGATGGAAATGATCAAAGCCATTGGTTGGACTATTGTTACAGAAGAAAAATGCTTCGAAAAGCATTTATTTATTTTTCTATTAAAATCGCATCCTGCATTACCCAGTGCAGATCTGTTATCACAGTCACACAATGGTACCGTTCTCTAAGGAAGCCATGGATCAGCAACGGGTTATTGCGATGGATTACAAAAAGTAGGCTTACTAAATAGTCAGAAGGTAACCCTGGAATAATGCCCTCAAATTGCGGTTCCAGAACTATTCTAATCTGCTAGCCTCCTTACTAAAGCGTGCTAAGCGCCTCTACTATTAAAATGAAATATCTAAGAACGGTAATGACTGCAGCAAAAATTGGCAGGTAAATAAACAGTTTCCCAATATCGATGACAACCAACCCTGTTTGAAGAAAATAACAATAAATGACAACACCTACACCGATGCTAAGGAAATAGCGAATGCGTTTAGTGACCATTTTGGTGATCCTGTTCACTCTCAAACAGATGTGCCCTTGCTCCCTGTACCGCGTCGTGATAGGTCATTCTATTTGTTCGCCACATCGCCAAATGAAGTTTTTAACCTCATTTCATCGCTAAAAACAACCGGCCTAGGATTAGATTCCACCCATCCTTCTAGAATAAAACTAGTATCGAAATAACTATCCCCCATTCTAGCAGAAATTATCAACAAACAACAAACTGTTCAAAGATGGTACGCGACCGAACTCGCTTAAGAAAGGAAGACCAACCACCGTTCTCAAAAAAGGCAATCGTGAATGTATTGACAACTATCGGCCCATATGCGTTTTAGCATTTTTTAGTAAAATGGTGGAAAAACTCTCCTACTCAAGACTTATGTCTTACCTAACTAAATTTACCCTATTAACCTCACGTCAGGTTGGTTTTCGACCACGTTATTCCACAGAGCTCCAACATCTTTATCCTACTGATAAACAAAAGAAGCCATTGATTAGGGCTTACTTTTGGTGCGTTTTTTTTTACCTTACTAAAGCATTTGATACAATGAACGGCTCAATCCTGCTACACAAACTTGAATTCTTTGGCATTTCTTGCCCTCCTTTTGAACTCATTCGTTGTTATTAGATCGATCGACATCAAATAGTGCAAAGTAACGGTCACCTTTCCTCCGCAAAAAAAGTTACCACGGGTGTTCTTCAGGGTTTCATTCTGGGTCATCTACTTTTTTTGTTATTTATTTATGATTTACCTAGTGTGCTTCAAAGCTCTAAATGTCTGTTACATGCGGATGATACGACTATATTTACGTCCAGCATCAATCCTATCGCACTTCAAAATGCACTCACATGGACCTTCTCAGCATTCACCAGTGGTGCTTGAATAATCAACTGCAGTTGAATGCTACAAAAACAACATTATGGTGTCTTATTCCCCACAGATAATGGTTACCCTGCCTAATTCGGTTGTAATAAATCATCACACAATACCTGCTTCTGATAGCACTCGGTTTGTAGGCGTCATCTTGGATAAACATTTGAAGTTTTATGCTTAGGCGCAGTCTCGTCTTAACAATGTTTCTTTCGGTATTCATGTAATTCTGGAAGCACGACCATAGTATCCACAACATGTTATCCTGTCACTGTACGATTCTTACAATCACAGCCATCTTTTATATTGCTTATCATCTTGGGGAAACACGTTCAACACACATCTAGATAATCTACGATGCCTCCAAAACCAAGCCGTGCGGCTAATGACGTTCAGTCCTTAGCTTTGTCGCTCCCTCCCCCTATACGTTGACTCAAACATACTTCCCCTAATGAATTATTTACTTTTACGTTAGCAGTCATCATATTTTGCCTTGTTCACCAAGATGTGCCCACAGAAAGTTTCACCCCTGAAGTTTTATAATAATAATAGAACTCTGCTCTCTACGCGTGAGAATTTCCATTGACCCAAAGCTCGAACAAACTATGGGAACATGACTGCTAAATTTGCTGGTGTCTCCGTGTGGAACTCAATTCCTTCAGAAATTAAACAATCTTTCACGACGAGCTCGTTTTGCCGACGAAGCAAAAAATACCTAATTACTGAACTAACTAGACCATGTTAGATGTAGGCGTAATTAAGAAATCGAAATTGGTTCATTTTTTTTACTTTCTGCTTGTTTCCCACTGCTTTTTTTTGAATTGTACTTTATGTGTAATAACAGTGTCACTGCTCCAATAGTATTATTGGAGATGTACACAACCTCTGAAGAAAACGTAATTTTATGTATGGTTTAGTCCTGCTCTTCTAATTATTACAGACTTGTTGTTTATCTTCGTTATTTTTTGAAAATTGAGTAAAGTGTTTTTGTCCCATTTTCTGCCGCTACACATTGTATTTAGAACTTTGTCATAACGCCCATTAACTGCTGCATATTATGCATCATCTTATCCACAATGTGTTAGGAGGTCCTCCCGACAATTCTTACTCTAGAACTTCCTTATGTACTCCACTTATCTGTTCATTTATATTTACTCTTACCCTCCAATAAACTACAGATTCTGTTCTCTTCTGTTCCAAAATATTAAGAAATACAAACAATTGTACTTTGTGAAACAAATATGTTTCACAAATATGTTTCACAAAGTGTTTCACAAACTACAAATATTGTACTTTGTGAAACACTTGGCCCTTTCATAATCAACGGCAGAAGGTGCGTTGTTCATACTGGTGAAACATTCTGTACACTGCAAAACGTTTTTTACTCTAACCACCAAAACATGGCATTGTTATTTTTAAGAGGCTACTAACGTTTATTGTTTCCTTGTTATGATGTGCGCATATCCAGTGATTACACTCCACTTGTCAAATACGCATGTCTGCTTCCTTCTTTAAACTTCACCACCCATGAACGTTTGTGCGATGTGTTTCATGTGACTCTGACCTAAATTATGTTCCACCATGAAACACTCGTCGTACTTGCTTCATGTATGTACATCAATATCATGTAGTAGGAGTATTGTTCTTTACTTTCTTAAATGATTTCGCCCCTGTTCTGTGTTTTTCTACCGTGTTATGTTGAACTATTTATCTCGGCAGTAGTTCTAATCTATGTTTATTATGTTCATTACGAAACATGTAGGTGGGCCGGACCTGTTCAAGGTAAGTCCTCATTTAGTTTCAGCTTCTGCTTAGAAGTTAACAGAAAATATATTGTAGGGTTTTTGTACCAAAGGTTCGCTTTATTTGTGAGGTGTCCTGACAGCCGCACGATTTCACGCCGCGCGACACGACTGCCCATGTAAAGCTTCTGCAAAATGTTCCGAGCGATGCTCCTTATGAGGTATTAAAGAGCTATGAAGCAGCCATTACCCTTCAAGAACACAAGGTAACCTGCAGCTGCAGGGCCACTTTCACTACAGTAATGCCCAAGCCGCGCTTCCAGTGTGCGTTCTAGAGTGCTTGCTTCTGGGGGACTTAAAATACAGTGTCTAGCGACGAACACACAATCATTGCAAATGACTACACCTTGATGTCGTGAATTATGCGACTAACATTATTCCATACTTGTCCGTATAGATTACTTAAATGGGTGTAACCGATAGCCACAAAAACCACTTTGTATGTTAGATTTATAGTGGTCAAAATAAAACTGCGCATTTTGAGCTCGCCAAGAAGCACATGGCACTCGTATTATTGATACTCCTGGGTTCCCTTGCCCGCCATTAGGCGCTAGCTGAGAGCGTTGCAAAAAGCCCTTTTGTACACCCCACCAAGAAAGAATGTTGAATTGCATACAAATTTGATGCCAGGTACGTTCTTTTTGGAGGTAGACAAAAGAGATGTTTGGCCGCGTAAGGCTGGCCCAAACTGGCTTTTTTTCACGGAGCTCGTACAAGCTGGCTGTACGAGACTGTGTTTGCGGCTATAAAGCAACATGGTTGCGGGCAGACGCGTTGTTTTTAATAGTTGTTAAGGTACACTGTAAGAACGTATACGATGCCCGTTTACAGCATCTTCATGCAGGTAAAGGCGTGTCGAAGATATAGGATGGATTAAGATGCTGCTGAAGATGATGATGAAGATGTAAAATGCTGCTGTGTTTGCAACCTAGAACGGGGACTGAGCGCTGCTGCTTCAGGAAATTCATGCATTTTAAAATCACTGTCACACTCGTTCACACGTACCGCTGGGTAACCAGGCAATGAGAGGCTGTGATGCTGCTGCCGGCAGATAGATGAATATATTTACAAAGAAAATGACAAAAGTTAGAAAGAAAAGCTGGAAAGAATGAAATGTCTCCTAAACAGATGAAAAGTAAGGGAACACAACGAACGCATACATGCGCCAAACCTTCTGCAATGGCACTTGTATGTGTTCGGTGTGTCTACTTCATCTTCGTCTGTTTACCACCCCTTTTATTATTTAAAATAGGCAAGAAGCAACTACCTCAACAAGTGTTGTTAGGCAGGTAAAACTAGGGGTGGGGTGATGCCCCTCACTTGTTGCATCACAGAAGTCCAGGGGCAAACGAAGGAAGCATGAATTTTAAATACGTAGACACATAGGTGGTTTTTGGAATTCGAATACTGTAACGTAAACTTCCCCTACGGTGAGGCTGAAGAGAGACTTTTCCCCTAACGATGCCAGTATCCCGATGGTATACAACAGTGTTGCTGCGTGAGTGCAAATACACTTGTCAGCTGCTTGGTAGCAGCAAAATCCAGTGATACTTAGGTTTGTTAAAGAACAGAACTAGGAAAACTCATGAAAAAAAAATTGTGAAAGTTAAAAATGATAACGAGCGCGTGAAGGGGAAAATTACATTCGTGATACGAATGCGCCGCAGGCAATTATTATGAAAATCTTTGAGCAGCCCAGAATGCAAAAAAAAAAAATCGACAACTAAGTCAGACTTAGAGAAAAAACATGGTCTACAACTCTAATGATAATGATTACATAGAGGTGGGAAATTGACTTGCGATTTTGCTTGAAGATCAAAAGGTTCTATTTTGATCAGAAAAGTATAATATAAAATTTTCGGAGCAATTTTAATTACGTGAGAATAATTGCTGTCGTAACATATACCATCATACAGTTCATTAGGAAAATTTCGTTCGTGCCTTGGTCATGCTATCGCCTTGCTCTTTTTTCGAGTCCAGATTGCTCTTGTGTTCTACATTTGTGATTTTTTAGCAACCATTTATGTTTTTAAGGACGAAGCTCCTCTTGCTCGGGCGCTGTTCCGGCCCGTACACGGCAAATTAATGATGATTGGCAAGATCACCCTAGTGATTGGCCAACCAAAGATTGGCCGAAGAGGGCAAAACCTTCAACGCGTTCGTTGCCATCCAACAAGGAGGAGAGGAATAAAGAGAGCTTGTCATTCATCACCTGCGAGCTAAAGACTTTTGCTTTGGGCCCTGCCCGTCCCTTGTTGCTGCTATACACGGCGGAATATTGATGATTGTGGCAGGATCCCCCTAGGGGTTGGCCAACCAAAGATTGGCCGAAGAGGTCAAAACGTTCAACTCGTTTGTGGCTACCCAACAAGGAGGAGAGGAAGACGAAGAGGTTTGTCATTCGTTGCCTGTGGGGGTACGCGGTACAAGATTCTTTGCAAAAGGCCACGGGCAAGGTGGCTAAAGTGTCACACACCGAATTCGCCAATTTTAGCCATGAAGACTCTCATCGTCCCAAACAAGCCCCACTTCGATCCCACAATCCCGCAATCACCACCCCCACAATCACCACAAACATGGACGTCGTCGACGGGCTTGTCAAAGGAGCGGTAGAAAGGTTGACGTGCCGAGTCTTTATATGATGTGTGGGCGAATGTTTCATGGTTTTACCAATACATATTTTAGCTTCGCCCCTCTCATCATCATTCAGTTCGTGGAGATGGCGGGATTTTTTTGTTTATGTATCCTCGCCATCCTCCTAAGTCATTCCATCCTACCAGAGCCCTCTAGATATGCCAGAAAAATAAATAAATAAATAAAATCGCTTCTGGACCTCAACCCAACTAATGCATTTGTAACCAGGCTCTGTGTGACATACCTAAGTAACTAAGTTAGAGTATTTTTGGAGTTGATGGTGAATTAGAGCTGATACGGACTCCCAAAGCAAGTAATTGTGCCAACTTTTTGAATAGAATGGTCGTTGCAGGAGGCAGCTGCTGACGAAAACACCATTTTTATAGCTTGTTTTTGAAGCAAAAAGAGAAAATGGAATTAGTTTTTTCAACACTACCCCATATCAGATTTCTGTACACCGTGGCAAATAAAAAAAAATAACGTATACTTTTTTTACCCATTAGGGTAAAACATTATATACGGCTTTTCAAGCGAAGACACCTGGATGTTTATACGCAATTAGACAACATTGTCGCTCCAGCTTAGTTCGGATATAAAGCCTACTCCAAAATTTCACAGGGTCAATGGGTAATCAAATCAGCTGTTGTATTTTAGGCTTCCATTCATGGTCGATTTGATTGTTTTGAAGGAAAATATTCAATTGAGTCTTGTTTGCACTTTGGGAAAATTTTTAAGGCATCCAGTGGATTCCATAACAGATACAGCAAATATTAGCCGGCAGTTCAAGTAGTGTCAGATCAGAACCAGAAAACACAACATTTTGTTCGGTCGGTGTACAGGGTAATAACAGGACAACTGTATGTTTACTGTGTCGTAGTAATTAAAGAAGGAAGAGCAACGAACAAAAAACGAAGACTCATGTATGCTTTATTTACTTTCACACACCCCCGATTGTATGTTGTGTAAATGGGTGTGCTTGTTTATTCTTACATGGTAATTTCTATGAAGGTAACTTGTGGTGCCACACATAAGGTAATTTTTTTTTTAATTCAGGTGGTATGACTTATAGAATCAAACGCTTTACAAAGTCAAAACATTTTCCTAAGCAAAATCATCTCCTCCGAAATTATTAAGCATGTGCTTATTGATATCTTACCTTCCCAGTTCAGTTTATTTGCCACCTTGGAATATTTATTGTTCTGCGCAACGTGTTGCCATTGTAGCAAGATACTCAAACTTTGAATTGTCGCGCGCTCGGATTTTTTAGCAAAACTGTTTAGTACCAAAAGTTGTCTGCAGAAGAATTTTTATTAAACCATTTAAATATATAGTTGGTATGAGGGAGCTTTTGTTTTTCAGAAATGAAGCCGATGTGAGGAGGCTCTGTTAAGAGCTTCCAGTAGGAGCAAGCGTAGTGACGACGATGAACTGCCAGTGTGGACGAGGTACGCGTGCTGAGGTAGCCAAGAAACAGGGGTACGATAACGAAGAGGATGAGGAAAAGCATGGTGAAAGCGCCGTGGCAAGGTCGGAGCGAGAAATCCGCGGTCATCGGCGATGGGTCACGTGGACGACAATTACAGGGGTACACAATTCCGAACCGGACATCCTCATCTTCAAGACCTCCAACGACAACTCTACGGTTTCGTCCACGAAACCTGCAACAGCCCGAGACCACCTTCGTCTCACCGGCACGACATCACCAAGAGCCAGAGCACCAGGACAGTGCCCCAACCTATTTCACTACCGCCATCTGCTTCCCGAACGTGAGCCGAAACAAATTTGTGCGTGGGAGCGCTTTTTCTCTCGGACCATTTAACTAGACAAGCTTTCATTCTCACATGTGCATTTTGTCCTCACAATTTCTCCTGTCAATACACCTTCTCCTTGTCCGAAGTCTACGCACTTTCTCCTTTTTACAGGGTAGGATAACAACTACTAACAAACAAAATGAGCTGTAACACAAATAATGCAGCACTCTTCTGAATATGTGCAAGGGGAGGGCAATAATGGCGCCGACGGCCTTAATTGGAAGCTCACGCACGCTGGTGTAGCTTGGAGGTAAAGTGTTTTGTTAAGGCTAATGATAGATTCCACTTCCTTTTTCAAAAGTTATTCCGGAATAAGAAATCTTTATGCGCCATACATATATAAGACTAAAGGATTTGTCTCTTGTTTGAGATTGGCCTGTTAAATTTTCCTTCATTAAGGCAACCCTCAATGAATTTGACTTTGGCGGAGCGAAGCGAGATGGTGGTGCAGTGATCACCATGCAGGGTTTCCCACCTGTGGTAGATGTCATAAGTGCAGAGCAGATGTACAAGCAGTGATGAAAGTAAGGTGCGAGTGCTCTTCAGTTGCTTTGTCATCGGTGGTTTCACAGTGCGGAATATGTGCAGTAAATTCTGCTACAAGTTGACGACGTCGCCTTGTGAGGAAAACAGGATGTTTTAGGGTAGATATACTCTAGGAACTCAACGTTATTCAGAACGTGAAAAGACTACCCCTACATAACGTGCTGGAAGGGTTAGATCGTGTGGTAAAGGGCGAGAACCTTCCGCCCGAAAAGCTGCGTCGAGTCTTGGAACACGGAAGATCTCGAGAGGACCTCGGACTCAAACTGAAAACCTCGCATTGGTTATAGACCTGAAAGGTTGAATCGGCATGTTGGTCGGTGGAAAAATGTTCAATTAAAAATGGACACCCATGATGATAATAAAATTGATATCTCCGGATTGCTCCGAATAATTCTACTCCGCTCCCACCGCAATTTCCTCCTTTGACAATCTAGTAGGATTGCCGGCAGTAGCGGCACGTAGCAGCACACAGAATATTGTTCCAATGTGCCCTTTTGTCTGTCTTGTTTAGGCATTGTCGGGTAAACCTTCACTGCGGTTCTTTCATTATTGTAGGTGTTGACACAGAGGCTTTAATCTAGCGCGGTACAATGTGCACCGGATACGTTTCTTTATGATTTTGGGAAGAGAGAGAAAGGTGGCAGGCAAGGGGCAAGTCATGTGGGCCGTACCTCTACATGGTAGGCGGTAGAATGTGCTTCCACCTGACCAGCTTGCTGGGTGAATGTTCGATCTGCCTGGTTCTACTGGCATGTCGCATTTCGCAGTGTCACAGCTGTGGTGCGCGAAACTGCTAAAGAAAGAAAAAATTGCCGGCATTCCTGCTGTGTCGGCGTGGTATCTGGAGCTGAAATGTAGAGTTTTCCTGAGTTGTAGGGTATCCGTTACCAGCCGAGAGCTCAAAGCGGATCACGTTCTGCTGCAGTGACGGCGCTGCGCACACCACACTACGCGTTCCCTGTATACCTTGCAGGATCAAGATCAAAGAAGAAGCAGATGCAGGCCTGAATGCACACTTCCGACGATGACGCACAACCCAGGACGGTACACGTAGCATTACTGCCTTTCAACCCTGCGCCAGCGGAAACACGCTGTGACCAGCCGGTCACGTGGGCAGTTTCGACGCCCATAAAAGCCTGCAAGCTGCCGGTGCCGAACATTTTGGGAGTAGTGAAACCGCTGCATACACCACCCAAAGCATCCTCTGTATACCTTGCAGGATCAAGATCAAAGAAGCTGAAGCGGGCCTGAACGCGCCCTTCCGATGGCGATGCAGAAACCAGGACGGTACACGTGGCATCACGGCTTTTCACCTAGCACCAGCGAAAACACGCTGCGACTTGCCGGTCCCGTGGCATGTTTCGACACCCATAAAAACCTGCAAGCTGCCGGTTCCCAACATTTCGGCAGCAGTGAGGGCGCTGCACACACCACCCTAAGCGTCCACTCTATACCTTGCGGTTGGTTTTCTCAATTAGCAATGTTTTTCTAGATTTTTTACTTCGTTTTCGCTGTTGCTGCTGCCCAGTGTCATTTTCTTGGTGTTCTCGAATACGGTTTATAGTTGAGGAAAATGACAAAAGAAGTGGTAGTAGTTTTGCAAGAATAAAAGGAAGAGATGAGGAATGAACTGGGTCTTTTCAAAGAGGCATTGGAACATAGCTTTGGATCTGACAAGCGAAACCTACGCTTAGAGATAGAAGAAGTAAAGAAAAGTCTTTATTTCAGGAGCGAAGTCTAAGATGGGGCAAATGCACGTTGGTCAGCGGTGAAAGAGGAAAACGGTGTCCTAAAAAAAGAACATGAAGCACTCCGCCACAAGGTTTACACGCTCGAGAACGAGCTGAGCACAAGTCAACACAATTGGTTGAAAAATCAACAATATTACCAAAATAAGAATATCGAAATCAAAGGTCTTCAACAGGAACCGAGCGAAAACCTTGTTGCCTTTTGCAAAAGATCAATGAAGCTGCCGGTGAAACCGTATGAAGCCAAAGCCAGTGAAGCCGGTATGAAGCCGGTGAAGCCAAATGACATAGACGTCGGTGATGGAGTTCCTAGCAAGAATCCCCAAAATGCAAACATTGTCGTTTAATTCCAACGCCGTGAAAAGCGAGATATGTTTCTCGAAAAGGCACATAAAAATTGTCTAACAAATGAAACCCTTGAACTAGGATCGGATGAGCCTATATACGTAAATGAACACCTATGCCCAGGAATGAAAATGTTGCTTAGAAGAGCGGATGCATGCAAACGCGAAAACGGGGGAATTTTGTGGTTAAAAATGGTAGTATTTTTGCCCGCAAAGCAGAAAAGTTGTCAATACTTGCCACAATCACCGAAAGCGTTATCAAAAAGTTGTGTGCGGACAACGCTGCGCATAACGGTGCACAGTACACATGTAACGGTGCACATGTAACATGTTCTGTGCACATGTAACGGTGCACAGAATCCCGCGTAGGGTTATCTCTCCATAAACAGAAAACACTGAATTGCCTTGTCATGAGCACCGATTACATTCTGCATAAAAAAGTTTCAGCGGCTGGAGACATCAATCTAAATATCTACCTGAAGCTTTTTCGTTTAAACCCCGATCACTCACAACAAAACACGATGATGTCTCAGCGCTACTTGAGGCATGCAACGTAGAATTTTCATTTTGTATTGTTCAGCGATACTTGGTATACCAAAGACTAATACCATTACATACTGCACCGCTACAGCCATTTTTATATGAATCGCAAAGGCAACCGTGGAGGCGGCGTATCGATTCAAACAATATTCACTGGCTCTGAAAGAGTCTCCGAGTACAGCGTAGTCATAGATAAATATAAAACACTATGCATAAACTATGGCAAAGAACTATTTGCTGTTATCTACCACCCGCCAACTGGGTGTATTGCTGCTTTTTTTCGCTTCATTGATTCCCTATTTTCGTATGCAAATGACACGTTGCCTGCTAGTTCTTAGGGGTTACTTTGGTATCGATCTACGGAAACATTCAAGTACAAAGGCTGATTTCTTGGCCATTCTTGAGGGCAATGGGTTCTGCAACATCATCACACTACCAACTGTGCTACCAGCTCAACGTGTTCACTTCTGGACATGTTCATCACTAACTCTTCAAGGGAGCGTAACATACATAGGGTCTTGAGCCCCGGCATAAGTGACCACAGGGCAACATTCCTTTTTGTCGATAAGCATTGTGGTAGCCAAGGTGTGCCGTCTAGCAAAGGCTCCTACCGCGTGATTTTACAGAACACACTTATCACCTATAGAAAAAATACTAACCGAGTAAACTGGGCTGAGATCTTCGAAATACGGGATGCAAAGTTATCTTATGATGCTTTTGTGGACCTTTTCAAGGCAGTGGATTTCGCATCTTTCTCACTCAGAGAATATAAACAAACGAATAAAGTTCTGCATTTTGTAAACCAAAATAAAGTAAAGAACAAACTTTACAACGCATTTCTCAAATCCCGAGAGCCGCCAGGACAGACTGAATTTAAAACTCACAAGCTAACAAGCAGATTGAAAAGGCAAATAAAGATTACTATTATTGCATATTTGACAGCGGCTGGCTCCTTAGAAGTGATGTCGTGTGGAAAAAGTTAAACAAAGCAATCAACCCGCAACCTCGTGATTCTCGCCTAGAAGAAATTGTAGCTGATGGTGAAATACTGACTGGAGTAGAGCTGTCGGGCCAGTTTAACCTCAATTTTAACTGAATTGGTAGCCAGTTGATATAAACAACACAGAAACTTTGCATAATATTCCTGAAACTGAAAATACAACATTTGTACTGCCGATAGATATTTCAGATGTTGTTGTCGCTTTCCAGAGTCTTAAAAATAGTCGATGCAAAGATCCTTATGCGCTGGAAATCAGACCAGTAAAATATGTGCTTGACATCGCAGCCCCCTCCCTAACGCATATTTTCAACCTCGCTTTACAAACTGGCACGTTCCCAGGGATAATGCAATTGGCTAAACTAACGGTTAGTTACGAAGGTGGTGATAAAAACCAAATAGGCAACTATAGACCAATGGCTATATTACCAGTATTTCCAAAGGGTTTATAAAAGATAATAAATGTTAGAATCTAGCTTTACTCAAAAGTACAACCTGATCACAGACTGTCAGTACGGTTTTAGAGAATGTCGCTCGACTGAATCTGCCGTTAGCCCATAAGGACGCAATGTTGGAAAACATAAAAGCAAGCTAATGACGCAGGGCATGTACATAGATTTCTGCAAAGCGTTTGATACCGTTAATAGTGAATTCTTACTTCGTAAACTAGGACAATACGGTTTTCGGTGGACTCCCATAGAACTTGTGCGCTCATACCTAAGCTCTCGAAATCAGTAAGTAGAAATTATTGAATGTAAATGTAGGACTCGTCAACTAACTGCTGGGGTGCCGCAAAGTAGTATTCTTTGACGGGTGCTTTTTTATTGTATTTAAATGACATTGTACGTGTAAACTCCAAACATAGTTTCATTACCTCCGCTGATGACTGTACTGTACTGGTCCATGAAGAGGGCTTGCCAGAAATTTTGCCCCATTTCAATCGCATTTTTTATCACATTCAAAGTTGTTCCAAACTAAACGGCCTATCGCTTGACGAATAAAAACCAAGTGCATTCGTTTTCGTTCTCTAGGTAATTCTTTACATTTACAGAAAAGCGTTACATAATAACACCGTAGAATAGATATAGAAAATTCTATAAAGACACTTGGTAATATATTCTCGGAAAATATAATTTGGAATTACCATGTTATTTCTCTCTGCTCAAAAGCACGGAAGGTTGCCGGAGTCATTGTCAGACATCGCCATGATATCCGAAGCAACATAAACAAACTTGCACAACTTCCTCCTGCAGTCCCACCTCAATTATTGCGCATTAGTATGGGAAAACACCACTTCACAGGACCTACAGGAACTAGAATTATTACAAAAAAAGGCCGTGGGGGCTATAGATGCTGTCTCGTAAATAGAGCACAGTCAGCCACTTTTTCAAAAGCATAAATTGCTCGTACTGGTGACTTATACAATTATCAGCTACTGCGCAGCTACAAGAAGTCATCGCTAGGACAACAAAGTTATCTTTAACTGAAGCTGACCTAACAAGGGCTCATTGCCTTTATTCTTATCCATGGCGGTCCCAATTGCAAGTTTTAGTTTCACGCACTGACTACGGGTGCCAACAAATTATTAGCACCTTGCCTTTTATACCTAATAAGTTCGAAGGGAATAAATCGACGTCTTATTGTTGAACAGACAAGGCATTTTAAATCTATTTTTAGATAATAAAGTGTGATTTCACTGGTGCTAACACGATTTGCTTTCGTTTGCGGACGTTTTAGAACTCGGAATTCTTGTAAGGTGAATGTACGCGATCGCAATTTTTTTTTGTACTCGGCTTGCGTGTTGCAGTTTTTTTATAAATATTTTTTATACTCTAAACTGTATACACTCCTCTCGTGGCGCCAAACTGATTTTATTGCGTTTTATTTTTTTTATTGCTCGGACATATGAAAAAAGTGTATTTTTGCGACTGTTTTTTGCATGTACTCTCTTAGCGTGCACGCCCTTCATTGCTGGATGGGGTCAAGGGTCCTGTCAAGCTGCTTCATGCGGCTTTTTTTGCCCCTTTGGTGTACCTTTGTTCACGTCGATTTAACTGTTAGTTGAATAAACTTTGAGTTTATTTGATTTGACGTTGAGGACGTGCTCAGCAACAGGAGACAGCCTTTAGAATTGGGCGCAAAGCGTTAGCAGTGAACACTTGCATGCAGTATGGTCTGGAGTACGTGCTCGATGTGTTCTACGTTGTGTCTCAACATAGTTTGGTGCGACATTAGGCGGAATTCGCAGACAAACAGAAAAACGTCGCTGTTCTAGATTCAAACAAATCACCCGAATCTCCCGCGTTGGCACCTGTTCAGGGCGCAGGACACACGCAGGCTCTATCGCATTCTTCCGAACGACGGACACTGAAGGTGAACGTTGATGACGATTGTCCTGAATCGCCGATGTGATGCAAAGATGGCAGGGTACCTAAATTGAAATGTTTAATCTTTAAATAAAGAGACACTCTAAATACGTTTAAAACAAGATATGAACCGAACCGACAAAACTTGTCCTCTCCACTCACGTGTGCTAGCTAAATATATGAATATTCCTCTCAGATCTTTCCATAGACTCGCACGAAGCACCCACCTCTCTTTATATTGTCAAAGCTCCCCGGAGTGGTTTATTGCCGTGACAGGTTTGCTAGCGAAAGTCAAGACGCGTGTTACCACTGTGGAGCCCAGCTACAGTCATAACTATATCTGTATAACTATATACAGTGATTGTTAAGACTACTATAAAATACAGATATAAATATTAACACACCTAAAATCATCAACATGGTTCAGTGTGGCATCTGTCGAATGCGCTGTATCGGACAAACAGGAACCACCATTTGAAAGCACTTTTCTAATCACCGATTTAATGCTACAGCACCCCTGAACTTGCGCCTATAAAACGTATATGCATCCCGGAACACACATTCGACGAAATAAATGTATATAGGCGAAACACAGGTTTCTCACACAAAACGCGACCTTGAAACCATACTTTTAAACCATTGCATATCGTTACTGTAGGTTGCCACGCATGGTGGGTAATATCTGAAATGAATGCTGATTTCTTTCACTTTTCAAATTATATAACAATAATTATTTCTCTGCACTCCCCGCACGGGGCACCTTGAGGACCCTTGGTGACGATATTGCCGAAACCGCTGACCCCGAGCCTTCCAACATGAGCCGTGATCTACCGTGGGGATGTGTTTGAAGGTGAAAGGTGAGAAACCATGAACTGTGGCCGTCGGAGCCCCCGTCAAGCTCAGACGGATGGGCTCCCTGTCTGTTTACGAGGCAGGGAGCTCAGGGACCTCTTCAGCTGTCAGGGTAAGGCTGATAAAGTAAGTAACCCCTTTGACCTGCACTTATGCTATGCCATTGGGATAATCCAACCCCCCCTCAACGTGATCGGCCCCCGAAAAGGAGCCGCACTGAAGTCTTCTTTCCTGGCTTGAGAGAGTTCACATTTCCAAAACCTCAATATCTTACGCTTTCAATAACGAAATTCCTTCACCAGTCAAAGCCTGTCACTGCAAAGTGTGTTTTTCTCATATCCAAGTTCATTGAGGGCAAGGTAGGGAAATCCTAGAAAGCCAAGAAACTCAAGACAGTGAAAATCCTGATCGAACCTAACAAGATGCAATCTATCAACCTCCTCAAACAAAGCCGCATGGTAGTAGAGACATGAAGATCACGTCCAACCGCATGCTGAACTGCTCCCAGGGCGTAATCTCCGATCTTGACCTGATCAACAAGCAGATACAGATCTGCTCTGGGGCTTCGAGATCAGGGCGTGACTGCTGTGCGATGGATTATCATGCGTCGAAATGAAACCAAAATTCGTACAAAACACCTGATATTGACATTTTACTGCTCAACACTCCCTGAGTCGGTCAATTCCAGCTTCATGTGATCTCCAGACCGACAGTACAGATGAAACCCGCGGCGCTGCATGATATGCCAGTGGTTTGGGAGCGGGACAAACTCTTGCCTCGGCAAAACGACCTGTGCCAAATGCGCCGCCTAGGACCACCCGAGAGATAATTGTAACTCCACCACCTTCACTTGTGTCAACTGCGGGGGACGGCAAGCGGCGTACTCCAGCTTATGTGAGAAATTCCAACAAAAAAACAAATAATCAATGTGAAAGTAACAGAGAACACCAGGTTCTCAGACGCGCGGAAAAGGTTCCCCACTTTCCCTCTGGAAAGGTACGCTGACGCTGCGTCTGGTTTCGGTGGGGACCCAGTACCACGAGTCGGATTTGGTCTCACCCGCGCCCCCCACCGGGCTGTCTCGGGCAGCCCAAGCCGCCTCCGCACCACTCGCTGAGCCTGCAGCGGCTGTTGTAGAAACCACGTCGGTTGGGGATGCCGCTGCAGCCGCTGCCTCCTGGCCACTGGCCTAAAGCATACGCGAGGGCGCGTAGGAGATGGCGACAGAGGCAGCCGTAGCGGCCCCCTCCTCCACGTAACTGTCTGTGCCATCTGTGGTGCTCCCCGGACCCTCGGCACCGGCACTGGTACCATTAAGGCAACTGCAAGAGTTTTCTGAGATAACTTCGGGTTGAGAATTAAAAATAATAAATTGATGTTTGGAGGAGGTCATGGTTAAGATGTTTTCCCGACACCATGTCGCTAAATTATTACTATCAGCTTTATTATTCAAAATTACCGATTCCTAATTCATATCAGTTTTAAAGACAGTGGTATCGTCAGCATATTGTACAACACATGAAAATCTAAAAAATGTTGCAAGATCAAAAAAGCACCCAGAAGAGTTACCTGTGGTACACCAACCTTCGTTTTTTTTTAATTTTGAGTAACTACCACAGGTGCAAACAGTTTGTTTCTTATCGAATATACCACTTATTATTAGGGTTAGAGCAGGGCTGGTAATTCAAATTTTATTTATTTTTCTACATTGTGAGATGGTTCAGAGAGTCCAAAACCTTAAACTGGTCAATAAACAGTGCACCAACCATATAACCCACAACAATGGCTTTTAAATATTTATCAGTTGAATATTAAGGCAAGTTTATTATAATACAAAGTTCTCAACCCGAACTGATTCGGCGATGGTATGATAATTAATAATATAACTTGTTAGCGACAAAACAAGCATCTTTTCAATGTCTTGCTCAAGAAATGTAATACGGCTATTGTGCGGTAATTTGATATGTGAAGTACGTCCCCCTTATATAAACACTGGTGTTAGCTTGGCGTTTTTCAAAACAAATTGGGATAGACCATTCTTAAATATAGGATTTACCTTGGGGGCGAATGCTCCAGAGACGAGATGCGCAGTCAACTTTATAATGAAGGCCTAAAGTAGTCTATTCCCGGACCCACGTCATTCAAATTGTCAATAAACATATACACTTCTGCAGGCAAAGTCGGTAAACAAAAAAAAAACTGTGACGAAAACGTTAAAAATACGTGTTGAGCAATTCAATAGAACCTCTTGGGTGGAAGTGCAAGAATCTAGAAAAGCGTTTGCGATGACAGATGGGCTGTCGAATGTACTGTTGTCTGAATTTTTTTTTGTTACGGAAGGATACACCGATGTTTTATCTTAAACGCCGTATTTTCGGCTCGTGGTTGGGGTCAGTACTAACCATATCTCCGAGGCAGCTATATTCTCTTACTTCTTGCAGCTTATTGTGTTCAAAAAAAGAGATTATTGTTTCTATACATGTTCCTTATTATCTTCGATATATTCCTAATGGTATTTAGCCTGACGCTTGTACTTTGTGTTTGTGGTTTGCAAAGAACCTTGCATGGTCTTCTCCCATCTCCTTCAGCAAGAATATGTTGCCTGCAAACCTCGCAGTGCTAAAGTGTTCTCCATTTATCCCTAATTCGATGTTTTCGCAGTCATGCATTTTGAATACCTTCTCGAGACAGGCTATGAACAGTTTCGGGGAAATGGTATCTCCCTGTCTTACACACTTATGATCGGGGATTTATCGCTTTGTTTGAGAAGGGTTACTTTCTCGTAGATATCAATATATGTCGTCTAGCAGGTATATGTAGGCCTCTTCTCTTCGTTGGTGTTCTAAACATTTTAGCACGGCTGCGGCGTGTACCAAAATAAAGTGTTTCTCATGATCTCTAAATTCAATGTAAACTGCTAGAGTGCATAAAGCAAATTTTGTGGTCGTTTATTTGACAACATGTACATCATCCATTGTAGAGTACGTTTTAATAAACCCAGCCTGCTATGTCGATTGTTGGGAATCTAGCTTGAAACCACTGCAGTAAACTATAGTTTTGGCACACAGCTTGTAAATAACTGAGAGTAGGCTGGTGGGCCAGAAATTCTTAAGGCCTTTTGTATCTTCCCGTTTTTTCATCAGACTATTTTACATTTTTTCCAGGCTACGGGCACTTTTTATATCCTTAAGCTTTGCGAAAATAGTGAAAGATGGTTTCCACAGCAGTATCGTCTCCGAAAGACGAAAAATATGCTTTCGCCAGCTGCTACGTTTCCTGCGCTCTCGAATATTACTTAACACTTCGTTAGTCAATAGTGGGGCTCCGCAAGTTAGGCTTGTAACCTGCGTTTCCACTGGTCTAACGGCGATGGTATACAGCAAGTTGTGAAATCGTTCTTCAACGGTTATTATATCGTTAATTTTTGGCGTAACATTACACTGCTTCCATTTTACTGTTTATTCTGTTTTTGCATAGGCTAGCGTCCTCTGAGTTGATTTTAAGCTGCCTCCTAGTTGCAGCGTGTCCTTGAAGCTGGCCATGTTTTATGAACAAGTTTTTTTTTACGTTTTTTTTTCTATTGAAAAGCTCTGCTAAATAATCTAGATACACTGTACTACACGCTTTCATGTTCTTACTCTCCGCAAATTGAATCTTATTTTCTTCATTAGATTTTACGTTCTTCCTACTTGCTGCTTCTTCCAAAGCTTCTGCAGATTGAGTGATTGTCATTGTTAGGTTAGACTATCCTCCTTCTCTGGTACAAGGCAAAATTTTGATTTCAACAGTTTATTTAAAATCCCCGTCCAGGCTCTGATGCACTTCATGCTGCATTTCTAACTTCTAACAGGTTTACTTATATTTCTTTTGATACTCAGCCTTTCTTTCAACTACCCATCATATGATCGCTGCTCAGAGTCTTACTTAGAACCTTCACAAACTCACGATTCTTGGGCTGTCACTAATAATTAAGAAAATTCTGCTTTTGATTGCATCTGGACATTGCAAAGTGCATTTCCTATCGCTCTGTTCATAGAGGGTTTATGTTGATCACAACGGCTGCTACTCTTTTGGTACTGCTGGATAATTCTTTTACCTAACCTGCTTTTGCCTATGCATTAGGAATCATTCATCATGTTTTTTTCTTTTCTCGGAACCATCAGTACCACCAATTATTCCCGGTAGGCAGCTTCATGTAGCCCTTTCCTGTACATCATACTTCGCTTAACTATTTGATATACCAGTAATCACCGAGAACTCTTCTAGTAGTGCAGCAGAGGTTTCTTTGGTAGAGATGGTTCATGCGTTCATCATTCACTGGTCACCAGTTCCAAAGTAGGCTGGTCTAGACATCAGCTGCTGGAGACTGAGGGCAGAAACGTGGTTTGGCCAGGTATAGAAGGTGTTGGCCAAGTACTACACCTGGGAGGCCAGAACCTTTTGTGGTGAGGCAGTGCTGTTTTTGTAACAATGAGCCTTGTCCGCATGATTGAACCTATTTCAGTCTCAAAGGTTTCAGAGAGTTTTACTTCTGAAACAGGCATCACTCTATACCTGCGTAGGTTGCACTCGTAGATCAGAAAAAAGAAGAAAATGAAGTGAGAGAATTAGGGTGACAATAAAATAGAGAGAGAAGCGTCTCCCATATGATGATGCGCGATGCACTGCAGTAAGCGCGTGCCAGCGTTCGTTAGTTATTCTAATTACATGCGCAGTTTCCAAGAATAAGCGGAGACACTAGTGTACATACAGAGATGCGATGACCCCTCTGGGTTGGGTAACTGAGGCGTTCTTTTCCAAATGAAATACTAAGCAAACGATTCAGAGCCATACCAAGTACACTGTTTCCTTGCCAGTGATTCCGTTGCTAGGCCTCAAAAATCCGCCATAAAGCAAAGCGAAATCCACCAGATTTGTATAGAACGTAAAAAAATATAAGCAAAGGCCTATTTTATCTTAAACGCAGAAAAATTCCATAGAATAACACCCTTATTCGTAAAAGCTCTGCAAAACTTAGTCTTTCAAAGAATAACTATAATACTAAAATTTCCTGTGCTGCTGTTCTCGTCATTTTTCAGCCTTTCACAGATATATATATTATTGTAAATATTACCTATTTTCACACTGGTGAAAAAAAAGAGGTCACAGGGCACCGAAAATGCCATTCGCAACCGGTGCCGTCTTCTGGTGCCACCTCCTCAAAACCACTAGAAGGTGGTGAAGGACGAGAATGGTTACTTGATTGCACATACACTGCGCATGTCCAGATTGCACTAACAACCGCCAAAATAATTTTTTATGAAAACACGTCTTTTTTGTCGCTTGAGCACACGCTAACGACGATGATGCAGTTTATTTCTTCAGGCTTCGCCTTGTTTCTAAGATTGCATTTTACCAGGTTAAGCTTAATAAACGTCTCATCTTTGGCATTTGAGTACGGCAGCACCATCATCGACAAGGCAAATTGGGCAAACGTGGTGAACGGTGCTTCGCCCCAGTTGTCCTTATTGAATTGAACTTGACACCAGAACGACTGCGTGGAGGACGTTTGTTCCCAGTCAAGGTAGGTGGCTTTGCTCCACTTGCTTTGAATTTTTCGATTGTTTCAGCGGGCACAGTCATTGCTTTCAGCAGAGCAATCAATGGCTTCTTTTGTACGAAGAAATTGTTTTGGACCGATAAAATGAAGTCTTCTAGAGAACTTTGATATCATCGGGTGGTCGCTGTCTCATTTGATCTACAAGCGTTGTAGTAAAACTTATGCAGCTTTCTTGCAACACAGCTTCATCTGCGGCAGAGAACCCGTCTGTCTCCGCAGCATTGATGTTGTGAACGTATATCTCAAACAGGTATCCAAGATATGGCTTGCGGTTCAAATGGTCATCACGTCTGGACGTCAGAACGCCCATCTGCTTTGCTGAATTAAACTTTTTGAACGAAGCTCAATAACAAAGGCAACAGGTTTTCCAGCAGTTTTGTTTGATCCATATCTTTTCCCTCAAATGCCTTGTTAACCCTCGCAACAACAGTTTCGGAATCGGTCTCAAAAAAGCAAGTACCCCAGATTGACAGGGTTTTTGAACGTACCATTAAGTACCTCTGCCGCATATCGCTTTGTATGCGCCTCTGATTCTCGGAGTGCATCTTCAACTGTTTCTACTGGTCTACAGTCCTGGATACGTCTGCTTCGAGGGATATAAACCGCGTCCTGCAGGATTGCACGATCTCCAGTGATTCATCGCCGTAATTCGCTAGATCACAGAGCTTTTTATACGTAAATTCACAAGCAGGGGATTTCGGGAACCAGTTGTACGTTTCGATAACTAGTTATGGAAAGTTTCCCGGTAATGCTTCCACAAGCAGCCGACGTGGGCAGCTATAAAGTGGGAGACGCAGCGGATCAGTACAAGGTTGTGAGCCTAAGCCTACAACTTCTGATGAGCGCCATTATTATTTGGTCATTATTCGTCGTAATTCGTCAATATTATTCTCCCGCCGCCTGTTTTAAAAGTCAACTCAAAAGGTGGAAAGCCATTCGCGCTCGCCGGGATCCCAGGACCGCACCCAGTCTCCACCGCTGGGAGGAAATAATCCACGTGTACACAGAAAAATGCTGCGGTATGTACGTCGGGCCTGTTTTCATTTTCCTTTTCCGTAGCAAGATAAATGACCTCGCCGCGTAGAAATGCTAACTTCGAAGCATCCAGAGCAGCGCTAATCCCCTGCAGTTTATTTACGCCACCGTGAAGTTACGCGTATACACGACCGCGGCAGCACCGTGTGGTGCAGCGGTGGCGAAGCGAAAGAGCATCCCGACAAGTCTCACCGCATAAAAAAAAACCGTGCAATCATGCAATTGCAAATTGGGGTTTTGCGTGTGGCCTCACCCCGGCGACCATTGCCAGTAACGCGCTCCCTGACAAGAGCAGGATTGGCCACCCTGGTGTAGTAACGGCCACAACCTGCCATGGACACGCCATTAACCCACGGCCCCCAGTCTCCAGTGGCTGCGAAGCAACTGAACACGGTGGAGGTCAGACCTGTGACGCAGCAGAGGGTGCTTAGAATACTTTGACCCAGACAGGCCGTCATTGGAATCTGAACCTGGCAACGTTTAACACGAGAACCTTATTTAGTGAACCGATTCCAGTCGTGTTGTTCGAGAAATAAAAGGGCATTAAATGGAATATCATAGGGATTAGTGAGGCTAGGAGGACAGGCGAAGCCTTTACGGTGTTGAAAAATGGACACGTCCTGTTTTATCGTGGTCTTGTGGACAGAATAGAACTGGAAGTGGGATTTCTAGTCAATAAAAGCTGAGCTTGGAGCAGAGACGTTATAGCATTATAACTATAGCATTAACGAAAGGGCAGCAGGTCTGGTAATAAAGCTTCATAAGAGGTACCAGCTCAAGTTGGTATAGGACTATGCCTCCACCTCTAGCAACGACGACCAGGTAGTCAAACGCTTCTATGTAGATGTAGAATCTGCAATGGATAAAGTAAAAGTACAGTATACCGAAGTTCTGGGTGACTTCAATACTAACGTAGGCGGGAATCAGGCTGAAGACAAGGTAGTTGGGAACTATGGTCTGGGCAGTAAAAATAGCAGGGGGGAACTACTAGATGAGTTTTCAAAACGGAATAACATACGCATAATGAATAACTTTTGTAAACGGGAGAGCAGGAAGTGGACGTGGAGTAGCCCGAATGGGGACCATAAAAATTAAATACACTTCATATTATGCGATAACCCTGGCGTCGTGAAGGATATCGAAGGGCTCGGAAGGGTAAGGTGTAGTGACCATCGTAAGGTAAGATCTCGAATTAAGCTACATTTTAGGAGGGACCGTAGCAAGCTAGTAATAAAGAAGCCGAATAATGAGCGAACAGTAACGCGTCAAGTAAAAGAATTCAGGATCACACTGCAGAACCGATATTCAGCTCTTACCGAAAAAGCCGAGCTTATGAGACAGGAAGCCAGCGACAACCTTACACGGATTATCACGGAGTTTACAGTAGAAATAGGGGGTAGAATGGCTAGACAGGATACTGGTAAACTTTCCCAGGCTACGAAAGATCTAATTTGAAACGGCAACCCATGACAACCTCCACTCCAGCTGACAGAATACAACCAGTGGGGCTTTCGAAGTTACTCAATGAGCGTATGGCAGCTGACATAAAGAAGTATAATATGGAGAGAATCGAATAGGCTGCAAAAGAACGGATGTAGCCTGAAAGCAGTGAAGAGACGTCTTGGCGTGGGGAAACATCAGACGTATGCTCCTAAAGATAAGCAACGCAATGTCATCACAAAAAGGGATAAAATAGTCACAGTGACCGAGGAGTTTTATAGGTATCTTTACCGTAGCCGGGACATCCAGGATAATGTCGAACGAGAAAGTAGTTCAGAGCAGATAGACATCCCACCGGTAACGACCGAAGATGTAAGGAGGGCTTTGAGAGAAATGAAATGCGGCAAAGCACCTGGCGCGGATCACATCACAGCAGACCTCTTGAAGGATGGCGGAGAAATTGTACTTGATAAACTGGCTATCCTATATACGCAAGGCCTAATGACCGCAAGTGTACCGGAACGCTGGAATAACGCGAACATTATCCTATTCTATAAGAAAGGGAACATGAGGCACTTGAAAAATTACAGGCCGATCAGCTTACTTTCAGTCGTCATCAAGGTACTTACCAAGGTAATCACTAACACAATTTCTGTAGCCTTAAATTTCAGTCAACCTAAAGAACAAGCAGGGTTCCGTAAAGGGTATTCAATAATGGACATTATTCACACGCTCAATCAGGTGGTAGAAAAGTGTGCTGAGTATACTGAACCCCTATATATATCCTTCATAGATTATGAGAAAGCATGTGACTCGGACGAAACCTTAGCAGTCATTCAGGCACTATGGAACCAGGGAGTCTGGGGGCAATATGTAAAAATACTAGAGTATATCTACAATGAGTCCACAGTTGACATCATCCTTCATAAGGACAGCAGTAATACCTATAAGGAAGGGAGTCAGACACGAAGACACAATCTCTCCAATGTTATTCACAGCGTGTTTACAAGATGAATGTAGAACGTTGGATTGGGAACAGATGGGAGTAAGAGTAATGAAGAAATGACAATACCTCAGTAACCTCAGATTTGCTGATGACGTTAATGGAGAAATAGGGAATACCTCAGTAACCTCAGATTTGCTGATGAGGTTGCCTTGTTAAGTAACTCGCGGGTCGAATTGCCAAGCATGCTTTACGCACTGGACGAACAAAGTAGAACCGTAGGCCCGAAAATTAATATGCAGAAAACTAAAGTAAGGATCAACAAACTCGGGACAGGGCAGCAGTTTGGGATAGGGGCGAGCTGGTGGAAGTGGTATAAGAATATATCTATTTAGGTAAAGTAGTGACCCCGGATCATAATCATCAGGTAGAGATAACTAGAAGGATCCAAATGGGTTGGAGTGCATACGGCGGACATTCTGAGATAATGAGTAGCAGCCTGCCATTGTCCCTGAAGAAGAAAGTGTATGACAGCTACATCTTACCGGTACTCACCTACGGGGCGGAAACTTGGAGACTCACAAAAAGGGTTCCACTTAAATTGAGAACGACTCAGCGGGCGATGCAGCGGAATCTGATTGGTGTAACATAGAGGGACAAGAAGAGGGCGGAGTGGGTCAGGGAATAAACGCGTGTTAAGGACATACTACTAGAAATAAACAAGAAATTTAATTGGGCCGGGCATGTAATGCGAAGGCAAGATAACCGTATGTCATTAGGTGTAACAGAGTATATTCCTAGAGAAGGGAAGCGTTGCAGGGGGCGCAGAAAGCTAGAGGGGCAGATGAGATCAAGAAGTTTGCATGGATAAATTGGTCACAGTTGGCACAGGACCGGGGTAACTGGAGAACAATCGGAGAGGCCTTTGCTCTGCAGTGGGCGTAGATAGGCCGGTGAATGATTATGATGACTATTATTCCCCATCATAACGCTCGCATTATGTATCCATAAGCTTCTCATCAATTCCAGATTAAGACACTACCCTATAAGTGAATTTCAGAGCCTCAACAATTTCAAGTGCAGTGCACACTTCCAAGCGGTAGCGGTTCAGGTATGGAGTTGCAATCGTCGACTTGGTGACACTGATACATAGTAGAAACGCACGTAATTTCGTCACACGGACATTGGTGGACTTATCGATGATCAAGCTGCAATAGCGATGCCCATTGTCGTGTGCCAGATCCGCGTTGAAGTGTGTGGTAAGAACGTTCTTAATCACTGTATCTTGCCTTGAGCGGCCCGGTTGGATACACTCTTGCAAAATTTGCTGTCAGGAAATGACTACTTATATAGTTGGCAAAAGTAATCACTGATCAACTTTTCGAAGATACAAAGAGCCGTCCTGCTCTCACCGGAAATCTCTGCTTGGACTTGCCTTTTGTAGTTAGGCCCAGTTGTTTGTGGGTAGAAGAACTGCGACCAAATTCCCTACGGTTCTTGCTGTTTGCAACCGCATTGAATTTCGAATATCTGCTGCCAAATCACAGCCGCACTCCTTGAACGCCGCAACCCCTTTTCTTTTACCAGATGCTTTGCATTGCTACCACTTACTGAGCTAAGGATCCTACAACGACTCTGTTATAACCTTCCTCGCATATACTGATTTCGGCATCCCTCAAGTTGAAGTAGAGTCAGATTACCCAGAGAAAAAACATCACCGTTTTTTGACACAAAGCTGTCGGACGTAGTTCCCTTTTTCACTGAAACTTCGAACGCAAAATACAAAATCAAAAAGGTGTGGCCGCATCGCGAATCGCCTCGTTTCCCACCGCAACTTCAGGTGACCCCTGCCGAGTCGACCGCTTGAGTGCATCGCAGCTTGTCCGCTTTGTCTTGCCTAAAAAGAGAGCACCACTTTCAGGCCTCACCGACTTCCTCGGCTGACACGGGCATAGAAAGTGACCAGTAGCTCTCCTACTGTGCTGAAGTTAAGCAATACAGGATACAGAAAGTGTTCTTGCAGGAGTTTTTTTTGTGCACTGCGTGAAACAATCCTCGAAACTTCGTCATGCATGAAAAAGGCCAGTCAAAATCGCGTAGCCTCTAAAATAATTTTTTCGTGTCATAAGAAAATAATGACCTTCATGTTTCTTCGAAAATCTACAATATTGTCCTTACTGCTCTCCGTAGACAAACAATTGACAAAAAGATTTAGAAATGCAGGGAAACTCTCCCAACTGAAGTAATGTCAGGCCTCAAGACAGCATCAACGCGTCGAGACGTTTCAGCGCTCGTTTCACTGTTGGAGACTCATCATTCGCGGTTGCGTTAAAGGTCAAATCTGTATGCTTCCGCATATTTAAATTCAATTCTGCGGTGGCTCTGGTAGAAAACAAAGTTGCACAATCCTGCGGATGACCGACAAATAAGTTCCACTACTGACTCTAATGACCTGCAAAGCTATACGATCGGCCAGCCACAAGCAAATGCAACGCGCCACACACCCGAGTGCAGTCCAGCACGGTATCTAGCCAGGCGGATACAAAATAGGTAGGCTAAGCGTCCAACATTAGCCATAGCCTAGGTTCTCTGCAGTAAAACATGGCTCGCGCAACTTGGAACACATGCTGTCGTAGAAGACAACCGCTTATATTATTTTCTCGCAGAGGTTTCTTTATGCAGACACATTTTCCACAATCACTTCAGCCATAGATGTGGCCTCAATCCTCCATTTCGATATCGCTGACTACGTTGCTTCTGAAAAGAGCCCACCACGATTTCCTGATGTAAGAATCAGGAATCAGAAATACGCGCAGAAAAAAATGACTATAACTTCCTTCTTCAAGCCGTAGAGTACAATCGCAACACAAAACGTATACATCGCATATGTTCTCAGTAAGCTGGTTGTCGCTGGACGACGCGACGGTGATTCGGAAGCGAGCCTCGCCATATCTGAAGTACTTCACTCTTCAAATATACCCCACTAACGCCACATAAATGGTACGATGCTAGTAGTCGTGGATAAACACAATTTTTTTAACAATGCTGTTCGCAGGCGACACCGCGCATGGCTTCTTACAGCGAGGTATACCACAGAACCCGCAGAATGGTACACGGACGCCGCGAGCTACCGCATCCGACATGCACATGCGGCTGTGGTAGTGAGGGCAACAGCAACATTTCATACCGTCTCTAAAAGTACAGCTGAAGGAGCAGCAATCGCATTAGCGGTGGTGCACGCCCCGACGTCCAACATGACACTGCTCACAGACTCACAAACAGCCTGCCGGTGGTTTTCAATGGGGAACATCACCGGCCTTGCCGCTTCCATCCCACAACAACGACGAGAACTGCCAGAAACCCGCATGTACCCGCATTGAATGAATTCCAGCGCTTACTTCATGAACTGGGAATGAGGTGGCGCATGCCACTGCCCGCGACCTTACCCACCGGGCATTCCCAGAAGGGGAAGAAGACGACCCACTTAGCAGCCCTCCCGTCCTGCGCTAACTCTCACAGAACTTCTTTGACATCCTTAATCACTACAGAGCTTACCGCAGGGCTCAAAAGCCCCCACATCCATCCCTAGGTGTGGCCGACGCACTCATTTGGCGACGACTCCTGACTGAGATTTACCACTACCACACTTCTCTCCATTGAATTTCCCCAACCGCATACCCCCGACAGCGCATACGGCCCCGGCACCCCAAATACAACCGCTCATTTGTTTTGAATGTGCCCAGCCAACCCCCACCCCCGCTACCACACAACCTTGAGCAGTAATCGAGGTTGCAGTATAGTGACCCGCTCGCGGATAAGGAGTTTTTTGTCACACGTGGACTGGATGCCGCAGCACAGCGGGGACTACCGGGCTAGGATGTCCACCCACCGCCTATGGTAGCACTAAATGCGATAATAAAAAAACGTTTTCCACTGCACTCCCCATGAGCTGGAGTTATAAGATGTCGCCGGGTACAGTGTTGTCATTTGATCAGCTACTTACGTTTGGCAGACTATCTTCACTTGCAGTTTTGACTGGTTCTCGTTTTCCAAAAAAACAGTGGATTCTTTTTGGCAGGTTTTTTTGATAATTTGTGCCTTTGCAAGATCTACATTGAATGCAATGTGCGCCAAAATTTGAATTGGTTATTGTTTTTTGTATAGGTTTGAGTTTTGTTCTTTTCTACGGGTTTTTTGATAAGTAGAAACGTTCTATGGCTGTGATATTCACTTTTTGTCAAAAAAATTTTAAGAGGTCCTGTCGGCCCTTTCCAGCGTAAAGTACTCTTTCTGCAGGGCTGCTATGGAACCTCGGAGCTTGGCGAACGAGACAGAGATGCGCACCCAACCAATTGCAACAAAAACATTCGCAGGAAACAGTTGCGAAGTTTTTCTTTTGACAATTTTCCAATTTTCCCATTGCACATTTTGAAGACTTACTGGTCGAAAAACATAACCTTGTTTTACCGCTGTCGAATGGTAACGGGATAAATTCTCTTGCGGAGTATTTCAATTTCAGACAGTAAATTTTAACAGAAATTTTATTTTTTCTTATTGCAGTGCAAGGTATGGGCATGTGTCAATTGTGTAGATGCCAATGCGACCTACGACCGCTTCGTCGTGCCTTTAGGGTGTTTCTTTAGGTATACTTTCTTATTTTTTGTTTCGACGTGTTTGTATTTTGGGGCTTTCTCACGTAAAAATGTATTTGTAGCAACTGCCCGCTAAGTAGGGCATTAAACAACAAATATACCTTCTGTTTGATGGTAACGACAAGCATTACTTACACATGTTTTGTGTTCTGGAATGCGTATAATCTGCAATACAAAAGCCCAAGAAATATTGAGATAATATGTATTTATTTATTTATTGATTGATGAATATTGCACTCACTATTAGGGATTTTCGCAGAGTGGGCACATGAATTACAAGATTGCTGTTATGCAAACTAACAATTTTTCAAAGCAGGAAGATAAAAAGGCACAGAAACAAAAGTATGCAGAAACCAACTCAAAATATACAAAAATTTTTAACGTTTGGGGGGACGGAGCCTAATTGGCATGTTAGTTGAAACACTGTTGTTGAGGCTAGAATAAAACCATGCTAAGGATGGCTGTAAAACTTCGGTGTTGGTCTGTTTATTCCACACGTTTATATTTCTTGGAAAGAGTGAATATTTAAAGCAGTTTTTACGGGTAGCAAAGGGTGTCGTTGTGCGCTCATGCTTTTGTCAAATTGCATACCTGGACGAAAACGAAAGAAATTCCGCAGTGTTTGCCTTGTAATATCTCTTTACCAGTTTATATAGACATTTTAGTCTAAATAATCCGTTTATTTCTGTAATGTTGGTAGATAAGCTCGAGTTCAAAGTTTGGTAATTTAATTGCGTCGTAAGCTGTTGTAAATAAAACGAATAGCGTTTTTATTGCACTCTGTAAGGTCCACTTATGTGATTAGCGGCCGGGCGCCCGGGCTGCGCGTGGGAACCCGCCGCTCTGTCTAGTGACGTAGCACTGCCAACACTGCGCGGCAACCGCTGCCAATTCATCACGGCGTGCACGGGAGACGGATTGTCTGGCCCACCGCATTCCACAAGGATAATCCCCCATTGAGAAATCAGACAGCGCCGCCGGATGCCGAGAACGTCTGCTAGACGAGCGGAGGTGGAGGGATTACCGCCGTCGGGACGGGCGTGCGCCGTGCATGAAACTATTGGTAAAGTGCACTGCGCCAGCGTCTATCGCGCTCATCCCTTGGGGTCGCACGAACCTGCTCGTCTGCGGGCGTGCCGTTGACCCGAAGGTGGCGGCGACCCATTGAATATTTCGTGGTGTGCTGAGTGAGAGCCGTCTACGAGAATTTGGGCACTCCCATACGCATGTACGAACGCCACAGGGGCGTTCCCGAGAGAGTGTGATCTCGAGGTTTTATATGGCCGAACTTGGCCGTTGGAAATTGTTCTCGTCTGAGTGCCGAGCTGGGAAGTTCCCAGCGGGAAAAGCAGTCTCGACCGTTAAAGCTAGGTTGGGATTTGCGAGCCCCCTAGTCGAGGTTAAGGTCACGTCGGAGCTTAAGGGTACAGCGCCGTACCGGGCAACTAGACGGATCTTGCTTTTGCACCGGACACTGCACTAATAAATGCGGAACTTGCTGACACGGGCAATACCCAAATTCTAATCGGTGGGCCGGAGAAGACTGGAGTCCCGCAGAAAGGTCTTGGGGCCCGCCACGCTCCCAATTGCGCTCGAAAGTAGCACGACAAGGCGAGCTTCGTGTCGGGCGCTCAGGAGCTCGCCCAGAAGAGAAAGGAGATAGAAGACGAGAAAGCATGTGACGAGACGGAGCGAAAAAGAGACGTAGTTGATGATCAGACTGAGGAAAAGCAGTAGTTAAAGGCGGATAAGGAAGCTGAGAAGGTAGATTGAGTTGAACATGTAGAAAATGGAAGAGGAAGTGAGAGAGACTGCGAGAAGACGGATGATGAGGAGCGAGAACGTTCGAAGAGGGTAGGAACGATACGGAGATGTCGCGTGGGTTTGGTGGTCTCCATGGTGAGAGTGTAACCGAGGAGTCCGATGGAGAACACAAAAACGCACGCGCGGACACTGCGAAACCAAGAATGAGAGCTCCCGAGGAGGTTGTGAAGGAGAGAGAAAAACCATGTGAGGAGGCAGCTACTGTTGAAACAGAGGAACGAGACGCAATTGGCGATCTCGCGAAACCGGTGTCTGAGATAGACCTTCGAACTTTAGTGTTGGTTGCGGACATTACCGAGATTTAGTCGGGAGCCGTGCTGGATGGGTTGACGCACTAAGTTCTGCGACCTGGAAGTGTGTCACAGGCCCTAGTTCTGAGTTTTGCTAGGAAGAGTGTTTAAGTTGTCTCGTTCGTGGCATTTATGCGCCCCGGAGACATGACCCAATTTCCTTTTACTCCCACTTAGTGCTGTTGGCAGTTTTTGTGGTGTTTCCGGTTTGCTGGTTTATTCCATCCCTGTTGACGGCTAGTGAATAGGTTGTGTTTTGTAGTTTAGGCGAGAGAGAGTTCGTATCAGCTGCACAAATAGAAGGGGGCTCATGGTTGGTTATACCTAGCTCCTTCCACGTGTTTTTTTGTTTGTTTGTTCAGCTGTTATTGCTGAAGGAGAGATGAAACGAGTGGCCCTTTTAAATTCTTTTCGGATTAATTGAACCAATAGGTGCACTAACCTTCTTAAAGCGGGGAGTTGTAAGGTCCACTTATGAGATTAGCGTCCGGGCGCCCGGGCTGCGCGTGGGAGCCAGCTGCTCTGTCTAGCGACGTAGCACTGCCAACACTGCGCGGCAACCACCGCCAATTCGTCACGGCGCGCATGGGAGACGGATTGTCTGGCCCACCGCATGCCAAAATTATAATCTCCCATTGAGAAAGCAGACAGCGCTGCCGGATTCCGGGAACGTCTGCTAGACGAGCGGAGGTGGAGGGTTTACCGGCGTCGGGACGAGCGCGCGCCTTGCAAGAAACTATTGTTAAAGTGCACTGCGCCAGCGTCTTTCGCGCTCATTCCTCGGGGTCGCACGAACCTGCTCGTCTGCGGGCATGCCATTGACCCGAAGTTGGCGGCGACCCATTGAAAATTCCGTGGCGTGCTGAGTGACAGCTGTCTGAGCGAATTTGGGCACTCCCATACGAGTGTACGAACGCTACAGGGGCGTTCCCGAGAGAGTGTGATCTCGAGGTTTTATAAGGCCGATCTTGGCCGTTGGAAATCGTTCTCGTCTGAGCGCCGAGCTGGGCAGTTCCCGGCGGGACAAGGAGTCTCGACCGGTAAAGCTAGGTTGGGATTTGCGAGCACCCTAGTCGAGGTTAAGATCGCATCGGAGGTTAAGGGTACAGTGCCGTACCGGGCAACAAGACGGATCTTGCAGCGAGACAGGGTCTCGGCCGTTGTTTCTCGAGCGGTTTGTGTACGCTCTGAGATTCTGCGCGTTTAGACGGCCGTACCTTGAGCTGTACAGTGAATGCATTTGGGTTGAGGTGAAAGTGAAAGGTACAAAAATCGTTCTCCTTGGCGTGTACTATTTACAACCGGCTCGAGAAAATTCTTTGTTCGCATCAGCTCTACAGCGTTTATGTGAAAAGCTAGAACCAGAAAAATATAATATTCTTCTCTTTGGCGACTTCAATGCCCCCGATTCTTGTTGGGACCCTGCACAAAATGTCGGAGGGAATTCGAAATCAGTCCATTTGTTTAATTTCTTTTCTTTCAATGACATCCAGCCAGCTTTTTTGCATCAAAACCCTGCTGAAATGTTCTAGACACTATTTACGAACTTCACCTCAGCCGTTGTTGAAAATCTCCCCGATCCTGTTTTGGCCGTTGATGCGTGGCCCCCTTCTTTTGCAGTTACAGCTCACGTATACGTGGCACGCGACAGGAGTGGGACCATTCCAAGGCACGACTTTGCTCGAGGCGATTACACGTCTCTTTACCAATCTCTTGACAATGCTGATTGGTCCTCTATGTACAACGCCCCCTGTGTTGATGCAGCCGTCCGTGAGCTAACCAAAATTGTGCGAAACGCTATGGACCAACATATCCCAAAGCAGCGAAATCGTTCCAGTAAGTTTCCCTTCTGGTTCAGTCACGAGCTGCGTGACGCGCTTCGAAAAAAAAATGTCATTTCTACCGCTTGTCTAAGGCTGACAATGACCTGTCTTCTCTGGCATACTTCAAGGAATGGCGGTCCTTAGCGAGGAAGTTACTTGCCCAGGACAAAAAGAACTTTAGTGACTACACCGAAACTTCTTTCCCCACTACAATCGCGAGCTCTGGCGGAATATTAAGTTCCGTACACGTCATGCACGCGATACCATAACCATTGAGGATGGCGACAAGTTTGTGTCTGACCCGGAAGGCCTATGCGAACTCCTTGCACGCCATTTTTCTTCTACCTACTGCACGTCGTCTGACAGCGGCAACGAACTGTGACTCCAGTTTCATAGGCCACTATTGCAAATCCCGAACATTACTGAGAGTTAGGTCGTGTGCGCTATCCGCAAACTCCCCTCTAAAAGTCGGCGGGCTGCGACAGCATTCCATGCTTCATTGTGAAAGGCTGTTGCGTCGTCTTTGCACCTCTGCTCTGCCACATCATACGCATGTCACTTCTAGAGCAACATTTTCCATCAGACTGGAAATTAGGCGCTATTTTTCCTTTGCACAATTCTGCAGAGCCATTGTCCCCGGAAACTACAAGCCTATCTCTCTATTGCCTTCCTTTTTTAAAGTTTTCTTAAAAGTCATGCATGGTTACCCTTCTAGCAGCAATGCGTTCATTAATTCATCCCAACCAACACGGTATTTTACACGATAGGTCAGTAGAATCAAATCTCGCACGTTTCCTAAACGACATGGGCCACCCAGTGCGCTCTCCTCAACAGATAGATACCGTAAATTTCGACTGGAGCAAGGCCTTCGATGCTGTTAATCACGAGCTACTGTTCCGCAAATTGTCCGCATACGGCTTATCCAGTGAGTTTTGTCAGTGGTTCGGCAGTTACTTAAAAGGCAGGTTTAATTGCGTCTGTTATAAAGGTATCACCTCCCGGCCTTTCGCCATGATATCAGGGGTACCTCAAGGGTCTCCACTGGGCCCTCTCCTCTTCAACATTTTTGTTAATGAAATCCACTCTGTCATTAGACACCGTTCGCTGTCACAGTATGCCGATGATATGCAGCTGTACAGCGCGGTTTCCTCACCGGATGATCTCGTCCTGCTGCAACATGACATCAATGCAGTTTCGGCATGGTGCGACAACAGCTACCTAAAGCGTAATCTCTCCAAAACAATTGTGATACCTTACACTCGTAAAACTGCCCCGCTCACTTTGCCGTACTCTTCGCTCGGTTTTGCCATAAAACGCGCCACTGTAGCGTGCAATTTGGGTGTATTGATGGACAGAAAAGTGCTCTTCAACTCGCACGTGTACCATCTGACGAACTCCTGTCTCCGAACACTTGGCATAATTTCCCGAGCCACCAGTGAATTCACGAACCCATCATGCTTCGCCTCTCTTTACCACGCCCTAATTTTGCCTAAGCTAGACTTTGCAAGCGCAATCTGGAATTGTTTAAGTTCTTCGTCGTCTCTTCGACTAGAAAGGATTCAGAAGCCCTTCACCAGAACCGTATTTTATCGATACTCGCCAGCGAGCAATTACCTGCACGTTGAGTTTCTCAAGCTCCTGAACCTTGATGAGCTATGTATCAGGCGTTCCAGCCGTGACCTGATTTTTTTTTCAAGTGCATTCATTTTAAGTTTGACTGCCCTTGCCTTCTTTGCTCTCTTCTCCTGCGAGTGCCAAGCAGGCCACTGCCGCCGCATGGCTGCTTTCATGTTGATAAATTCTGAGCTTGGTACCAGCAAACCGATGCCAACATGCCTTTAACTGTCTTTTTTTATGTTCCATTGACATTTTTTGCAACGACATGGTTCTCTTTAAACGCTCTTTGAAAAATTTTCCATCTTGAATGTACATGTTCTATAGCGCGGTCGCACATGCACTTCTCCCTCTGTTCTTGTGTGTCGGAGCGAAGGGAATCATCAGGATTGTGCTTGTATTTGTCGTTTAGTGGACACACAATCTCCCTGCTCTTGTTGCTCAGAAACTGTCTCTGTCTCTTCAATAACTCTCCTTCCTTATGTATACATACCCATATAATTGTACTCTTACTTCCCTTTAAATATTCTGTCTTTTGCATGCCTTATATGTCTGTATTCTATGCATCACACGAGAAGGCCATTGCGCTGTTGGTGAGCATTTCAAATAAATAGGAGAGTCAGACGAAGTTCAGGAGCTCGAGTGATTTGTGCGCACTCGGAGCTAGGGTCTAGCGGAAGTTCGAAATTTTTCTTTTCATTACTCATGTACCCAGTTTTCCTACTGTAAATAGCTGTATATAAACTTCGGTTTCATTTATTCAACCCCAAAGCCTCAAGTTCGTCAATTCCACCGCCGTCTCCAAGAACTTCAACACCATCGCCCTGCCAGCCTCCTGCCAAATCAACCAGAGCCCGGGCGATTGGGTTCCTGATTAACACCGGACTTTACTCATCGGACTTTACACCGGATCTTTACTCACTCTTTCTTGCTTGTTATTATTAGTTTTGGGGAAAGGGTGTCATAGAATGGAAGCATAACCCAAAGTCGGTATAACTATTGTTTTATAAGCAAAAAGGTAGACGGAGGGGGTTGAAAGTTTCAATGCTCTTCTGAGGAAGAACAGTTTACACAATGCAGTGTTAGTTACCGTAGTAAAGTGTTTAGTCATATTCAGTTCATTTGTGATCCTTAACCCAAGATACTTGTAATATCGGACTTCGGAAAGTTCACTATGGGTAGTAGAGTACTCGTACTTTAATACATTGTTTATTATTATTTGCATGAACACTATTTTTCGAAGTTAAAAGCCATTTGCCATCCATCATATCTCAGAATGTCGGCCGTATGCACTCCACCCCATTCTGATCCTTCTAATTTCATCTGCTTCATGGTTGGGATCCGGGATCACAACTAAAGAACAATAAGGGTTCCGTAAAGGTAATTCAAAAATGGACCATATTCACGCGATCGGTCAGGTGATAGAGAAGTGGGCTAAGTACACTGAACACTTATATATACCATTCATAGATTATGAGAAAGAATTTGACTCGGTCGAAACCCTACCAGTCATTCAGGCATTACGGACCAGGGGGTAGATGGGATTATGTAAGTATACTAGAGGATATCTACAGTTGGTCTAAAGCTACCATCACCCTTCATAAGGAGAACAGTAACATACCTTTAAGGAAGGGCGTCAGACAAGGAGACACAATCTCTGTAATGTTATTTACAGCACGTTCACAGGAAGTATTCCGCACGTTGGATTGGGAACAGGTGGGAGTAAGGGTTAATGGAGAATACCTCAGCAACCTCAGATTTGCTGATGACATTGCCTTGCTAAGTAACCCGGGGGACGAATTGCAAAGCATGCTTTCCGCACTGGACAAACAGAGCAGAACAATGGGCAAGAAAATAATATGCACTAAACTAAAGAAATGATAAATAACCTCGGGACAGCACGGCGAGTTGAGCTAGGTGGCGAGGCAGTGGAAGTGGTACGCGAATATATCTACTTAGGGCAAGTTGTGACCCCGGATCTAAACCATGAGGCAGAGATAATTAGAAGGATCACAATGGGGTGTAGTGCATACGGCAGACATTCTCAGAAAATGAATAGCAGCCTACCATTTTTCCTGGAGAAAGAAGTGTATGACAGTTGAATCTTAGCGGTACTCACGTACGGAAAGAAACTTGGAGGCTCAGTAAGAGGGTTCAACTTAAACTGAGAACGACTCAGCGGGCAATGAGCCGGACCATTATAGATGTAACATTCAGGGACAAGATGAGAGTGGAGTGGGTCAAGGAACAAACTCGTGTTAAGGACATATTAGTAGAAATTAGGAAAGAAGAAATGGACGTGGGGAGGGCATATAATGCAAAGGCAAGGTAACCTTTGTTCATTAAGGGTAACAGAGTAGATCTCTAGAGAAGAAAAGCGTTGCCGGGGGCGGCAGAAAATTAGATGGGCAGATGAGACAAAGAAGTTTGCGGGGATAAATTGGTCACGTTAGCACAGGACCGGGGTAATAGGAGAATAATGGGAGAGGCATTTGGCCTGCAGTGGGCGTAGATATGCTGGTGGTGGTGGTGATGATGATGATAATGGTGATGATGAGTAAGGCAGTTATGAACTTCAAATGTATATCATTCGGTGGAGGACGGAAAAATTGAACGAAAAAATTTCTCGGGAGCCGTGCGGATTTTACGGTGTATAGGTCGTGATTTGTTCTGAAATTTTCGTTGGTGACTGTAGAGGTCACCACCCTTCAGCTATTTAGTTAGGCTGCCACGAGCGTGTGGCGCCCCTTGGTTTGTATATTATCTGCACCAAAGAAAGTGGGGGACTTCTTTTGTCAGCTGAGCAGCTGTCGTGCGCATCGGCTCTTACTGCGGTCCGGAGCCGCTCGTGCTCCCGCACGCTCGCGCGGCACCAACCCACGCGACATGGTGTCAGAAGTGGCCGCGTAACGCCCCCTGACCCCGCACTCTCCCCGACCGCACGGCAAGGCCCTCAAGGACGGAGCGCCGCCGACAATATTCAGCCTCAACCTCCAGCCGCCTGCACCGTTCGACTTCACGAACCCCGGAACCTGGCCAGCAAGTCTCAGCTGCTACGAGGACTACGCCATTGTTTCGGGACTGACTCAAGCGTCCGGCTTGAGTCAGTCCCGAAGGTACATGCAGGTACGCTCGTTGTTGTACTGCATGGGGCCGGAGACCCACCCACTGCTCGAGACGTTCTCGCTCAACGCCGCATCACTCGCCTCACTTCAAGCGGTTGCCGCTCTCTTCACCGACCAGTTTGTGCACCCGGCGAACGAACTCTACGAGTCGTCGCGTTTTCACCGACGTGTTCAGTTGCCCGACGAAAGCATCGACGCCTACTACGCCGAACTGTGTAGAATGGTGAAGCAGTGCAACTATCCGTCAGCTGATGTGGAGCAAAGGCTGGTGCGCGAGAGATTCGTAGTCCGCCTCCTCGACTGGCGCCTTTCGGACTAGCTTTGCCGGAACGCGACGTTGACTCTCAAAGAAGCAAGGATGCAGGACCGTCAATCAGAAGACGCCGACAAATGAAAAATGTTGCCCCAAAACCGTGCAGAGCACTCCCGCGAGCTACCCCTCGACGCCGTACGCGATAACAAGTTCGCCTCTCGCCGCCGCAACTACGATAAGCCGCCTTCGGCCCCGCGGAAAGCAGAGCGCTCCCGCCAGCCGTCAACATGTGAAATCTGCGGCCGCGCGCCACATCTACGTTCGAACCGCCCTGCACAAAATTCCGCCTGCAACTTCTGCAAAAAAAAGGGCATTGTGCTGAAGTGTGCCTCGCCAGGAAGGCAAAACACAAGCTCGGTTCTATTCACATACACGCTGTCGGGACGCCCGCTGTGGCAAAGTTCGTCGACGTCACCATTGAAAACTACACAGCGCAGTTCAAGGTCGATTTCGGAGCCGATGTGTCTGCCGTTCCGAACGACTTCCCCGCGTTGCCAGCCAAGCTCGACCAAGTCAACACCCGTCTTACCAGACCCGGCCGTCAGCCGCTGCGTGTGGTAGGTTCGTACATGGCAAGACTTCGGTGGCACGGCAAAATGAGCTCTCAGCGCTTGTACGTGATTCAGTCTCTCACTGTACCTCTTCTCGGACTGCCGGCGCTTTAAGCCATTGAAGTGTTAAAGTTTCGCGAGGAACTCCAGACTCCAAAAGCAACATTGCGCGCGGAGATCTTCCAAGGATTGGGCACCCTCAAGGACGAGTACACTATGTTACTTATGCCTGAAGCCGTACCCTTCTCCCTAAGCGCGCCTAGCAGGATTCCCATCCCGCTGCTCGAGGTCGTCCGCCACGAGCTTGACAAACTGGACGAAGGAGGCGTGATTCGCAGGGTCGACAATCCAACGCCGTGGTGCTCTGGTCTCGTTGCAGTCCGGAAAGCCGATGGTTCCTACCGGTTGTGCGTTGACTCAGCTGAACAAGGTTGTCCTTCGTGAACGCCACATTCTACCAACTGTAGAGCAAGTCCTTGGCCTCCTTGGCGACGCAAACGTTTTCTCAAAGCTGGATGCAACAGCCAGCTTCCACCAGGTTAAACTCTCTGTAGACTCCCAAGAGCTCACAACCTCCATCACCCCATTTGGCCGATACTGCTTCTGCCGGCTTCCCTTTGGCATCACCTCCGCGCCGGAGTACTTCCAAAAGCAAATGGCCACGATCCTGGAGGGCCAGGAAGGATTCGTCAATATGACAGACGACATTCTGGTCTTTGGGCGCACCCGCGAGGAGCACGATGCCAGACTGAGCCAGGTGCTGTCTCGCCTTGCAAAAGCAGGCATCACATGGAACCAAGACAACTGTCATTTCGGTGTCTCCGAGGTCTCTTTCCTAGGAGTAACCATTTCAACACAAGGCATCAGGCGAAGTCCTTACAAGGTCGAAGCAGTCAAAGCTATGGAGGCTCCAACCGACATCGCAGGTGTCCGACGACTGCTCGGAATGGTCAACCATCTTGCCCGGTTTTTGCCTTGCATCTCGGAGGTCACAGCTCCCATCACAGCACTTCTAAGCACGTGTGTAAGTTGGGTGTGGCAGCATGAAAAAATGCTGCATTCGAGAAAATCAAGACCGTTGCATGACCAAGTACAATCCGTCATACGCCACCAAAGTTTCGGCTGACGCAAGCTCATTTGGACTCGGCTAGGTCTTGCGGCAGACCCAGCCCTCTGAAGAGCGCCGCCCAGTTGCGTTTGCTTCGAGGTCAATGACAGAGACTGAGCAGCGCTACAGCCAGACAGAAAAAGAAGTGTTCTCAACGACATGGGCTATCCAACGGCTTGACGAATTCGTCCACGGTATCACCTTTGATGTCGATACAGATCACCTACCACTCGTTTCACTCTTCGGCAAGATGGAGCTGGACATGCTGCCGCCTCGCATACAGAGGCTCCGGTTAAAGACCATGCGATACCAGTTCCGGATGCTGCACGTGCCAGGAAAGCTGCTAGCTACGGCAGATACATTGTCACTCATCACCCAAAACGCGTCCCTCCCCCTTGACACCGTGGAATTGTTTGCAGCTGAAGTGGTCAGGGGCATGTCAGAAGCCTTGCCACTAAGACCACAGGACGTGCGACAGGCACAACGGTCAGATGGCGAGTGCACAGCCCTCACCTCCTTCTGCCAGAATGGTTGGCCACAGAAGTTCAAGCTGCCACTGCACCTCTCCCAGTATGCCTCAGCAGCAGATGAGCTCTGTGTCTGTGACGGTGTTCTACTGAAAGGCGCCAGGATAGTCATCCCATATTCCCTTCGGCCGCCTGTCTTGACGCTGTTACACCAAGGACACCAAGGCATTAATAGGACGAAAGCTCTTGCTCGAGAGTCCATTTGCTGGCCTGGCATTTCGGAAGACATTACTTCTCTGTTTACCAACTGCGAGCAGTGTGCTTCCACTCGGGTGAACTTTGCAGAACCCGTGATCTCCACGGTTCTACCTGGACGACCCTGGGAACTTGTCGGCATATACCTGTTCCACCTCCGCAGCCAGACATTCATCTTGGTGATAGACTACCCCTCCAGGCCCCCTGAAGTCGTAACCTTGAGGAGCACAACGGCTCAGGCAGTCATTGACGTCCTCAAAAGCATCTTTGCCCGCCCTGGGATTCCGCGAGAGGTCAGATCGGACAACGGTCCACCGTTCTCTTCGCACGCGTTTGCAGCGTTTGCGGCATCTTACGGCTTTGACCACGTCAATAGCAGCCCGCACTATGCACAATCGAACGGAGAGGCGGAGAGAATGGTGAGGATCATCAAGAGTTGATCCGCAAAGCAGCAGATCCTCATCTGGCCTTGCTCAGCTACCGGGACACCCTAGGAGTCGATGGCTTCAGCCCGGCCCAACTCTTGATGGGACGACAACTCCGAACGAAAGTTCCAAAACAGGACTCTCAGTTGTGTCTTTACTGGCCGTCGAGGAAAGAAGTGAGGAGCAAAGACGCAGCCTACACGCGGAAACCGACCACTGACTTTAACAGGCATCACGGAGCTCGAGATCTGCCATCGCTCCGAACAGGCCAGTGTGTCTGGTGCGACCCGACCAGGTCAAGGCTACTGTGCTGAGCCCAGCACGATGACCACGAAGCTATGTCTTGGAAACTGAGCAGGGTGGCATCCTACAATGCAATTGGCGTCACCTAGTGCCTTTTGCTCTTCCTGCGCCAAAGGTGGAACCATAGCTGTCTGAGGAGCAAGAGCCACAGCGGCGACTTCCCCTTCCGGAACCCGCAGTGCAAACACCCTGTTCCCTTGGACTGCCTCCTGCAGACAGTGACCGCAGTGGTGTGAGTGTGACGCGAACACGCAGTGGCCACCATGTTGTGCCTCCGGACCACCTGAACTTGTAACGTGCTGTGTCTGCCGTCCTCCCTCTTCCGTTTGGTCCTCAAGGGGAGAGATGTAGAGGTCGCCACCCTTCAGCCATTTTGTTAGGCTGCCACTAGCGTGTGGCGCCACTTTTTTTGTATATATTCTGCCCCGAATAAAGGGGGGGGGGTACTTCTTTTGTCAGCTGATCAGCTGTCGTGCGCATCGGCTCTTACTGCGGGCCGGGGCCGCTCGTGCTCCCGCACGCTCGCGCGGCCTCAACCCACGTGACATTGTCTTATCCACCGTTGCGAAATATGTATGGAGTAAATTTGGTACGTGGAGTTGCGTGGCCCTTGCTCAAAAATGCACCTGTGTGCTGCGTGATGTCAGTGCATATTAAGAGACTCAGCTCTCAGATTTAAAGGAGCCATGAAGAGAAAACACAAGTTTGGTTCATTAAAAAGATTGCCTCGTTAGAATCAAACTGACACCACTTTTACGTACACTTCGCTCAAATAAGCTACATAATTACGAAAAAAAGTGAATGCCCATGCCACTTGGTCACTTGGTCATTTCCACTTGGTCATTTCCCGCTTGGTCATGCCCATTCTACTTGGTCATTTCCCATGTCACTTGGTCATTTCCCGCAACAGAACCTATGATGTCACATGAGACAGCTTTGCGATTGGCGGAGGGTGGCAAAAGCAAACGCAAATTAGGCAGACTTGATGAGCCTGCTGAACGAGCTATTTGCGCTTACATTTAGGGCACATACCTTTTGAAGCCGTAAGAAAGGTGGGACAAACAGTGTAAGTTACGAAAGCACATGTAAACATAGAAGTACCGATGCGTACTGCTGTTGGTAATGCGCGCACTATGCTTGTTTAGCTGCACAGAACTGCGGAGCTTCAGGGTCGTCTCAGACGATACTGGCCGATTGCTGGCTCTACGGTGTCTTACGTGACCATATGCCGATCGAGCACTATGGTTCAGGCAACGATTTTCTCCAAGAACAAAAATAATTCAGGTTAAAGAAGGTCAAAAACAAACCAAAGGCACAAAACGGCATCCCACGGTATGGTGGCACTATCTTGGTTTAACGTAAACAAACGCGTCAACACCTCAATGCCAACGCTGCCGTACAGTGTGAAGACACACTTTGAATGGTCCCGTGCCGCTGCAATTGGTCAACGTGCTCAACAAGTCGTTCTTTTCGTTTCCCACGCGCCCCAGCAACGCGAAACAGATAAGATCATTCAAACTTCGCCAGTTAACCGCGTTGCGGCGATAATTGTAGCGCGGTTTTAATACAATGACTTGCTTCAGCGGCGAGCGAGCGACAGAAAATGGCGGCGCTAGCGTATACGCGTCTACACCCTGTACGGCGGAGGCGTGAATCAAGGGACCCTAGGCTGCAGGGCGCTCTGTGATGTCATTGCGTACCAAAAAACACACGATTTAGGGGAAAAATCAAACTTTTAACTTAAATTTAATAATTTCTTAGTGAACAAAGCGTCGTTTGCATTCGGACAAGCGCTGAGGGCACTATAAAACCCCAAATCTTTCGAATAACACAAACTTGTATTTTGTCTTCATTGCTCCTTTAAATGAATGAATTTATTGTTAGCTAGTCAGGGGCATAAGCTTCGATATTTTTGCCTAAACACCGTCTGTAAGTACAAGCCGTCGGTGTGTATGAATAAACCATATGTGAAAAAGTTCTGTCTAGACTTTGGACGGTAGATGCACGTGTCTAGCAATACTTACCGGGTGACGCGTTCAGAGCAGGCGGCCGCCGCAACCATGTTTACTTTTCCAGCAATTTCTATTAAACTGATCCTCTATGCGTTTACCTGAATAACCATTGCGTTTTCTACACTTGTGGTCCTATACACCAGTTTGACTAACAAAAGTTTTTTTTCTCGAAAAAAACAGCAGTTTTGAGGAGTGTGCATCTTATACAAAAGTGCGACTTATAGACCCGAAAATACAGTAGTTATAACGCTTGGTAATGATTGATCGTAATAGCGCTTGGTCAGCAGCTACTTGGTCTCTATTTGTAAAGAAAGATTCGATATTTCTTGGTTTATAAATAACGTTTTGTTGTTTCTTACCCTTTTTTCAAGCACTCTAGTCGCCTTTTCGATTGCGATGTCTCTCTTGAAATCCATGGTTTCTTACCTTTACATTTTGTTTGTAATAATGAGCAAAAAACACTCGATAAACTCATTCACAATCGGTTCACATCTGTCCCAAAGATGGCATACATTACATCACAAGTGCTATTGCGGAAATCATCAAAAAAGGGAAGCAGGTGATAAACACATATTATCACAAGAGAGATGTCCCGAAATGACACTATTGTGCGATTATTGTTTATATAAGTTGACGCTAGGGTAAGCCACATGGGGGTCTGAAATTCCTGGAAATACTTCACAGTAACTTGTTGCACTAATGGATTCACTGACTAGAAAGAGATCTAGTCCTGATTGGAAATTCTTTTGAAAGCTAGGAAAGTCTGGTACAATTTTAAATAGGTCAAAAGTGAACGCAATGCATAGCATTGCTTCTCCGAAGTGATCATTGTGATTTTTCAGCGAGAAATTCGGTCAGTCTATATTCGTCAAGTTAAAATCTCCAGCCCGAGAAACGTTGTCACCGGATTTGATATTCGAATGTACATACTCCTTTAATGATTTCAACATTTAAATAGACGAGCTAGGGGGTATACATGACTGCTATTAAATAATTACGTTATACACTTTGGTTTCGTTTAGCGTTATAGGTTTCGTACCATGTAACGTTATAACGTTATCGTCGTACGCTTAGCAGAATATGCAATCAACGTCAGTCAAGTAAGGCCTTCTCACTATACGCAAACGTTTTTTTAACATAGAATGCCTACACCTCCTCCTTTACTACCTCAGTGTTTTCGAATTACAGTACATCCGGCAGAAACGAATTCGCTGTCGAATATTTATTTATGTAGCCAAGTCTCAGTGAGAACTGCGATGACGGCATCGTGTACTAGTTATATACTTTCGAGTTCGGTAGCTCTATTGTTTGCACTCCTGCAGTGGATGTTTATTTTTTTAATGACTGATTTTCAGTGCTATGTTGTCATGCAGTTTTGTTATTCAGCGTAAATTATGTCGCCTTTTCTCGTTTCAACCAAAGAGTACATCGTCAACGTTAACTTTTCCAAGGATAATTGAATGTTAGTCTCCTTTTCTTTCTCTTGAGTTGCACTTCTTCATAACTTTGCGGATTACCCGAATTCTCTTGGAAAAGTCATCAGTGAGTGAAAATCTGGTGTCATTTTGTTGAGGAGAAGCTTTTAGTTTCGCTAATTTTTCCTGGTTCGCGACAAATTTTAGGATAACGGGTCTAGGTTTCTCAAACGTTTTTTGTCTAAGCCTATGACACCTCTCACCACCGTTCACTTTTACACACAGCGTTTTAAAAAAAAATTATAAATTTTACTGTCCCCTCCAGTTCCTCGTACGTCTCTGTGTTAGGCTACACTATACCATAATTGATTAGGTTGTTCCGACGTTCCCAATTTCCAAAATCATCAACTTTAAACATAAGCTCGGAAATCTGTTCATCATACTAAAACACAGAGGTTTCCGGAACTTTCACTTCACTAGTTGCGATGATGATGGTTGGATGTTTATGGCGCAAGGCCAACTGGGGCAAAGAGCACCAAAACAAGTCGTATATGAGGGGTGAAACCTTAAACACTACGAAAAGTCAGCAAAAACAAAAGTAAAATCACAACACGACAATGAGCATGGCTGGTGTATAGGGCCAGGGAGTGATCACGCGTGGTATGAAATGAGGTCTAAAAATTGAACTTCTTCTAAATATTTAAAAACGCACTTGATAGAAAACATGGGATCGTCAGAGAGGAAAAACGCTGGGTGTTAGTGGGACGTGTAGTCTGTATAGCTGTGGGAAGTGTTTGCGTCGTGCTGTGTGAAGTGCGTTGCATTGAATGAGTATGTGAACTACAGATAGGGCATCTCCACACCTGCCACACTGGGGTCTTGAAGACCCCGTGAGGAGATAAGAGTGTGTGACATGTGTGTGCCCTATCCGTAGCCTAGCAAGGGAAACTTCTGTGTATCTGTTGCGTGTGTCAGTGGTGTATGGTCCCAAGCGTGGTTTAATAACGTGTAACTTGTTATCTGTTTGTTCACTCCAGTGTGTTTGCCATCTGTTGCGAAGTTGGTGTCTGATGTGTGGCTTCATGTCTGTGTATGGCACTGTTGCTATGTCCATTGTATTCAAGAGTGTAGTTGCAGTGGCCATTCGATCTGCGGTTTCGTTCCCGGCAATTCCAGAGTGCCCTGGAACCCAACAGAAAGTTATTTGAAGGTTTGATGCATATGCAGACATGATAGCCTTAAAAACATGATTGATGACAAAGTTTTTAAATGCTTTCCTGATGCAAGTGCTTGTACAACGCTAAGATAGTCCGTGTACACGATGGATTTTACGATTTGGTGTTGGACTATGTGATTTATTACCATTAAAATACCGTATGCTTCCGCTGTGAATATACTACTACAAAGGTTCATTGTTTTACAGACGTTAAAGTTTGGCCCATGCGCAGCACAAGCCACAGAAGTTGCAGTCTTGGACGCATCGCTGTAAAACTCTTCACAGCGGTACTTATGCTGCACAAACAAGAAATGCTGCAGAATCGCAATCGTTGGTGACCTGTTCTTGCTAAACTGCATAAAAGACAGGTAACATGACACAGGGCGGAGATGCCATGGTGGAATTGAATCAATGATGGGCGTCTTGTGAATGCCTGAAAACGAGACTTCTAGCTCAGAGACTTCTTCTCGCACTCTTAGATGAAACGGCATGGAGATTGATGGACGATTTAAAAAAAGTTTCTGTGAGGATGCATCATTAATGGTCGGAGTAAAAGGATGATTTGTCATAGACATGATATTTGAAGCATATAAAACGTTCATGTACACCCTCTGGTGATCTAGGGACCATTTATTGCATTCTACATAGAGACTTTGGACAGGGCTAGTGCGAAAAGCACCGCATGCGAGGCGTAGCCCAAAATGCTGCACCGGGTCCAGCATTTTAGTGCTGTTTTTGTTGCGCACCCATATACAACACTGCCGTAGACCAAGCGGGATCCCACTAGGGCGCTATAAACCCGAAGAAGGAGTTCCCTGTCTGCACCGTATGACTGGTGGGAGAGAACATTGAGAATATTCATAGTTTTTAGGCATTTTTGCTTAACATGTTTCAAGTGAGGGACAAATGTTAGCTTGTTATTGAATATTATGCCTAAAAACTTGTGCTCCTTTTTGACAGGAATTGAAACGCCATTCAGAGTAATATCTGGGTCCGGACGGATCCCGCGCTTTTTGGAGAACACAACACAAGAACTTTTTCCTGGATTGAGTTTAAAACCATTCATGTCTGCGCAGCTGGCAATTTTTTTAACACCAAGCTGGACCTGACGTTCACAGATTGATATATTACAAGATTTAAAAGATATCTGTACGTCGTCTACATACATAGAGTAAGAAATGGTAGGTGGCAGTGCCTTCCCAAGAGAGTTCATTTTAATTACAAAAAGAGTACAGCTTAGAACTCCACCTTGCGGCACGCCGTTTTCTTGCACATGAATCGTTGACAGTGCGCTACCAACTCTCACGCGAAACGTTCTGTGGGACAGATAACTAGCCAGAGTGTTGAGCATATGGCCCGAAACACCGAAAGACTTCAGGTCACTGAGGATCCCGTAGCGCCAAGCGGTGTCGTAGGCCTTCTCGAGGCCGAAAAACACAGTTACGACATACTGTTTATGCACGAAGGCATCTTTAATATACAATTCAAGAGCTACGAGTTGATCATTCGTGGATCGCCCCGCCCTGAAGCCTGCCTGGCAGCTCGCGAGAAGACCGTTGTACTCAAGGAAGTACACGAGCCTGCGATTTATCATCTTCTCGAAGAGCTTGCACAGGCAGCTCGTCAGGGCAATAGAACGGGAACTTGAGGGGGACGACGGGTCCTTTCCCTCCTTCAGGAAAGCTACAACTATAGCCTCCTTCCAAGAGTTTGGAATGTGCCCCGAAACCCAAATCTTGTTATATAAGTGTAAGAGTGTTAGAAGAGTGTCTGCGTGCAGGTGTTGTATCATTGTGTATGTGATGTCTGGGCCTGGAGCTGAGGGTTTACACGTGCTCAGAGCAGCCCTCAGCTCATGTAGTGAAAACAGGGAGTTGTAAGAAGTCTGTGATTTGTTGTTGTCGTGTAGGGACTTCTTTTCACAACAGGCTTTATGTTTCAGGAAAGTGTTCGTGTAGTGTGCTGAACTGGACACGTGTTGGAAGTGTTGTGCGAGTGTGTCAGCCTGGTCTTCCAGAGTGTCCCCTGTTGTACTGACCAGGGGCAGGCTGTGTGTCTGTTGTCCTTTGAGTTTGCGTATACGTGTCCATACTTTCCGTGTGTCTGTTTAGGAGTTTATTGATGTTATGAATGTACGCCAACTCACGGCGCACACGTTTTCCCATCGCCTTAGCCCTTTTGAACAATAAAAGGTTTCCCGACGTGGGGTACCGGCGCAGGATACCCCACGCCTTGTTCTGGGCGCGCGGGGCACCAGAGGCGTGGGGAATAGACTTTTCGGCGGCGTCGAGGATGTGCGCCGTGAGGAGTTGGGTAGCTTCTTCGACATGTAAGTGTCCTATGGATGTGTGGTGTAGTTTGGATGTCTCTGTAAATGTATTCCAGTTAGCTCCTGCTTTATTGAACCTATTATGGGAAGATGGACTGCATGGGACTTTACCTATGTATGTGAGTGAGGTGGGGAAGTGGTCACTACCATATGGGTCAGTGCCCACAGCCCACTCTAGGAGAGGAAAGAGAACTGCGGAGCCAATCGCCAAGTCAAGACATGAGTATGTGTTGTGTCCTATGCTATGGTATGTAGGCTTTATTGTTGAAATGGCATGCTCCTGAAGATGTAAGGAATTTCTCTATAAGGCGACCTCGGGCATCCATGCGAGAAGAGCCCCAAAGAGTGTTGTGAGCATTAAGGTCGCCTGTCAGGATGTATGGTTCGGGCAGCTGGTCAACCAGCGCCTCGAAGTCAGAGCTTAAAAGTGAAACATCAGGAGGAATGTATATGGAGCATACCATTATCAATCTATTAAATATTATCAAGCGTATTGCTACAGCCTCAAGGATAGTGTTCAGAGTGACAGGGTGGCAGGCTAAGGATTTCCGGGCAATTATGGCCACACCGCCAGAAGAGTGTGTGCAGCCATCCCTGTCCTTTCTGAAGACCAGGTAACTATTCAAGACATTTGTGTGCTTGGAATTCAAATGTGTTTCCTGAACACACATTACACTTGGCTGATTGCTATGCAGAATCTCATACACGTCGTCAAGATTATTCAGAAGGCCTCTGCAGTTCCATTGTACTATATTCTCTCTTCCCATTATGAAGTGTTCGGAGCTACTGGACTGTGTTGTTTATGTGTCGTCTTTCGGGGCTGTGACTCTCATCTTTTTTGGCTTGTCGGGAGGCTTTGGCGTCGGGACGCGTTCCTTGCGGTGCACCGCAGACATGAACGGACCGACGTCCATTTCATCCTCGGATGTCCTCATAGGACCTGAGGGATCAGGCCCCTTGGACCGCGAACCCTTTGGGGCGCGCTTTTCCTTGCCCGCAACCACCGAGGGATTCAGGAACGCCTCGGATGGCGCAGGTGGTGCGGTGGTGGTGGGAGCTGCCGCTGGCTCCCCCAAGTCCGTCTCCTCTGCGCCCTCGCCTGTAGCTTGGGACGCTGGAGTGGAAGTGGAGGATGCAGCATCGCTTCCACCAGACGTGGTTGCCCCCACAGCCGCTGCTGGCTCAGCAAGCGGTGCGGAGGCGGGTTGGGCTGCCTGATGCAACCCAGGGAGGGGGGGCGGGGGCAGGACCAAATCCGACTCGCGGTACTTGTTCTCCGCAGAAACCAGACCGCTCCGCCCCCCGGCGAGCTGCGTCGGCGTGCCTCCCCAGAGGGAAAGAGGCGAACATCTTCCGCGCCTCTGGGAAAGTGATGTTTTCCGTTACCTTGATGTAGATTATCTTTTTTTCTCTCTCGAACATTTCACATGTGCGGGAGTACGCAGCATGAGGTCCATGACGGTTGCTGCACATTAATTGTTCAACCTGGCAGTTATCTGTCTCATGATCATGCGATGAACATTTCGCACACGTTGTTTTTCCACGACAGGAGGTGGTCCCATGCCCGAACCGTTGGCACTTGAAACAGCGCCGCGGGTTCGGGATGTACGCCCGGACAGAACAATGAATGAAACCTGTTTTGATGGATTCGGGGAGTGAGGAACGGTCAAATGTTAAGATTATATGCTTTGTCATGATTTGCTTATCATTTTGCCGCATGGTGATGCGCCTCACTGCCGTCACGCCCTCGCCTTTCAGACCTTCGAGCAGATCGTCTTCTGTCTCATTTATCAGATCTGGATCAGACATCACACCCTGAGAGCTATTGAGGCTACGGTGGGGTGCGACTCTGATGTCCAGATCTGCCATGCGATTCTGGGTAAGGAGGCTTGTGGCTTGCTGGTGAGTGTCCACCTCGACCAGGACTTCGCCCGTTCTCAGTTTCTTGGCTTTGAAAGACTTGCCCAGGATGCTTTCAAGGAATTTGGTGATAAGGAACACTGACTGGGAGGAGATAGGATTCGAATTGTTAAGAGATTCAACAATCAAGAATCGCGGATAGTTATCTAGCTTTTGGTGTGCAAGTGTTGGCAAGGGTGGGAAGGTAGCTTCGGTGCGGCCCCTTTTCGGGGGCCGATCACGTTTGGGGGGGGTGTTTGGAAAATGCCATGTGATACATTGGAAAGCAGGGAGACGGGGGTACTTACTCCTTTGACCTTACCCTGGTAGTCAAAGAGGTCCCGGAGCTCCCTGTCTGGTACCCAGACAGGGAGCCCATCGGCCGGAGCTTGACCAAGGCTCCGACGGCCACCGTTCAAGGCTTCTAACCTATCACCTATAAACACATCGCCACGGTTGGATCCAGCTTATGTTTGGGGGCTCGGGGTCCGCGGTATCGCCAGTACCGTCACCAAGATTACTCAAGGTGCCCCGTGCGGGGCTTCACTAGTTACAACATTTAGGTCAGTCAACTGTTTTTTAAGTCCATCCAGGCATCCCAGTAAGGTTGAGAGCTTATCTTCGATTTCATTCTGCGCGGTGAGTACGGCTTTCATTGTGGGAGTCATGTTTTTGTGTCCCGCTACCAGGTCAAAAAAAATATCTCTATGGGTTTTCGCAGGTCCTGGATTAGGCTTTACGTCGCCGCAAGACAATATTTCACCAGGGAGACAAAAAACACAACGAAAAATGCACTTTACACAAAGTGGGCATGGCAGCAGAACCAAAAAAACGGTCCCCTCACAGGTAAAGTTTTGTAAACCGATAATAACTAACCTGCAACACGAAGCAAAAGGTGTTGCGGAGCATGGTGGCGCTTTCGCTGCTGCCATGGCCACTTGCGATGCCCGGTGCTCGTCCGTCCTTTATAGATCCTCGGTCCGTCACCTGGTAGCATATCATCCACGTGGTCATCCATGTCAACGCAAGCACACCTCTGCAGTGCAGGGATGATTCAGCGATGATGCAGCGTGTCAAACCCTCGCTATCTGCTGACAAGGTCCCGTCAGATACGCTGATGCCGTTCGCACATACCACCCCAGGATAGATAGCGGGTAACATCAGCCGCTCGTAAAAAGGACCTGCAGCACGAAGCAAAAGAGGTTTTATTTTATTTATTTATTTATTTTCAATACTGCCAGTCTCATACGAGACTAAAGCAGAAGGGCATCAGTTCTTGGATACACAACACACAGTTTTCTGTTTTACATTTGTACAGCGGCATATTTGTCAGACAATGTCTAAGAGGACACACGCTGCAGGCAGAAATGCCTTAAGGGAACTCTACGCCTTTACAAAATACAATAGGTACATTTCGAGAAAAATGGCGTTGATTACATACAAACACCGAACAATCGGTGCATACCTAAAGATGGCATACAAGATAGTTCTACCTAATAAGTAGACAATACGACACTAGTTTTACGCAACCAATTGAGGACTGGCAAAATACACCACAAAAAACATACACTTTAGTAATGCAGAACCAGTTATTGCAACAAGAAAAATAAATTCGTTTACGCGCAATGGTACGGGAACATTTATACAAAAAACATAACCGCTAGAAAACAATACGGCTCACCGAAAGAGAAAAAGATAACTAAAAAGTTATTTGCAGAACATCTCGATTTTTGAAGTGAACTTTGACATTGATTGTATACTGGTAATCGAGGAATCTAAACTATTTCATTCTCTTATTGACAGGGGAAAGAATGAATGCTTGAAGCAATCGCTGTTAAAGGTGTATTCGGTAATGGTGTACGCATGTTTTTGTCTTCGTTCTCTGGATTCTGCTAGGGAGATGTATTTTGATGCATCGATGCGGCTGCGGTTATGAAGCAAGTTGTGTATAAATTTTAATCGTGCCAGTTTTTCCCTTGTCGCTAGGGTAGGAAGACCACAAGATTCTAAAAGTTTAGTGGGCGAGTCGGTGCGTTTTTACTTGTAGATAAACCTTACGGCCTTCCTTTGTACCCGTTCTAACCTTGCAATATGAGTGGCATATTGAGGAAACCAAACCGTGTTGGCGTACTCAAGAATTGGACGGACGAATGTTGTGTAGGTTAAAAGCCTAGTTTGTGTCGGTGCAAGTGGTAGCCGCCTTCTTAAGAAAAACAGCTTGCGCAGAGCTGCAGCGGTGACGTTGTTTATGTGCGCTTCCCATCTTAGATCGGAAGTTAACTTGACACCAAGATATTTATGCTGCGTAACTCTTTGTACAGATGTGTTGTTTATTGTGTAAGTAAACTCAGAGGGAAACTTATTTCTGGTCACCGTCATAGAGACAGTTTTGTTAAGTTTATCGATATTTTCCCTTCTTCACACCAGTGAGCCATCTTTTCCAATGAACTATTTAGTGTCTTGTGGTCATCGCTGTCTCTAATTTCCCTGTAAATAATGCAGTAGTCCGCGAAAAGCTTAATTTTGCAGTCTATGTCGGCTGTTGTGTCATTTATATAGATTAGAAATAATAATGGCCTAAGGATGGAGCCTTGGGGCACACCTGACTTAACAGAAGCTGTCCCTGATAATGCGCCTTCGTAAACCACAAACTGTTGGCGGTCGCTAACGAAGCGTTTTACCCAATTCGTAATCTCTCCGCCCCCTAATATGTTTTCCAATTTTGAAATCAGTTTGTTATGACAGACACGATCGAACGCTTCCGACAAGTCAAGCAGTATTATATCTGTTTGGGAACGGTTATTTACACAAACGGCAAGATCGTGAAACACTTCAGTAAGATGGGTTACAGTTGATAACCCTTTTCAAAAGCCGTGCTGGTGGGGAGACAGAAGGTTGTTATTTTCTAGAAAGACAGGTAAATGCTTTAGGATTACATGCTCGAGAATTCTGTATGACGTACTGGTGAGCGATATCGGTCTAAAATTAGAGGGAACCACTGTATCTCCGGTTTTGTGTATTGGAATAACCTTCTCTACTTTCCATTCGCATGGAAGTTTAGCAGTTTGAACAGATTTGCGATATACAATGCCTAGGTAATTACTGCACCACTCTGCATATCGTAACCGAAAATTGTTGGCGATATCATCAGGGCCGCATGCTTTTTTGGGGTCTAAGTTCAGAAGAAGGTTAAAAATACCCTCGTCACTTATAACTAATGGTTCAATTGGCTTTGCGACAAGAGGAATGATTGTGGGAGTGATAGCATTGTCATCAGTGAAAACAGATTGAAAATAATTGTTGAACACACTGGCCTGACTAGTTCTTTCGCTATCGGTTAGAGATGAAGTTGTTCGTGTGCCAGGCCGAAAGTGTTTCCGGAATCGATAAGGGTTGCTCCTAGTGTAGCCGGGTAGCGCGGTGGTGAAATAATGTTCTTTAGCAAGTTTTGCCTTTCTCTTGAAGTCTGCAACAGAACTTGCCAGGTTAGACATGCGCACTGAATTTTTGCCTTTCTTTTTGATTACATGACGTAGCCTTTTTCACTTTGCACTTGGCCAGCGACACTTCGCGTGTCACCCACGGATTATGTTTCCGTTGCCTTTTAGCCTGTAGGGGAATAAAATTGGTAATACAAAATGTGACAATAGCCTTGAAGCTCATCATATGCGATTCACATCAGTCAATGCATCGACAGCCAAGCTTGAAAACGTATCAAATTCGTGAGCGAAGTAGGCGAGAATGCTAGCCCCATCAGCGTTATGAAAATTTCGGACAGCCCCGCACGGCGCACCTTGAGTAATCTTGGTGACAGTATTGGCGATACCGCGGACCCCGAGCCCCCCAACATAAACTGTGACCTACCGTGGTGATGTGTTTTGAAGGTGAAAGGTAGAAACCTCTAACGGGGGCCGTCGGAGCCTTGGTCAAGCTCTGGACGATGGTTTCCCTGCCTGTCTACCAGGCAGGGAGCTCCGGGACCTCTTTGACTACCAGGGTAAGGTCAAAGGAGAAAGTACCCCGTCTCCCTGCTTTCCAATGTATCATATGGCATTTCCAAAACCCCCCCAGACGTGATCGGCCCCCGAAAAGGGGACGCACCGAAGTTTCCTTTCCACCCCTACCAACTATCAACGTTCCCAAACATGACAACAATCCCCGTTTTTTGGTTCTTGAATCAATAGACAAATCCAAACCCGTCTCCTCCCAATCTGTATTCCTCGTCTCCAAGTTCCTTCAAGGAATCATTGGGAAATCTTTCGAGGCAAAAAAACTACGAACAGGCGAAGTGTTGGTCGAAGTAAAGACGCAGCAGCAAGCCACAAATCTCCTGACCCAAACCCGCATGGCAGATCTGGACATCACTGTCACACCCCACCGCAGCCTCAACAGCTCGCAGGGGGTGATATCTCAGACAGATCTGCTAAGTGAAACAGAGACCGACCTTCTGGAAGGCCTGAAGGATCAGGGCGTAACAGCTGTCAGGAGAATCACCGTTCGTCGCGACAATGTAGAAATACCAACAAAGCCTGTAATCTTAGCATTCAGCAGTTCAAAACTTCCTGAACACATCAATGCTGGGTTCATTAGGTGTGGTGTACGTCCGTACATATCAAACCCGCGCCGCTGCTACAAGTGCCAGCGGTTCGGGCACGCTACGGCTTCTTGCCGCGGCAAACAGACCTGCGCATAATGCGCCACACACGACCACCCCACTGAAAAGTGTGACTCCACCACCTTCACCTGCGCAAACTGTCAGGGGCCGCATGCGGCATGGTCCCGCAGCTGTGAGAAGTTTCAACAGGAGAAGATAATCCACGTGAAAGTAACCGAGAACATCTCCTTCCCTGAGGCGCGAAAGAGGTTCGCCTCTTTCGCTCAGGGGAGGTATGCCGACACAGCTCGCCGGGGGGCGGAGCGGCGTCTTGTTTCGGCGGACACCCAGTACCGCGAGTCGGACTTGGTTCCGCCTCCGCCCCCCTCTCGGTTGCCTCAGGCAGCCCAACCCGCCTCCGCACCACTCGCTGGGTCAGCAGCGGCTGTGGTGGCATCCACGTCCGTTGAGGATGCTGCACCCTCTTTTTCGCCCTCTCCACCTGCTCAAAGCACACGCGAGGGCCCGGAGGAGAAGGAGACGGAGGAAACCGCAACAGTTCCCACCTCCGCCGCACCGCCTGTGCCACCCGGGGCGCTACGGACGCCCTCGGCGGTCGCGGCCAAAGCGGAGGGCACCCCTTCCAAATCAGATGATGAGCTGGATGTATCACCCTTCCTGTCTGCTTTGCAGCGGAAGGAGCAGGTCCCTCTATCTATACCTCCAGATGAGGTAAAGAAAACCCGTCCAAGAGTCCAAGCCCCGAAAGACCCTACATAAACAGTCACACTCCAGTAGCTCTAATACATCATAATGGGAAGAGAAAATATCGTTCAATGGAACTGCAGAGGCCTTCTAAATAATCTTGACGACGTGTATGAGATTCTGCATGCCAATCAGCCAAGTTTAATGTGTGTCCAGGAAATACATCTGAATTCCAAACACACAAACTTCTTGAATAGTTACCTGGTATATAGGAAAGACAGGGATGGCTGCACACACTCTTCTGGCGGTGTGGCCATAATCGCCCGCAAATCCTTAGCATGCCACCCTGTCACCTTGAACACCGTCCTTGAGGCTGTAGCCGTTCGCACAATTATATTTATTAGGTGGATAACGGTATGCTCCATATACATTCCTCCTGATGTTGCACTTACGAGCTCCGACTTCGAGGCGCTGGTTGACCAGCGGCCCGAACCATACATCCTTACAGGCGACCTTAATGCTCACAACTCTATTTGGGGCTCTTCCAGAACGAATGCCGGAGGTCGCCTGATAGAGAAATTACTTACATCATCTGAAACATGCCTTTTCAACAATAAACAGCCTACATACCATAACATAGGTCACAACACATACTCACGTCTTGACCTGGCTATTGGTTCTGCAATTCTCTTTCCATTCTTGAGTGGGGTGTGGGCACGGACCCATATGGTAGTGACCACTTCCTCACCTTACTCACATACATAGGTAAAGTCCCATGCAGTCCATCTTCCCATAATAGGTTCAATAAAGCAGGAGCTAACTGGAATACATTTACAGAGACATCCAAACTACACAACACATCCATAGGACACCTACACGTTGAAGAAGCTACCCAACTGCTCAGAGCGCACATACTCTACGCCGCCGAAAAGTCCATTCCCCACGTCTCTGGTGCCCCACGCAACCAGCGGAGGCCGTGGTGGAATGAGGACTGTAGGCGGGCGCGAGAGGCCCAGAACAAGGCGTGGGGTGTCCGTCGTCGGTACCCCACGTCGGGTAACCTCAATTTGTTCAAACGGGCCAAGGCGTTAGGAAAACGCGTGCGCCGTGAGGCAAAACGCGATAGTTGGCGTACATTCATAACATCAAATAACTCCTACACAGACACACGGAAAGTATGGACCCAAAATACGCAAACTCAAGGGACATCAAACACACAGCCTGCCTCTGGTCAGTACAACAGGGGACACACTCGAAGACCAGGCTGACACACTCGCACAACACTTCCAACACGTGTCCAGTTCAGCGCACTACACGAACACTTTCCTGAAACATAAAGCCTCTTGTGAAAAGAAGTCCCTACATGACAACAACAAATCACAGACTTCTTAGAACTCCCTGTTTTCACTACATGAGCTGAGGGCTGCTATGAGCACGTGTAAACCCTCAGCTCCAGGCCCAGACAACATCACATATACAATGATACAACATCTACACGCAGGCACACTTGAAGCACTTCTACATCTATACAATAAAATATGGCTTTCGGGGCACATTCCACACTCTTGGAGGGAGGCCATTGTAGTGGCTTTCTTGAAGGAGGGAAAAGACCCGTCGTACCCCTAAAGTTACCGTCCAATAGCCCTGACGAGCTGCCTGTGCAAGCTCTTGGAGAAGATGATAAATCGCAGGCTCGTGTGCTTCCTCGAGTACAACGGTCTTCTCGAGAGCTGCCAGGCAGGCTTGAGGGTGGGGCGATCCACGAATGATCAACTGGTTGCACTTGACTCCTACATCAAGGAAGCCTTCGTACATAAGCAGCACTGTTTAACTGTCTTTCTCGACCTCGAGAAGGCCTACGACACCGCTTGGCGTTATGGGATCCTTAGTGACCTCAGGTCATTCGGCGTTTCGGGTAATATGTTGAACACCATTGTTAGTTATTTGTCAGAGAGAACGTTCAGAGTAAGAGTTGGTTGGGCACTTTCAAAGGTTCACGTCCAAGAAAATGGCGTGCCGCAAGGTGGCGTGTTGAGTTGCACTCTATCATAGTAAAGATGAACTCTCTTGGAAAGGAACTGCCACCAACAATCTCTTATTCTATGTATGTAGACGACGTGCACATATCTTTCAAATCATGTAATATGTCAATATGCTAACGTCAAGTCCAGCTTGGTGTCAAGAAGCTTGCCGGCTGGGCAGACAAGAATGGGTTTAAATTGAATCCTGCAAAAAGCTCCTGCTTTGTGTTCTCCAGGAAGCGCGGGGCCCATCTGGACCCAGACATTACTCTTAATGGCGTGTCGCTTCCTGTGAACAAGGAGCACAAGTTCTTAGGTGTGGTGTTTGATCACAAACTCACATTCATTCCCCACATCAAGGAACTTAAAAAATATATGTCTCCAAACAGTGAATACACTTAAGGTTCTCTCCCACCAATCCTATGGTTCCGACAAAGAACTCTTGCGTCGTTTGTATACTGCTTTGGTTGGGTCTCGTTTGGACTATGGCAGTGTGGTGTATGGGTCGGCGACTAAGACAGCCTTGCGAATTCTTGACCCAGTTCTACACCTGGGCCTTCGTCTTTCGTCGGGTGCTTTTCGCGCTAGCCTTGCTTAGAGTCTTTATGTTGAGTGTAATAAGTGGAGCCTTGAGAACCAACGAACATACATGGACTTGCTTTGTGCTTTTAAAATTTCATCGCTGAATAATCATCCTTTTTATCCTTTCTTTTACGACACATCCAATCTCTGCTCTTTGTAAATCGCCCATTCGTTCCTCTGCCCTTTTCACTTAAAGTGAAAGAGCGAGCCTCGGATCTCAGTGCTTCGTTTTTAGATGTGTACAGGTCATTCTTTTCAAACAGTTTACCGCCTTGGCAAGTTCGTCCTGTGTCGTGCGACCTTTGTTTTATGAAACTTGACAAAAATCGGGTACCGCGAGCTGCAATACTGCAGCACTTTCTGTCTCTGCTGTTTAAATACCCACTTGTAGAATTTTATAGTGACGCGTCTAAAACCTCCACCATGGTCTCCTGCGCTGCTCATGGTCCGGATTTCAGTGCAGCCAGAACCATGAGCGTCCACACAACAATTTTGTCAGCAGAAGCATATGGAATTTTACTGATTGTACGACACATACTTGAAAATCATATTCCAAAGTCTAACATCTACACAGATTTCTTGAGTGTTGTTCGCGCACTGTCCTCGCATACACCCCCCAAAAACCACATAGGTAATCTTGTATTTAACACTATCATGTCTGTGTATGCGCAGAAGCATCAGCTGCTCCTCTGCTGGGTCCCAGGACACGCTTTGATCGCTGGAAACGAGTTGGCAGACGAGAGGGTAGCTGCTGCTGCACTCAGGAACACTGTAGACATAACAACCGTACCATATACAGACCTGAAGCCACACATAAGACAACACTTGCGTAGAACATGGCAAACACACTGGAGTGAACAGACAGACAACAAGTTACACGCTATAAAACCACGCGTGGGACCATACACCACTGACACACGCAACAGACACACAGAAGTCGCCTTGGGTAGGCTGCGGATAGGGCACACCCATGCAACTCACTCGTATCTGCTGACGGGATCTTCTAGACCCCACTGCAGCAGGTGCGGAGAGGCCCTATCCGGAGTGCAAGGCACTTCACACATGCAAGGCACTTCACACAACACGACACAAACACTTCAGAGAACTCTACAGACAACATATTCCCCTACATCCATCGTTTTTCCTAGGTGATGATGCCATTGTTTCCGTGAAACGTGTGTTTGAGTATTTGTCCGACGTCAAGTTTTTAAACCTCATTTCCTATCACGCATCATGAAATCTGGCCCTATACACCCGCCATGCTCATGGTCGTTTTGTGACGTTACTTTTGTTTTTGCTGATTTTACTTAGTGTTTAAGGTTTCACCCCTATCATCGACTATTGTTTTGGCGCTCTTTGCCCCAGTTAGCCTTGCGCCATAAACATCCAACGATCATCAAATTTCGGACAGTTGTTATTGTTGATCGCGATGTTATGCTAAATCCTAGCTTCAATTTACAGATTGGTATGCGGTGATGAGAAATCCCTGGGATGACATTACGACTGCTTTATTTGGCAAAAACTGGCCACTAATCAAATTAAGGTCACGAATTGTTTTTGTTTCCTCTGTTATTCTTGTTGGTTCTAAAATGATCTGCTGTAGGTTGATATTTAAAATTAAATCAATAAGTGTCTCTGATGACTGACATGTACTGCATGTTGTTCCAGTCTATATCAGGAAGGTTGAAGTCCCCCATGATAACTACACGAGAATTGTGAGCATGACTTTAAAGATATTCTTGAACCGCTACAATAGAATCATTCCCAGAAGAGGGGCTTCTGTAGACACACCCGGTAACTATGTTAATTCCATTGCAATTAATTTTACAGAATAACGCCTCAGCGCCCAAAACATCAGGAAGAGCGAGAAACATGAATAGACTTGCTTATCAGCAGGGCTACGCCACCACCGAGCGTTTGCCGATCTTTCCGGATTACTGCGTAGTCCGGAGGAGCGATCTCATCACCGAAGATATCAGGCGTCAACCACGTTTCTGTGATAGCTACTATGTGTGGTTCTTGATCTAGCAGTAATTGTTCAAGGCATGAAGTCTTATTTACTATGCTGCGGGCGTTTACAGTTAGTATTGTTATTTCTTCGATTGAGCGTTTCGTCTCGTCTTTGGACGATTTACAGTGTCGTCGTTTTTTTTGCAATGGTACCCTCTCATCCTTTAAATCGTCCCAGACATAAGCGATGTCGTTAATATACAGCTTCGTGTATGCCAACGCTACTTTGTCCTTTTTTTCTCGGTTGGATTTTGCACTGTCCCACAGTTTTTTTTTCTGATTTCACGAGTTTTGCGAGAAAAATCCTCTCCTATAGACAAATCAGTATCTTTGAGTTTGAAGCCATTCCTTAGTATCGCCAACGTTTGCCTTGAATCGAAAAGTTTCATAATAACTGGCCTTATTTTGTTTGGTGCAGGCCTGCCCAGCCTGTGAATTCTTTCAATATGAACCCGCTCCAGCTCAAGAATACTTACTATGATATCGTTGACAGAAAGTTCAAGTTTTTCGCTTGTTTCATCCTTCGTTTTTTCTAGGCCGTAAATGATTAAGTTTGATCGTCGGCTACGGTTCTCAAGTTCCTCAATTCGTTGCTCGAGCGTTTGGATTGTGCTAGTCATGAAAAAAAGTTGATTTTGGCAGGAAATAAGTTTTTCTTCTAATGCGCCTAGAGCATCTAGTTTGTTGTCGATATCGACTAGTCTTTTTTTCTTGATTTCCTTAATATCCGTTCAAATTTCTTTCAGTTGTTTTATAATTTGAGTAAGTTCAGGTCCGGGATTGGTCTCTACGTCGCCCCCCAACGAAAACAGTCTTCCGAGAACCAATGTGCAGTCACACGCAAAGTCACACAGCCGAGGGCACAGTAGCACCAACAAACAGCGGTCACTTGAGCGGATACATTTACCGAAAACGTTTCCTCACCTGCACGATGAAGACGAAGTGGTTAGAACACCGCATCGCTACGGTGCCGCCGTGCCCTGTGGCCACCGCGCCCGTGAGTGGCGAACTTATAGGTGGGTCCCGGAGGCGCGACCATGGCTAGACGCATGCGCCGAGATCCGACCGTGTCGACGATGGCTGTTGGCGTTGACAATCTCGGGCGATCCCTGCGGGAGCCGTGAACACGTGGCTCGTCGTTGCATTTCTTCCGTCGTCGCTTACAGGCAGCGGCTTTACGGTGATTGCAGTGCAGGATCGAAGTGGTAGGCCTAGTAGAATCTGCACGATGAAGACCCAGTGGTTAGAACACCGCATCGCTACGGTGCCGCCTTGCCCTGTGCACGGCGGCACCTTTACTGAGCAAGGTTACTGAGCATGGCGCTGGATTCACTGCTGTCATGCCCACCGGTGATGCCCGGTGTTCGCCCGTACTTTATAGTGCCTCGGAACGTCACGTGATGGCATGTCACAGAGGTGGTCATTTATTTCGGCGCAAGCGCATCTCTGCAGTACAGCGATGATTCAGCGATGATGCAGCGTGTCAAATCCTCGCTATCTCCTGACAAGGTCCCGTCAGGCCCGCTGATGCCGTTCGCACATGCCACGCCAGGATGGATAGCGGGTAACATCAGCCGCTCGTAAAGAGGACCTGCAGGACGAAGCAAAAGAGGTTGCTGAGCTTTGCGCCGGTTTAGCTGCTGCCATGCCTACCGGCGATGCCCGGTGTTCGCCCGTCCTTTATAGTGCATCGGTCCGTCACATGATGGAATGCCACCGAGGTGGTCATTTATTTCGGCGCAGGCGCAGCTCTGCAGTACAGCGATGAGGCTGCGTGTCAAACCCTCGCTATCTGCTGACAAGGTCCCGTCAGTCCCCTGATGCCATTCGCACATGCCACCACAGGATGGATAGCTTGTAACATCAGCCGCTCGGACAAAGGTCCTGCAGCACGAAGCAAAAGAGGTTACTGAGCATGGCGCCGGATTCGCTGCTGCCATGCCCACCGGCGATGCCCGGTGTTCGCCCGTACTTTATAGTGCCTCGGAACGTCACGTGATGGCATGTCACCGAGGTCGTCATTTATTTCGGTGCAAGCGCATCTCTGCTGTACAGCGATGATTGAGCAATGATGCAGCGTGTCAAACCCTCGCTATCTGCTGACAAGGTCCTGTCATGCCCGCTGATGCCGTTCACACATGCCACCACAGGATGGATAGCGTGTAACATCAGCCGCTCGGACAAAGGACCTGCAGCACGAAGCAAAAGTGGTTACTGAGCATGGCACCAGTTTCGCTGCTGCTATGCCCACCGGCGATGCCCGGTGTTCACCCGTCCTTTATCGTGCCTCGCTCCGTCACATGATGGCATGTCACCGAGGTCGTCGTTTATTTCGGCGCAAGCGCATCTCTGCAGTACAGCGATGATTGAGCGATGATGCAGCGTGTCAAATCCTCGCTATCTGCTGACAAGGTCCCGTCAGTCCCGCTGATGCCGTTCGCACATGCCACCACAGGATGAATAGCGTGTAACATCAGCCGCTCGGACAAAGGACCTGCAGCACGAAGCAAAAGAGGTTACTGAGCATGGCGCCGGTTTCGCTGCTGCTATGCCCACTGGCGATGCCCGGTGTTCGCCCGTCCTTTATAGTGCCTCGGTCCATCACGTGAAGGAATGTAACCGAGATGGTCATTTATTTCGGCGCAGGCGCACCTCTGCTGTACAGCGATGAGGCAGTGTGTCATACCCTCGCTATCTGCTGACAAGGTCCCGTCAGGCGCACTTATGCCGTTCGCACATACCACACCAGGTACAATAGCGGGTAACATCAGCCGCTCGTAAAAAGGACCTGTAGCAGAAATCCACAGAGGTGGCTGAGTATGGTGCCGGTTTCGGTACTGCTGTACCCAATCAAATGTTTGGCCTTGTGCACAAAATACAAAACAATTGCCTCTTGCACAAAATCACGTTTATTTAATTAATTTGGTTTTGCGAAAATATCAATAGTATGGTCAATTCTGTGCTACAGAACTTGGGTAGGTTTTGGAAGGGTATTGTTTTCCGAACGGGTACAAAAGTTGATGAGGTTGCTGAAATAGGTTTAAAATAACTATTCTATATACTACCAGAAATAATCACGTCTATCAAAGTCCAGGAACCAGGGGTGGTGAACACTAAACATTTCATATGTGTATTGAGCACACTCTGCCCCACTACTCTTCTTCCGGCCGTGCGGTTGCCAGGAAACGTGCTGTGCTGACACAGCAGCAGCAGCGCGCCTACAAAGAACAAAGGGGTAATAACAAGAGAGAATGGGAGCGTATGCGGCGGTGTCTGCAAACATGGCGTTCGTGCTGGGCAACGATTTGTGGCAATCGCGAATTCTCACATCGAAAAATCAGGGTAGGGATGAGGGCCGACATTCACAGTATGCTTTTTGTACTTTTGCAGAGAGAGAAATAACTTTATTGGGAGAGGCTGGTGATCCTAGTAGTCGGCCAAGAGCCCTTGGGCTCTAGCAGCGTCTTCGGCCAGCTGGACGGCCCAGACTTGGTCCGCTGGATCGTGGCTGAGCAACACGGTCTCCCATTGCTCCGCCCGAGTGATTCTGCGCGCGGGTATAGCCACCTGCGGGCAGGCCCATAGCATATGTGCTAGATCTGCCCTTTCTTTACATTTATGGTATTTATCCGAATGTTGCCCTGGATAGCAGTAGCTATACATAACCGGGTTTGGATATGAGTTTGTTTGCAGTAGCCGCCATACGACGGATTGCCTCTTGTTGAGTGACGGGTGAGCGGGGGGGAAACGTCCCCGTTCCAGACGATAGTGATTTTTTATGTCCCTGTAGGACACGAGCCGATCCCTACCCGACCATCGGAGCGAATGGGCGAATGGGGTGTTAGGGTCGATGTCAGCTCGGTCGGTGAATCCTCGAGCAGCATCGTGCGCGCACTCGTTCCCGGCCAGGCCGGAGTGGGCAGGTGCCCATATCAGGTAGATTTTGCAGGTCCCCGCATCGCGACGGAAGCCAGATGTGAGAATTGCAGACGCTTCTGGGGAGATCCGCCCTCTCGAAAAATTTATAATGGCAGATTTAGAATCACTGATGACATATTTGATATTTTCGGAGGCCGTCATTGCCAGTGCTATGGCCGCCTCTTCTCCCACCTCCGGTTCCTTCGTGCGAATCGAGCTGGAAGCTCTGGAATTTCCCTGCCGATCGACTACCACTAATGCCATGGCGTCGCGGCCTTCGTAATCGGCTGCATCGTAAGCCACGTTCTCTGATTTTTGGTACTGTTTATGGAGGGCTTTGGCCCGGGCGTGTCTACGTTTGCATTAATCTTTTATTCATTACTAACACTGATGATGAGTGTTATTATTGGAACGCTTGAAAACCATGCATTCAAAAAATGTAGGCATATTCAAATAAGCTGTATGTGTGGGTTTTCTAAATTCTGATTCGAATGGGGCGGACATATTGGACCGTGCCCTTTATATTCTTTAGGCCAATGGCCGCAGCAGTTTCACAAGATTACTTTCATGCTATCACCGATGAAGGTTTGACACTTTGCACCGTCAATATAAAAGCCGCTACCACCTTTACGAGAGTCTAAAGTATTTCACACGTAACCGTGTCGTTTCCTTGGTAAAAGTTCAGCGAGAATTGAACAATATTCTCCATAGATAACTGCCGAAGCGCAAAAAAGAACACACAAGCACCCATCAGAATTCAAAGCGGCAGCCATCGTCAATTGAAGTTTGCTTATTCGTTTATGTGCAAATCCTTTGAGGATGAAGATCAACTTGTCCACTGCAAAAGCCGATGTCTGGCTACAAGGATGGCATACAAATTCACTGTAGCAAGTCCACACCTTCGAAAAATCAAGCACTGCTCCGCTTCATTTTTATTTACTTCTTCAAGGGCTCCAAGAGAACGTTTTGGCGTAAGTGCTGTGTTACACCATGAGTACCTCCAGGAGCTACAATTTTACCGCAGTATTTACAACACCCCGTCTGAATGACCAGTTGATTCAAGTGTGTAATCTTCTTAGGGGAAGATGCAACCTCAGGGAGGTTTCATGGTAGAGAGAGAGAAAAACAACTGTTGTTGAGCCCATTTCAGGTGACGCGCGGAGGCATCAGACGGGTGAGGCCCTACTCACGAGTCCAATACGAGTCCAATAGCTCCTGGCCCCTAGACACGATCTTTAGCTGCATCGAGTGGTCTGGGCAGGATATCAAGATGTCCTAACGATCGTGTAGAGGGGAAGTGCAGGGGTAGGAAAGGTAGGGGATTCTTGAGCTAAGTGCATTCTTACAGTATGTCCGACAGGTTACATTGAGTCTTTTGAGGATGAAGATCAAAATGACCAGATTTGCAAAATGACCAGATGGGGACGTGTACTGCAGGGAATATCTTGTGCAAAAAATTTGGGTTTGCCATTGACCCCGCTTGAGTGCTGCGCTCGATCGTCTGTAGTTTGCGTTCGAGTTTCTGGTGTGCCCCAGAAAGGCTGCACGTGACTCTCCTTTGCAGCCGGGTAGTCCCGCGGCAGCTCGTAATTGGGTGCGGCAGCTCCGTCTGGTCCTCGCCCCGGTCGGCTAGTTCGCGGGTGTAGTGGTCCGCAAGGGCGTTGCCTTCGACTGTCAAGAGTCCGGAACCCACACGAGGTCTACGTCTCGTCTCGTTGGGATGTTTTTTGCGAGAATCCCTAGGGACGTGTGGGAGACGATCCCCTTGCGGTAGCTTCCGCAAGCCGTCTTGGAGTCTGTGACGATTGTCTGCACGTTCCCGTGCGTGAGAGCGAGAGCGATGGGCACCTCTTCTGCTTTGCTTGCGTCTGTCATCCGTACCGACTGGCCGGTCACCAGCTTCTCTATGGTCGTAACGGCGGCCAGTGCTTTGCTGCTGTGCTGGAGAAGTGAGGCGTTTACGTAGAGGACCCAGACGTCTGCTTCCACCTGTCGGCGACCCAGGCGGCAAAGAACATCTCCCCCAAGACCGGCCCGTCTATGGCCGCTTTCCGGCATGTCCGGCCAGTATACAGGTTCTGGCAGCCACTAATCATGCGAGGAACGGCCAACATTCTGCAACCAGCGCTTCGGTATTTCTCCGGCCGCCCGTGTTCAGACGCACAACGGCAGCTGCCTGGCTACCAGCTATTCAGTTGCCCTTCGGCTGCCGATGTTGAGAAAGAAATCGGCCGGTGTACGGCTTTAGGGCATTCGTTTTTCCTTCGGGAAGCAGTGTTCAGCCGAATCACGGCAAGCGACCGTCCACAGGATATCCGTATTGTTGTGGCAGTTGGTGTTCGAAAGGAGACCGGCGGTAGCGCGGCTTCCGGGCATCCGCTCTTTCAACGGTGAACCATGTGTCCGGCGGTACAATATTCGTTTTCTTCGGGAAGCCGGTGTTGTAAAGAAGACCGGCAGACTGACGGCCTCAGATTGTACGCTTTTCATTTGGTTAGCGGTCCACGGCAGAATTACGGCAAGCGAACGGCCGCAGAATGTTCGGCAACTGGTGTTCAAGAAGAGACCGCCTTCGTAAGGTATCAGGTTATACGTCATTAGGCGAACAACGGAGCGCGTCTGGGCGCCGAGAATTCATGCACAGACGTGCTTGGAAGAAGACCCGCCAATGTAGGACCGGTTTTTCCCTGGCTGAAGAAAGAGCCGTTAGGGAGTCAAATGACACAGGCACGTTTTTCGTATGCTTGGTGTTTCTACGTTTTAAATGAATGAACTATGTGTGTCAAACAGTAATGAATTTTCTAGGAGAACGGGCAAGGTGCAAGGACTCACTGGGTATTACCAGGGAAACATTTAGGCCATCGAAATGCCATTTATTGCCACAAAAAGACTGTGCCACACCGACGGGTGAGCTACGCCTGGCCAGTCATAGCCGCTGCAACGCAGCGCCCGTCGGCGTCGCCGACGCATCAGCTCGAGGCTATTCGCCCCCTCAAGAAATGGAGAGCATTGCAGACATTGCAGATGTCCTACCCGAGATGGCGGTGTTCTTACTAAGTTGCCCTAAAGGGTGTCGAGCAAGCGGCCACCACGCAGAAGCTCAACCAGCAGCATGTCAAGGACTCCCCAAAAAAAGGAAAGGGCGCGCAAAAGCGCAAGTTTCCGGCTATTCATCTCAGAATGATACTGCGAAAAACAATGTGCACTATATTGTTTGTGATAAGCGTAGAAGAGGCTAAGGTCGCACATTTATAGGCTCAACTTTCTGCCCCGCTTCGTGAGATTTTATGACTGTTTATTTAGAAACACGTGTTATTTTAAATTTGCCATAACAAGAGAACCTTGTGAATGACGAAGCCTGGATGTTAATTTAGTGGCGCTGTTTGAAATTGAGATTAGCTTCACTGTGGATATGACTTATGATATGATTATGATATGGCTATCAATACAGAACCTTGATTGACCTTTTTCTTGTCGACAATAGTGAATTACCAATGCTCTCACGCACGATACTAACAGCAGTAAGTGACCACATGACCACATTTGTTTCTTTTTTTAGAAGGCCAGTCCCCACCAGTCAGACAACGTAAAGAAGATTGTTTTTGCATTCGCATTATAACGATGACTACGCTCGCTCAATTTAGGATACTGATATCACAAATAGATTGCAAGACGTATACAAACAATCTAGTGCTGAGGATGCTTACACATGTTTCATTGAGATTTTCAAGGACCTTCATTGCCAGTGTTTTATTTCAAGAATTCACCATAAAAGTAAAAATAGAAACCCATGGATAAAGGCCCAGCACATTGCCAAAACCAAGCAAAATATAAATTATGAAAGCATTTCATCAAAAAAGAATAAATATAAAATATTTGCCCAATTTAAAATATTTTAAACAAAGTTCAAAATGAGATAAATAAGGTAAAGAAAGCCTGTTTTCGCAACCGTTTTACTTGTTGAAGTGGCAAAACAGATCGTACACGAACATTAATTAACACCCTCATAAACCGGCGCAAGTCGAACAGATTGGCGTGTGAGATCGTACATAATAACACTGTGCTTACAAATGACTCTCTTGCAAACAGTTTGAATGATTATTTTGTTAGAATGTTTCAGGGCACCACAACTCCTGTTTTATTTAGCACCATCGAGAGCACTATGAATTCTACTATTAGCGTACTACCCGTTCTTGCCACTGAAGTAATGCATGTTTTCCAGAGTCTCAAAAGCCATGCCTGTGATAGCGACAATATACAGATAGGAGCTGTCAAGCATGTTATCATAGAGATTGCCCCAGTACTCTCATGTATCTTTACCCTTGCGATCGAACGAGCAGTTTTCCCTTCACGAATGACTAGAATCACTAGAAGAAAAAAAAACGTTGCACTTGCTTTCTTCGTAGATTTTACGAAAGCCTTCGACTCTCTATACCATTATATTCTCTTTAAAAAGCTAGAGGCATATGGGTTTCGCGAACACGCCTTGCTCCTGAAAAAGTCATATTTCCGAAAACGTCGCCAATGCGTTCAAATTACTCCTCAGCTTCTGCAATACAGCCGATCATGTGCGGAGTACTGCAAGGAAGTATATTGGGACCGTTTTTGTTCAATATCTACATTAATGATATAGTTACTGCTACCCCACAGGCCAAAGCCAATATTTATGCCGACGACACCACCCTTCTATTCTCTGGACCAAAGAATGTTAATTTAGTAATTATTCCGAGTCAAACATTTCTTGCGCTGGAGAAATGGCCCGACAACAAAACAATAAAGGTTAATGCGTCTAAAACAAAGGGTATGTACGTTTTCGAAAAAAAATAGGCGACCACCGAAAAACTGTTCCCTTTTCTATAAGTCTCTTACTATTCAGGTGGTGAGCGACTTTAACATTTTAGCAGTACAATTATCTAATTCACCTTATTTGAGCATACCATGTGATACATAAGCTATCTTTGATTGTGGGCGCGTAATCAAAACTGAGATTCTAATTACCAAAGGCAGTAAAAATAAAAATCTACCACTCACTTTTTCTGTCCCATCTAAAGTACGGTCAACTTGTCTGGGGATTGACAACGCAGTCAAGTAAACAAAACATATTCATTTTGCAAAAAAGAGCGTTAAAAGCAATTTTGAATATTCGATTAAACCAATCCATGGAACCGGCCTTGAATACCTTTAAAATATTTAGTATTCTAACCTTATACGGCATACCTATATTCAAGGCCTATAGAAAAGCTTTCCGTTTCCACCAGCAAAATAGTTTTTTTCAATAAACAGACCTCAGCGAGCGAAATATACCTTATCCTACACGACAACCTGACAAACAGATTGTAGCATGTCCTAGAACATATTACGGCTCACAGATGTTGTCTTTTGTGGTACCCTCACTGCTAAACCGTTAATGTAAACATAACGTGGATGTCATGTATTCCAATCTACAAGATATTACTATATTGCTGAGAGGTTGACTACACACCCACTAACAATTTTTTTTGTGCTGTAATGCGGCCACCTTTTTTTTATCAAATTGATTTTTTTGTCTCGTTTACTTGTTTTCTGAAGTGCTGACCGCCTTGTCTTTGCTTTGTACCCGACGGGGCCAAGGGATAGGCAAGCTGTCTAGTACAGTTTTCTCCCTTGGCCCCGCTACTTTATACGAAAATGTCTGTATATATCGATGTACATAAGTGGAAATAAAGAATTCATGCATTTATTCATTCATTCTTCTAGGTAGGTATGGAGTCTACGGAGCACAATACGCTTTATTACCTTTCCTACGCATGACTTGAGGGAGATGGGGCGAATGTTCTCGATCGTGGGGGTTTCGCTTGGGGTGGCGAACAGCACTTCCACCTCTTTCCTCTTCATGGGCAGCCGCGAGGTATTCCAGGTCCTGTGGATGTTGCCCAGGAGCATTTTGGCCGCCGCGCCACATAAATTGCCAAGCAACTTGTAAGTGATCATGTCTCCGCCAGGTGCAGCTCATCAATTCTTTCCATCAATGGCTTTCCAGAGTTCCGCCAGCGTGAAGGGCTCACCGAGTTTGTTACTCGGAGGGTCCTCAAACGTCCGGAGATTTCGAACTTACTCCAATCAGACCTAAGATAACGCTGTCAGGTCTGCGGCGAGCTTGTGGCCGTCTCCGTCGTTGGTATTTAGAAACCTACTGTTGTGATGCGTTGCTGTCTTGCTGCACAGCTAGTCGATGAGGTGACTAAGGAGGCCGCAGATCTTGCGCGTAGGCAACCTACCTAGCCGTCCGTTACATACACTCAACCAGTTCCCTCTGCTGAACTTGGTGGCGTACGCTGCAATCTCTCTGTTGAGGACTGCAATTCGCCGAGCTATCTTCTTGTTTCTCTGCTTGCGCTTTACCATCCCGTGAGCGAGGTCCGAGCCTCCCACATGTGGACCCGCCTCGCGCCGAAGAAGGTCGTCTGCACCGTCACTGTAGTCTCTCGCGTGAATTTAGCAAGCGTCGTCTTCTGATCGCGCGGCCGTTCCGGGTTCGTCTGCTTGCCTTCTGAGGGGTCCCGTTCGTTTTCCTCGTCGATGGGTTCCTCATTTGTGTACTTGCGGAACATGTTGCATTCCGTGATTCGGACTCTGCTGAGTGCCGCCCGGAACCGCGGACACTTCATTTCTATGCCGATGATGGTGTGGCGGTTTCATGTTTTGTTGAAGATGATCATCAGCGGATCTCCCATACAAGGCAGAATTGGAGTGAGAAAAAAGAAGCCTCGCCTAGTGTAACGTAAAGCAGTCATCATCTGTATTTTCGTAGTACTTCGTTGTCAATACATCTACTCAGTAAAAACGTCCTGCAGTCTCCCGTTAAATAAATGTTTAACACAACAGTTATTGTGAATGGAGATTTTCAAGCGGACATTACACGGCACGAAGCTACCTGACTGCTGATCTGTGTCATCAACCAGTTTGGGTCGGAGTATTTCATCGAAAGTTCAATGCCTACAATGCGAGACAGAAACCGACAAACATGTATTTGTCTAGGAAGGAGCAAAAACTTGTCTTGCATACTTTATTTGGTGAAATGATTGAAAGTGTGGTACATCGCAAGTTAGACATGCTTTTTGTGCACTCGTGCCATAGCGCGCTGATTTGCTGGTTAAACTTCCTCACAGAGTGGACGGCCACCAATTTTTTCCAAATAATAATGGAGGCCTTGATGCCGTAACTTCGCCGACTTCATGTGCAAGTAGCTGTAGATTGCGTTTTACTTGTAAAAAGAGTGTTGCGAAAAACATGCACAGAGTCATTTAGCGAATCATTGTAGCATTATCGGTATAGGCCAGAAGAAGACTCACTGCGTGGTATAAGAGTTCTCACTCTGCTGAGGAAAAAAGAGCAACGCAATATCGGTAACCTTAATATGTTGATGCCATAATGTTTCCAGGGGTAATTTTCTTCCAACCAACTATTTAAAATGCCAATTATGAATTGCTTTGTTCTCAACCAGCAACCCACTTGAAAAGTCAAAATGTGGAAAAAAAAGTGTTTTGAAAAGTAAACAAGAAAATCTCAATGCCATTTCACGCAGTAAATAAACTTGAGCCGCAAGTATAAATTACCAATACCACAACATAAATCAGACATAAACGTACTATAATTTCTTTCAAAATACAGTGCCACGTGTATAATGACTACTCCTTGTGGCTCATTGCATAGGAAATTTTCCGAAGCTGAAGGTGAGCTGTGATGAGAATAACACCTAACTGGAATATGCTCACACAAAATGAGCAGCTACATGGTGTATTGTGGAAGAAGCATCGTGCCCAAAGGTAGCTTGTAACGAAATTTGCGCATAACAGCTAAAGGGCCCACCCAAATTGGCCATTATTTATGTGGAAAATTTTTCTGTGTGGATATTGACTAATCTATGCAGCATAAATCCTGGGCATATTTGGGAGTCGAAGTAGAGCCATGATCGAAAAGCTCAGTAAACTATTCCGTACGTTTACACAGGGTTACCAAGGTGTTCATGGTTCATCTTGGGAGGTAAACGTAGCTTAGAGATATGTGAACATAAACCGTAATCATATTGTCAAGAAACACACCCAAGATAAGCTCCTTTGATGAGAAAAGGCTACGATTTGTAAGACGTCTCATTATAGCGGTCTTACGGAGTAGACAAAATGGTTCCGCTCGTTAGGGCGACGTCCTCAACCACGACGTCTAACGATCTTAAGCGGGCGAACGAGGCCCACTTGCTCGCTCGAATGAGCACAAATGACCAGTAACCGGTGGATACCGGACGCTACAATCTCCGACACCGAGACGCCGAGTACAGCCCATGGGATCATGTCTGGGTTTGGACTCCAGTCCTGCACCGTGGTCTCAGTTATAACGTTTTGTGACGGCATTTCGGGCATTATCGACTTTTAAAGCGCGTTCGCCAACATACCTACTAGGTGATCCCCGAATGGGAGTCCGGATCATCAGAACGATGCACGCGGCCGGAAGTCATTCATGTGGTTCTCCTGAAACCTTCCCAACAAGATGATGGACCTTTTCAGATGCGGAGCATCTCCTGCTCGGGGCTGTGTCTCTCCGTCCCTTGTAGTTGTTGTTGTACGCTGTCCGCACCCCCACTGCGCATGCCTGGCCAGGCACCGTTGATGATGATTGTGCGAGGATGCCCCTAGGGATTGGCCAACCAAAAAATCCATCACGAGATAGCTTCGCGTTCAACCACCGTCGTCATCTACCCGTAGGGGAACCGCTGAAGAAGGAGAACAAGACAAGGCTGCCAAGAGGAGGGCGTGTACGTTACTCTCAGCCGGTGCACCAACGTCAACAAACTTTACCTCACCATGCTGACGGAGACTACCTATTCTAACACAGAGGCGAAAACATCGACAAGAACATGATGAACGAGTTGCGGCGCCTCGAGAACCACTGCCTACTCACCGTCAGACAGCAGTGGTTGCGAGCCTTTGCCACGGTTTGGACCCCGTCGCGGAATTCCCTCTGGCGTTACTAAACACCAGATCACTCAGCGTAACGGCAACACAATGGAACCACACGGAACCCCCATGATGCTTCGCATCCTCATCAGGGGTCCCCACTGGACGATGGTGTTTTTTGTTGTTTGTTTGCACTCCCTGTTATGCTAGCGACGAGTCGAGGCTGCATTAGAAGGGGGGCAATACCACAAACTATGTTTTGGGCTTGTTTGTGTTCATTTTTTGCCTTCCGGCTGCGCCTGTTTTTTTATCTATGTCAAAAGTAGGCCAAGTGGAGCGCATGTTTCATTTCTTTTTCGAACGCGTTATCTTCGTTGGTAGGGAGAGTGTTTCGAACTTTCGGCACTTGCCTAGATTAATATTTTTTAATCTTTTAACTTTAATTCAGCTGGTCCAAAAACCCTTGCGCCGAGAGATAAATTCTCGCAGAGCAGAGGTCGGGGCATTGGATTGGCAGACACTCGGCTGCGCAAGTCACGTTGTTGACTGCTCCATCACACCTGTGCTGCATTCTTTTAGTTGTTTTTCCTGCAACACAACTGCATTGTTTTTGAATTCATGACAATATACTGGGTGTACATGGTGTTTCGGAAAAGGTGCATATTCCAGAAGGTTATATTTCAACCTAAAAATTACCCCTAACACCAACGATGACAAAACATTATGCCACAATTCCCACAGAATCTGGGCCTTGTGTACTGGGGCTCATGAAAAAGGATGTTTGGAATTTATTGATAAACGGCGATGCATACGACCGTTCAATTGTGCCGTATTTTACGCAGCTTGGCATAAGCTTACAGGGTTCCTCAACCAAGAGCATGTGGCATAAGATCGTGTGAGAGTATCATGTTTTACAATTGTTCCTCGTAATACCGTACAAATAGGACCTGATTTTAGGCAGCAAAGCGTGCAATGCTTATTAACGCTCCTCCACCTGGTATAACACCTCTGTGATATTCGTGTAGAAAAAGCAAGGACAAAACGTATAGGAACAAAGTGCTTAACCTAAACATGCATTTCGGAGGATGACAAAATCCTCCATGGTGTCTCGCGGCAGGCGATGTTTGCCGAAACAGATCTCGGAAGATCCAATTTACCTAATGCCATGATTTAACACAAGAACAGGTGCTTTGTTTATGATGGCTTATTTTTTAAGCATAATGCGTTGGGTATATTTGGAAGTTCTAGACAGGCAATTATGCCAAAACTCACTGAAATAGGGGTCTTAGCCTACCCGTGCATGGTGCCAGTTGAAACGGGCCACGATTTCCACAGAATGTGGGCCTTGTGTACTGGGGTTCATCGAAAAGAATATTTGGAATTTATCGATAAACCGAGAAGCATACAACCGTTAAATTGTGCCGTATTTTACGCAGCTTGGCATAAGCTTACAGGGTTCCTCAACCAAGAGCATGCGGCATAAGATCGGTTGAGAGTATCAAAATTTAAAATTGCTTCATGTAATCCAACAGAAATAGGACCTGATTTTAGGCAGGAAAGCGTGCAATGCTTATTAAGGCTCATCCACCTGGTATAACACCTCGGTGATGATCGTGTAGAAAAAAAGGACAAAACGTATAGGAACAAAGTGCTTAACTTTGCCATGCATTTCGCAGGATGACAAAATCCACCATGGTGTCTCGCGGCAGGCGATGTTTGCCGAAAGAGATCTGGGAAGATCCAATTTACGCAATCCGACGATTTAACACAAGAACAGGTGCTTTGTTTATGATGGCTTATTTTTAAGCATAATGCGTTGGGGATATTTGGAAGTTCTAGACAAGGAATTATGCAATATTTCACTGAAATATAGCACATACACTACCCGTGCATGGTGCCAGTTTAAATGGGCACGTAGCCTAAAGAGACTAAACAACACAAAAATAATTATTACGCCAAACATTCCCAATTAAAGTAGCCCCGAATTTATGCAGGAACTTGAAACACGTGTATAAAGTCGCATTCATTATACATGTAGCTAGGTGAGATTTGGAAGCTGACGTTAAGCTAAATTTAGAAGAGTGCAATAACATACCTCAGTTTTACGTGGGGTAGCTTAGGCGTGCTTGTTGAATTATGGAAGAGCGTGTTGCCTACACAAATCATGTAGCATAAAAATTAACTGCCACTTAAACACACACACGCCAATATGACATGACTCTACACAGAAAGGCATGCCGTAAATGTGAAGTCTTATTCAACTGGAATATTGCTTTGAAGTCAGTCTGCATATGAAAAAAAGCCGAAAGGCGAGGTATCTCTGAACTATGGCAAATCTCCACCCAGGTTAGGTGATGCGTGCATGGTATCTTGTGGAAAAGACATGTTGCCGAAAGAAACCTTCCAACATACAAAATTACCAAAAACGCCATAACAAAGAACAACATTATGCCAAGCCTTTACTCCAGAATTCGCACTGTAGGTAGGCCGCCACTTGTACATCGCATTTTGCGAAGGGGATATTTCAAGGTTCAAGTTCAGCCATGGGGCTGAACTTGAACTTCTCCAGCAATGCTGACGCATGCATGGTGTATTGTGGTAGCGGTATGTGGCACATTGGATCTGGGAACACAAAATGTACCTAACACACTGAAAAATCTCGCTCATGCATTTGGTGGATTTCGAAGGAAAATGTGCCGTGTGCATAATGGCTCACGCGGGTGGCACATTGCCGTTGACCAATACAGTTGAGTTGAGCATAATGCGGTTGTTCGAGGGGCAAAATTTCTTGGATGAAGTAGAAGATAATTGATAAGCAAATGAGCACTGAAACATTTTACAATTTGGCGGGACGGACAAGGCGTTCAGAGTGCCTTGTTAAAAGGGATGTTTCTCTGAAGGGATAAGATATAAATATTAACCAAAAAGCCAAAAAGTGTCACAGACATATGTTATATTTTTACACAGTTAAGCAAGCCGTGTGTATAAAAGATCATGGAGTGATATTTCCTAGCCAGTATTTGGCACTTAAAAGAAGTCATTACAAAACGACCCCTGACGTGTCAAAGCTTAATGGCGTAGCTGCATGGCCTGCGTGTGCATAGTGGGCGACAGAAGGGCCTCTTGCTGCAGTCATCTGAGAACATATTTATTAATAGCGTCAAAAAACATACTCAAGTGGGGGACAATTTTATTCGAAAAGGCAGCCGTCAGTATAAACACTCATATGTGTGTAATGTTACACGGGGGAGCTTTCGCAGGTGACGATAAATACAATGCACAGGAGCACAAAGTTGGGCCTAAGTTTCATAAAAGGTGGCCTTAGTGTGCATGGTAGCATTTAGAAGCGGCAAGTTGTCAAAAAGAATGTGGGAACATAAAACGCTGAATCCGCCGAGAAATCCCACTGAAATAATCATCAGCATTGTCATCATCATCATCATTATCCTCCTATCTAATCCCACTGCAGGGCAAAGGCCTCTCCCAATTATTGTGCAATTGCGTGCTTTATTCTACACTGAAATATGACGCGTTTCATGAAGGAAAGTGTGCCACGATTACAAAACCTCATTACTGTGCTGCAATTCTAAGGTGATATTGGGAAAACGATCACATGCCCTAGCGCAAGAAGGGTTAAACAATGACATATGTTTATGTAAAACGGACACGCCTGCATGCTGAACTATGAAGGAGCACGCTACCTAAATAAATTCCGAAACAAAAAAAAATCCCTCGCACCTCCCCGAAGGGAATCGTGCAGAAATGCGAATGCATTGGGTGCACCGATGAGTGTGTTGCGAGTAATGGCGGAATGAATGACGGGAGTGTGAACGTAATCATTTATTCATCAGCACCTGTTTGTGTTATCGTTGTACCTGACGGCCACAATCAGTGCCTTGTGATCGCTAAAGTGCACGGTCAAATGGTCTTTGAGAAGCATACGCTCGTCACAGTTTCGCGTAAAGACCACATCAATGCAACTCCCGTGAATGGTAGTGGGGCACGTGTCGAAGCCGGCAGAGAGACAATGCATAGAGTGCCTAGTCTGCATGTACTCGACCAGCCACTCACCACTCTTAGCGCACGTCAACGTTGAAGTCGCCAACCAAGACTATGGGGTCAGAGGGTTTGGAGCGCACGCGCACACTTTCCATAGCCGCGTCCAGCTGCGCGGCAACGGTGTCTCGAGCGAGGTTGGGCGCGAGGTACACGGTCACCACAGAGACTCCGTCTCCGGTGTAGGCAAGGGTGTACAAGTCCTTGTACGGAGACGTGCCTCGAACGGGAGACGTGGCAACGGCGTGCGATATCAAGTTCCCTCGGGTGTGTCCTCTCCCCTTGCCCTCCGCTACTCCCGCCCGAGCTACCACCTGCTCCGGTTGCTAGGCGCGCCACAGCTGTTGCTAGGGGTGAGGAGGAGCGCGGAGATAACACCTGCGGACGCACTCCGACGGAGCACGACAACCCCCGTCTAAGAAATGCATTCGCATTTACGACGACGACTACGACGAAGGCAGAACTACGAAGCGCGCGCTCACGTGCTTTCGCGCTGGAGGAATGCAGGCGCACGCCGGCCAACGGAGCAAAACAACCCACGGCTAATAAATGCATTCGCATTTACAACCCAATAGCATGAATACCTCATTCAAATACAGATATGCCATATTATTGCGCAAGAAAGCGTGTCCTGCGGGTGAAGGATTCTTCATGTGGCACATTGTCTAGGATATATTTAGGAGGGAAAGATAATCTTTAATGCAACGGAGCTATGAATAAATCATGTTTTCCAACACCGGGACGAACGAGTGCATGCTGTCTCGCGGATAAACCAATATTTTTAAGGGATATGGGCAATGTAATTTCCTGTAACGCAAAAAAAAACACAAATATGCCGCGATTTTAAAAAGCAAGCGCGCCCAATTTCGCCACAATATTTGTCACAGTGACCTGCATCACTTTAGGGGCTCTTAATTTGTCAATTTCCCTAAAAAATGTGCAAGATTGCACAAATATCCCGTAGAGTTAAGTTAGCTCTGACGAGAAAAAAATGCGTTAAATTGTGGTCTTATTTCAGGCGCTGTTGCATACGCATACATGGCATCGCGAAAAGCACAGTGTTCGCTATATAGCTCAGGTAACATTAACATTCCGCTTCACGCAATGAACTCATAATTTTAACAAAATTTTATGCATGTTTAAGTGCCATGTTAGACATTTATGGCAGAGTGGTTCAGGATATACAGGATGTGAGTATATTCTCAACGCGAAAAATGAACTCAAAGATTCTTAAGGTGTATTACAAAGCGTTAATCATTAGTGCCGTCGTATCTGAGTAACATGGTTCCTAGCACATACAGCAATAGGCAAGGTATATATAACGCAGGAAAGTTCCACTCAAGTTCCACCGTTTTCCACACGTGACGTGACAAGTGTACATACCGGAATGGATATTGTATATTCCGTAGATCTCTGCGCAAATACGTTAGCTATAAATCAAATAAGCCCACTGGATGATGTCCTAATTACAGAAACGATGTCCTTGGCGGGCATTACACATTGCTCAAGTAGCGTGTTCACTAAATCGCGCTTTGTAAAAGTGACTCATAAGAACTGAATGCCCGTATAAACAAAACGAAAAGTTACACAGATCGGCTTCAATTGTGGACCTGACTTCACTTAGGGGGCATATTTCGTAGATGTAACATAATGGTGTAGCCAAAAATCATTGATGTTAAGAGACAAAACAGAGGTCGTTGAGATGCCACTCAGATGGGTGAGTTCACCGAAGTGAAAGTACCCTTGGGCACTGGCTGAAACCATGCCACGACTTACCAGAAAGATCAGGTGCGCAAAAAGAGAGCTGCGCAACAAGCCCCCGAATGCTAGGGGAAAGGTTTGGGATTGCGGTTGAGCGATGAGGTGTGGTAGGTAGGTACAGGTATGTAGTAGAAGCGAGAGGTAAGGTGATATTTGGCAGAAAAAGTGCAAGGTTCGGTGCGTTGTAATTGTGTTTTAACCAACAAAAAATAATATTTTCTCCACGGTCATCTTATGGTGAGTTTGGGGCTAGGGTAGGCGCGTGTTGCGATAGTGGTGGGGGTTGTCTAGCAGCGTGTTGAAACAGGAAGCTCGAGGATTCCGGTAGATATGCTTCAAAACCAGAAAAGCACACAAATATGACTTACTTACATGCAAAATGCGTACAAAACATAGAGCCTCGCTGTAGTAGCATCCTGAGTAAACACCTTTAAATTATAACCTCGAGAATTCTACCCAAATTTGTCACAAGAAAACAGAAGCGCTCATGCCTTCTGATCAAAGTCAAAGTTTTACAGGGGCGGGTCTGCCATGCATACCAGGATGTGTGAACCCAGAGATTAGGTAGAGATTTGCGAAGAGTAAAATTAGCTGTAACGCCAAAGAAACGCGCAGAAATACTGCCTTTTTGTACACATGACGGCCTGCACGCACATTGTATTTCGTTCAAGTAGCACGTTCTCGAGACTACTTCAAAGAGATTGCATTATTCCTTGTTATTGCGTTTGTCGGATTGGGTGTGTCACAGCTCCGACAGTAGCGTGCCGGAGCTAATAGCCGCGGTACCAACTATTTCCGTAACAAGTGCAATAATTGGGCGGTCGCACTGCCTCATTAGTATTTCAAGCGTCTCCTCCAACGCAGCCGCTTCAGACGCGAATTTGTCCACAGTCTTCGGAAGGTTGCGGACATGCCATGCGAAGAGCTCTTGCTTAACCCTTCACAACACAAAGCTTAGTTTCTGTTCTTCGTTCATTTTTGTGTCCGCACGGCGAAAAGTTTGTTTCAACTTCTCCACGAACACTAGCACACTTTCATTAGGATGCTGCGTGCGTGTCTGCAGTAACTGATCGGCCCCTTCTGTGCGTACCGGAACCGTGAACGTTTTGGAGCGTTAGGCTTTGAATAACTTCATTGTTGTCACTGTACGTTCGGGGTTCTTGAACCACAAGCGGGCGAATTTTTCGACGTAGAAAAACACTTGCCTGAGTGATTTGTCATCATCCCATTGGTTAAACGTTGGGACCCTCTCGAGTTGCTGCCCCCAGTGCTCTGGATCTTCCGTAGAAAATCCGTGAAATGATGGTGGCTCCCGGGGTTGCTGCAGAACTACAAGAGAGGTCGCTGCGTTAGTCATCGTGGATGCGTTGTTGATCACTTCATTTTTCACGTCTTGCGCATTAAATTTAACCGGCAGGAGTCCGAACAGCGGCTTTGCGCCTTGCTGTTGGCGGTTGCCAGAAGTTGGGCTTGGTTGACGACTTGAAGAGCGTTTAGGGTGCATGTACCCTCAACCTCAACAGATGTGCCAAAGACGACAAAGTTGTATTCAAGAAAAAAAAACTTTTTGGACTGAACTTGTGCTCCCCAAACAACTCAAAGAATACACAGGCGGGCAAGCAGCAGACAAAAAACTGACGTGCGCAAGTGCGGGTGGGTGAGTCGAATACCGCGGCATCTGTTCTGCCGGAATTTATCTTTGGGCGTGAGTGTTTCTCGAGCCGTCGACATGCATTCAGAACACTGTCGATCAAGGAATACTTTAAGCTGATGGCGTTAGTTCCAAATGCTCTCCCTATCAAAGCAGATAGCATATGCGGCATAAAAATTACGAAGGGAAGATTCGCTTCACTTGGCCCACAGACAACACAGACCGGCGCCGCCGGGTGGTAAAAACAAAACATAAACAAACCCAATGAAGCTTCGTGGCAGTATGAATCGTGCACTACGCAGATATTTTGTCTTTTTTATGTTTCAGGTTGTACAACAGCTTTGGCTACAGGGAAATTACCTAACACACCTAGAACTCTGACTCAACTTTGCACAATTTTAAGCAGGTTGGCTAGAGTTTTGTGCGAGGTTCAGGAATGTGACATGTTGCAAAGACTATATTGAAACGCTAAGTTAGCCATAAGTCAATAAAGCATAAAAATGAGCCATAGGTTTAGCAATGATGGCTATACATTAATAATGACTTTTTCAAGTAGAATACTATATAAATAGTTGTGGCAACACAGCGAGTAGCCGAGAATACCTATTCAAGAGACCCCAAATTGTGCACAACTGCTCGTTGCATATTTTGGGGCTTCTCAACTAAAGCATATTCTGTAGATGTCACTAGAACAATAAATAAGCAATATGCCAAAAAAGAGAAAACTTATGTCCTGTAGGCTAGACCGATTACGCGTATGTGATGTCCTTTTGAAGTAGTATATTTCCCCAACTGTCTAATAGCATCAGAACAACCTAATTATTCATGTATTGCCGATTTAAACTGCCACGATTTTAAAAAGGGTGGCCAAGCTGCCGAAGCCGGCATCGTGGCGTTGCTACGTTGCTAGTGTTTGCTCGATTGAAAATTTCGTCAAAGTTGAATTGTGCAAGCACCTTATATGGTTCCCCCGCAATAACGTCCTATTATTGCCCCCTTATTCTTTACAGATAACCGCCCTTTGCTTATACGATTACTGTTACTGATTTTCTTCCATCAGGGAGCTCCTGACTGAAATGGTAATCTCCAACTTGTCATACCTTTATTCTGTTCAATGAAATGATCAGAACAACTGAATGCAGCCGTTTCAAATTGCTACTTCCTGCGAACCTGATGTATTTATACTAAACTCCAAAGTATTACTCTTTGTGGGGATGCCTTAGAGAAATATAACTGAATTGAAATAATTTTTCAGCAACGCAACGTGCTGCAGCTGGCCGAAAAATTCGGTCATATATCTGCAGTACGCCAAATAAAATCACCTGCATAAATAACCCTCTTTTTATCCTGTTCAAGAAAAAAAAACAGTAAAAAAAAACACGCTACACACAAGCAGAGGCAAGGCAGGGACAGTCACTGTGGCTGTTCCAGTGACTGTCACTGTCTTGCCTCGGCTCGTGTGTAGCGATTCTTTTTCACTGGTTTTTTTTCCATGAACATGATGAACCAACAGGCCCAGTCTCCTACTCTGCTGTTTTTATCCCCGCTGCTCACTCCGCGAGAAGAAATATCGACTTACTTATTACAGCCGTCATTCATTCAAACAACACCCCAACAATACATTAGCTTTGGCAAGCATCAAGTTACACAAAAAGGTATTACAATATTCTCAACAAATATTTAGGGCATAATTACACCGGTCATCTAAATTTGAACACCACAGAGATTTTGGTTGTTTTCGAAACACCCATACCCTCCGTGAATAATTTTTGGGCCTTAAATTCTGTATTCAATGAGGGTTCACTGCCAGATACGTCGCCAAGCATGACGTTATTACTGAATGCTTGAAATTAATGAGCTTTGTTGTTGACAGTTGTGCGGTCATATTATGAAGAAGCCGAACATTGTCGTTCTATTACGGCGCATTTAAATAATACTAAAGATTGTTTATCGTTTTTCAGCCTTCGCGAAATTTATTCAGTGAGAAATAATAAACTTCACCAGGGGATACAACAAAAATGACACTTGTTCAATATCTTAGCACACAAAAAATTCTTCCTACTTACCTTCACCTGAAAAAAGACGATTGTCCTCATGGGTTCGCTTACTAAGGTACAGTTACTTTTTGATAAATCTTTTATACCTTCAGATTTTCCTTAATCAAGACTGCAACATGTAAAACTAAGCATAAAACTTTTAGTTCTCGCAAAGACATTGCTATAAAAGTACAGCAAGTGCGGTAGGCGTATTGAGTTAGTTCAATTGTGTAGCTATCTTTGTGCTTCGCAATCAAACTACCGCCACAACTTATATATGCGCATTCGCCTACCTCGCAACATCATAGCTAAGTTTGGTTGAGGTTTGGTTGAGGTTTGGTTGGAGGTTTGGTATGTACAGGTTTGGTTGAGGTTGAGATGACGTGGCCCATCGTGGAAATTTGTTTTTTGTTACTGTGAATTATTCCGGATACACATCCGCGTATTTTTGGCGAAGTCTCATACGCCATACTTGGCGACCCAATCAGCCACTGAAATACAACCGCTACTATTTTTGAAGTGGCCGCCCAGCCACTCTCGGCCTATGTATTACCACACTTCGCGATCTATTACGGGGACCTCAATGCGCAGTTGGCATACCTGCTATTTTCTAAACTATACCAGAGCTTAGTGGCTGTGATTCTTATTACTACTCTGCTTCAGTGATGGCCGGTGCGATTGTCCAATTCCCTTTTCTAATACCCCATGGCATACACTGATAACAGGGGAAATGGACGCTTCATCTTTAAACGGTACGTCGACGCTGCCCACAACCACCCGCCTTTCCGACCCCAAACAAGAGCTTGGTACTAAATATTTAAAGTGTTCTTGAAGTTGACCTCTTCTGGTCACTTTCTGGTGACACGCTAGAGGGATAAAGCGATGCTAAAAATTACCGAACATGGACAGGAGTTTTTGGAGGTACCGAATGTTACAAAAACCATCTCATAGTGCTTCGCCATAAAATGCTCAATCCGCATACTTACAAATGCGCAGGGAGCGTTGATTTATCTGCTGCTGAGTTCGTAAACCGAATTATCCCCTATACGATCAAATACAATATTGCAACTTCGGCCAACTCACTTGTCTGTTTTGAGCTTTTTAGTGACTGTGAAACAGAGAGCGTGTGGCGCTGTGGGGTAAACTTGACCCCTGGACAAATTCAGCAACAAGGCTTTGGTAAGTTGGCAAGGACAGTATAACTTCTTGTGGACAATGGGATAGCCCTTCAGCTCTAAAATGTGGTGACATAAAGCGATACGTTTTAGAAATAACATTTATCTATTCACAAATTGTCCTTACCAACTGCTCCATCGAACGCGTCGATATTGCGAGCTATTTCACCTCAAAGCCGTAACATAAAACCACGGTTGCTCAGGTAAAAACATACGCATTGCGTAAAGGGGGAGACTTAAGGACTACGCAGGCACATCTCCAGACTATGTAGAGGAGGTCTGCCTATATCCATATTAGAACTGCCATTTGCGTGGTCTGGTGGTCTGACACGGGCGACTTGATGCAAGTGCTGTTCTATGTGTCATAAGCTTTGCTGTACACCTGCTCTGCGGCGGTGTATCAAGAATGTGCTATGATGTCGAAAACGGAAAAAAATGGTAAGCCAGTGAACAGAGATGTCATTTTCACAAGTGCACAAGGGCGCGCTTATTATAGCCCACATATGCCTGTGCCGGTGTCCGTGCGGCCCAGCTCAGTCTCAAGAACAGTTGCAAACTCTCAAAGTTCGCAGTTCCTTGTGACGTTGCTTGCTGCTATGCTACGATGCCTTGGTACTGACAGAACCAGTTTGCCACTTATGTGCGATCTTTTTAAATGCAACAGAAATCCTGTACAGGGCGTATATGATCTTGTTTTGGCGAGGAATGGCAAGATGGGCCTGAGTTCTTGCAGCTATAAATATTAGAACGTTGTCAAAAACGATTCGCTGTTGTTTATTAAATCAAGGTTTATGAAATGAAACTGGTCCTCGAAAAGAACACCATAGAAAACTTCCACAAACAATGAGTGACATGGATAGAAGAACCCAAGCAAATGCAATGACGCGACGTTTGAGTTGCGAATATGTATTAATAAGCAAAATTATGTCAGAATGCGTGGAAATAAATTAGCAACACTGGTGATCCAATAAAGCTATTTCCGCATGTCACCTCGCGGTATACTGTCCTTATTAAATAACTTAGCTTGAGAGCCAAGCCAATCAAAGAGCAGATAAAACGCACTTCGTTATGAAATCAGATAAGCCGAACGGACGCATCCACACGATAAAAACAAAGCACAGAAAACCCAAAAGAAGTCTTGCTTCACGGCAATACAAATTCTGAAACAAGTCCGGCGCGGGGCACCAGCACAGCGGCAAATATTTCAATATTAGTAACAAACATGGCGCAATAAGGCTTCATAGGTGCCACTGCAATGACGTCAGGCTTGCACACGCGTTCTGAGTGTGCAGGACCCATTGTAAAAAAACCCTTGTGCTATTGACGAACGCTTCCCTGTATTCTCATGGTCTGAAATACAATCACAGAATGGTCGCGCTGAAAACGCGCCACTAAATTGGGCTAAATTCGAAACCACTCAATTACCTGGGGCATACTGGGCGTCTTGGCTTTGTTATTTTAGCGTTCATCATTCCGCACCTGCTGTTTCGTAACGCTTACGTGACCAAATTTGCGATTTTCCTCCGCACGTCGGAGTATCTGCTGGCTGGAAGCGTCATCGTCGTCTGTCGACTTTAGGCAATCTTGAATACAGTCATTTGCTAGGTTTCCTCGGAAGCTACATTCTATGCAAAACTGATCCGGGGCGGTATTTTCTTATATATCTTAATTTCAACGCCGACGCACACAAAAAAGATGTTCTCCATCATTTTGTTCAGCCGTTAGGTTAGGTCGTTCGTTTTGCGAAGGTACGCCGTGGTCTCCTGCTGAAACTTCTCCGGTTGCTTTCGAAGATTTGTATTTACCCAGCAGAAAATGCTGTTCCTTTGTCCATAAAAATAATGTAAGTCTTATTGGATGTCTTCTTCAACCCAGTACCAACCCAGTAGTGCTGCATTGAGATGCCCATTAGAGGCCTCGAATCCGTCGAAAATTGCACCATTTCATTCTTTTACTCGATTTACTCGTATGACATCACCGTTTTATTCTTTAAAGCATACTCAGTCTTATCACCATTCTGTTTGTCGCCGTATCACCGACGTGTCAGTTTTGTGCAAAATGTTTCATTTTTCACTCGATGTAGCTGCATCCTCCCCACGATATACAATTTGCAGCACACAGACAACTCAGTTGAACTATTCCCCCATCGCAACAGAACTGTTGCTTTTCCCGTCTTTCCTTCCCCCGTGCAGCCAACGATCGAAATGACCTTACCTGGTCCATTGTATAAACCACGTGCGCATCAAACTTGATAGCAGATGCTACAACTAAGCTTTATTTGTAAAACTCAAGTGCGCCAACGTTTTTTTTCCTGCCTAATAAACTCTTTTGTAATACTGCCTAGTTAGGTCCTTTAGGAAATAAAAATCAATGAATGAATGAAATAATGTATGAATGAATGAAGAATCATGCGCTGTATCCAATGGTGCCCCTAGGCACAGCAGCAGTGTATCCGCTGCGCGAGTTGCTCTCTCAGGCTATAATCCACATTTTCGCTTATCTCTTTGTCGCAAATGGGTCTACAAGTCCCATTCTGTTCTGTGGGTAAGATAATAAGAATGCAGGCCTCAGATGTTTGGAGCTTCTCTTCGGGGGCGCTTTAGCCCACTAGAAGTGAAAAACGTTTGCGACGTATTAACAAACCTTGGATGTAACAGAGGCTTCCTAATGCAACGCAGAATCACCAGGTGCCGTCTTTCTTTTTACGAGCACCACTGGTGAGGCCCAGGGGCTGCACGAAGGCTCGATAATATCCGAGGAAAGCATCTTGTCAACTTCGGCTTGGATGACGTCCCGTTCAGCGCGAGATACCCGATACGGGAGCCTGAAGACGGTGATGGCGTCACCGGTGTCGATTCGATTAGTCCCGAGGCTAGTTAGACCCAGCACTGGATTCTCCAAGTCGAAGATGTCACCATACGAAGCCAAAAGCTCAAGCAGAAGGAGTACCTGATCTGGGGACAGGTCAGGGCTAATCATATCGTCGAATTGAGTGGTGGGCGGAGGTGTAGCGGGCGAAGTGGGCGAATGGGATATGGGGTCTACGGTAAAAGAAGAAATATGGAAGTCGGAGACCGGAGAAAGAAAAGCGACAGTCATTCCTTGAGGAAGAACGTGGGTGTGGAGTGCGAAGTTCAGGAAAGGCAAGGAGACGTGGTTATGCTGTATGGAGACAATAGTACGGAGAAGGGTGACATTTCGGGTGAGTAGAACGTCAAGCACGGGCGCAACGACAGAGTCTCCATCAGGGACAGACATGCTTGAAGAGAGAGGGACATAAGTAGCGGCTTGAGGCGCAGTCGGACGTGCTCATCAGACCGTAAGTCGAGAAAAGGTGGGGCGTGGTCGTCGGAGGAAAGTGGGAGCTCAAATCGATGCAGACCCGTCGAACAGTCGATTAGTGCGGAATAGTCTGGGAGGAAATCGTGGCCGAGAATGACGTTATGAGAGAAATTGTTAGTGCACATTCCCGCGACAGCCGAAGTTCTTCCGTCAGCAACGCGAACGTGCGAAAGGGCAGGGGTAAGTACCTTGCGGAGAGGAGAGCCCAGCTGTGCACTCATGACGGAGATGTGGCCACCAGTGTCGATTAGGGCATTAACAGGGACCCCATCAATTTCAACTGCTACCAAATTGTCTTCAGTCGGCACCGTCGAGAGAGTTTTCGTGGTCGGTCGTTGATGCAGCGTCAGCTCCGGGAGCTGCATCAGCTAGTTTCCCGGAGATGAACCACGAGAGTGGGGCGGCAAAAGTCGACGGGGTTCCGGAGAACGAGACAAGCGAAGGCGTTGAGAGGCTGTACTCTCCGTTGGAGCATCTGCTGGTAATTGGGTCTCAAGGTGGGGCTGCGAGCGATGGTAGGTTGGGCGGTGTCCATCGTTACGGAGGGTGTCATCGCAAAAGGTATTCCTGGAAGACCAGCGGTTCCGACAGTGGCGCGCGACTCGCCCAACACGCCTGCACGGGAAACAAATCGGCCTGTCATCCGGAGTTCTACATTCAGCGGGTTTTCGATATCGCGCAAGGCCGTACACAAAGCGTGGTCAGGGTGGGGCATAACTGCGGCGGATGCGAGAGTTACGGCGCATACTGGCCGGAAGCCCATGTTGGTTTTTTCGTCACTGACGACAGCTTGAATGAGCGAAATGGTTGGAACCGGGCTGGTGACGCAATGGGGCATAGTTTCGGCAGGAGCTGTCGCTTCAAGTTCTCGGCGTACCATCTTTTGGACGGCGTGCTCTAGGGCGTCGTGGTAAGATGGCGCAGGTGAAAACGACTGAAGGGCTGGTGCGTCGCAAGAAGAGGTAGCTGCGGATTTGGGCAGCCGTTGCAACTGCTGCGCGATGCGCCGGTTCTTCGCATGCTCGAAGCTCCAGCATTCTTTCAGGATAGCATCGACTGTCGTACAGTCCTTGCATATTAGCAAGTGAAATGCGTCGTCAGCTATTCCTTTGAGCACATAGGCGACCTTGTCCTGCTCGTTCATGCTTGCATCGACCTTACGGCATAGAGCCAGAACGTCGTGGATATAGGCGACGTACGGCTCGGTCGACGTTTGGGCACGGAAGGCAAGTTCAGTTTTTGCGCGTAGCTAGTGGGTGACAGGGTTGCCGAACTCTTCCAAAAGCTTGGCTTTACAATCGTCCCAGCTGGTGAGCGTGGATTCATTCTTGTCATACCAAGTGAGGGCCGTACCCCGGAAGCAGAAAGGGAGGTTGTCAAGCATGATAGCGGGGCCTCAAGGTAGTGGGTGCTGATCCGCTCGTAGTGCTTGATCTAATCTTCGACGTCAACGTTGTCAGTGCCGGTGAAGAAACCAGGCTTGCGGGGCTGAGTAACGACGGCCAGCGGAGTCGCCGACTCGCTGGGCGGAGCCATGGTGGCAGGGTGAATATGACGCCCGCTCCGGAGTAACGTGATGAAGGGTCACAAAGCCTCGAGGATTTGAGCGCCAAGACGGGAGGTAAGGGATATCGGGCAACCTCCACCAAGATGTTACAGAGAGGAATACGTGAAAATGAAGGTTTATTTCCCACACACAGGGAAGCGAGCACCGCATTGGACCTAGCCCAAAGCTCTTCTTCCCAGCTGAGCCCTAGCGCATGTCCGCAATGCTTGGGGCTATGTACTGACATTTCGTCCTTCGGCAACTGACACACTGCAACAATATCACTTTGATATTATAGAGCTTGTGCAGTACGTCAATGTGCACAAATAACAGTTCGTAGTATCGCGATGCAGCTTTTTTTCGCAGAGCCCGGTTAAAAATTGGTAATTAAACTCTTTTCTTCTTGTACGGAGAAAGCTCTCCATCACTGAAACAGACTTTTGACGGCAGAAGGCAGCGTAATTGTGCCTAACTGCCCTTGGCGCGGCCTCAATACGTACGCTGAGATTGTCAATCATTATACGCTGCTCAGGGTGGGCATGATGTGGGGCGTCTAGCAGCTGTCTCTCTCGATGCCGACGAAACTGGCGTCTTTGACAGGACGAAAGATTCGCATGAATGGCACTCGGTGTACGAGTGTTCCCCACAGTATTTGTAACTGATCGCCTCGTCGAATTCCAAATAGAGCATGTAATATTGCCACAAACTGCCGAAAGGGTCATTTAAATGTGCCACCCAAGAGACTCATGGTGGGTATGTTACCACCTCAACTTGCCTACTATGAACATATGGGTTAAACTTTCAAATGGTCCATAAAGGGCGAGGCACTCCTTTGACATGTAGAAGTTTTTGTTGTGTGAAAAAGCACGGCTGGATTACGCGATTCTGTATGCGCAGCCACTCTCCTCTTGAACGAGTACATTACCAAAGCTTACGTCACTTCAACTTTAGTCTACCGCGTCCAAATTGTCATGCAGAGGCGAGTCTTATAGGCGAATCTTAAGCGCGTGGAAATCATTACGCTGCGTTTGATCCTAGCAGGAAAAAATTGCTGCATTTATTCAAGTACGTGAGGAGTTGCGTACGTTTTTAGTAGTTTCTGAGAAAAGGGAGATGGTAGCACTCGCACAGCAAAATGAACGTTCATTCTCGTTTTTTTCTTTCGGCATTTCAAGTTGGAATACGCTGACCTTATACGGCGTGAGGCTGGTTAATGTTGGTGCTGATGACGAGGTACATAAGTGTCTGTTGCTCACGAGTTAAAGGACACTTTCGAGGCTTCATTTTTAATCCTTATGTTCGTATCGCCTCCAGTTAGACTTCAACTTTGCAATATAATCTTCGAAGCTACGGGCGAATATGATAACGTCCTGGGCTAGGAACCTGAGCTACTTTGGCCTAGTATTGTTGTGTTCAGAACACCCTAGGAGGATTTCTGTGTCCCAGCCCAGTATAGTGGCATCAGCCTGAACTGGTACATACGTCCTGAATTTAAACGGCCACCTTTTCGAGTTCCATTTTTCCCACTTGTTAATTATAGTGTCCTATTTTGATTTTGAGAATGCAGCGATAGCGTAGAGGTAGAACACCCGCCTCGTGTGCAGAAGGACGATGGCTCAAATCCCGGTGCCGGACCATTCCCACCGGATTTAAAAAAAATCCGCGTATTGATGGAATCGCACAAAGGGGCTTGGGGTGCGGCCTGACCCCACGACCATTGCTCGTAATGCACTCGCTCACCAGAGCAGGATTCGCCACCCTGGTGTAGTACAGCCACAACCTCCCATGAATACGCCAGTTAACCCACGGCCCCCAGTCCCCAGCGGCTGCGAAGCAACTGACCACGGCGGCGGTACGACCTCTGACTCAGCAGAGGGTGCTAAGAATCCCAGGATCTGGACAGGCCGCCAATGGAATCTGAAGCTGGCAACGTTTAACGCGCGAACCTTATCTAGCGAAGCAAGTGTCGAGGTGTTCTTCGAGGAATTAGAGGGCATTAAATGTGATGTAATAGGGCTTAGCGAGGTTAGGAGGGCAGGCGAAGCCTTTACGGTGCTGAAAAATGGACACGCCCTGTGTTACCCTGGTGTAGAGGACAGAAAAGAAGTGGGAGTGGGATTTCTGGTCAATAAAAGCATAGCTGGCAACATAGATGAACACTATAGCATTAACGAAAGGGCAGCAGGTCTTGTAATTAGGCTGAATAAGAGGTACAAGCTCAAGGTGGTGCAGAGCTACGCGCTCACATCCAGCCACGATGACCAAGTGGAGGAACGCCTCTATGAAGATGTGGAATCGGCAATGGCTAAAGTAAAAACACAGTATACCGTAGTTATGGGCGACCTCAATGCTAAAGTAGGCAAGAATCACGCTGGAGACAAGGCAGTTGTGAACAATGGTCTGGGCTGTAGAAATATTAGGGGGGACCCACTAGTTGAGTTTGCAGAACGGAATAACCTACGCATAATGAATACCTTCTTCTGTAAACAAGAGAGTCAGAAGTGGACTTGAGGGAGCCCGAATGGGGAGCACAAAAATGAAATAGACTTCATATTATGCGATAACCCTGGCGTCGTGTACGATGTGGAAGTGCGCGGAAGGGTAATGTGTAGTTACCACCGGATGGTAAGATCTCGAATTAGGCTTGATTTGAGGAGAGACCGCAACGAGCTAGCACGAAAGAAGCCGATAAATGAGCTAACAGTAAGACTTAAAGTAGAAAAATTCAGGATCGCGCTGCAGAACCGATATTCCACTCTTAACGAGGAAGCCGAGCTTACGACACAGGAAGCCAGCGACAAACTTACACGCATTATCACGGAGTGTGCAGTAGAAGTCGGGGGCAAGATGGCCAGACAGGATCCTGGTAAACCCTCACAGGAGACGAATAATCTAATCAGGAAACGGCAAACCATGACAATCCCTACCGCAGCTTACAGAATAGAACCAGCGGAGCTTTAGAAGTTAATCAATAAGCGTAAGACAGCTGACATAGGGAAGTATATTACGGAGAGGATCGAATAAACTGTAAATAACGGAGGTAGCTTGAAAGCAGTGAAGAGACGTCTTGGCGTGGGGAAAAGTCAGATGTATGCTTTTAAGGATAAGCTGGGAAATGTCATCACAAATATGGATAAAATAGTCACAGTGACCGAGGAGTTTATAGGGATCTGTACAGTAGCCGGGACATCCAGGATAATGCCGAACGAGACAATAATTCAGAGGAGATAGACATCCCACCAGTAACGACCGAAGAAGTCAAGAAGGCTTTGAAAAAAATTAAAGGTGGCAAATCACCTGGTGAGTATCAGATAACAGCAGACCTCTTGAAGGATGGCGGAGAAATTCTACTTGAAAAACTTGCAAACGTGTATACGCAATGCCTAACGACCGCAATGATACCGGAATCTTGGAAGAACGCGAACATCATACTAATCCATAAGAAAGGCGACATGAAGGACTTCAAAAATTACAGGCCGATCAGCTTACTGTCAGTCGTCTACAAGTTATTTACCAAGAAAATCGCTAACCGAATTTCTGCAACGTTAGATATCGGTCAACCCAAAGAACAGGCAGGGTTCCGTAAAGATTATTCAACAATGGACCATATTCACACGATCAACCAGGTGAAATAGAAGTGCGCGGAGTACACGGAACCCCCATATATAGCCCTCATAGATTATGAGAAAGCATTTGACACGGTCGAAACCCTAGCAGTCACAGGCATTACGGAACCAGGGGGCAGATGAGCATTATTGAAGAATACTAGAGGATATCTACAATGGGTGTACAGCTACCATCTTTCTCCATAGGGAGAGCAGTAAAATACCTATAAGGAAGGGTGTCAGACAAGGAGACACAATCTCTCCAATGTTATTCACAGCATGTTAACAAAAAGTATTCTGAACATTTGATTGGGAACAGGTGGGAGTAAGGGTTAATGGAGAATACCTCAGTAACGTCATATTTGCTGATGACAATGCCTTGCTAAGTAACTCGGGGAACGAATTGCAAAGCATGCTTTCCGCACTGGGCGAACAGAGTAGAACCGTGGGCCTGTAAATTAATATGCAGAAAACTAAAGTAATGATCAATAACCTCGGGACAGCACAGTGGTTTGAGATAGGTGGTGAGGCAGTGGAAGGGGTAAGCGAATATATCCACTTAGGCCAAGTTGTGACCCCAGATCCCAACCTTGATGCAGAGATAATCAGTAGGATCAGAATGGGGTGGGCTCCATATGGAAGACATTATCAGATAATGAAAAGCAGACTACCATTTTCACTGAAGAAGAAAGTGTATGACTGCTGCATCTTACCGGTACTCACCTACGGGGCAGAAACTTGGAGGCTCACTAAGAGTGTTCAACTGAAATTGAGAACGACTCAGCGTGCAATGGAGCGGAAAATGATAGGTGTAACATTCAAGGACATGAAGAGAGCGGAGTGGGTCAGGGAGCAAACTGGTGCTAAAGACATATTAGTAGAAATTAGGAAGAAGAAATGGATGTGGGCAGGGCATGTAATGCGAATTCAAGATAACCGTTGGTCATTAAGGGTTACAGAGTGGATCCCTAGAGAAGGCAAGCGTTGCGGGGGGCGGCAGAAACTTAGATGGGCAGATGAGATCAAGAAGTTTGCGGGGATAAATTGGCCACAGTTGGCACAGGACCGAGGTAATTCGAGAATGCAAGAGGCCTTTGCCCTGCAGTGGCCGTAGATATGCTGGTGATGATGATGATTTTGTTATGGGTGAACGAGAACAACGTAGCATTCAGGTTGTGCTAAAGGGTGTCGTCGAACTTTTGATTCAGCATAAATCTTTTTTCAAGATTGGATAGAAGCCTCGGGACGTTACCGCGAACCTCATGATATCGTCTTTTTTTACCAACCAATGTCTCCGCAGAGGGGCTTTGATTGGGTTCAACGATACCAGAACTCAGCATGTCTTGAATTTGAGTCCTAGCATTTTTTGCGGCATGTACAAGTGCATTGCAGTTGTTATCGAATTGGTCTGGTTTCATTCTTTGTTGATAACACGGTCTTGTGACAAGGCGATCTGTAGCAAGTATGGGGTCTAAACAATGGTAATTGTCACCGTTCGAAGAAGACTTCATCTTATGCTGTTTTTAAAGCAAAGCTTTCTCGCTCTACCATCCAACGGTTCTTTCGTGGCGTGCGGGACAACGAACTCCCAACACGGCGGAGTTGGCGGCAGAGGTGGGGGGAGCAGAAGTAGTGGGAGGCGGCGCGCGGTGAAATTCACCCAGCATTTCCTGCGCACCGGCGCTGCTCACCTCGGCGTTGGCGTTCGGGACGATTCCACCGGATTTGTCGCCTGCTTTGTGACGTTTGTTTAGGCCTGCTTTGAGCAGCTTCGCGTCCATTGCGCACTTCCTTAACAAGTCTTTACTTGCGCGACAGCACCTCCAGGGTTACCCGGACCCGGCGGAATGATATGGTCGTACGGCAAAGACACGTTAAGGATTGGTTTCCAGGGCACAGAAAACACACTATACAGAGACCACATACAGAAATCTGGCTGCTGGAGAAAAGCTACAGAAACGCGCTGCTTGCTAACAATGTGACTCCGTTTTCTAAATTGATGAATGCCAATTTCGTTGTGTTTCAACTGGTATTACAAAATGAGAAAGGAGCAACTGGTTTTGATAAATAGCGATTATAAAGGTTCTCTCACCTTCCGCGCAATTCTCAAACTTACCAAACTAACTAGTTTAAATGGGAACCAGAAAGCTCACGTGACCAAATGTTTCGGTGTTCTCGCTTGTGTCGCGTTGTGGTATTGATAGGAGCTAACACATCAAGAGGGCTAGGTTCCGCCTTCTCACCTTCGAACGACGATCTTCTCCGCTTTTTTTTAGCCCACTCACGACGGTCTACAGCGGCGCCGTCTTCAGCTCTTGTCCGGCCGTTGCGGACGCTGATGTTGTGTTGGGAACGCCACTAGCGAGATGCAGGTCATCAACATCATCATTGTCACCAGCCTATCTACGCCCACTTCAGGGCAAAGCATCTCCCATTATTCTCCCATTAGTACGCTCAGGGCCGGGGTAATTGGAGAATAGCTGGAGAATTACCGATAACGGCTGCCAGAGCCTCTGGTGCGCTGTTTGTAGAGCCATCTGGGGGAATTCAAGTGATGTGGCACGGGCAGTGGTTGTGGATGTCCTGTAAAGCTATGCTTTCCAACCACCTTCCCAGCATGAATTGGAGCCAATTTTTATTTTATTTTCGGGGGTTCTATTCTAGACAAAACCGTATTTATGTAGACAAAACCGTATTTATGCGAGTAAGCAACAAAAAAACTATTTTACCATTTACATATCAATGTGGTACCCATACACTAGCTGAGGTTGTTGAGTATAAGTACCTTGGTGTCACTCTAACCAACAACCTCAGCTGGAATAAGCACATCTCTAATGTTTGTGCGTCCTCTTTCCGTAAACTTGGTTTTTTGAGGCACAAACTTAAGTATGCTCCTTCTACTGTTAAAAAACTAACATACATGACTGTTATACGACCCTCTTTGGAATATGCATCAATCGTCTGGGACCCATACACAAAAAGAAATATCGAGGCTCTTGAACAAATCCAACGCAAAGCGGTCCGTTTTATTTACTCCAAGTACCGAAGAACTGATTCCCCCACAAACCTTATGAAAGAAAATAGTATACCCACACTAGAAAAACGTCGGAAAATTCACAGGCTCAAATTTCTTTTTCTTTTGAATAACAACAAGCGGTCAGTAAACCGTGATTTGTACCTAAAACCGCTTACGACAAGACAAACCCGGCATCGGCAGACTCATTCATTAACACCGTATTTCGCCAGAACAAATATTTTCAAATACTCGTTCTTTCCTCGAACCATAAACGACTGGAACTGCCTACCTCAGTCGTTAACCGGCTCTGTAGAAGCACTTGATCGTATCGAACCATGACCCATGATGTATCTTTTGTTTCTTTTTATTGTTCTTGCTGATTTACAGTTGTGTGCAGTGTTATATTCTTGCCCCTCCTGCTGGGGCCCTTAAATGGGCCTGCAGTATTCTGTAACTAAATAAATAAATAAAATAAATAATTAAGAATGCGCGCGTGTACTCCTCGTCAGAGCCGTGTAAAAATTCGTTAGTAGCACTTACTTCTCTTGCTTCCTAAATTTCCTCGCGGAATGCAAATGCTGCAACTTTTTTGGATTGTGGTACTGCGTAGTAAAATGTGTGACTGAAACATGTAAATTCTAATGCGAAGCTTTCTGCCTCTACCCCCAAAGGTTTTGTCACGACTGTTGGCGTCAACAGAAAACACCAGCAAACCAAAAAAAGAAACAACTGGCACCGCCAGGAAATGAAGCTTGATGGTATAGAGAAACGTAGCGAGATCCCGCTGTGTTACTAATTGAGGTAAATGCCCACGAGGACACGGTGGCTGCGACAGACATTCTACTTGCCGCCCACCGCCGCCGGTTCACCCCCAACGTTCTCACTGAATGCCATGTTAGCTCTCGTACCACTGTGCGCTCCGCCACGGATGGTGTAGCGGCAGTGTGCGCGCCAGCGTTTCGTACATTTGATCCTCGGTTGCTTTCGAGTCATGTGCAACACACATACCGAACAACCGACTACCATCTGTGGAACGTGAATTGACTGAACATTCACGACGAATACAACTCCAGTGAAAACGCAAAGGCTGAGTTTTTATCACAGCGATCATAAGGCCGTTTAACATCATGGTGAGTATTAACGAGCGTGTTACAGGTAAAGTGTAACTTGTGGTCAACACAAGCGGGCCCTAGTAACCCGTTGGAGGTTGTGTGTAAAGCTTCGCTTCGCAACCATCTTCACAGGGTGCAATGGCCCGCCTATTTTTTTTTACCATTGGACTCGCATATCGGGTTTTACAGAAACCCCCGGGAGGAAATGAAGGTGTGATCGCTGTCACGATAACGCCGGCTGGGATGCAGCACCTTGCAAAACCGGCCATCACGTCTCCCACGTGGAGGTGGCGTTACACTTCAAACCAAGAAGGTTGGGGAGGTAGGCGAGCAAAGACCAAAACAATGATCTCCCTGTAAACCGTAATCTTTAGTAGCGGAGTTGTGCCCTGCATAGACCTGCAGCGATGCAAAAATGTCGTAAAGCCGTAACTGAGTCACGTGTGTATTTTAACTTCGACTAATGAAAATTGCGTGATTTGCTATGTGAGAACCTTAATTTCCGCTTATACATTATCACGCAACCAAGAAACGCGAAAGACCAGAAACAAAGGGAACACGTGGTTCTCTTGAAACACATATAACCCAGATGGGCACGGTCTGGGCGGCAAAACGAAAAAATTCCCCCGCACCTCCCCGAGGGGAATTGTGAGGATGCAGAAATGCATTGGGTGCACCGATGAGTGTGATGCGATTAATGGCGAAGAGAGAGGCGAGAGTGTGAGCGTAATCATTTATTTTTTTCTTTTCCCACACCCGTCATTTTTCTTTCGTTTTAGAGAAGCGTCTTCGAGACCGCGTTGAGCGCAACCGCGAACTGCGGAGGATCGTTCACGTTAAACTCGTCGGGAATCGTTTCGAACTCACCGTCAGTATCATATCGACGTCGTCGTCCTGCGGTTCCTCTCGTTCGCAGCCGTCATCGAAGTGATCGAGCCAATTCCAATCGACCCTAACGTTGATGGCGCGATACAGCGGGTGTGTTCCAGGTGCTTGAGCCAAGCCAGGATGTTGCCGCGCTTCACCAACCCGCGCTTGTACGTTGCCGGACTCATCAGCCTCCGCTTGATGTGAACGTCGAACGCCATGTCCTCGGGTACCATGCGAGGAAGGCACCGCACAACGTTCGATACGTCGATGGGCACGTTCACCGCCTGTCTCTTGATTCCAAACTGCCCGTTGCCTCGAGTCAGCCTCCTGATGCTCATGAAGGGGAGTCGAGGAGCGATGAGCCGCTCTTCGACCAGGATTCAGATCGGGAAGTTGCGCCGGCCGAGGAGGATAACGGTAGCCAAACTCACACAGCCCTCCTCTTCGCAGCTTTGTCTTCTTCTCCTTGTTCTTCTTCAGTGGTTCCCCTACGGGAAGATGACAATGGTGGTTGAACGCGATGCTATCTCGTGATGGATTGTTTGGTTGGCCAATCCCTAGGGGCATCTATCCACAATCATCATCAGACGCGCTGCGGACGCCGGCCAAGGGACGCACGACAACCCCCGACTATAATGCATTTCTGCATATTATAAAAACACCTTATATACAAAGTTCGCTCCCTACGCCACCCGAAACACTGCACCGCCGATCTCATAAAATGATACTACAGTCCAAAAAACAAAAAAAGCCGGGTCATCTACACTAACGTGAAATCTGGAAGGGGTCGAGGCTTGCAGGCTATAAGTATATTTAAAGATTGTATGTATCTCTTGCCACGTGGAGCGCTGCGATTGGTCGCTCAAGCAGCGCGACTGCTAGGAACAATCACTCACTTGCTGAGGCGGTAGTACCCTCTCTTTTGTTGAACCGGATTAAACAACCTAATGACTGACTGGCCCTAAGATTTATTCGTGTCAGAATGCTATGAAGCCGCTTTACAGAAGAAAAATTGACGTTTTCTACCATCTCGAGAAGTAATTTAACACTGTTTATTATCACTTAAGGTTGATTTTAACTCTGTTTTATTATAGTTAGAGCAAAGTTAGTTTATTTTTAACCAGTTTAATCTATTCCATACTTGTTTTATTACAATCAATTGATCACCACATTTACCGTGACGACATGGAAAGGCGACAGGAGGCGCAGTCAGCCAGAGCCCCTAAAATGCTTTGCCCCTAAAAGTCTCTCGATTGCATAGTAAGGCATGATGAGAAGGTTGACGACGTTGGGTCGCGTGCGTCGTCGTGATGTGCTGGGGTGACCGCGTAAGCTAACCAACAGGTCGTAAAATCTTGTAGGGTCCGACATGCCACCACAAAAGGTGCTTACTGTGTCAGCGTCATCGTATGGGAGTTGAACCCCACACAAGATCCCCTGAGTGCAACTTGGTGTCTGGGGGTCCGAAGCTGTAGTGCCCGACATCCGCCAGCTGCTTCTCTGTTGTATGAACTCGAGAGAGCTGGCACGCCTCCTCGGCACGCTTGAGGTATCCTTGGACGTCGGCGTTGAGTTCGTCGTGTTCGGCGTGCGGCAACATGGCTTGAAGCAGGATACCGCGGAGGTACGAGTAAATGATTTTGGAAACGCAAAGTTGTGTTTTTCTAGGTACACGATCATGTCGCGAAACTGAGAGTCGCCGCGCAGATGGGTGACAAGGTCAATTTTTGTCACGCTTCCGAGGAACGCCGCGTCTCCATCGCAGTCCAGTGGTGGCTGGTCGATGGGGGCATATATATGACAAGCAGTCGGGGTCTGAATATCTTCTGTCCGATTTGTAAACGATGGCAATGTTTAATTCTTGAAATCAAACACTCCATTTCACAAGACGTCCAGAGGACCTCTTCAGATTTACCAGCCAACACAGCGCATGGTGGTTTGTTTCCACCTTGACCGGCATGCGTAGAGCTACGGGCGGAACTGAGAAATAACCCTTAATAAAGGCGATGCACTAATAGTTTCTTCTTTTCATAGGCCGTGACTTTCGTAAGCAAGTATTTTTCCCCGCCCTTTTGTTTTTGGACAAGAAAAGAACCGAGCTTGCACCACTGGCGTCGGCGTGCGTTTCTGTGCCGGCGTAGTAGTCAAAAATTACCAGAAGAGCCCGGTGCTCCAAAGGTTTTTGGAGCTCGGAAATACTATTCTGCCATGTTTTCTCCCAGCACAATTGAACATGTGCTGTAGTTATTCGCGTAAAATGGTTCGGCGATTTTTGAAGATTGTTGTTCTTGTCATTCGAGTGTTGCTGGTGCCATGCACAACCGAAAGGGCATACCTTAAACTCGTACAGTCCGTCCGGCACTATTAAGACAGGCCTCTCACGGTCTCTTCCGTTTTCCTGAAATTACCAGTACCAGTTGGCAATTCCATCAACGAAAACTACTTAGCGTGGCAAAATGGTCGAGGGCGTCATCGATTCGCGGGAGAGGGTGCATGTTGGTATCCATGATTTTGTTCAGCCATCGGTAGTTGGCGCAAAATCTGAGCGTGCCCTTTTTTGCGAGCTCAACAGGAGCAGTCCAGGGTCATTTAAAAAATTCGCTGATGTTGTCGCTCAGCATGTCATCAACTTACTTTCGGATAGTCTATCGCTCCTGCAAAGCCATAAGGCAAGGTTCCTCTCACATGCGTCCAGCCCTTCATCCGTAAGCATACAGTGCTTCGCAAGGGGCGTCTGACGTAGATTTGAAGTCGACGAAAAGCGGACGGTGTAGCGGTATAAGAAAACCCTTACTTTTGCTGGTTTTGTTGAGGCAGCGGCGAGTTTATATAGGATAAGCTACTCCTGGTCACCAGGGGCCAGGCGGCGAGAGCTGCATATGGATTCCCCTGAACAGGGAACCACCTCCGTCCACTGTGGGGTTCACCATGAACGCATCGTAAATAAAGTTTCTCTCTCTCTCTATCTCTCGATTAAATGAGCAGACTCAAAGATGCCATAAGATACTGGCTCAAACTCGGCGACCGTGATCACGTAACGTTCTTCCTTAATTTATCGAATTAATGCAAAAGAAGCACCATTGTTTCGATTCTGATATTCATAGGTGAACTGTGTGAATAGAACATGAAATTGTCTTTGTTTTAAAAGTACAATACCTCTGTCGAAAAACACACCGCGCTCAAAAAGCAAGCTCTGGTCACTGTTCAAGAAAGCTTGGGTGTCAGGAGTACCATCTTGAGTGTAGACCGCGAAGTTCTCGCTTCCACTTGGAAGCAGAGTGACGTGCTTATCGGCCGTATTTAACGGAGCAGGTAGTTCGGCGCTTGTTTTCAACCTGTAGTCTGCGGACCGAGAAGAAACTAATCGACCTTACCTACAAATCGTTACTAGCACCATTGTCTGGTAAAACATATATGCCTAGGATTACGTCATGGGAGCAGTTTGACAGCATTGCGAGATCAGCAGGGTGCGTGGTGCCATTGATGGTGATGCGCGATGTGCAGGTTACACTAGGTCTGACAAGATGGTCATCCGTTGTGTGTATGGGTGACCAATTCAAGTTGTCATAACTTTTGTAGTTTCAACGAGAATGATCCTGTCATCAGCGAAGAGTTGTCGCCTCTGTTTAATATGGCGACTTGGTCAAGGCTTTCGATGGAAAGCTGCACATCAAAACTAGTTGTTGAGTTTGGTGCGTGGTATTTGTCAGTCACTCCGAATTGTCATCGTTTTGTTTACCGGTTGTTGGTCGCGTCATATACGCGTCGTTCCGAGTTGGCGTCGTCATTTTCGGAGGCTATATCTAGGTTGGATCGGGGTGTCCGAGTGTAGTAATATAGTAAGTCGTGGAAATTAGGTATTCACGGCGTCATGAGAGGGTTTTGTAAAGTTATCTGTAATACACGTTGGCATGCAGAAACTGCAACATTCCGTTTCCTCTTCGTAGGATGGGGGACCTTCCACGTGGGAAGCCAGTATTGCTGTGGTTGATTGTTGATATACATGAATAGGGCTGTGGCAAACGGTTGATATGTGATGGGCCATGGCTGGTATGAGACAGATACGTGACAGATACAACGAGAGATGTCGGGCTGTGTCGACAAATAAACCTGGAAGGCCGAATTGTTTGTAGTGGCCTCGAAGGTAAATGTGGCCGGATTCGTCGCAGTGGTAGCAGAGTGGACGATGGACACGGATCCACCACACGTCAGTATTACTGAGGGGAGAATGGTCGCACCGCAGGTGGTCGGCGGTGATAGTTGGCAGCAGTAAGACAGCTCCTGCGAATGAGTAGAACATGGAGGGTGGGTGGCAAGCAGCAGCTACGTAAGCCATACCTTGTGGATCGCGGGCTGGTTCAAGTTATGTAGAAGTCGGAAGTTGTTGAACTTCTTCGCGGACCACTTCAATTAGGAAAGTGACGTGGGGTGTCGGCATGGTTGGAAAAACTTTGCGAAGCTCCTCCCTGACCACTGCGAGCATGGTTTTGAGCAATGTATCAGATATACAGAACCTGAACTAACGGCCTCCATGGCCAGGTCGTTCACACGGCGTTCATACCGCCTAGTTCGAAATTCAATGCTTTACTATATCGGGGCAGCCTCCGACTAGAATTCGTTTACTATCTTGCGGGGGTTGCGAATGAGGCAGGCAGAATGCTCCTGCCTGAGTTGCCACATAAAATACCTTAGTTTATTTTCTTCTATCATTTTGTGGTCTTCACTGCCAAACAATCCCTTCATCTTCGCAACAAAGATCATCACCCTGCCCTTGGGTTGTTGCGTGTTCGTTTCCAGCAAAAGGGCAGCTCGTGCTCTAGTCTTCACGGCTGCGAATATTTTAGGGAACTTGATGTTGAAAAGCATCCACTCGGTCAGAGAGCTTGCGCTGCCCTCGCTAACATATACTATATCCTGTATGGCCTACATGGGAAGGAGTCAGCTGGAGATGTGGCAGAAAGGAAAAAGGCAATCAATGCGTGGAGGTGTTGGACTGAGCACGGGTTTTATAGTAGGATCAGTTGTAGTTCGTTAAAATTACCCGCTTTGCTTCATAAGCAAGTAAAACTTAAAAAAACGTGTAAGCAACCCAAACAAAAGTTTTGTTCGCGGCAGTATGTTTAACGGTTCATTCAGAGCACTCGAAGCGACACCTAGCGAATTAATATGAGTACAAGAGTTACAGCCACGTCGACTGTCAGACTGCACGTGTATGTACAGGCTACACGTGTCAGGGCTTGTAAACATAAAGCAAGCTCCAAGTATAACTATAGAGTATTAGAGACCATTCGTTGATCGAATTTCTGCATGCACAAAACATTACAGCTCGGACATAAGAGCGTATGCAGTAAGCTTTTATATATTATAAAAACTCCAGCCTTTGTGGTAGCTCGCGTAAGCGGCATAATCCTGCTAATGGAAAACATCTAATCGAAAAAATTGGCGAATGTTTTAGCGCTTGCTTGCTGCATCGGCCCTCACAAGTAAGTTCCGCGAAGCTTTCTTACTGTATGCGCTGGCGGTTGCACTCTCGGGTTTTTACGATTAATTTTTGCGCCAGGTAAGGTATCACAACCAGTATCCAACCGAGCTTGTACCAAAAGAGACGTGGCAACTTCTGTCGCCTTGAGTGAACCCTGAATGTTTGCACAGGAGAAGGTAAAGAGAACACTTTTTTCGCAATTAAACAAAGGAGGAACATTTATGAAGAAAATTGTTCTGTCGATATTTTGCAATTTTTAAATAAAGGTGTACACAGCATTGATCCCAAATGCAGCGTCGGCAGACAGTGCACCTGCAGCAAATGGAGGAGCAATGTGGGTCATTCCGAAGAATGGTGTATCAACAGAAGGGTGTGGGGCATTCGGGACACGGAGGAGTAAGCATTGTCTTTGTATTAAATAGAACATGCAGTTGTCAAGATGCAAGTTGCTGTTCTAGCAGACAAGCTGCAACGAAATGAGAAAAAATCGGCACAAAAATGCTCGCAGGCACCGCAATCAAGGGCAAGTAGTGCTTTCTAAACAACATATTTGTGATAAAAATCGCCACCTTCACGGCAAACGTGAATGAGAGCGTTTACATGCGGCTCAGTCACATGGTCGTCGGAATTCTTTTAAATGTTTGTGTTGAGACACATGGTCTTTACGAGAGAACACAACCAGAAGCGAGACGGTTCGACTTTCCGTGCAAATAAATAAAAAAAACGGTTCTGTAAGAAAAACACCATGTCGAATACTATGCAGCCCGAGCAGTTTGCCGGAACCAAGAAGGCATCAGAGTGCAGGCTTATGTTTGTTTAGGAATAATGATCTACATGTTCAACTAGGTCCAACGAGATAGTGGGACAACTGAATCGCTAGTCACTCAATATGCAGATCCCGGGTCTAATAAAGGCTCCACAAATGCCAGCAATGGGCAAATGGATAACTGTATTTGCACAGTCATCCTTGTCTATTTTTGATTGGGTCTTGGCATCACATCTTATTTCGCGTGTCCCCATTTTGCGCTACAATGCGTCCGTGTGGCCACCTTGTTAATTATGGTCTTCCGTACACTCTCAGTCAATTCCTAGTTATCGGCCCGCATGAAGGCGCGATACTGCGTCAATTTAAAGTCGCGTATTAAGTGGCGGTTGAAGCGGCCTGGAGCGCAAGCGGCCCTGCAAACACGCGGCACATCAAATATAAGCGGAACTCTTGAAAGCCGTCAAAGCAGAGGGCCACAAATACACCGAACCGTGTTTTCGGCGTGCTGCTGGCCGTAATTTTTGTACGCGTCCCGTTATTGTAATATATTCCCGCTAAAGAAGCGTGCCCCAAATCGTACTTCCCCTCAAATAAGAGGCATTGTCGCGTTTCATCATAAAATAGAAAAAAAGCCCTCCTGCCGCAGTTGCATTTGTCCGTTTTATTCGCTCGCATTGCCAGGCCAACCCTTGCCTCCTGTGAGAAATGCTCGAACACATGCTACATCATACAAGACACACAAAGTACACATCATGTCATACACGCAACCTTAGGGAGTATCGAAGCCGGGTTTCTTGCAACACATCAAGAGGCGGACATTATAACCACTGCGCCACTGCTGGGGAGCGCACACATGGGCGTATAAGTATTATGCATGCAGTTGCGCGTCAAGCAGGAGTCATAAATAATACATTGGGCGGCGATTTTCTTTCTTTAGAACACTGATTAAGAATCGCTCTACCAAAGAGGAATAATAGTACAGTTTGCGGGAATATAACTGCATTGGTAGGGGTGGATACATTTTTTTGCTGTATCCGCGTTCCAACAGTATAATGCGCCATGCGGGGATTTATTCCATCGATGCAAACGGAATGAACAACAGTTTTTCTGCCTTGTTACCAAACGTATTCTTGGACATTGGCGGAAAGTACCCCCATCACTACGCTTGCAAATAACTAGCACGTAAGACGCAATACTGAGCTGAACTTTTTGACGGTGGAATGTTTTCGCCAAATGCGACCCCCCAGGGTAGACTTTTTTATTGCTGATTTAAATTTTTTGGGTGAATCTATTTCGAGAACAATTATCGTACTTTTAAGGTGAACATAAAGCGAAAAAAAAATCGTTTGTGTTGTTACATATAGGCTGTTTATTCATTGGTAAAACAAGAAAAAATTCTAAATAAAATCGAGAGAGTAACAATCCGGCACCCTTTGAGTGAATCAAACTAAGATAGGCATTAGATTCGCGGGCGCAAATTCGGGAAACACCCGGAGGACGATACCGGAACCAGCCGATGCGCGCGCGGCCAGATGCGGGAGCGATACACGGCGCACCGCTCACAAAATACAAAAAAGGAGAAAAAGTGCCTCATCAGTTTCGCAGGCCACCTTGGTCTGTGGCAGGCGCAAGAAGCGAGAGGTTCCCGGCCGCCCGGTGGGCGATACTCAGTGCTCCCCCTCGTTACCGGATGCGGAAAGGATAGCCAGGGCGCCGCTGATTTAAATGATATCAATAAAAACAAGAGCCATCGGCGCAAGAAAATACTTTGACGTATTTCCGAAGTGTGGCAGCACATGCCAAGCAAGAGAAGGTGGCGAAAAAGGCGCGCTTTTTAAAGATACAAGCAATGCCATACCTGTACGTGATTGATCATTATGGAAGTGTTTCCGATGCCGTACATTTACGGCCGTGACCGTCAAATGGTCAAAATAAGATCTGTCTCGTCACTAGTGGCAAGTATACCAAGGGTGAAATGGTGTAGTGAATTTTGTCTGGTCGTCATAGCCCTTCTGATGGTGCGGTTAGATGCCTTGATCTTTATTTTTGTAATAGGAGGCGGTAGTAACTTACGCATCTGGTATTGTATTGAACCAATAATAAATCACTCAGTCTATAACACATTGTGTAGGGACGCCTGCAGAATTGTTGCGTTTACCCAGGCAAAGAGCCGTCAGATGGACCTTCAGATACTGCGTTTTAGATGCGGAGCATCCCTCTGGCTCGGGACTATGTCCGGCGACCGTCCGTTGTCCGCACCTCTCCCCCTACACTATAAAAAATAGTTAGTGGCGCCCGCTTTCGATTTCGTGACTCTCTGGCCGCAACGGGAGGTTCGTGACGCTCTTCCCACTGCGATACGAAACCGAAACAGGAGCAAAAATCATTTAAACTACGTCAAGAAGCTACTGATACATCGAGCGCACGCGAAGCAGAATGTCAACGTAAACGACGAACTGAAAACTTTAGAGGGGGATGCTGAATTTCTCGTTGGAAAGCTGTGGCGGTAAGCGCCACGCGCCTTGCACCTCAACCAGCGAAGAGGACGAAGAGGGCGGGCAGTGGGGCAGGAGCGTGAGCACACAATAAAGAAAGACGAGAACCAGGAGGTGTTCGATCAGGTAACGCCAACCAACCAACCAACGCCGGTGACCGTCTCTTCACTGTATCTACATTTCTCTACATTCAACTGTCTCTACATGGGGGTTACTACTACGCTCCCATTCGTACTCCGATAAATGAAACAACATATCGGCAACACAATAGAACATACACGGAACAATCCCTTGTTGTTGCGTCGTCCACACCCCCACTGCTCATGCACGTCTCTCCTCCATTCTCCTCTCCCCCAGCTGTATAATCGGAGGTGCACGCGCTGCGCGGCGTTCAGTCTGCTCCGAGACACCGCCTGCGCCGGTTCTGCTAAGGTGTGCAACCTACACGGAACCCCCATGCTTTGCATCACCTCATAGTTCACTTCGGGAAAATGGTGTAATTTTTTTTACAGATCGCCAGCACACAAACAATATCTTAGCGATTCCTCGCGCAGACCGGATAAGCGCTCGGCCGTGTAACTGGGAACGCAGTGAATTTCACCAAAACATTTAGGTGTTGGAGAAGTTCAGCCTTTATTCGTCATATAAACGTAGATGGAGATCATTGGTAAAACGAAATTTTGACATATTAGGCATTTGGAAAAACTTTAAAAAATGGCAGAAAATGGTGTACGGTATAACGCCCTGCATTTCCTCAATAATTCAGATTTTTCGGAAATTCCACTTGTAATATTTATCCTAGCGTAGATGAAGATAATCGGTAGAAAGTAATTTTGAAAAATAAAAAAAATATATGAAGACAACGGGAAATTGTGAGGCATGTAACGCCCTTCATTTCAGATAAAAGCAGATTTGGCGCAAGTAACACCTGTGATCATATTATTAGAGTAAATGGAGATAATTGGGTTGACAGTACTTAGAAAAACCAAGAAAATTGTCTCTAAAAGACTCACACTCAAGAGAAGCGGCATAAGAACGCTGCGCATTAGTAGACAGTTCTCTGAAAGTCTGCAATTTTTAGGTGGCCTCATTTCATTCGCGCTTTTGTTATTAACGAGTTGTAGTATTCTACGCGGAAGCCCAAGGTTGCGGTTCAGCATTTTCAACGTTTTCAATGCCGTTCATCAAAACTATAGCACTTGGGCATGCACGCATCCTTGTACATCTGAAGTTTAGACCGTATAAAAGGATGCCACCATTAAATCGGTTGGAATGGCTGCGATTGCACTAACATATTTGTAATTTTTGCACTTTTGGAATATCTTCATGACCTCAGTTTTCAAGCACTGACGTTTTACCTTTATAATCTCACTGTGTTTGACCAACTGATTTATCATTGCCTCAATGCACATATGACGAAATAAAAAAAAACTCCGTATATTCATGATGCCACGTAGGACGCAAAGCTAAAAAGCAAGTATCTGTATACCTTAAACCTATAAGGATCTTGAAGTGATAGTCTACTCATACACACTTGTGACACGAACAGAGAACTGCGGGTTTTATATATTAATATTTTGGAATTCTGGAATTCCTGAGCATGCGCAAGTGTGAGAACAAAATTACATTGAGACACCATGTGAAAGGAACAAGTTTTCTTTTAATTTGATATCGAAAATACAAATATGAACACGAAAGACTTATACTGAAATAACCAATACAAGTATTAGCAGATTGTCATTAGAGAACACACAAATGAAAATGTTTTATTGTGGAAGAGCATATAGAGACCTGTCAAGATAAAATTATTATTTGCCTTTATTATATTTTTAGCAGCTTTCTGCTTACAAAACAGGAAGGATACTGATCTTTTTTGCAGACTACTAACTAAAAAACCGAACGTTCGACCCAAAGCTGACGGGTATGTCATGTCCTGAAAGTTATATATTACCAAACTGTGATGTTATGGCAGGTTCAGGGCCGTAGTGGGAGCGGCTCACAAGTGACGAGGCAGGTGACCAATTCAAACAACGCAAATATTTATAAAAAAAATAAAAGGCAGAAAAGGAAGGAGAAAAAAACATGAATAAAGAGGCCGCGAAGTCCGGCGTAGCACGCGAATACGCTGTCGCTGCCAGAAGGGTCCGAGTCCAAGCCGCGCGAAATTGCTCAAGGGCCTCACAGTTTTTGGCGGCGGCGGGAGCGGAAGCGAGTAGAAGCTCCCGTCGAAGGCGGCTACCACTGGCGGTTGTTGCCGTTGACACGGCGTGGCCCCGGCATCCGAGCGCAGTCACGGCGCCATGATGACATTACCGTTGGTCAGCCCGAGAAGCTGGTCGGCGGGAACACGAGCAGTGCTTGGGGTTGCGCTCACGCATTCCGGGCGACTGCCGCTGGAGCGCAGGATCTTCTCAGGATCGGCGTACCCGCAGTCCGGTCGACTGCAGCTGGTCCGCCAGGCTACCACGGGGTAGACGCTCCCACTACGGCCCTGAACCTGCCATAACATCACAAGTGGCGCCCGCGACAGGACTCTTCTTAACATCTTGAAGAGCAGGACGTAGAATCGAGCGGAATTCACGAGTGAAGTAGCAGCATGGACCTCGAAAAGACTATCGGTCTAGGAAAAGAATTGGGTTACAAGGACACGGAGCTTCGGGAATGGGTGAAGTCTGAGCAGGTTCGAATAAGGGAAGAACGGCTGACACAGCGTGAGGCCGTGAAAGAAGCTGCAGAACGCGCGAGGGAAGAAGCGCAACGGGAAAAAGAAGCATCCGAGCGGGAGCAGAAGATATTAGAGATGAAGATCCGCTTGCAAGAGCTCGCGAGGGATAGCGCGCAAGTTGATCGCTCCGCACCTGAACATGTAGCCTCGGGACACGCAACGGCGGTCAGCCCTCACAAGCTCATCCCGCCTTTTGATGACAGGAGAAACGATCTCGATGTTTATCTTGCCAGGTTCGAAAGAATCGCGCTTTCGCAGAAGTGGCCTGAAAGTGAATGGGCAGTAGCTCTAAGTATGTGCCTCGCGGGTGAAGCGCTGACAGTGATAGGGAGAATGACCCCAGAGGACTCCCTAGATTACAAAAAAGTGAAGCTAGCCCGGCTTCAACGATTCCGCTTCACTTCGCAGGGGTACAACAAAAACTTCAGGAATGCGAAAGCCGAAGACGGGTAAACCGGCGTACAGTTCGTTTCTCGCCTTGCTGGCTATTTTGACAGGTGGCTAGAGACGTCCGGCGTCGCGAAAACTTTAGACGAACTGCGAGACAGAATGATTGGGGAACAATTCATGAAGTGCTGCCACACGCAACTAGCAGTCTTTATCAAGGAAAGGAACCTCAAGACAAGCAAGAAGATGGCCGAAGCATGCGACCACTTCATGGAAGCACAGGCCATCAAATACTTGGGTAAGGCCCGAGATGAACCGAGACGGGACCAGAGTACATATCAGGCCCCAAAATTAACGAAGACCCAACGTTTCTTCATCTTCGGCAAACTAGGCCACCGTGCTAGTGACTGTAGAATGACATGACGGCATGGTAGCCGCGGCAAGTGCGGAAAACCTGGCCATAGAACTGAGAACTGTCGAGGCAAAGAGGGCGACGAAAAACAGGTTTCGGCTTGCACCGTAGCAAAGCGCCGACGTCTACAGAAGAGGACCCCCGAACAGCTAGAAAATAGCGATTCAAGGATCAACAAGTTCTTGGTTGAAAACCTACCTGTGGTGACTGGAGAAATGTACGGGAAGCGGATGTCGGTGCTACAAGACTCCGGCAGTATTACCGTAATCGTGCGCCGTGGTCTTCCGCCAGACTCTTGTCTGACGGGCCAAGCTTCCAGTGTAGTGTTCGTGGACAAAACTGCGCAGCAACTTCAAGAAGCGTACGTCAAGGTCCACACGCCCTACTTTTCAGGGATGCTTCTGGTGAAATGCATGCAGGATTCCTTGTATTATTTGTACTACGGTGCAAGGCGGTGCAAGACTTGGCAGCAGGGCGGCACCAGCAACTCTGCTGAAATCTTTCACGTCCTGTACCCAGGTGCCTTTCTGCATCGCCGTTGATCACTGCCTGTCTTGGCGGATTTCGTCACGGGATCCAACTGCCATCGTCGCACGTGCCTGACAACGTGCGTGACAGCAAACGGAAGCCATCTGGTGACGTCAGCTGTGCCAGCCTCCGTGATTGGTCGTTCTACCAGAGCGTCCACTTCAAAAGCCGTTGCAGCTCGCGCCTGGCCCCACTTGGCAGCAGGGCGGCACCAGCAACTCTGCTGAAATCTTTCACGTCCTGTACCCAGGTTTGTGTATCCATACATCCGAGTCTTTCTGTACTCTATAATTTGCTTGCCTGATCCTGCTGCCAAGCGGTTTGTGTACATGTCTTTCACCATGCCACCCGATGTTGCAATGTTGTTTAAGGACTTCAGACAGGAAATACGGGATATGCGCGCCACATTGGAGAAAGATCTTCGCAAAGATTTCAAGGAGCTACAAAAATCCATGAACTTCTTTAACGCACAGTTTAAACTGATGTCTACCCGGTACACAAAAATTGAAAAGGAAAATACAGTACTGAGGAAAGAAAATGCCACACTTTCGGCCGAATGCAAACAACTGAAGGAGGCTGTTGCCATGTCCGAGCAGAAGCTTGTAAACGTAGAGCAGTATTCCCGGAACAAAAATATTGAAATCAAAGGCCTTCCGGCTTCTGAAGAGGAGGACCTTCCCGGAATCCTCAAGAAGCTTGGCGACACAATTAGTGAGTCCATCACTGAATCTGATGTTGACATTTTCCACCGCGTGCCTAGAAAAGACGGGGGATGCCCAAACATCGTGGTTCAGTTTCACTCACGTGCAAAACGTGACGCGGTTGTTGAGAAGGCACGCAAAAAGCGCGTGCGCACGGATCAACTTGGTGTTCCTGGCCGCGATCCCGTCTACGTTAATGATCACCTCTGCCCTGAACTGAAGATTTTTCTCGGACAGGCTACGGCTAGGAAAAACGAAAAACAGTGGAAATACGTTTGGACCAAGGAAGGAAAAATACTTGCACGTAAAACAGACACATCCCGAGTGCTCCGCATCACTAGTCCCAATGACTTAGAGAAAATGCAATAATCGCATCCACAATCTCGTTCTCGCATAGTTGTTATCACGCCTTTTACAAACATGTTGCTAAACATACTTAGCCCCATGGATGCAGACGCGCTATACCAATCTAAGAAAAAACCCGTATCCTGCATTTCATTAAACGCGCAGTCAGCCCGTAACAAAAACGATGATCTACTCGCCTTGTTTTCATGTTTTAACTTTTCTTTTGACGTCATAATGCTATGCCAAAGTTGGTACAGACAAGATGATGAAATACTGAAAATAACTGGCTATCAAACCTACTATGTGAACCACCAGGAAAAGAGAGGGGGAGGTGTGCTACTTATTATAAAGAACACTCTTGAATCTGAGATAATTCAAGAATTCACAAAAATAACTCAAGATTACGAATTCCTAACCATAGTTTCAAAGAAAAACGTCTATTCTACACTGTACCGCCCCCCTTGTGGTTCTATCACTACTTTCCTTCACTTTTTAGACATGTTTTTTAGCTTGATTAACGACAACGATTTTAACCTGGTCCTGGGAGGGGACATTAACATGAACATGCTAAACACGACGACTGATATCCACGATCTCGTAACTATGCTGGAGTCGCATGCCTGCCTCAACACCGTAAAAGCCCCTACTCGCATTCAAGCTAATTCCGCTACTTTATTGGATGTCTTTATCACTAATATAGATCCTACCACCTTAGTTTCTGGTGTCATTGGTTGTCACATTAGCGATCACTTGCCTGCCTTTTTAATGTTTTACGAACCCACTGCAGTGAAAACAAAAGCTCAGGTGCGCGTATCGGCTTTTCAAGACATCAATCTCTTCACGCTTACGGATTTCCGCAGCGCTTTATGGCAAGTCACATGGCAAGAGGTTTACAGCCAAACTGACCCTAACGAGGCATACGAAAGCTTTTTGGATATTTCTAAATCGATTTATGCAGAAAATTGTATGTCTAAAACAGCCCGTCCAAGAAAAGCCCGCAAGCCTTGGATACGTAATAAAATACTAAAACTAATAAAAGAGAAAGATTCTCTTTACAGGCAATTGTTACGTTCCAGAAATATAAACGATTTACATTCTTTTACGGCATTTCGTAACAAAGTGAATAAATGTTTGAAACAAGCGAAAAAGAATTACTTTCATAATTTATTTAACCCTGAAACAATGAAACAGAGCGATAAAATATGGCGTAATTTGAATTTTGTGCTCGGACGTACGCGCAAGCAAAATGAAACCGAGATGAAAGTAACGCTTGACGTGGTAAGTTTGACTGGAGTTGAACTGGCAAGCGCTTTCAATAACTTTTTCGTATCTCTGACAAGCAGCACTTCCTGTTCGCGCAGCTTAGATTACATGCATCCACGGAACAACGAAAGCGCATTTTTAAGGCCAACAGATGCGCAAGAAATTCACTCGGCTTTCGTTTCTCTGCGCAATAGCAAATGCACCGACGCAGATGACTTGCAAATTTTACCAGTTAAACATGTTCTTGATATCGTCGCTCCAGTTCTTGCACATGTGTATAACCTAATTTTTACACAGGCCATATTCCCCCCGGCGCATGCAACTAGCTAAAGTCTGCGTCCTTTTCAAAGGCGGAGATAAAAATTTTTTTCTAACTACAGACCCACTTCAATCATCCCAGTCTTCTCAAAATGCATCGAAAAGCTTATAAACGAAAGGATGACCAGTTTCTGGGACAAGAACGACATCACATCGACAAGTCAATCCGGTTTCAGAAAGGGTCGATCAGCAGAATTGGCATTGCTAACACAGAAAGAATTAATTTTGGATGCAATTGAAAGCAAATTACTCAGACTTGGCATCTTTATAGACTTTTCTAAGGCATTCGATCGCATTAATCATGACACCTTATTAAAAAGGTCGAAATTTATGGTTTCCACGGAATATTTTTGGACTTAATCACAAGCTACTTGCAGCATCGAAAACAGTATGTTACAATTAATAATAAGGAATCCTGCACTGAACAAATAAAATGTGGTGTACCCCAAGGTAGCATTGTTGGACCCCTGCTTTTTAACCTCTACATAAATGACGTTGTCAATACTACCGATTCAGCCGAATTCATAATTTACGCGGATGATACAAGTGTATTTTTTACTGCAGCTAATACTTTTAATTTATTATCCAGAGCCAATCATGTTCTAAGTGAACTTCATAACTGGAGCCTAGCCAATTCTTTAGCCATTAACGTAACAAAAACAAAAGCTATCATTTTCAGAGCTAGAAACAAGATATTTGAGATAAATGATAGATTAATAATTGGTAGCACTCCTATTGAAATAGTTCCTACCGTCAAAAATCTGGGAGTAATTTTTGATGAAACTTTGTCTTGGGATAACCATGTTAACTCAGTTTCGAGCAAAATTTCTCCTGTTGCTGGCATTCTTACAAAACTCCGTTCCGTCTTGCCTACTCACATTAAGTTGCTGATCTATAATTCCCTGTTTTTGTCGCATTTACAGTACTGCCACCTAGTTTGGGTACTTACCACTACATCAAACTTGAACAAACTATTCTTACTTCCGAAAAAGGCCGTACGCGCGATTACTAATTCTACATATGATTCCCACACTAGCCCACTTTTTAAGCAGCTGAACATTGCAACAGTGCAGTTTATCTACAAAACCATTTTACTAAAACGCTACAGGGCAGCAGTTAGACAGCATAGAAACCCTTACGAACAACTCTCCAACTTAACGTTAAATACGAACCACTACAACACAAGACGTTCTGAAAAATAGCAAGTTCCAAGCGCACGCACTAACTATGGTTTTCAGATGTTACAGCATACGCTACCAACTCTTTTAAACACAGTTGCACAATAATCACACAAATGAATAATCGTGCATGCCTTTCAAATAGTAGAGATTGGACATTGCCCATCACGCTCCGGTGTTTCTTTTTTGTTTCTTTTTTATTTTTGTTAGCTTGGTTTCTGGCATCCTTGCTTTATTTTTGCACTTGTTTTACCCGGGATCTGCATGTTTTTTATTTTTTGTTACCCTGGTTTCTGGCATCCTTGCTTTATTTTTGCTTTATTTTACCCGGGATCTGCATGTGAATAATTTGTTACCTTGTGACTGCCAGTGCTTTGTTCAATTCTTTGGTCTTTGTCGCACGTACACTGCGCATTACATACAGTATGTTATGATTCAGAAAAAAAATTCTTGCTGTACTTTTTTTTTTGCTTTTTCCTTTATTGTACACCTTGCTCTCATTTCATGTTGTTTATAATAATATATAAGTTCTGTGCTACTCCCGCTGCTAAGCATCCTTGTTTGTTTGACTATAAACAAACATCCGACGAAGGGGCGCAGACCCTCGTCAAGCCCAATCCTTTGAGGCTTTTTGTCTGTGCTCTGGACATCTGTAACAAGTCTGATGTCCAATAAAGATTCAAACATTTAAAGATTCAAAGATATTTAGTACTAGGGAACATACCAGGAGCCAGACCACCCAACGACCCTGAATGGAAATGGCATCTACACGTTGATGAAGCCAAGACAACCCCAGAAAACTATCAAGAACCAGCTCAAAGCCCGGCCAGCTCTAATTCTGCGATGTACTCTCAGAAGTTCTTGGCTGTCACAGAAATCAACAGCCTGCCTACAGGTAGCTTAAACATCGCGGAGTTCACGAGAGATGAGCTCAAGGAAAAACAAGAACAATATGACAGCTTGAAAGACTGTTTTCGGAAGCGGGGGACAACTTTCACATCCAGGAGTGGCAACCACTACAAATATTTCATAGACAGGGGATTGCTGTACCGGCAGTATCACCTTTTGTCTGGACGCTCATTCAAGCAAGTGGTGGTGCCCCAACCTTTGAGGAACGCAGTGCTACACATTGCACAAGAAGGCATCATGCCCGGACACCAAGGCATCCGCAAAACAACGGACAGAATCCTTGACGAATTTTACTGGCCGGGCATGCATGCCGACATAAAGCGATTCGTGAAGTCCTGTGACATGAGCCAAAGGACTGCACCAAAAGGAACAGTAGGCGTCGCACCGTTAGGAAGTATTCCGCTCATCGACACTCCGTTCCGGAGAGTAGCAGTTGACCAAATCGGCCCGATCAGACCCGCTTCGGAGAAAGGAAACAAATACATCCTGACTATATTAGACTTCGCGACACGCTACGCCGACGACGTTGCGCTACCGAGCGTTCACAGCGTTCATGTCGCAGAAGGGCTTCTCCAAATGTTTTCTAGAGTGGGACTTCCAAAAGAAATCGTCACGGACCGAGGGCGAAGCTTCACCTCAGGGTTCATGCAAGAAGTCAACCGACTCTTGTCCATCAAGTCTATCCATACAACACCTTATCATGCCATGAGCAATGGACTGGTAGAAAGGTATAACGGCACGCTGAAGATGATGCTCAGGCGGATGTGCCAAGAAAAACCAAGATGCTGGGACCGTTACTTGCCACCGTTGCTTTTTGCGTACAGGGAAGTACCCCAAGCCAGTCTCGGATTCTCGCCTTTCGAACTGATATATGACCGACATGTCCGGGGACTATGACAGTCCTGCGAGAACTATGGACTGGCGAGGCCATGGAGGAAGACGTACGGACCACCTACACGTACCTCGTCGAGCTACTACACAGACTCAAATAGACGTGCAAAGCTGCCCAGGAAGAGCTGCAAAAGGCGAAGATAATACAAAAGAAATACTATGACCGGAAGGCCGTTTCACGACAGCTTAAACCGGGAGATCGCGTCCTAGTTCTCCTTCCAAGTAAGGCTAACAAATTCACGATGCACTGGAAGGGTCCCTTCACGGTTGTTCGAAAGCGTGACGAGCTCGACTACGAAGTCGACTTGGGCAAGAAGACCACCCTCTTTCACGTGAACGTGCTCAAGAAATACGAAGAACGACAACCGACGTCTTCGAGTGTAGCGGCCATCAACACTATAGAGGATGGCATTGAAGGCGAAGAAATACCCTTCCTGCCCCTTCAACAGCAGCAATCGTTCAAGGATTTGTGCATTTCAAACAGCCTATCGTCGTCGCAAACTCAGGAGGCGCAACAAGTATGTGAAGACTATCGAGAGAGAGAGAGAGAGAGAGAGAGAGTAAACTTTATTAAAGAAAAAGAGCCAAGTGGTCGGTTTCCTCAGTCCATGACCCCGTTGGAGCGTCCAGCCGTCTCAGCCCGGTGAATCAGCCGAAGCTGTTCTTCGGCGGTCCTCAAGCTTGGGCTTCACAACACTGTGGACGAGCTGATTGAGGGCCACCTGCTCAGTCAGCGCTACCGGCTATCAAGGACGGATGCGGGCAGGGCCCTTCTACTGAGACTGGGCATGAACATCCCTGATCGCCCTCTAGAATCGACGAAAACTATCGCTGGTGAACTACGCCGTAACATCACAGTGGCCCCATTGCCAAGAAACATGCACCCGCAGTTCCACGAGGGACGGAGAGAGGCGCGAGTTAGAGCCCTGGAGAAAAAATATGGCTCCAACGAAAATGTTTTTTACACGGACGCCGCAGAGTATGCAAGACGCGGAGTCATGGTGGCGACCGTAACGAAGATGGACAGCCACGTCACGAGCCTCACTCTCACGAAAGTAACGACGATACAGGCCGAAGAGGTAGCTATAGCACTGGCGATAACGCAAACACCTGCGGAAGTAGTCATCACGGACTCTCAGTCAGCATGTAGGAGCTACCTTCAAGGCCGCATCTCACACACCGCAATGAAGATCTTAAGCCAGAACCCTCCAAATAAAAGGGTATTGGTTGTCTGGACACCCGCTCACACTTCTCTCCGTGGCAATGTCTTTGCCCACGAGACTGCTCGAGGTCTGACCAGCCGAGCGCCGCGAGAGAGTTGGCTAGAGACGGCCATCCCCTTGACATCATTCCAGGAGGTGACGCAATACTACAGGCTAGGCCGGCTAACGCTTCCCCCTGCACACCCCTCTCTCAGCAAGAAAGAGGAGCGCTACTGGCGTCTCCTGCAAACAAACACCTTTCCCCATCCTACCAAGCTGCACTTTATCTGGCCTACGCAATACCACCCGCAGTGTCGATTCTGCAAAGCACCCTGCACTCTATCGAAAGATCTTCAGCGATTTGCCAGGCAAGACCGATCTGGTGGAATGCCGATTGGAACTGACAAGCACCACGCAAGTTCATGTACGGCAGTACCCCCTACCATTTGCCTTAGAGGAGTTCATGGAAGCAGAGGTGCAAGACCTGCTTCGTTTGGGAGTGAGAGATCACAGTCCAAATACAACGCGCCCCACCTTACTGTAAAGAAACCGGACAACACCATCCGTCCTTGCGTGGATTACAGGGAGCTGAAAAAACTACTGGTTTCCGACAGCGATCCGATACCTCGAATTGACGTCCTCCTGGCCCGCGTAGGTCCAAAGAAGTTTTTCTCGACATTCGACTTCACTAAAGGTTATTGGCAGGTACCCATGGCACCTCACAGTCGGGAAATGACTGCATTCTCAACCAAGTCCGGACTGTACCAGTTCAAGTACATGCCTTTTGGCATCAAAACCGCCCAAGCGGTCTACGCTCGACTGATGCGGAGAGTTTTTGAAGGCGTGGAAAACGTATATCACTACTTCGATGACGTCCTGGTCGCAACTTAAACGTGGCCGGATCACACCATTGCATTGAAAGAAGTGTTCCAGCAGATCCGGGCCGCAATGTTGACCGTGAAACCTAAAAAGTGCGAAATAGGGCCACAGACTGTCACCTTTCTGGGTCACAAGATAGGAGATGGAACGGTGCAACCAATGGATAAGATGTTCGACAAAATATTGGGTCAAAAAGAACTCAAACCAGAAGGGAAATCCGCTCCTTCCTAGGCCTCACAAGCTACTACCGAGACTTCATTCCGGACTACGCTAAAATAGCGAAACCACTGACAGAGTTGTCGCGCAAAGAAGCTAAAAACGTGATTGACTGGAACGACAACAACGAGAGAGCTTTCTACACTCTGAAGCAAAACTCGTAGTCCGCCCCAATTCTGCGTGCAGCAGACACGACCAAACAGTTCGTTCTTCGGACAGACGCCTCAGACAAGTGCCTTGGAGCAGTATTGCTACAGGAATACAACGGCCAACTGCACCCAGTTTCTTATGCCAGCCGAATGCGTTCTCCACGAGAAAGTCGTCACTCAACGGTTGAGCGCGAATGCTTAGCGCTTGTGAGGGCCGTCCGAAAATACAACATTTACGTATATAGAAATGAATTCATACTGCAAACGGACCACCAGCCCCTGCAGCACCTTCAGACTGCCAAGCACTTGAACAACCGCGTGCTTAAATGCAGCCTATATTTGCAGGAGCATTCCTTCACGGTCCACTACATCAAGGGGTGCGAGAAAGTAGGCGCCGATTTTATGAGCCGCGTCTAGGCCCTAGCATTTTTTTTTCGTGCCACTTTTGCCTTTTTACATCCTCCATCATTTTTTTTCGCGAGGTTATGTAAAGAAAAATCACTTTTTCTGTGCTTCAAATATGGTCCAGCTACACCACTTCCGGTGATGTAGATGGCGTTTGTAAAATCGCCCCAAGCAATCTTTCGCCCGGGAGCTGCTGATTCTGGAATTTCGGCGCACTGGCATGGGAACAGCATTGTAAACATTTCAAAAAGACTGAGACACGAGAACAATTTGTTTTGTTGGCACTGCGCGAAGAAAACAAAAAGTAGGCGGAAAAGTGAAGAGGTACAAAATGGTGGGGTTATTTTTCGGAGGTATAATGGTATACCCTGAGGAGGCGCAGCAGATGTACCACCAACGCGTGAGCAGATATATGAAAATATCATAAATGAGGCAAGTGCATTTCTTTCAAATTTCTTTCTTACTGCTTGTTGATTGAAACGCTCTCCAACAGAACGTTTTCTTCATATGCATAGGAAAGGTGAGCGCTTTTTCAGTGCAAAGGCGTGCGAGAAAACGCTGCCATAATTTTAGTTTACTCCGACACGCCAATTGGACGTCGTCAAGAAATTCTGTTGCTGTTACACGCGGAGGGTAATGTGCCCTAGTTCATTTTTATAAAACAATTTCCCAAAAAGTATGTCGCGAAATATTTTATGAAAGATCGAACAAAATTGCAAGCAAAATCTATCCTTAAATCATAGGTGAACTGCACGCACCCAGCAACAGTGAGCAAATCTGTAACATAATGAGAAACCACCGCTTCCGGTGACCGCCGCGTTTGCGCTGTCAATGCTGTCGTGTTTCTCCACAACGCGAGTTGACACTCCTGACAGATGACAGCCCCGCCGAACCAAACAAAATGGGGGCTAGTGTTAATCAAGAATGTTGCTTCATGTGAAAACTTTACCACTTGAACGTACCGTAATAAAGTTTACTAATCGCCACAGAATCCAGACCACTATACGTGCGAGCAAAGTTGCTAGCCGAAACGACGACGCGAAAACCTACTTATGAAAAACTCTGCCTAACTTTCTGCTACGCCTACCGAAAATGAGAAGCAGTGATCATAAAATTGTAGCGGCACTTCGTCATCGACAGCAAGCGCCGACCATCATCATCATTGGACGCTACCTCCATCGTCAGCAGCACGTGGTCTCGACACACACGACGAGCCATGCGCCAGAGTACACCGATGCCACTGCGCTGCTCGGCCGCGTTCCACGGGCGCTCCCCGACTCGCAAAGCTTCTTCTGCCACCGAATTCTCCTCTAAAAATAAATGTAAGGTGAGCCGCACGACCACATCGGCGCCCGCAAAATATTGAAAAATACAAAATTCAAACATGCTTTTATGGGCCTTGACCTGGACAACGAAACGGTGTAAAATTGCAATATTGTTATGGGTCCCAAAACAAAATTGATTGGTTGATTGTGGGGTATAACGCGCCGACGCAACGCAGGCGATGAGGCGCGGCGTAGTGGAGGTCTCCGGATTAATTTTGACCACTTGGGGATCTTTATCGTGCGCCGAAATCTCGTACACACGGGCGTTTTTGCTTTCAGAAAAGCGGCCGCCGCGGCCGGGAATCGAACCCGCGACCTCGTGCTCAGCAGCGCAACGCCTTAGCCACTGAGCCACCGCGGCGGGTCTGTACAAATTCCAATGGCTGATGACGTTTTTATTTTTATTCTGGATTCCAAAACGGCCGACTTACTGGAAAACCGAATCCTCTAAATAAAGCACGTTTAAGTATTGTACAACCCTGGGTATCGGAGAACGGTTTTGGCGTGGGCTTCTTACGACGACAAAAAAGGCATAATTTCGTCGCCCTTCCTAGTTAGGCTGCAAACAAAAATTCTTAGTCTGCGCCCCTCCCCCCACGCCTCGAGAAAAAAAACAAGAAATTCATGAACTTACCTATCCGTTCGTGTTCGACCGGCTATGCCCGCAATAGACCCACCAGCCGGCTTGCCATGGCGCCGCTTCTCAGATTGCGTTCCAGGTGGCCCTAATGAACCCATCGCATTCGCAGTTGTTTGTACTGTTACACCGACCTCGAAGCAAACATTTGATGTCAGCGGAAGCGAACGTAGTCAAGAAAGTGTGAGCGCTCAGAACTAAGTATGAACTAAGCATAGCAATTGTCAAAGCGCAGGACCCCAACTTGCTCCCCACTGATAATCCTCCACCCGGCGCACGTGCGCGATAGAGGCAAATCACCAGACCACAACTCACCGCGTGTGAACATTTTTCCACTCGTACTGTGCATGTGCGCGCAAGATATTTTTTAATGTTTTTTGGCTTTTGCAGCGTCGTCGGGCTCGCGTCATCTGCACCGCAAAGGACCGGGCAGTTTGGAGCTGTTGTGCGGGCATTGTGTGACCAGGAATACGCGCATGCGCCGCAAGCCACGCGCATGCGCCGAAAGTGTAACATTTCTTAAGCATTCTCAGAACCTTTCATTGCTTGCCACGCGCAGAAAGTTGTTCCGCCTTTGTTTTTTCCATAGTTTATATCATAGTGACTCAACATTTTCCCGATCATTCATTCACCCGGCTCCCTACGTTTCTGATCGCGTAGATCATGCACATAAGGTCAATCCTATACACTCACGCACTAAGATATATCAATTTTCACCTCTACTGTTATCCATAAACGAGTGGAACGCACTGCCCTCAAACATCGTAGCTATTACCAGAGTCCTTCAATGCTTTTCTGGTCACGAAACTCCGGCCGAAGTTTCATTCAGGGACAAAAGCTGCCGCTAGGATCGCCCCTGTTAACGTGAAGGCTTCGCCGGCGGGCGACGACGCTTGCTGGCCGGCTGTTTCTCCGTCGGCAACGCGCCTACTTTCATCTGCTCTTCATTTCCACCTGTAAAAACGCGAGCGAAGTGTGCATGTTTTTGAGTCAGTTGTTGTCGCGTAGCTAAGCTGTGAAATTGAGGCAAGACCACGGGTGTTACTGGGGCGTATATGTTGCAGTGCTCGTTCGTTGCGGCAGGAACCGCTACGTTCTCGCTTTGAGAAGGCGGACATCTGACGTTTTCAATTTTTTACTCTATAGCCTTTGCAGCCGCCTGCATGATTTGAGTTAACTAGCGCCAGAATTAAATGTGTATTCAGCCCTGGACGACATGCTGCGCTGAGAAAATAGGTGTGCAAACATACAGCACGTTGGGTTAGCGCTGTGTTTGCGCTATTTTATAGCGCGCTAATAATGTAAAAAAATATTATAGATTCGTAAAGTGAGCGTGGACAGCAGGGAAAAAAACGCTCACAAAATGGAAGCAGCTTAATGGGCGCACGGAGGGGCAAGGGTGTGAGTGAATGCTACAGCCTTGAGCGACTTTTTCGGCTGTGCTCATAAGCATAGGGTGTCGACAGATAAAAACTCGCCCGCTAAACGGCAAGTTAAAAAACGTTGATTGATTGATTATAATTTATGAGGTTTAACGTGCCGACGCTACACCGGCAATGGGGCGCGCGCCGTAGTGTAGCAGGTCCTTGAGCACGTTCTCAGAACAGATGGCAACGCTACCTAGAAACCGAAGGCCTCTACCCCGACACCATGCTAGGGTTCAGGGAGAAGCTCAGCACCCAAGATGCAATGCTGTTGCTGCAACACGAGATCCTCGACTCGTCCGTCCCCACCGGCGACAACAGGGCGGTGTTGGGCCTCGACCTCCAGAGTGCCTTCGACAAGGTGCGCCACTCGGCCATCTTGGCGCAGGTCTCCAGGCTGGGCATGGGACGATGTTCGTACAACTACATCCGGGACTTCCTGTCTGAACGAACCGTGAAGATCCAAGCGGGAAATTTACAACTGTCAGGAAGGGCACTGGAGAGCGTCGGTACTCCCCAGGGCTCCGTCATATCACCACTCCTTTTCAACCTCGCCATGATCGGTGCGGCCAACCGACTGCTCTCGGAGGTCCCACAAGTCCGCTATACCATCTACGCGGACGACATCACCCTGTGGGTCCCCGGGGGCAGTGACGGCCACATCGAGGAGACGCTGCAGTCAGCAGTGAACGCCATCGAAGACCACCTGGATGGTACGGGCCTCAAGTGTTCACCGCAAAAATCCGAACTGCTGATCATCCCTCCATCGGGAAGGTACCGCAAACAGGCAACGGAAGACTCCGCGAAGATCACTCTTCACACGAAAGACGGCCCCGTCATCCCCAAAGTCAAGACGCTCCGGGTCCTCGGCATGTTCCTGGAGGCCAACAGAAGCAACGACACCACAGTAGACCGACTCATCACCAAACTCGGGACGGCCACCCGTCTCATAAAGAGGGTAGCCACGAGACACCACGGAATGAAGGAAGCAAGCCTCCTCCGACTGGTCCAGTCCTTCGCGACCAGTCACGTGGCGTACATCGGTGCGTTCCACTACTGGAAAGTGCAAGAACGAGACAAAATCAATGCAGCAATTCGCAAAACGCACAAGGCCGCACTGGGGCTTCTGAACTGCACCAGCACGGCCAGGCTTCTCGAGCTGGGGGTCAACAACACCCTCGAAGAGATTGCAGAAGCTCAACGAACTGCGCAACTAGAACGCCTCTCGACGACCAGAACGGGCAGGAGCATCCTCACCCGGCTGGGCTTCGCAGGGGCAACAACACCACCCCAGCAGCAAGAAGCCGGAGTCTTACCGGCGGAAACCCTACAAAGGCTCAAGATAACACCGCTCCCGCGGAATGTCAATCCCGACAACAACCCGGGGAGACGTGCCGCAAGAGCCAAGGCCCTTACAGACACGTACGCGAACGACACCGGCGCCCTCTTCGTGGACGCGGCCAAGTACGCAGACAGAAAAGACACTTACGTGGCAGTGGTGGTCAAAGCCACGACCGGTGAAGTGTACAGTGCCTGCATCATCCGGGCACCGTCGGCATGCCAAGCAGAGGAAGTGGCCATTGCGCTTGCCCTCACGGACCGTCGGTGCTCGACGATACTGAGCGACTCCCACTCGGCAATCAAGAACTACGCCCGCAACTCAGTATGTGCCAGTGCAGTGCGCGTGGTACATTGCAGTGCAGTGAACGACTCGGTGCCGGCCACCCATCTGAGGTGGTTCCCGGCGCATACAATAACTACAGGCAGCGGCAGCAGCAGCCATCCCAACCGCAACGAGACGGCAGACGCCGCCGCGCGAGTACTTACCAACCGCGCGGCCGCCCCCACCGCACTCGCCTCGGCGGAAGGAGCGGACTGTTGAGACTATGATATGTGCAGTGATGACGACGACGAAATGGACCCACTACTCGGGTATGCGGAGGTGCTGGGCTGGTACCGGTACGGTCGCCGAACCATGCCCCCGCCCCACCCGGGACTGACACGCGAACAGGCGGTGTTATACAGATAACTTCAAACTAGATCCGTGCTCACGCCGGCGCTTGCGCGTTACGTGTGCCCGGAGGTGTTCGAAAGTGAAGTGTGCAGTGTGTGCAAAAGGGCTAAACCAACTTTGACCCACATCCTTTGGGACTGTGACCTACATCCGGAAGAAGCGGTCGCCTCTCCAGGGCGACTGCCGGAAGACATAGCTCGTGCACTGTTATCGCAGGACTTGACAGAACAATTGCAGGCCGTCCAGCGGCTCGAGGTGGCTCTTGCCCGACAAACGCATGGGGCTGAGCCGGCTGGAGACCGGGGGTATAAACCCCACAGGTCGACAGCGGGCCGGCCTAGCGGGAGTCGGGGAGGCAACACCCCGAAGACGCCTTAACTACGTCGGGTGGCGGGCGACCCTGCGTGGTCCTCCCCGCTACCTCCGCCGGACATTCTCAATAAAGTTTACTTCTCTCTTTCTCTCTCCGGATTAATTTTAACCACTCAGGTATCTTAAACTTGCGCCGAAATCTCGAACACACAAGCGTTTTCTCTTTTCGCCTTCATTAGAAAAGCGACTAGGATCCCGCGTCCTTGGGCTTATCGGCACAACGCCTTAGCCCCTGGGCAAGCGCGGGGGTCAAATGAAAAATATATATATATATATATATATATATATAGGCAAAGATAGCCATGCTCCGCTTTCCAACTTCAAAATGTCTCACTGGATAACCAAAATCACAGTAACTGCAGTCCCATCGTTGTTCAGCGCCTAAACGCGACGACATTTCGCAGACGGATTTTCTCGTTGCGAGCGCGACCGTGGCTTGGGCTTTGTAAAATACGCCGGCAGGTTTTCAAATATCCGGGGTATGGCATCGACGCGGAGCTTGAGTTTCTCGCGCTGCAGAAGCACAGATTGCCCACTTATTTTGAACTCATCGGCTCGAATAATGCCCGTAGGGTCGAAATGTTTCTCGCACACACGAACGGCCTTCGACTCGAAGCTGAAAGCGTCCGTCTCCTGTCGTGGAATGGCTCGCTTCCACCTGTCGCGTTGTTCGCGGTCGCTTGGGGGGCAGAACAGCGAAGCCTTTTCCGTTGTACTCCGATAGCCAGAGCAGCAACCAGGTACACAGCACGTCAGAGGCATGGTAGTTCACATAATTTGCCCTTCGTGATGAGTGTAGAAAGCTATATCCCAAAACAAACACCAGCAAGCTCGCGCTCCAACGCACTGCAAATGCGGCCGCCGCCGTCCAAGCCGCCTTCACCGGACTCGTAGCGCCACCGCGCGGGAGCTTTGGTCCCCATATGAAGCTCTCCCATAGCGTTACGGAGACGTTTCGTGACCAGAAAAGCATTGAAGGACTCTGCTATTACTGAACCCTTCCTTTTTCGATCTTCAGTACTTACTTATTTAGAAGTGGAAAATACTTTGTAGCCACCATTGACAATAATGTGTAACGCATGCGTAGAGAATGTTTATTGCTATTTCTTGAAATATCTTTCCTGTTATGGCGGACTGCTTACTGTGTTTATTACTTACTGTGTTATTAGCAATGTTGCTTGTGCTATTCGTCAGTTTGATTACTAGTGTTACTCCCTGAGACGTTGTTTTACTAATGCTTTAGTAACCTCCTATATGTATCCCCCCTTATGAAATGCCCTCTGGGCCCTTAAGGTATTTAAATAAATAAATAAATAAATACCGCTCTTAGCTTCACGATCGCCCCAATTTTTATTCATTTCCTGGCGTCCGTTCAGCTTATAGCCATGACACGGGTCCTTGGCACAGTATATAAGCGTGCTGCAACCACCTGAGGTTTCGTCACATCACAGAAGTCTTTCAGGGCCTCTTATATGACAGTATTGAGACTGCCCACCGCACGTAAATAGGACGCCATCTAGGACGCGACTTGTTTGAAGGTACTTCGGCTGTCCGCAAACCGTATGGCTATCGTTGTGTTTTGTATGTAGCACCAGGTCTTCATGACGTCATCGAGCTGTCGCCGCGTCGTAAATGCCAGTTTTGGCTATCTCATTACGTCTTTTCAAAGTTTTTAATTTCTCTCCGTAGAATAACTTCTCATCCAAGAGTTACCGCCTCAGTTCCGGGTACATGGGCGTTCTGGAACACCTCCCACAAAAAATCAGCACTGACGTGGGAGCTTGGCAATTTGAATGAAGGGGCAATAGGGAATGGTTACGGCGCGCAAGGCACCAGCTCGTCTTTGAGAGGTACTCGTCGTTTTCCGGTAGTACGCACCACGGCAACCGAGGCAAGCTGCACCGCCCGGATACGGATTACATATTCAATAAAAACACATTATACGCAGTGAGTAGGCTGCACACAGAAGAGGTGTTTTTGTACGCTCGGCTAATCCTGAAGATTTGACACAAAAAAGGCATAGTAGGCGCTACAGAATTACTCTGGTTGCCAGATATGAGCCGACATACCGTTAGTAATCACCAGTGGTTGGGATGCCTGCATTGCTATAAAAACTCAGATCACCCCATGATGGCCACAGGGCTTCAGTGTGTACCATGGTATAGGGTAGCAATCAACCTTTTTTATTGCAACAATCGCTGGCGGCTAATGTTCGCCGACTACCATTCTAGACACTCAGAAATTTCGCACCTCGAATGCCGTTTGTCTGGAGGTGTCATCGCACATTTCACTTCGGGGATCCCAGGACAGGCTTTTCGTGAGGCCGTTATATTCGAAAAGGGCCTCAGTTCAGGCGCATGATCACGTTCACTTTTGACAAATTGCGTGCCTGTAAAATTTCCGCCGTGTCATTTTAACCACCCACATTCCCAGAGCAGCGTACTGTGAGAAAAAACCGTGAAGGTAGTGAAGCCCTCTATGAAAATGCACACTTCCCGTATGGAAGCCTCTCCGCCTACCACTTAACGCCGCTAAAAAACGGCTATAGCCCATCTGAGTTTATCATGGGCCGACGTAATAGCAGTCACAATCCTACGGTACACAAATAACTTGAGACCCACGTCATAAATAGGGCTAGCTCTATGCAAAAAATGAAAATGAACGCTGATCTTTCGAGCAACCAAGATCGGATCTTGGCCCTTCAATGCACCGCAACAGTATTTAAAGGAGCAGAAACACCATGGTTGTATTGGATTTCTTTCAGTGACGGAGAACAAAGGGGCGCAAGATTTTACGCATCTGACCTCAACGCCACCCGAAAAAAAAATCCGGCCCAAGTCTACAAGACGCTGCATCCAACCGGCAAAATTTAAGACACACGGGGCAACGTACGCCCACTGCAGGCTGGTCGGGATTTCCCACACGCACACGAAGGCCGAAGGCTAGATAAATAGCTTCCAGGTCTTTCTCTACAGCTTCTAGTTTCGCAGCCAAACTTGGACCTCCGTTCAAACACAACGCTCCCGAAAATGTTTGCCACGTATCATCTCGCTTGGCGGCAAATGTCGTGTAAAGACGACAGCCTTCTGGTGCCCCTTCTACATGAGTCCTCGTCTCTCCACCAACAACCATTGATGCTCTTCTATATTAATTAATTCCTGGCGTAAGTGCAATTGAGACTTCGTTTGGGAGATGTCATTTTAACCCCGTTGTCGCCGAATGGTCGCAATACGGGCGATCCGCGCCTCAATCACGTGGTGTACGTCATGCAGCTCCAGGGTGCGCCTCACCTGACGGTCTTTCCAAGTCACTTAGAACGTTGGTAGGCCATTTTAACTGCACCATTGAGACTACACGCGTTGGCACACGTAATTCTGCGGCGCAATGTCATCTTCGGTGTTTTCTTTGCATTTTGTGAAGGTGTCTTTTCCTAAGACAGCATTTCATCATCACGGCCATGGTCGCTGAAGGGTGAAAAATCCTGTATTCTGTGCCGTCGTTTTTTATGTGCAATCTGATCACAAGAAAGTTCGACTCTGCATAATAGTGACAAGAAACATACACCACGCAAAATAAGTGCTTACATATTTTTTTTTTCACAACAGTGCCGCCGCCTCACTTTCGCGCTGAGGAACGGCCGAGAGAGCTTTCCGAGGGCTGCGTCATGATCCGCCTTTTTTACAGCGTTTTTGCTGTGGTGAGTGCAGTACCAGCTGCTATGGCATCAATAAAGCATCTATATATTTTTTTAACAAAAGAAACCTCGCAAATATTCTTACGTATTGATGTTCTGCGTCAGAACTGGGAAATGTGTAGTTTTTGCTCAATAAACTGACGAGCAAGAACCTTTCGAAGGCTTCTGAGGATGATGATGGTTAGTGTTTGATGGCGCAAGGCCAACGAGGGCAAAGAGCGCCAAATAAGAGGTTATTTAATAAAGAGAATTGATTACCACAAAAGGGTAGGTATAACAACGTGTAAGCCGAACATAGTAAAATCAATTAAAGATAATGGTGATGGCTGGTGTATAGGGCCAGATTTGATTATGCGTGATAGGAAATGAGGTTGAAAAACTTGACGTCTGACAAATACTCAAACACACGTTTCACGGAAACCATTGATCGTCACTGTAACCGTGCGCAGTCATGCACGGTTGCCTGTATCTTGTTATACTCCCCCTACCAAGCCGTGTATATAAGCACCCGTCTCTGTCAATAAATGCTGATTGCCAGACCAGCCTTCGTGCGTGCTACATGATGGCAGCGGTGGCCGATAAGAGCGACGACGGACGATAGCAAGAGCGGCAGCGGCGGCCGACAGCAGCGGTTCTACAAGATAGCAACCCACGCCGGGCGGCTTTCAGTTTCGCTTCCCAGAACTTCGCCATGGCCGACCCACCACGCCAGCAGGCAGCCCCGGTCACCACGCTACTTCCACCCCCAAAAGCGCTGGATACCTCCGCGGACGTGTGGCAGTGCTGGACAACGTGGAAGCAGGAGTTCGAGCTGTTCGCCGTGGCTACCTGCCTGAACCAGCAGCCCAAAGAGGTACAGGCCGCCACCTTTCTCATGGTTATTGGAGAGGATGCTCGTAAAACCTACAGCACGTTTGTGTTTGAGGAAGGCGAAGAGAAGTCGGACATAACAGTCTTAAAGAAGAAGTTTGAAGCATTCTACCAGTTGTCACTTCACCTAGCGTACCACGAGTATCGTTTTGGAATACGCGACCAGCGGGACAGAGAAAGCTTTAATGACTGGCTAACCGAACTGAGGGTATTGGCCAAGAGTTGCGAATTTGGCGAAATGGAAGAACGCATGCTACGGAGCAGAATTATCCTTAGCGTGAACGATAAAAAGCTTCAGGAAAGGCTTATTTCGGAGAACGGGAATTTTGCCAAAACAGTAGAAACATGCCGCACCCGGGAACAGAGCAAAGAGCAATGCGAGGCAATTCAAGCAGGTACGCATGGAAAATCGAATATCAATGCAGTCTCCGAGAAAGAACTGAGGCGTTGCGGCAGGTGCGCCAGAAAGCACGAGGCTAATCGCAGATGCCCAGCGAAAGGACGCACATGCAACAAGTGTGGCCCAAGAAATCATTTCGCTGTCGTGTGCAGAACGAAATGGGATAAGGCGCGCGTAAGCACAGACAGGCTTGCAGCAGTTGAAGCCCAGGAAAAAACTTTCTGGATTGACGCGTTATCACTTAACGCCGAGAAAGGCGATCGCTGGTGAGCGACAGTGAAAATAGAAGGGACGCCCGTCTTGTGCAAACTTGACACCGGTGCCAATGGTTCGGTGATATCAAAAAAGAAACTGCATGAAATACCCGACAAAAGAGACGAGAGTTGCGACGTCGTGCTGAATACGTTTTTTGGCCACCAGAAAAAGGCAACACGACGCATACGCCTGGTTGTCGCCGCAACTGAGTCTAGCCTATGAGCTAACTTTTTCGTCGTTGAAGACGACGTTCCTGTAACACTCAGTGGTTCTGTCTCAGAACAGCTTGGGTTACTGCGCAGACTCGCGGCGGTGGAGCAACCACAGCTCTACGAAGTTGCAGAACCTTACGAAGACGTATTCAACGGCCTAGGCATGCTCACAGGAGTTACCTATCGCATGAAGCTTAAGCCAGAAGCCCAAGGCGTGGTTAGGCCGGCAAGAAGGATCCCAATAGCGCTACAGGAAAAAACTAAAGCGGAACTCACCGCATGGAAGAAGCGCAGGTGATCAAAAAAGTAACCGAGCCAACGGAGTGGTCTAGCCACATGGGAGGACCGCCACCAAGAGAGCTTCATGGCTCTCCAAGAGGCGCTTTCAAAAGCTCCAGTGCTCGCGTACTTCACAAAGGGCCAACCTATCGCATTGTCAGTCGACGCAAGTCAAAGCGGAGTTGGCGCAGTAATAATTCAGAATGGCCACCCCCTAGCGTATTCGTCTTGTTCTCTAACAGAAACGCAACAGAGGTACGCTCAGATCGAAAAAAAAAATGCTGGCTATTGTTCACGGTTGCAAAAAATTCCACGACTACCTATTTGGGCAGCCACAAGTTGTAGTGGAATCGGATCACAAACCACTGCAAGCAATTTTTTGCAAACCGTTGTATCAGTGCCCCCTCCGACTGCAGCGCATGCGCCTCAACATGCAAAAGTACCCGATAGTTGTCAAGTACACGCCGGGGAAAGATCTTTTCATTGCTGACGCGTTATCGCGCTTTCCAAATGCATCCGTTCTAAAGGAGCAGGATGAACACTTTAACGTCAACGTCATCGCTAACCTGCCCATTTCAGACTGGCGCCTGATGCAGGTACAAGAAGAGACGGCCAAGGACCCAACAATGCTCCAACTTCACCACTACGCAAGCACAACTTGGCCAGACAACAAAAATGACGTCATCCCGGAACTACGCAGCTACTGGGCCTTCCGAGAGGAACTTCACACACAAGAAGGTTTGGTTCTACGCAGTAACCGCCTTATCATCCCTCCAAAGATGCGTGGCAAGATTATTTGTTGTTTGCATGCTGCGCACGGTGGATCGGAAAAGATGAAGGCATGCGCGCGAACTGCACTGTATTGGCCAAACATAAGCAATGACATTGAAGAAGCAGCGCGGCGTTGCCCGGTATGCCAGAAGCACAGGCCCAGATATGCTCGAATGCCTTTAATGAGCTACGAAATTCCAAGTTTACAGTGGCAGGTTGTTGGCGCCGACTTTTTCTACCGCAACGGAAACAAGTACTTGGTTGTCGTTGATTTCTATTCTTTCTTCTTTGAAATCAGAGCAGTAACGTGTACATCTGCTAAACATGTGATTTCCGCTTTCGCAGACATCTTTGCGACTCATGGGTTTGCGCTCCAACTCTACACCGATAATCGACCACCGTTCACCAGCCAGCAGTTTCGGGACTTCATCGGTAAGGTTGGCACCAACCACGTTTGCTCCAGTTCATATCACCCGCACTCAAAAGGTATGGCGGAAACAGCCGTACAAGAGGCCAAGAAACTGCTAAAGAAGCATCTATTTGGATCGGTAGACTTTTGCGCGGCATTGCTCGAATGAAGGAACTCTCCGGTGGCCCATGCTTGCAGTCTCCAGTGCACCGACTCATGGGAAGGTTGACCAGGAGCCTGCTGCCCGTTCCTACCATCAACCTCCAGCCACGGGTCATACCACCTCGAGACGTGAAGCAGCGACTGCAACAGATCCACCAGAAACAACGGACCTTCTACAACCGAAGCTCCAAGCACCTGCCAGAGTTGCAACGTGGATCCATTGTTGCAGTGTACCACATTCCAGCAAAAACGTGGTATCCCACTAAAGTCGTCCAGACTGCTTCTACTCCACGCTTCTACGTCTTGGAAACTGAGGACGGTCGTCAGCTACAACGCACCCGTGAACACCTCAGGCCTGCGCACCAGCCGTCCGCACCAGTCGGCGCGCCTACCGACGCGTCTGTTCCTGCGTCTGCGTCTCCGCAACAATCGGAGCCTGAACCGTTGCGAAGAAGCCAGCGAGAACGATGTCCACCGAAAAGATACCCAGACAGAGACTTCTAACCCCTCAATAAAGATACCTAAAAAAGGGGAGATGTAACCCGGCGCAGTCATTCATGGTTGCCTGTATCTTGTTATACGCCCCCTACCGAGCCGTGTATATAAGCGCCCGTCTCTGTCAATAAATGCTGATTGCCAGACCAGCCTTCGTGCGTGCTACAGTCACCTAGAAACATTGATGAATGTAGAGGAATATGTTGTCTGTAGAGTTCTCTGAAGTGTTTGTGACGTGTTGTGTGAAGTGCCTTGCATGTGATTGGTATGTGCACTACGGATAGAGCCTCTCCGTACCTGCTGCACTGGGGTCTAGATGATCCCGTCAGCAGATACGAGTGCGTTGCATGGGTGTGCCCTATCCGCAGCCTACCCAAGGCGACTTCCATGTGTCTGTTATGTGAGTCAGATGTGTACCGTCCAGAGTGTGGCTTTATTACATGTATTTGTCATCTGTCGGCTCATTCCAGTGTGTTTGCCATGTTCTACGCAAGTGTTGTCTTATGTGTGGCTTGAGGTCTGTGTAAGGTAGTGTTGTTATGTGTACTGTGTTTCGCAGTGCAGCATTGGCGGCCATTTCATCCGCCGGTTCATTTCCGCCGATGCCAGAGTGGCCTGGCACCCAACACACAGTCACCTCAAGGTTTGAAGAATATGCCAGCACAATTGATTTCAAGACAAGGTTAACTACATAGTTTTTCGAGGACTCTCCGGATGATAATGTACGGACGACACTCAGCGAATCTGTATAGATGATGGATTTAGGAATATGATGTTCAACTATGTGACTTACAACAAGAAAAATGCCATATGCTTCTGCCGTAAAAATACTTGTCTTTACATTCATTTTTCTATATGCTCCGAAATTCGGCCCATGCGCCGCACAAGACACAGCAGTGTTTTCGATGCATCGCTAAAAAAATCTGCAGTCTTGTATTTATCCTGCACATACATGAAATGCTGCAAAATACCACTTTTTGGGGTCCTGTTCTTATTGTATTTTAAGAAAGACAAGTCACATGCAACAGGACGAAGATACCATGGTGCTACAAGATCGGTGATAGATGACTTGAATGAGTCTACAAAGGAGAGCTCATGAATAGTGACCTCATTCCTTACTCTGAGCGAGAAGGGAACAGGAATGGATGGGCAATTTAAAAAGAGCTTTGATTTGGATGTATCTTTAAAAGCCAGTTTAAAAGGATGGTTGTCCATTGATGAAATTTTAGAGGCATATAGCAAGTCAATATAGGTTCTCTGGTGTGATAAGCACCATTTGTCACACTCTGCGTAAAGACTCTGCAGAGGGCTCGTACGGAATGCGCCACAAGAGAGGCGAAGCCCCAAGTGAAGCACTGGGTCGAGCATTTTAGGTGCTGTTTTAGTGGCTGACCCATACACAACACTCCCATAGTCCAATCTAGACCCCACTAAGCTTGTGAAAATACGTAACAGGAGTTGCTTATCCGTTTCATAGGACTGGTGGGACAAGATTTTAAAAATGTTGAGAGCCTTTAGACATTTATGTTTCAGTTGTTTAATGTGAGGGATGAACGTAAGCCTTTCATCCAACACCACACCTAAAAACTTGTGTTCCTTCCTCGCAGGAATCGATACGCCATTAAGGATAATGTCTGGGTTCGTATGGATCCCACGCCTCTTGGAGAAGACAACACGGGTGCTTTTTTCTGGGTTAAGTTTAAAACCGTTCTTGTCTGCCCAGCTGGCAAGTTTTTTGAAACCGAGCTGGACTTGACGCTCACAGATGGACATATTAAATGATTTAAAAGATACCTGTATGTCGTCTACATACATTGAATAAGAAATTGTAGGTGGCAATGCCGTCCCAACGGAGTTCATCTTAACTATGAACAGAGTGCAGCTTAGCACTCCACCTTGCAGAACGTTTTCTTGCACATGAAATCTTGAGAGTGCGCCACCTACTCTCATGCCAAATAACTGGCAAGGGTGTTGAGCATATGGCCCAAAACACCGAAAGAATTTAGGTCACTGAGAATACCGTAACGCCAAGCGGTGTCATAGGCCTTCTCAATGTAAAAAAACACCGTTGTGTAAAACTGTTTGTGGATGAAAGAGTCCTTTATTTAGGACTCGAGCGCGACAAGTTGGTCGTTGGTGGACCGCCCCGCCCTGAAGCCTGCCTGGCCGCTCTCGAGAAGACCATTGTACTGAAGAATGTACACGAGTCTCCTGTTTATCATCTTCTCGAGGAGCTTGCACAAGCAGCTTGTGAGGGCGATGGCCCGATAGCTAGCGGGAGAGGAAGGGTCATTTCCTTCCTTCAGGAAAGACACTATTATGGCCTCCCTCCAAGAGCGAGGAATGTGCGCCGAAAGCCATATGTTGTTGTATAGATGTAGGAGCGTTTCAAGAGTGTCTGATTTAGGTGTTGTATCATGGTGTATGTGATTTTGTTTGCACCTGGAGCTGCAGGCTTACATGTGCTCAGAGCAACCTTCAGCTCATGAATGGAAAAAGGACAATTGTAAGACGTGTGCGACTTGTTGTTATCACGCAGGGACTTCTTTTCTACAGATGTTTTGTGTTTCATGAAAGTGTTTGTTATAGTGTGCTAATCAGGACACGTGTTCGAAGTGTTGTGCAAGTGTGTTAGCCTGGTCTTCCAGTGTGTCCCCTGTTGTACTAACCAGGGGCAGGCTCTGTGTCTGTTGTCCTTTTAGCTTTCGTATTCGTGTCCAGATTTTGTGTGTGTCAGTGTATGAGTGGATGGAAGTGTGGAAGCTGCGCCAACTGTCCATTTTCGCCTCACGACGCACTCGCTTCCCAAAAGCCTTTGCCCGTTTAAAAGAAATGAGGTTATCTGACGTCGGGGATCGGCGAAGGACACCCCACGCCTTGTTCTGGGCCTCTCGCGCCCGCCTGCAGTCCTCGTTCCACCAGGGCCTCCTTGGGGTACGGGGCCCACTGGAGGCCTGGGGCATGGACTTTTCGGCGGGTCGAGGATGTGCGCCGTGACCAGCTGGGCTGCTTCCTCCACGTGTAGGTGTTTTATGGATGTGTGGTGTAGTTGAGATACTTGTGTGAATTTGCTCCAGTTTGCTTTTGATTCATTAAACCTTTTATGGGAAGATGGACTGCTCGGGCGTGTACCTATATACGTTAATGAAGTGGGGAAATGGTCACTATCATATGGGTCCGTTGCCACACCCCACTCAAGACATGGAAAGAGAATTGCAGAACTAATAGACAAGTTAAGATGCGAGTATGTATTGTGTCCTAAGTTATGGTATGTAGGCTGTTGTTTGTTGAAAAGGCATGCTCCTGAAAATGTAAGGAATCTCTCTATCAGGCGACCTCGGGCATACATTCTAGAGGAGTCTTAAAGAGAGTTGTGCGCATTAAGGTCGCCTGTTAGTATGTATGGTTCGGGAAGCTGGTCAACTAGCGCCTCGAAATCAGAGCTCACAAGAGCAAAATCAGGAGAGATGTAAATGGAGCATACCGTTATGAACCTAATAAATATTATCGTACGGATTGCTACAGCCTCGAGGACAGTGTTCAGAGTGACAGGGTGGCAGGCTAAGGATTTCCGGGCGACAATTGCCACACCTCCTGAAGAGTGTGTGGAGCCAACCCTGTCCTTTCTGAATACCATGTAACTATTTAAGAAATTAGTTTGTTTAGAATTGAGGTGGGTTTCCTGGAGACACATGATACTTGGCTGACTGGCATGCAGAATCTCATACACATCTTGAAGATTTTTAAGGAGGCCTCTGCAGTTCCATTTGATGATGTTTTCGGTTCCTATTATTGAAATTTAAGAATAACTGGAGTGAGTGTGTGTTTGTTCATGTGTCGTCTTTCGAGGCTGTTATTCAAGGATCTTTAGCGTTTTCTGTCGGCTTGGAAATTGGAGGCCGCTCCTTGCGCTGCGTAGCAGGCAGGAACGGCGTGACATCTATCTCCTCGTTGGATGCCAGAAGGGTGCCCGGCGGACCAGGCCCACCGGACGTGGCCCCCTTTCGGGAGCCCTTCCTTTGAGCCGCCACAGCCGAGGGCATCCGGGGCACCAGAGGTGGCACGGGAGGGGCGGGGGCGGTGGGAGCCGATGCGGAGCCCCCGGTGTCCATTCGGTCGGCACCCTCCAACGCACTGGAGGAAGGAAGGAGGCAGAGGCGGGAGCGGCAGCGGTCCCTACAGAAGAGGTTGTCACCACAACCGCTGCTGCCTCAGCAAGCGGCGTGGCGACGGATTGGGCTGCCTGAGGCACCCGAGGGGGTGCGGGGAAGGGAGCAGGTCAGACTTGCTGAACTGGGTCCCTGTGGACATTAGACGCCGCTCCGCCCCCCGGCGAGCTGCGTCGGCATACCTCACCAGAGGGAAAGAGGTGAACCTCTTTCTCACCTCTGGAAAGGTGATGTTCTCAGTGACCTTCACGTTGATGATTTGTTTTTCTTGCATAAATTTCTCACAGGTGCGGGACCACGCTGCGTGGGGCCCCTGGCAGTTGGCACAGGTGAAACTCTGGGTGTTGCAGTTTTCGGACGGGTGGCCATGTTGGCCGCATTTTGCACAGGTAAGGCGGCTGCGGCAGGAGTCGGTGCCATGCCCCAACCGTTGGCACTTAAAACAGCGCCTCGGGTTAGGGATGTAAGGCCGGACCGGACATCGAACAAAACCTTCATTGATGTATTCTGGAAGGCTCGACCTGTCAAAAGTTAAGATAAGATGCTTTGTAGGTATTTGTTTGCCCTCTCTACGTATGTCTATGCGCCTGACCCCTGTTACGCCCTGACCTCGAAGGCCCTCCAGAAGGTCGGCTTCAGTTTCGTTCAGTAGATCGGGATCGGAGATCACGCCCTCGGAGCTGTTTAAGCTGCGGTGGGGCGTGACCCTGATGTCAGGATCACCGATCCGGGTCTGGCTCAAGAGTTTTTCTGCCTGCTGCTGCTTGGTGACTTCGACCAGCAACTTCCCAGTTCTTTGTTTCTTGGCTTTGTACGCCTGACCAATTATACTTGTCAGGAACTTCGATACGAAGAAGACAGACAATGAACCGACAGATCTTTCTGTGTCAGTTGACTCAACTACAAGAAAACGGGAATAGTTGTTTACGGTTGTAGGAAAGACAGTTGTTGTAAGAGGTGGAAATGAAACTTCGGTGCGGCCCCTTTTCGGAGGCCGATCACGTTTGGAGGGGGGTTTAGAAAATGCCATAATAGCATAGTATAAAAGCAGGGAGACGGGGGTACTTTCTCCTTTGACCTTACCCTGGTAGTCCAAGAGGTCCCGGAGCTCCCTGCCTGGTAGACAGGCAGGGAGCCCATCGGCCGGAGCTCGACCAAGGCTCCGACGGCCACCGTTCACGGCTTCTAACCCTTCACCTTTCAACTTCTAGCCACGGTAGGTAACAGCTACAGCATGGGAGCTCGAGGTACGCGGTGTCGCCACTCACCGTCACCATGATTAGTCAAGGTGCCCCGTGCGGGGATTTCGAACGCTTTTAATTGATCAGTTATGGTTGTGGGAATGTCAATGCCATGTTCAAAATCAGCCTTTACTTTGGCCGGTGGCCGAATAAAGGGACATATAGACAGATATATAGACATACTGACTGACCAAAAGAACAAAATTTCTGCGTTCAAGTATCCTAAGACTATTCTCTTCTAAAAGAATACTTTAAAGGAAGCAGACCGGTACACGAGAGAGGGTGCCTCGCTTTGAGACGACCATTTACGCTGAGGTAATTATTGCAATTTATTGTTTGACATCACTGGTGTAACTCGCGTCCTCTGTTCACGCTGCTAGGCCTGCTCCCTGCCGGTTTACACTACGCCGCAAAGGAAGCACAGATATCACTTGGGCACTGCTATCGTTGCTAAACAGCCGAATAGCTGGAGTCGGTGGTATGGGCAACGATGGTAAGTTGGTCCACCGCCTTCGAAGAGTTAGTCTGATGCAGGTGCAAAAGCAAATATGCCCATCTGTTCGATTGATGGCCGCGCGGAAAGTTCTCTAATTGGTCAAAATTCACCCGGAGCCGTCCACTACGGCATGCCTGATCGCCTGTGTACCATCCCCGCATTAAAACAGATAATCAAACAAATCAAAACCCAGTGTTTGCACAGCGGACGGTGATGTGGGGCTTCGCCTAACATCAGGCGGCTTTTTCGTGGGATGTTGCAGCGCTGGCGCTCCAATAGCCCAGCGTTGCAACGTTGGTGCTGCAAAAGTTGCCCGGATTATGTCGCTAAGCAAAGCGGCCGCGTGTCGTGACCACATTGGGAAAACCTCCCACAGCTTCCGTCTTACAACTGCTCAGATGCTCAGATGATCTCCCGTAGTTTATGGGTTAAATGCGTATCTCATCATTACAGTTTACATTGGCCGCAATAGAGAAGTGGCTATCATACTGCCAGTCCAAAATTTTGAGATTCTCATCAACTTGTATACTTTTCGAAAGAAATACGGCAGTGGGCTTGGGTGTATTGTGGACAAATCACTGCGAAGTGCTTCATTCGGTCCCAGCATTAGGAAGCATCACTTCGTCTTAAATTTCAGAATCAAATTTGCGGAAAAGGCTTTTTATTTCTTTGACGAACACCAGAGCCACTGCGGCACGTTGTTGGATGCGCATCAGCTGCAAATAATAGGCCCGCTCATTCAGTATGATCGTTATGAACGTCGCTGAAATTGCATTTCAATTTCGGCCAGATCACAAAGGAGCTGGTAAGCTCTTTGAACAAAAGGGGCGCTGAATCTTCAAACGTAAAAGAACAATTAAATACGTGTCTTATCACCAATATAGCGACTAGACAGCCCGAGCCGTTTGAGCAATACAAGCGAGTCTTCATAATCCTCCTAGGCTGACCTATAAAATGATGGTGATTTCCCTGTTTCCTGAGGAACTACAAATAGATGTTTACTGCCGTGTCGGTCCCAATGTTTTTGAACAATGTGGCTTTGACGTGTTATTTATTCAGTAGATCCGGAAACAGTCCAAACTAGGGTTTTTGAACTTGCCCTTGCGAGCTTGTAGGACTTGGGATTGCCTGTCAACGCGCCAGGACTTTAGAGTTCCAAAATTTCGACCACCACTCTATCCTCCTCAGGCGAAGAAGCCTGAGCCTCCATGAATTGAACGTTGTTTAACGTGTCAAAATACGGCAGGATACATTTGTATGCGCACGGCCAAAGGACACTCCTAACGCAGGCACGTTTTTTTGTAATTGCGACGAAGCGTGACCAAACCTCCCACCAGTTCATCGCCCCAAAGTGGCGCATCATTATTGGCTGCCAACAAAACGTGACCGTGCCACGATACTCCAAACGAAACTGAAAACGCCACACTTGCAATAAAGCAGTGAACATTTATGGCGCTCCCTAATGCAAAACTTGTGTGCAGCGCAAACTCCTGTGTTTGCAGTCCCACGCATTAATGCTTCGTCTCGGGAAGTCGTCACTCGATCAGCGCAGACAAGGCGGCTCTTGGTGCTCCTCCGTTAAATCTCACTGCATCCCCGCCACCGACCATCTTTTTGCGAATTCTGTATGGACCTCCCCCGCAAATATTACGTGGGTATTATCGGCCACGTAACGGGGAGGATGCGGTGAACATACACCGCTTTCTCATGGCGGCACTCACTCCTCGGAGCTCACTTACTTGAGCCATTTCCCCAGAGTGCTTCACAAGGCGGAGTTACCACTCACTCGTGTTTTTTTTTGAAGGAAGAAATGGTAAATTTATGCGTCGGCGTCACGAACTGTGTCTCACGAACGCGTAATCGTCGAGGACTCGAGGGCACACGCTTATATCTGGCCATCTGCCGTCACAGCGGTACGGCCCAGGCAGGATGACTCACCGCTTCACCCCTAACACTTTCTTTATGGGTAGCTGCTTAGGAACACGACCCTACATTTGCCAGTAGATGGCCCTATGTTTTTTTTTTTTGGCCCATGGATTCTTATTCTCCTGCTCGGTTACGTCAATACGAAGCCGCCAAACCGCAGTGCCAGGCGCCAAAGTGTGCCCACTTAAAACGAGACATAGCAGCGAGAACTATTTTTTTCTCTCATGCCAGCAGACATAGTTCAGAAATATTTGGAAGCGTTTTTTCACGATTTGTCTCCTGGTTATCTGGCCAAAGCACGCACAATGAGAAATCTTCAAGCGAGAAGCTGCTTGAACAGCCAAACTTCGAATATTTCTGAATATGTGCGGAGCTTGCATGCTTGTAGTAGGTGCGGATATGCGGTTAATGCCCGCGTGTTGAAGGTCCACCAATATAGGCCACTGTAACAGATCGCCCTACCATCCAAACCCTTCCAATCGGCACAAATGAGTCTTCCGCGGCAGGTTTCTACACTGGCCTTCAAGCTGGCCAGTGTACAGTGGCCTTCTACACTGGCCTGCAATTCAATTACCGTAGCAATAGGCTACATGAAGCCCGTTAGACAAAGCCTCAATTTTTACAAGGACACTGCAAATGACACACAAAAAGCACACACGAAATGTTATGTGAAGCAAGTTGCACTGCAACACAGAGCCTGTCAATTTGGAATTGGTGACCGCGGGAATGTAGGCAGTGATAAAGCCACACGAACGTGAGATCATCATCATCACCATAATATGTATGCCTACTGCAGGGCAAAGGCCTCTCCCATTATTCGCCAATTACTCTGGTCCTGTGCTAACTGCGACCAAGTTAGCCCCGAAAACTTCTTGATCTCATCTGCCAATCCAAACTTCTGCTGGCCCCTGCAGTGCTTTCATTCTCTAGGGTTCCACTCTGTTACCCTGAATGAAGAACGGTTATCTTTCCTTTGAAATACATGCCCTGCCCAAGTCCATTTCTTCCATTTAATTTCTACTAATGTGTAAATAACAAAAGTTTGCTCCCAGACCCACACCGCTCTCTTCTGTCCCTAATGTTACACGTATCATCTTCAGTTCCATTACCCGCTGAGTCGTTGTCAATTATGGTTGACCCTCTTAGTGAGCCCCCAAGTTTCTCTCCGTAGGTTAGTCCCCGTAAGAGGCTGCTGTCATGCACTTCCTTTTACCGGGAAAATGGTAGGCTGCCACTCATTATCAGAGAATGTCTGCCATATGCACTCATCGCAATCTTATCCCTGTAATAATCTCTGCTTCATGGCTAGCATCCAGAGTTACAACTTTGCAAAGTAGATGCCTCGCCACCTATCTGAAACGGCTGTGCTATCAAGAGGCTAAGGATCATTACTTTGCTTTTGTGCATCGACATTATCACGCACACTGTTCTACCCTATTCATTGCTGAAGCATGCATTGCAATACTTCCCGCAAGTTATTTCCCAAGGCAACATCAGCAAATGTGAGGCTAGTGGGGTATTCTCCATTTTCTTTGACGTGCGAGCGCCATTTTGTCATGTTCGCATGTTTGCTTGGCTCCGCTCTTTTCTCACCCATTGTGGTGGTTAATTGAGTGGCACGCTTATGGGAGTGTATCGACGTGATTCATGAAGTTGCGAGGATAATCGGGAACCCACATTTTGAGGCAGGGGCCTATTTGTGGCGATTTTGAGAAACTTTTCCGCACCCACGACAAGAGCGCGCCGCTAAGTCCAACCACGACTACGGCCTCGGCCGGGGCGTCGCTAGGCCTAGCCCATGATCGAAAAGTTCGCGGGCGGGATATGGACTGCTTTTCGGTGTTCACGTGTGAAAACATTGACCTAAAATGGCCACCGCCGTGTGAGTGGAAGTGGACGGCATCGAAATTCTGCCGGCCCAGTGCACGAGATCGCAAGGCTGGAAGACTGACGGTGAAATCCGGTGGGCGGGCGAACGCAAGCTCAGCCTTACGCCCGCACTTCGCAACAGTCGAGAAGGCGCTAAGGACACAGATGACGTCACCGGCCTGACCAACAGCGGGGAGCCGCGGCTCGTGAGCGGGTGCTCGCGACAGTGGGACACGTCACCCCAAGCAGTTGTTGTTGTTGTAAAATTTATTATGAATAGGACGGCACTAGGCCTGTTGCGGTGGGAGGGGGAAAAGGGAAGGGGGTTACGTGCGTCGCACTATGGAGGCTTCACACGCAGATGTCCACAGTGTGAGTAGAATTCTCTTGTGGTCGTGTGTTGGCCGGATCCAGTCCTCGTATGTTGATACAGATGACGGGCGATGTTTGTCACGTGCGTCCTTCAGTCCTTCACAGTCCCACACCAGGTGACGCATGTTGGCCGGCTGGGCGGCCAAGCACACACTACACTGGGGCGGCGAGAAAGGTGGCGGGTTCGGCTGCTTGGCGTACTTCTGTGCGTGGTTCCACCTTGCCACCACGTCCTCCGTGACGGCAAAGCCACTTCGTGCTTTAACCACGAACACTTGGGCGCCCCGGGGAAGACCATTAGGTAGGGGATCCTCAAGGGGTGGTACGTGGGTCAGGAGCTCTTTGGACCTTTCAAGCTTGTTCCTTCTTCGCTTCTCTTCAGGGCTATGACTCAGGGCTTTGAGAGGAGTGAGCTCAAGCTGCGAGTGGTGGGGAGAGCGAGCCTCACTGGCCAGCCTGTGCACAGTCTCATTGCCCGTGTTGCCAGAGTGTCCGGGTACCCAGAGGACCTTGACATCAATATTTCTGTCCCGTTGTAGTTCGCGGCAAGTCTGCTTTATGGCATATTCCATGGAGGTCACTCGCGGAGGTCCCACCAGGTTTTTGAGTGCCGTAGCACTGTCCGTTAAAACCCTGATAAGTCGTACTTGCTTGGTGCCATCTGTAGACAAGAATTCAATCACCCAGAGGAGGCTAAGGTGAATGGCTCGGAGTTCGAGTTCTGTGGTTGAGGGGGTCTCTTCTAGAAGGAACCTTTCTGAGCGGTGGGCCCCGTCCTCTCTTCTCGCTACCATAGCTGCGATTCGGGTCTCGGGGTCCCATGAGCAGTCTGTATGGATGCGTAGCTCCTCCGGGTCAGGTTTATGTGCGTTAAGGGCCTGTGCTATTGTTTTTCGCTGCTGGGCGTATTTCTGTACGTTTGTCTTGCGCGATAGTGGCTTGAGGTCTGTTATTTGGATGTCTTGCCACGGAGGAATGTGGGGTGGAACATCTTCTAGTACGGCTTGCATCTGCGGGTCTTCATGTAGGAGGAGCCGCTGTCCTTGGAGAGTGTTCTGACGGCGGTCAGCCGCACCTTTCCGTCGATCATTTATTAGCTCCCGCAAAGGTGGGAGTCGCGCATAACGGTACAGTTCGTCGATGCGCGTGTGCCGTGGCAGGCCGGTCACTACTCGCAGAGCAGCTAAGCAGAAAATTATAAATAAGGGCAAGCTGTTGAAAGGCGCGCGCACGCCAGACCTGCCGCGCGAAGATATGAAGATTGTCGTGCGCCCGCGCGAAGGCCTCCGCGTCAGCGACGTTACCCGAGCGGAGCTCAGCCAAGCTCTAACGGCGTCGGCCCAGATCCCCCCAATCAAATCGAGAAAAGACGTCGTTTGTCTGAACACGCAGCAGAACATCGTGGTCGTGAACACTTCCCAGAGAAAATAACGCCGACCGGTTTGCTGCCCTGGAGCGGGTCGACGTACGTGCACGACCCACGAGGTCAGTACCTACGAAGCAGCCCCTCACGGCCCTGTGAAGGGGCTGATACTAGATATCCACCTAGAGGACACACCTCAAGAAATCGAAGAGAACGTTGACCACGAATTCAACCCGACACCGCTGCACGCAAACCGCATTGGCAAGACCCGGTCGGGGGTAATTGCCTTCGCAGAAAAGAAGGTGCCTCGTTACATGAGGAACGGCAACCTACTGATGGATTGCACGTTGCACAGAAAACAGATAGACGTGTGCTACGCATGCGGGCGACCGGGCCACCGCATGGACGTGTGCCCAGACCTTTCGAACATGATCTGCCGGGGTTGTGGAACCCCCGGGCCGACGGCCGACCACACGTGCGACCCCAAGTGTAGCCTGTGTGGAGGCAATCACCTCACGACAGACAAAGCCTGCAATGCAAGATTTAAGACTCCCAACGTCATTCGTCGATGCCAGTGGGAGTAGTATTCCAATCAAGGAGACTACGAAAGAGGAAAAAGCCTAGACAAGAGAGGTCCTGCAGGCGGACCCCACCGTAGCAGCTGGTGGCAGCGCCGAGGAAGTTCGCAAACGCCGGCCCGGAGCGCATACGCCGGCCGCCATCAGAGCCGCTCCCGGTCGCAATCTCGGCTGTAGGGCTGCGCAGGTGGCCGTCAAGGCCGCTCCCAGTCGAAGCCCGCAAGGAGCGGCGGCGGCGGCGGTGCTGGCGGCAACTGGCGTGGGAGACGGCGGGCGGAGCGACGTCGAAAGTGGGGAGTGCTTCGAGACGGCGAGCCGGTTGGAATGGAGCGGAGTCCGAGACCCGTTCGAGTCCGGGTGGCCGTTCGAGATCGAGGGACGGATCCGGAGACCAGCGAGGGAACACCGGCACAAAGGTGGGCTGGGCCTGCGGGTCTCCCAGGGCTCGAGTCCCCAACTCCGAATTCCCCGCTTCCCCCTGCCCAATTGACCCCGACCCCGCCAAAGGACGGTGGCGAAGTAACAGACCTCAAGAAAATTATCGAGCGTCAGAACTCACACATTCAGGAGTAGAATGCCCAAATCAGGGCACTTATGTCAAAGATAGCGAAGTTGGCGGGCAGCGCAGGCTCGACCGAAGCGAGACCAGAGTAGGGCCCGACGGTGATGGCTAACGTCACTGAAGTTCCACGCAAGGTGCCGCGGATGGGACCTCCCCCCGCCATTACCCCGAAGACAGCGATGCGGGTAGCGAGTAGCGTGAAACAGAAAGCACCCAAGAGGCGATGGACGCCGAAAAGTGGCCCCTGTTAGCAAGGAAGCCATTGCAACACCGAAAGCGGAGGAGCAAACGTAAAAACCTGAAGGGGATGCAGTGACGGCCATTCTGGCAGCGTTAGGAAGGATAGAAGATCGCCTCAACACGCTGGAAGTGAAGCACGAACGTCTAGCAACGAGGGTTGCTGCCATTAAGGTTTGCACCCACTTTGCGTCCCTAAAGAAGCAACGCGCCGAGAAAATCAAAAACGGAATCGCGAAGAGGCGCGGTCGACTGGACATTACCAACAAGGATTGTACAGAACCCAAGTAAGCAGCGTCGCAAGCGAGTGGATGGCAGCGAATCCACCGGCATCTATCAATGGTAATGTAGGGACATTCGTCACAAGGAGATGGAGCTCAGTTTGTACATCAGCGGACAGGATGATCCGCATGCCATAATTGCACTGCAAGAAACGAACGGGAAACCGCGACTCCCGGGATACGTCAAGTACACGAGCCCCTCGGGAACGGGGACAGCCGTTCTCGTCCGCAACAACGTGGCACAACCCAGCGCGTCCCGGCGCAGTGCGGGTGCGAGCACACGCTGGTAGAAGTCCACGCACAGAAAATTGGTAGCACAAGAAATATATTCGTGATGAGTGCGTACTGCAGGCCGTCGCAGAGGCGGTACGACTTCGACCGCACCGTGCAGGTGGCAAAGAGTTTGGCGGGGACCGCGCCGCTCCTGATCCTCGGTGATTTCACCTCCCCACACACGCTATGCGGTTACAAATGGTCGTCCAAGAGAGAAAAAGCAATGGTACGAACCAATGAAGACCAAGACCTCGTCCTACTTAACGAACCGGGAGTCATCACGAGAAGAGGCAACAGCGTGGTCAGGGGCCCCACGCCGGACCTGTCGTGCCTGGCTCGTTCACTCGACGCGTCGTGGAGATGCGAAGAGGTCGACCTGGGGTCGGACACAGCATCATCAGCATCACGGTCCACGGTCCCCGTTTCGGAGCACAGCTAGGCAAGGCGCGAATCACCGACTGGGGCAAGATGAGAAATTTCACCCAGGAAGACGAAAACGCCACAGGCGAAGACGCCGGGCAAGGATACAAGACACAGTCTTTCGAGGAATGGGGACGTAACCAGAAGCTGGCCCTTCAAAAGTTAATGCCGGAAATAGCGACGACGACGCAGACGCCGTTCGTCCACGCCAGGCTGTCCAATATGTGGGCGGCCCGTCACTGGCTAACTCGAAGTTGGAAGCGTCAGCGATGCAACAGAAAGATATCCACACGCATCGCCTTGCATAACAAGCAAATCGCCAAATACGCGGCTAAGTTACGCAAGGAAAATTGGCTCAAGATGGGCGACGGTCTGCAAGTTCAGCTATCCGTGGGAAAGACGGGGAAGCTCCTGCGTCACCTCATCGACCCGACGAGCAGCACAACGGCTACCAACCGCAACCTCAACAAGGTGCTGAACTCGTACAATGGTGACGGCCGCAGGCTTGTCAAGGCCCTCACGGACGAATACCGGCAAAATGAGAAGGGCGTCCACCCGATCCCGGAGGAGTACGAAGGAACCGAGAACGAAGACCTCGACAGACTATTTACCAGGGCGGAATTGTGGGCTGCTATAGACGAGAGCAACAAGAGTAGCGCACCCGGCAAGGACACCATAACTTACAATTTGCTCGCCAACAAGAGCGGTATGGCAGCGCGCGAGCTCCTTGGGCACGTCAACAAAGCTTGGGAGAGCTCGCGGTTGCCGAGCGAGTCGAAGGAAGCAGATGTACGATTCTCCCCTCGGTCGACAACATGCGTCCCATATTCCTCACGTCCTGCGTCGGAAACGTCATGGAGCGCATGGTGCAACGTCGGTTGCTGGGGCATCTCGAAGACACGAAGCAAATGCCCGCGGCGATGTTCGGATTCCGAAAACATCTGAGTACCAAAGACGTCGTGGTGCAACTTCACGAGCTGGTGGGGAAAAAGGCCACGAGGCACGGTCCGCGGCCGATCCTCGTTCTCGACCTAAAAGGTGCCTTCGACAACTTCACGCATGCGAGAGTGCTGTCGAATTTCAAAAAGATAAAATGCGGCGGAGAACCTTCGGTTACGTGAAGGACTTTCACCCCAAGAGATCAGCCACCGTTTCAGTAGGAGGGGACAAGTCGGATCACATCAAGCTCGGCAAGCGGGGCACCCCTCAGGGGTCTGTCCGGTCTCCCCTGCTCTTCAACCTGGCTGTTCTCCCCTTACCTCATTTACCAGAACAAATAGAATGCATTGACCACGCTCGTTACCCCGACGACATCATTATGTGGACGGAAAAGGCCGGTTCCAATGGGTGCAACGAGGACTCCTTGAGGCGTGCGGCCACGACCGTGCACGAGTACGCGAAGTCGTGCGGGTTCGGCTGCGCACCGCAGAAGTGGGAACTTTTACTCATACAGCTGGGAAGACCCAAGAAGGCGCCCAAACCAGCCATCACGGTCAGAATCGTAGGCATAGAGATAAAGCCGACACAACAGTGTAGGATCCTGGGCCTGCTGCTGCAGAACAACGGCAAAGCGGACGCCACCGTCGTTAAAATAAAACCACCACGGAACAGGTAATCGGCATGTTACGCCGGGTCTCTAACAGAAACAGAGGCCTCAAAGAGGATGACGCCATCTGTCTGGTGCGGGCGTTTGTCCTGTCGAGGGTCACCTACTCGGTCCCGTATCTCCTGCCGACGAGGACGCAGAGAAACACCCTTGACACGGTCATTCGCAAGGCAACGAAGCAAGCTCTCGGAGTTCCCATATACTCGTCGACCATACGAATGTAGGACATGGGCGTCCACAACACGGTGGACGAGCTGATAGAAGTGCACCTCTCTAATCAACGCGTTAGACTGAGTAGCCCAGAACACGGACGCGCCGTCCTGCGAAAGCTGGGGTGGTGGATCGAACGACGGTGCCCCTACCCGAAAGGTGGAAGGAGGCAATCGAAACCAAGCCCCTACCCCAGAACATGACTCCGGGTAAGGATCACGGGCGGCGCGATGCGCGGGCCAAGGCCCTGCCCGACAGCTGGAGGAGAACCCCAGGGTTCTATACGGGGCCGCCTCGCTTAGGAAAGACAGCGACCGGGCGGCGGCAGTCCTTACGGCGTACGACTGACTGATCGTCAAAGCGTCGACGAGGACGAGAGATCCTGTGACGGCAGAAGAAGTGGCTGTGGCTCGGGCGCTTGTTCTACTGGACGTCGAGGCCCTGGTCACGGACTCCAAAACTGCGTACGACAACTAACGAAGGAGACGCGTTTCCTGCCCGGCATTTGCTATTTTCAACAAGAAGGTGACACCGGGACGAGCAGTTGAACTCGTGTGGGTCCTAGCTCACTCGGGGGTAGCGGGCAACACCACCGTCGACTACCACGTCCGCGAAATGACGCTCCGGGCAGCCACCGAGTCGTACGATGATGCGGACACGCCGAATCCAATGACAAGCTACAGAGAGATTACTCGAGCGTACATCGAAGAACGGCGCACCTTACCCAAACCGCACCACTCTCTAACCAGGCAACAGCAAAGGATCCTGCGCAGAGTGCAGGCGGGGTCGCTCGCGCTCCCCGCCCTGCTCCATTGAATCTATTCCGAACTACACGACGCCACCTGTCCTTTCTGCAAGCCTACCGAACGCACTTTGTTGCACGTTGTGGCGGAATGCACGTTCCTCAAGAGTCCACTTCCTCTCACTCCCTCCCCTTAACCCGCTATTCTACCTCCACTTCCCCACCCCCACTCCTTGAGCAATGGGATACCTTGCTTACCAGCCAAGCCCTGCCGACCCAGCTAGCACTGGTGGCCAGGGGCCAGGAACTCTTGGTGTCATATGGGTCCCGTAAATAGGGAAGGACCACTGTCTGGTGCCTGTGAATACCAGCAAATCTTTTTGGCTCAATAAATGTTGTTCATCATTCATTTTCCTTAGTCCACCTTTTCCAAATCCAATGTTCTGAATACTTGTAAACATGCTGTGAATAACCATGCAGACCTTGTCTGCAATGTCTCCTTGTCTGACGACCTTACTTTTCGGTATTTTACTGCTCTCATCATGGCGGATTATAATAGCTGTGGACCCATTGTAGATATCCTCTATTATTGTAACATAATGCTCATCTACATCCCGGTTCAGTAATGTCTGAATGACTGCTGAAGTCAAGACCGAGTGAAATGCTTTCTCGTAATTTATGAAGGATTTGTATAGGGGTGCAGTATACTCTGCGCAATTTTTTATCACCTGATTGATCGTGTGAATATGGTTCATTGTTTAATAGCCTTTACTAAAACCTGTTTGTTGTTTTGGATGACTGAAATATAAGGTTTCAGAAATTCTGTTACCTTGGTAAGTACCTTGTAGATGACTGACAGTAACCTGATCGGATAATCCGATCAGAGGATCAGGTAATAGCAGCTAAACCGTGAAACTAGCTGAATACCGAGACACCCTAACAAGACAATAGCATATATTCTCGCACTGTAGTGTCTTGATCACAGTTAGGGTGAAGGTGCGAGTTCGTGTAATTTCGTGCGCGGAAGCCGTCGGTCGTGTTCCGGGTAACATTGCACGGGTGCGCAGTTCGTTTGCAAAGAAGATGTGTGATGCGCGTGCGACGTTACGCAGAACGCCGAGAGGCGGCTCCCGCGACCGGAATGACACGGGATCCCGTGTTCATCCCAGCTGTGATCACATGGAGGAAGCCTTGCCTTATTTCACGTTGTCGTTAAACACACATATCAAGATAACTGCTCGTGGAGTCACGCTGCGGGTATTTCTAAGTAAAAGAACCGAACATGGTATCAACAGCGTGCTAAAACCATTAAAAACGCCTGTTTAATGCCGATGTCAGAGTTTACCTATAGCCTGGTAACTTGTTGGAGCTAGAGCAATGGCGGAACGCTTGCTAGGGTTCGTACAACATACGAGCAGCAGGTGGATGCTGGTCCCTACATGTAAGCCGGCGGACATAACAACCCGGGCCTGCGAACCATGTAGAAAGTGTGGTGTCCCCAACAGGTGGCACGGGCGGAGCGGCCAGGCTGGGAGTTGATAAGGAACCACCCGCGTCAATCTCCTACGCAGAGTTCAGTGAAACCAGGGAGGGTTGAGGGACAGGCCGGAGCGGCATCGGTCCCGGCGTTGGCTGTTGCCACCACAGCAGCTGCTGGCTCAGCAAGCCCTCTGGAGATGGGTTTCAATGCCTCATGCAAACCAGTGGGAGGCGATGGCGGCATCAAGTCACAGTCGCTGAAATTGGTCCTGATGTAAACCAGACGCCACTCCCCCTCCCGGCGAGCTGCATCAGTGTACCTCCCCAGGGAAAAAGAGATGAACATTATCCGCGCCTCTGGGAAGTTGTGTTCTCGTTCACGGTAATGTCGACGATCTTTTTCTGAATTGAATATTTTGTGCATTTGCAGTAGTATGCGGCATGCGGCCTCCTGCATTTTACACAAGTGAGGGTGTTGGATGCACAAATTGTCGCTTGGATAATCTTGTGCAGAGCATTTTGCACAGGTTGTTCGGCGACGGCAATAGTTTGTACCGGGGCCTGACCACTGGCACTTAAAACAACGCCTTCGGTTCGGGATGTACGGATGGTTGGGGCACCTGATAAAACCGGAATTTTTATGTTGTGAAAGTGCTGAGCGGTCAAAGGTCAAGATGATGTGCTTGGTTTGTATCTCCTTGTTGTCTCTGTGGATGGTCATACGCCTCACTGCAGTGACATCCTGATCATTCAAGCCAGCAAGGAGCCCCGCATCCGTTTCGTTCAAGATATCTGGCTCAGTGATCACACCCTGGAAGCTATTGAGACTGCTTTTGGGTGTACACCTGATGTCCCAATTAGCCAGTCGAGTTTCACCTAGAAGATTTGTGGCCTGCTTTTTGTTGTTTACTGCAAGAAGGACCTCAACAGTCCTGTGTTTTTTACAAATGTGAGATGTTCTGATTATGCCTTCAAGATATTCCCCAATTAGGAACACTGACAGCGATGCAAGTGGTTGGGCTGGATTGAGGGAATGTATGACAAGAAATCAAGAAAAATTATCCGGTTCATGAAAAGTTAAGGATAGCAATGTGAGAAAAGATACTTCGATGCGGCCCCTTTTCAAGGATTGATAGCGTTTGCGTGCTGGTTTACACAATACTATATAGCATGGTATAAAAGCAGGAAACGACGGTACTTTCTTTGCTCGGGTTACTCTGATGTCGACAGAGGGAACGAGGTTCCTGCCTGGCAAATAGACAGGGAGCCCATCCGCCGGAGCTTGACCTGGGCTCCGACGGGAGCCGATTGTGGTTTCTACCCTTCACCTTAAAACTCCCAGTCACTACAGAATACCGCACAAGTACGGGGCTTGGAATCCACGGTGTCGCCAATAGCGTTAACAAGGTTGCTCAAGGTGCCCCGTGAGGAATCAAGCGCTATTTTAGTATTCGGACCTTATCAGCCATGATTTCTGTAAACCAGTTTGTTAACACCTATGCATGGCAGAAGGAGGAGGGGCATCAATCTAGTACACAGGTTATTTCGAAATACGCCGCGTTTGTGCAATGACGCAGTGTTCACGGGAGTCGCGCGCATTTATTCAACATCACGGGTTCAATTCCGGACGGGGTGTGTGTGTTTTTATATGGAATACGCCCGAATACGATGTTTACGTTATAATACAGAGTGAGGGTTTTATCAATAACAGAAATACGCTTTTTCTGAAACGCAGTGTCACTGTCTTTTGTACTACGGAATGTCCGTTGTTAAAATTGTCTCCGTTATCTCAATTGCGGGCATGTGTCCGGCACATTTGCCCGCAGCTTTGTCCATAATATCAGATAATTTTTTACAGTGCATTCTGCTCCTCCTCACGTATCTACATAAACCAAAGCTGGTTCAAGACAACCTGCATCCACAGAGAAGATTGCACCTCCGAGGTTTCCCGGTCGCACTGGCCGCCATTTTTTCGCCTTAGCCCAGCGCTTTTCCATTCAACATAGTGACCACTGTGTCCTACAAATGACCACCATGTGGGCTAGTACTATTGCTTCCTCAGTCCTAATTCTCGCTTTTACCGTCGACGGCAGCTAGACGGGTGCCGTGGCTGCCATCCCTACGAGAAGGATAACTACTACTGCTACTCCTCAAATGCCCTGTGCATTCTCCATCTCCCCGTCGTCGATAACCGTCTCCTCATACCACGAACCTTTCCCCGAACTCTTCTTCCTCTCTTTGTCGTTTCTCTTCGCCAATCCAGTTTGCTTTGTCACGCCCGAATCCCATTTCTAATGTTTAAAATCAGCACCCGGGAAACTACCCGACGCAGTTTTTGGAGAGAAAACGGTATCCCTTAAAACAACCACCATTCTTACCGTACCTCCGTCTAACAGGTTGCCTGTTTTCGTCGAAGGAGTTCAAGTGGAAGCATTAGTTGATACTTCCGAAATTATTTCGGTAATTCATGCTGATTTGTGTGCACGTCTTGAAGAGGAAAGGATTCTGTGGGCTGTTTATTACTTCCATTGCACTAATGGGAATGAGAACACACCTTCGGCCTAGTCTAACGTGAGTGGGTTATTCGGAAATGTCCACCATAACAATCAATGCGCTGTTCTTTGCCCCTTAGCCCAAAGACGAATCCTTGGTTGGCAGTTTCTTCTGCCTCCGCAGTTATCTCAAGCTTAATCGGCTCTTCAGGTAAACGTTGTTCAAAAGGGGCCTCACTGTGTGCTTTAACGTACAACACGGACTAACTATAGCACGATGGGCACGTCCACAGGAACAAACTTTACGCAATGAACCAGTTTTTCTACTGTGACGTAGTAGTTGATATTTATCAGCCAGAGCTCTTGACTTCCTTGTGGCTACCTTGAAGGTGACTTTACGAATGGGGCACAGCAATGACCAACGAGGGTTTTGTCACGAATTATATTAAGCTTGTGCTGTTTCTCAACAGTGAGCAGTCTCTACGCCGAGTTTTTTTTTGAGACAGAAAAGCTGTTATGCTTGAGTGATCTTTGAGGAAGGACGGATAAGTGCACCAAGGCGTTTTATAGGTGCGAGGAAGATATTGTTTTCAATTGGTCCTCCGTTCAGATTTGAGCTACAAGTCGGATGGGAAGGAGATTAAATCAGGCAGAAATGGGTACACCGTTATCCCTAGCAGAGAAGACGAAAAATGCTGATGACAAGCACCGGTGCTTTCGGCATAAGTAGTAGCGGGTAGTAGTAGTAGTAGTAACACTAGTAGTAGTAGAGCTAAAAGGTTCATTTCACCGTCCGGTATCCTATACCAGCTTCATTATCTTTTCCGCAAGAAAAGATGTTTTTTGGAGTACTAACAGTCTCCTAACCGTTTACTCTTAGACAATGTCTTCACTTTCCTGTGGACTCTTTGGAGAATGCAGTCGGAGAAAAAATGTTGCGCTTTCCTACAGGGCCAACAAATTGTGAAAACCACTGGGTATTTATTCTGTTTCCACAAATTTCAACATATAATATATAGGCAAGCCTTTAGAATAGAGTGGGTGGGCGTGATTAGTGAATATGCTATCAATTTGCTAGTTCGTACAAAGTGCAGTCGCAGAAAACCCTCAACTCATGGAAGCCAATCTTCGAAAATGGCCGCAGAATTCTAAAAGGTGCCACTTTACAAACTACCACGAGAGGGAATAAGGACGGTATACATCATAAAAAGTTATGGGAAGCCCGTAGTGGTGGGTAGATATAGTAACGTCTACTTGATCTGGGTGAGTGATGACCCACAACATTTATTGGGATGCTCAAAAGATTGTCTACAGCTATACCAGCAACCGCTTAAAAATTCAACGATGCTCCACTTTGCTTAAGCCAGTCGCGAGAATGGTGGGGAAGATGGTAAGGGGCAAAGGAGAAAAATTCTCGAGATAAATATTAGTAATACCATCGGCTGTGCGAAGACCGGAATTGCAGAACAAATTGTTCTCTTGGAAAACCTTTGGAGCGCAAATAAGCTATTGGAACGCCGGTAGGTTGGATTAAGATAACTTCCAGTCGCTGTACTAATGAAACGGTATGTTGTTGGTCAACCCATGTCCCGTGTAAGCGCTGTTATGTAAAATTCGTTATGTACCTTCGAGATGCATTAGCACCTTTTTTTACAATTGGAGTAGACGAGCGTGACCTGGGAGAAAAAAATCAAAGGGAGCCCGATAATTACAACACAATGAGCTTCTTGTGACTAATAGAAAATCCCGTTACATTGCGTGCTACGAAAAAGAGGCCATCGGTAGTGATGAAAGACACGCCTATAGAACTGCAAAAAACAAGCTTAAACTTAAAATAATCATAAGAGTTGCTTGAATAAAGATGAGCGTAATGACGAGAAGATAATAAAATGGAGCCATAACTTCATTACAGTGCGCCCTAATGTGACCAGTGAAGCTGATAATTTATTGCTTGCTGCAAAACAAAGTTCGCAAAAGTAAAAAGAAAACCCTCAAAAGCAAATAATTCAATCGAGCCCACATGTAAATCTGCATGCTATTTGAGAGAATATGGTGAAGAGCATGACCTGCACATTAAAAAGAGAATTGAGGCAGATAATGAAATACCCTAGGGCTTCATAGCGGACACTGCAGAAGCAGGCAATATTGCTCGCTGACCAAAAGAGGGCGGGGAAGAAATTGAACACCCCACTTATGAACTGATATAACTTATATAACTTTTAAAATTCAAAGAAGTTGCGAAAATGGGTACGAGGAGGTGACTGGTGGAAGGAAAAAACCAATGCAGAATTGTAGCTACAATACCGTGCTGTAGTATAGGAGCCATGTGTTCTAAGAGAGTGTGGCGTAATTCCAAAAACGGGACGCAAGAAAATGGAAACCTCCAACATACGGAGTTGTTTCGGATAGACTCCCGCAGAGGAAATATTCGTAGAAGTTACCACAACACAGAGGAAAAAGGTGAGTTGCGGTAGGGAAGAATAATAGATGCAATAACTAGAATGCCTTACCTCTTCTCGGAGGATGCAATTGAAAAATAAATCGGACCTTTTCCAAAAAAGGTGGAAAATAGAGAATGAAACCGACCACGCATAACTGATACCGTAATCCACACTCGACATAATCTTGCAAGTTGCGAGAATGGACGAGGAGCACGTTAGAACAGAAGCAAAAAATTGGAGGGTCTTTACAGAAGAAATGGAAATTTTTGGGCTTGTTGGTTCATCCTTCAAACAAAAAAGAGCCCTGAGGACGAGACAGAGAGAAGGAGGCTACAAACACAGCGCTGACTACCAACAAAGTGTTTATTTGCCTCTCAGCAATATAAAGGAAAAGGTTATACTATGATAAGGGCAGATAGAGTACAGAAAGATGAAAGATAACAAAAACTTTAAAAGTATAGACAAGAAACAGCAACTTTGGGTTATCATATTGCCAGTTCGAACATTTTGCTTAGTCCTCAATACACGCTATCTCCTGTGGCGACAAGGCAACAGAAGGGGTCCTTACGCAATCAGGGCCACTCCTATAAATCGTGTATGCTTCCAGCAGCTCACGCGTGCACTGATTTAGGTAGTGCTTTATCACCTTACAATTTTCAAATTCAGAAGTGCACTTGCAGGACGGCACGTGCGAGGGAAGCCAGCCCCCGGATTTTGCTTTGACATTGGACGCGTGCTCCATAAGCCGTATGTTCTGGCACCGCCCCGTTTGGCCTACGTACTGGCGGCCACAATCACACAGGATGGAGTAAACCACGACGGATCTACACTTGGTGAAGTGTGCCACGTGGTTTATGCCACAATCTCTGTGGGAAGACGGGCCATCATTACCTCCCGCATACATCTTGCTGAGTTTGTTGGGAGCCGAGAAAACAAGGTGCGCTCCTACTCTTCCCACAACCTTCTTCAGCCTGTGGCTAACATCATGAATATAAGGCACCGCAGCAGTCTTGACATTGTCCATTTCATGTTCCTATATACACGAAGGATTGCGCAGTTACCGCCAAATCTCGTTGCTAACAGTCTGAAGGACGCGCTCAGAGTACTCAGCTAAGCGCAAACGGCCCACCTGCGCCTGAAAGCTGTCACTCATTCGATGGTGGCAAGACCTGTGCAAGGCATTTGTCAAAGCTGCCTTGGCAACACAGCGTTTTACTAACTACGATTGAGCAGACGTGAAAGAGAGTAGTGCCTTCTTTGATCTTGATGCGTAGCTCAAGAAAAAGTGCGTTTCCTTTACATGCAGCTTCATGTCCAGGAATTCATGTATCCAGCAGCTTCATGTCAGAAAGGGTCGGTTGCTTTCTGCGTCTGTTGCTGCGTCTGAAGCTTTCTGACAAGGAAGGGGGCTTCGCTGTTATGCTCAAGGGAACGTATGAAGAGAAGCAAAGTGGGCAATATTGAAAAACTTCCGCCTGCTGCAAGACTTCATGCCAGAGAAAGTGAAGAAGCAAGCAGTGAAAATGTGTGAAGAGCTGAGCTTAACGAAGTTGGCTGCCTCGGTGAAGAAAAGCACGGCGCTGTGCTTGGAGGTGTTCTTAAACGCAAAACCACACATAGAAGGTTGCCCTTTCAGAGTGATCGCGTCCGAGAAGGGCCCCTGGAAACACCGAGTAGGCCTGTTCTTGCAGCAGTGTCTCTCCTTGCTGCCAGTGGACGACCCGTACGAAGTAAAAAGGCCACAAGACGTATCTGAGTTCCTTATGAAAGACTGTCCTCCGGGGAATGAGTGTCTTTTCGAATGACCTGAAGACATGTACTACTCGTTGCCACATCCATCTATCTGTGAGGCTGTTGAGGAGGCAATTGATACAGCAGAAACTGTTCGGTTCCTGAATGCTTGCGGCATAGATACGGCCAGGTTTCTTGAGCTGATGTCTTACAATTTGCAGTCTACATAAGGGAAATATGAAGGCAGCCTATATGTGCAGCAAAAAGGTGAGTGCATTGGCTCATGCTTAGTGCCCATACTCACCGACCTGGTTCTAGCCCGCTGCGATAGGCTTTTACAGGCTTCATAGGCCTTTACAGGGGTCACCGATAGTAAAAGTGTTTCGATTTGTAGATGACTTTTTGATTGTCTTCAAAGCTGCGCCCCATGACACTTGCAAACTTCTAGAAGTGCTCAGAACCTTCTCTACCCATTTGATAGGGTGTGAGCTGACAAAAGAAACGCCAAAGAATGAGAAGCTCCAATTCCTCGAAGCTCCAATTCCTGGGCATGAAGCAGCATGTAGAGAAACGCACTTTTTCTTGAGCTACGCACAAAGATCAAAGAAGGCACTACTGCCTTTCACGTCTGGTCACTCGAAGTTAGTAAAAAGCAGTGTCGCCGCGGCAGCTTTGAAAAATTCCTTGCACAGGTCTTGCCACCATCGAATGAGTGACAGCTTTTAGGTGCAGGTGGGCCGTTTGCGCTGAGCTGGGTACCCTGAACCCGTTCTCCAGAGCGTTGTCAACAAGATTTGGCGGGAACTGGGCACTCCTTCGTGTATACACGAACCTGAAAGAGACAATGTCAAGACTGCTGTGATGCCTTATATTCATGGTGTTAGCCACAGGCTAAAGAATGTTGTGGGAAGAGCAGCAGCGCGCCTTGTTTCCTCGGCTCCCGACAAACTCATTATGTTGTGTGCGCGAGGTAATGATGGTTCATCTTCCTACATAAATTGTGACATAAACCACGTGCGACCCTTCACCAAGTGCAGGGCCGGCGTGATTTACCCAATCCCGTTGGATTGTGACCGCAAGTACTAAGCCCAACTGGGCGGTGCCTGAACGTGCGGCCTATGGAGCACGCGTCCAGTGTCAAAGCCAAATCTGGTGGTTGGTTTCTCTCGCACGTGTCGTACGGAGAGTGCACTCCTGAATTTGAAAATTGTAAGCTAATAAAGCACTACAAAAATCTGCGCACGCGTGAGCTGCTGGAAGCATACACGATTTATAAGAGTGGCCCTGATTGCGTAAGCACTCCTTCTGTTTCCTTGGCTACAAAGGAGAAAACGTTTATTGAGGACTAAGCGAAATGGTTGAACTGGCAATATGATAACGCAAAGTTGCTGTTTCTTGTCTATACTTTTGATGTTTTTTGTAATCTTTCATGTGTCTGTATTCTTTATGCCTTTATTTTGGTGTAATGTTTTTGTTTATATTGCTGAGAGACAAATAACACTTTGTTGGTAGTCAGCGCTGTGTGTGCAGCCTCCTTCTTTCTGTCCCGTCCTTAGCGGTGTTTTTTGTTTGAAGGGTCTTTAAAGCACCGTTCCGTGCTTAGGGATAGTTGCAGTCGCAGAATTGCTGGCGCACTGTTGGAAGAGGTGGCGGAACAATTAGGAGCCGCCGTATGGGATGAATGCGGCACGAAAATATCCTTCTTTGCCCTCAAAAGAGCCTTGAGGCAATAAAAACGGCCGCATATTGAACTGAAACAAAAAGCAATTGATTTGTTTATGCAAGTTGCAACAAGGGCCAAGCTCACAACTGGTGGAAGGGAAACGAAATACGGCACAGCAAAAACCATACCGTGATCCCTTTTGTTAGGAGTGCAATCTGCAGAAGAAATAATTAGTTGCACAAAGCAAGGTGCGGAAGGAAAGAGGGCGCCCGATTATTCAACCGAGCAGATGGGCCACACCGAAAACGTAGTGCACGTTGTGAAAATGCAGAAGAGCATGAGGGAAGGGAAGATATGAAACTGCAAATCGGTAATTAAAATATCTTACGTTCCTCTAAAACAACTTAAGGTAAGTAGGGTTGGCTTTCCAAAAAGCCAACATAAATTATGAGACTGCCAACATTTTTAATTAAATAACCAAGCCAACACTAGAACTAATCATACAGGTAGCGATAATGGGAAGGAAGAGCTTCAGTTCTGGGACAGAGAGGTAACAGAGGCCGTGAAGTACAACAGCGTATTCACCTTCGGGACGAGGGTACGCTGGGCGAAATATTTCTGGCTACTCAAATAAAGGCTCGGCAGCAATAATAACAAATGCCTATTGAACAACCCCGCTGGTAAGATAATCATGCAAATGGCAAAAATACGGAAAATAGCGTCAGAACCAGTTAGGCACGTAAATAGAGGCCTAGGACAAATTACGGTTTGCTCCAGTGGGATAACTCGAGCGCAGAAAATATCCTTCTGTGCTCAAAAAGAAGCCTCGAAAAAATGAGAATGCCCGTCAATGGAACAGGCATACACAAACCTACCAGGGTGTAAGTATGCGCGTGGCGAGAATAGAGAACAGCGTGAGTAGCGAAGGAAAGCTAAGAGTTAGCAGTACCAAATATACCGTGCGCTTCTTAAGGAGGACTGCCGTCTCGCAAAGTATATTTCGCTTCCCAAAAGGGGGTTATAAAAAAGGAAGCACCCGTAAATTAAACTGAAAGAAGCCCACACTTGAAATATTCATGCAATGTGTGGGTATGGAGAAAAATAAGAGCAGTGGAAGTTAGCTCACATGGATGGCAGTAATTACAGTCCCGGGAGAACCTTCGAGAGGAGAGCAATCCGCGCAAAATATATTGGTTCCCGAAACAGGACGCAGAATGAATAAAAACGCCAGCTTATTCAACTATTGAAAAAGGTTCACTTAAAATTATGACACAAGTTTGCGAATTCAGGAGGAGCGTATTATGGGTGCCAGAGTACAGAAACAGAGGCCGGTAACTGCATCGCATAAGCCTTCATTAGGATCAGTGCATTTGCGGAAAATGTGGCTCGCTGGCCGGAGAACGGCGCAAGGTTTGAGAACGCCTGAAAGTTGAACTGAAATACTTGCCCGACACTTCAAATAAATAAGCATGTTGCAAGAATAGTAAAAGAGTGTCTCTATGATCGCCTTTACCTAATGATTGCCGGTAACTACAGTTGCGTGGGCTTCGCTGAGAGGAGATCACTTAAGGGTAAATCAATTTTGCTTCTCAAATGGACCCACACAAGAATTATTAATTTCTTGTAATTGATTTGAAATAAATGAGGGCGCAGCTAAGATATTCATGCCGGTTTCCAAAATGGAGAGGAGCATGTTGTGCTAGGGAAAAACAAATAAAGGACTGTAAGACAATACCTTGGGCTTTTTTAGTAGGATCGCAGTTGAGGTAATTCTGCCACCGTGCCTCAAAGAGGCCACCGAAGGAAAGTGAACGAGCGCACATTGAGCAGAAATAAACAACCCCACCCCAGAAGGGCAAAAGCCCTTCGCTTATGGAACTCCAATTAACAAGCCATATAAGAAAGATGCATGCAAGTTTCGAGATTGAGATAGTAAAGCGTAATTGGTGGTGGGAAAGAAATAGCGTCTAGTAACTACAATAACGGGGCTTGCTTTAAAAAGAGTGCACTTTTGAAAAACATCGCCCACTGCACAAAAGAGGTGGAGGAAGACGAAAAAAGGCAAGATATAAAAATACGCCTGCAATTGAGCTTAAATAAAGTCGGCTGTCCTTTTAATGGAGCACTGCTAGTGGCGAGTTCTGTAAGTTGCGAGAATTGAGAAGAGCTTGAGTAGCGGAAGGGAAACAAAATAACTGTGGGTACCTATTATATTCTGCACCCTTTGGAGTAAATTTATTTTTAAAATAGTCTTTTCCTTCCAAGTACTGCACGCCAAAGGATATAAAATGCAGGCGTATGAAACGGAAATGTACCATTCTACACTAGAAATAATAATAGACTTTGCTAGAGCGCAGACGAACTGGGCGGAGAAGGTAAATCAAATTGAGGCCGGTAAGCAATACACCATGGGTAATTTTTGGAGTGCTGCAGTTGGAAAAAATGTCTCTTGTTGAACAAGCTAAACCGGAAGGCAAGAGAAGGCCAGCCAGTTGCACTGAAATAAACTCACCTACACTTCAACTGATAATAAAAGTTGCGAGAATAGAGAAAAGTGTGAGTGGCAGAAGGGAAACGGAAAGAGGATACTAACAACATTATAGTGAGCGGGAGTGCTGGGGTCTGTAAAAAATGCATTTATTGGCAGGAAAGAGAGCGGAGAAGGAAAGACACAAGCTCACACTAAAAATTATCATGCAACTTTGGGAATGGACAGAAAGAGCTTGAGCAGATAGAGGGTAGGAAAATAGCTATCGCTACCCTTAACAACATATCCTCTATTAGGAGGAGTGCAGGGGCAGAAAATACTGCTTGCAACGTAAAGCAGGGCGCTGAACAAAGGCCACAGTTGAAATAATTGTGCAAGTCTCAAAAATCAAAGACAGCCTCAGTTGTGCAAGCGAAAGCAGATACACCTGAAAATAACGCAATATCATTCACTGCTTTATTGGGGGGGGCGTGCAGATGGAGCCGATTTTGCATTCCATCGAAAAGAGGATGCTGAAGGACTCAGAGAGACTCAACACAGCTACAGTGGCATACGTTTAAGACGCATACATACACACAGCACATACACACTTATAGAACACACACACAGTAATAGCACGTTAACTGGAATTTTTAAAAACTTGGAATATTTGGAGATGAGCGGCTTTTCCAGAGAAGCAAAGTTCCGCAAATGGCCATAAAATATCCAGTTGTTTGAAAAATGGCTGTTCAACACCAGCTACCACTATTGCTTTCTATAAACGTTTTACAGACAGAGACATACAAGTGACGTCCACCTGCTGTGGCCCATGCTCTACATGGGGTTTTTCCTCGTCTTCTGGTTCACTGCACCTCTGCACATGTCTCTACCATCGCATGACATGCCACAGGTTTGCTCCACGAAGTTGATGATGATGATGGTTCGATGTTTATGGCGCAAGGCCAACCAGGGCAAAGAGCGCCAAAACAATGGTTATGTATGGCGGTTGAAGATCTAAACTCTAAGATTGCTCAACGAAAGCAGGGAATAAACTAGTAAAATCAGTGAGACAATGAAGGTGGCTGGTGTATAAGGCCAGAGTGTGATAGTGCAGGGCGTGAAAGTATGTGCAAGATTTACGCGTGATAGGAAATATGCTGTAAAAATTTGATTTCGCTAAGATACGTAAAAGTGCGTTGTAGACGGATCATCGGATCACCCGCTAAAAATTACTTCCACCTCCCCTCGAGGGAACCCGACGCATAGGGGGTTCCGTTGTTGTATCCGTACGGTTTATTCTCCCACCGCGTGAAACGTGCTCTGAACCCTCTGCCGCGGCTGCGAAGCAACGGGGCGCGGCTATGACGCAACACAATGTAACACAATTCACTCCATGCTTACTCTAAGGCTCTCGTTTTTCTTTTTTTCGATAGCCAAGGGACTCACCCAGTCTGTTCGTTCGTTTTCTTTGACTATGATGCCGGCTTGTTCCATGCGTCCCAATTCTTTGTGCAGAGGCTCTTTCAATGCCAACGGAACACTTCGAGGTGCCTGAACCACGGAAATGGCGTCGTCCAGAAGCTTCGTTTTGTACTGACGTTGTACGCATGGTGCCTTTCAAAATGTCGTTCGATTCTTCCACCAGTTATTCAGAGCTGTTTATCGCCACTAGGTCCATGTTACGAGCCAGCAAACGTTGACGTTGACGTTAAAAAAGTCTTGAACGCTGCACTGCTCACCAATGGTCAGTTCGACTATGATTACACCAACGTGTATGATTTCGCAAGCGCCGTACGGCAGCAGAATTCAACGACTGTGCCGGTGGGGCGGCTTCGGTTGCATCTTCTTGTAGATGGACAAAGGAAGAAGATTCCTCTGGGATCCGGTGTCCAGTTTGAGGCTACTTCAACGCCGCCTATGAACGTCTTCACTATCCAGTCTCGCTGACTTCCCACGCGGTTGACGCCGATAACGAGGATGTCAAAGTCTTCGTCGTCGCTTTTTAGCTCACCGACTTGTTCAGTCCTACGGGAACAGGCAGCGAAGTGGTTTTTCCCCTGATATGCACTACAATGTTTGCCATATGAGAGGCAGCTTCGCAGCTTGTGAAGGCGGCTGCATCTGGAGCACTTGACTTTCTAGAGTGCGGCATCGTCATACTGTTTTTTGTGCTGCGCAGCTTGATTCACTGGATACACTTGTATTTTTTTGGTCACCCATGCTTCGTTCCCGATGGCTGCTGCCTCGGATGCCTTGCTGAGTTGTTCAGCATTCGCCAACATAAGTTGGTTGTCACGTAGCAGTTTCGCACGGAGGCTGTCGCTGCTTATGCCTATCATGAATTGGTCGTGAATCACGCAGTCGGTCAAGGTCCCAAATTTGCAGATCGCGCTTGGTTCTTCACATCTCGCAAGAAGTGGTTCAAGGTTTCTCCGTCCGACTGTGTTCTTTTCTTGAAGATGTAGCGCTCGTACATGTCATTTCTCTTAGCATCCCAGTAGTTGTCAAACTTATTCACAACAGCCGCGTAGTTCTGGTTGTTCCCACCTTCTTGGAAGGCAAGTTGTAGATTTCGATGGCCTCCTCCCCGGCAAGGCTCAGCAGCATCGCCCTTTTTGGAGCATCCGTGAAGGGCTTGTCATGCGGCTCCACCACCGTGAGGTATAGCTGCAGTTTCTGCTTCAAAAGCTGCCAGTTCTTGCTTGTATCGGCGGTCGTGCGCAGTCGCTATGGTGGCTTCAGAAGTTCAAAACATCGTCTGGTAGCCGCTTCTGACACCATGTATGTTATCGCGACGATGAACGACGAACGAGACAAAGCAGCCTTCTGGAAGGCAATGCGCGATAGTTTATTCAGCAGTGGATTATATGCTTATATAGCGTGGGTTGCGGGGAAAGTGGAAAAGCAGAAAGGGCACGCCTCGTGCCTAGCATACAAAAGGCGCGCATTCGCGTCCATCTAATCGCACTTATGCACTACCAAAGCGACAGTTGGCTTGAAGGGCAGTGCCTGGAACGCAGCGGAAATCCGTGCACGTAACCGAGCATAAATGTAATTGAACCGACCCTTCAATGTGATACAATATCAACCTGAGTTAGAATAAAAAACATGCTGGACTGTAAAACCATTACAGGCTACAAGCTCACATAGAGTGACGGGAAACTCAGCAAACAAGCCAACAGAGGTAGGCACCAGCAGCAAGACGAGTTAGGCAACTTCACAGTAACATGCACGAAGGCGATTTTTCAGTTTGCTAATGCTAACTTCAAATTCTTCGGATGCTGCGTGGGGTAGCGAACAGGAGCCATGGACTAAAAGGAAAGGACATGGGTCCGTCTTGTGCAGGCCTTCGTAGTCTCCGGAATCATTTACGTGGCTCCTTGTGCGGCTTTGGCGACATCGTAGCGCGAAAAGCTAGACGTTCTTCTTAGAAAGACATATTAAGAAGCCCTGGCACTTCCTGCGGGCACCTCTACGGTACGACCCACGGCTTTGGGATTACACAACACCATCGAAGAGCTGATAGAGTCGCCCCTAACGGCGCAGAAAGTAAGAACCGGAGCAAGCCCAACAGGTACGAAACGCTACCGAGAAGTAGGTACACGGCGCCGCACATCACGGAAAACGCACTGCACATCCCGCCTCAACTAAGGACCACAATTCTTGTCCATCCAATACCCCGGACCATGTCCCCTCAACATCATGAGGGAACACGCATAGCAAGAGCGACTGCGATAGTAAAACAGTACAGAGGACAAGACCACGTCATCTATAAAGACGCGGCAGAATACGCGCGGTACGGGGTAAGATCGGCGGCCGTCACCTGTACAACCAATCTGCTTTCCAGTTTGACTGTTCGGTCGTCTAACATCCAGCAGGCTGAAAAGACACCTATCAACCTATTCCCTCTCCCAGACACTGCCCAAAGTAATTATTACAGAGAGCAAAGGTGCCAGCCGAGCATACCAAGCAGGTAGGGTTTCAACCCAAGCGCTTCGGGTTCTCCGTCAACAACCACCACAGCCGCAGGTAACAATCCTTTCGACCCCAGCCCCCTCTGCTCTTCGAGGCAACAAGACGGCACTCGTCCTGGCACAAGAACTCGCCCACCGGGCACCGCAAGGACAGTTTGAACGATCCTGGCAACCGCTCCTAACATACGCCAACCTCTCTCAACAATATCGACAAGTGAGACAACTTTATCCACCAGTCACCAATCACGCCACAAAAGAACAGGAAGTCATCCTGAGAGAACTACAGACTAATAGACACCCCCACCCAACATGACTACACACTATGCGCCCTGCTTTTTACGATCCCCTATGTACTTACTGCCAAGCACCAGGCACGCTGTACCGTATTGTCTGGGAATATCAAGTGAACCCACATCTTCCCCCATCCCTATCCCTTGACGCGAGCAGTGGGAGAGTACGCTGGCCAGCTCTTGTCCTGAAACGCAGCTTTTGGTAGCGAAAATGGCGAAGACAGGCGGCCGTACCCACGGAGTCTTGGACTCAATGCCCCGACCACAAGTATGCTCACTTTAACTGTATAAAGTTGCTCTCTCTCTCTCTCTCTCTCTCTCTCTCGCTCTGGGTCGCAATTTATTGAAGGAATACGGAACATAGTAGCGCTGCATTCTTTTACAATAGCTTGTAAGACCCGATAGAGATCTCTTGGTGTAAGGCTACGCGTAGCAATGTAATTTTCTTTGTAGTCACTCGTCCAAATATACTTTAACACTACTGTTTTCATTGAAGGCATTGTAAAATTGGGAAAATGTAACGCTGTAAAACATTTGCACTTCCGGGGAGGTATCGATTATAGGCTACATTTTTTTAGCAGAGAGCTTACAATGGAAATCAGCTTCTGCTGCCATCGAGCTGAGAAGTGACTATACACTGAACCCTGTAGCTTAACGCTGCAAAAGAATCTTCGCACTGATAGCCGCAAAAGTAAAGGAATTTGTACATATTTAACGAAGGCGCGCGCCGCCTTTTACCGACGTATGATAGGTGAGAGTTCCATGTCAGGTCTTTGCCAAAAACGACTCCGAGATTTTTTACAGTAGGAACATACTTCACCGGTTGGTACGTACAAGAAGAACATGAAGACGTATGCAAGATTAACGGGTCATTATGCACTACATTTTTTCCAAATTGTGGAAGCACACAAGCTGCGTTTTGACAGTATTAACCATAATTGAATTAGCAGTGAAAGCAGTGAAGAGACGTCTTGGCGTGGGGAAAAATCAGATGTATGCACTTAAGGATAAGCAAGGCAATGTCATCACAAATAGGGATAAAATAGTCACAGTGGCCGAGGAGTTCTATAGAGATCTGTACAGTAGCCAGGACATACAGGATAATGCCGAACGAGACAGTAGTTCACAGGAGATAGACATCCCACCAGTAACGACCGAAGAAGTAAGGAAGGCTTTGAAAGAAATGAAAGGGGGCAAAGCACCTGGTGAGGATCAGATAACAGCAGACCTCTTGAAGGATGGCGGAGAAATTGTCCCTGAAAAACTGGCAAACCTGTATACGCAATGCCTAATGACCGCAATGGTACCGGAATCTTGGAAGAACGCGAACATCATCCTAATTCATAAGAAAGGCGACATGAAGGACTTGAAAAATTACCGGCCGATCAGCTTACTGTCAGTCGTCTACAAGGTATTTACCAAGGTAATCGCTAACCGAATTTCTGCAACCTTAGATTTCAGTCAACCTAAAGAACAAGTAGGGTTCCGTAAAGTTTATTCAACAATGGACCATATTCACACGATCAATCAGGTGATAGAGAAGTGCGCTGAGTATACTGAACCCCTATATATAGCCTTCATAGATTATGAGAAAGCATTTGACTCGGTCGAAACCCTAGCAGTCATTCAGGCATTACGGAACCAGGGTGTAGATGAGCAATACGTAAGAATACTAGAGGATATCTACAATGGGTCTACAGCTACGATCGTTCTCCATAGGGAGAGCAGTAAAATACCTATAAGAAAGGGTGTCAGACAAGGAGACACAATCTCTCCAATGCTATTCACAGCATGTTTACAAGAAGTATTCAGAACGTTGGATTGGGAACAGGTGGGTGTAAGGGTTAATGGAGAATACCTCAGTAACCTCAGATTTGCTGATGACGTTGCCTTGCTAAGTAACTCGAGGGACGAATTGCAAAGCATGCTTTCCGCACTGGGCGAACAGAGTAGAACCGTGGGACTGAAAATTAATATTGTGAGCACCAGGGTTGTGCATTGAGACTGTTCCCCGTGAACCTGGCATCATCATCATTCATTCGGGTCACCAAGGGGTATGCTCCTCAATCACTCACAGCTAGCCGCCCATCGGGATTATCATCTGCGGATAATCATCATCGTGGGTTCGGCCTCCTCGGAACGGTCGGAGTCGGCAGCTAATAAACGCGGCCTCAAGGAACAACCCGTCTCTCTCAATATGCAGAAAACTAAAGTATTGATCAATAACCTCGGGACAGCACAGCGGTTTGACATAGCTGGCGAGGCAGTGGAAGTGGTAAGCGAATATATCTACTTAGGCCAAGTTGTGACCCCAGATCCAAACCATGAGGCAGAGATAATTAGAAGGATCAGAATGGGGTGGGGTGCATATGGCAGACATTCTCAGATAATGAATAGCAGCCTACCATTGTCGCTGAAGAAGAAAGTGTATGACAGCTGCATCTTACCGGTACTCACCTACGGGGCAGAAACTTGGAGGCTCACTAAGAGGGTTCAACTTAAATTGAGAACAACTCAGCGGGCAATGGAGCGGAAAATGATAGGTGTAACATTAAGGGACAGGAAGAGAGCGGAGTGGGTCAGGGAGCAAACTGGTGTTAAAGACATATTAGTAGAAATTAAGAAGAAGAAATGGACGTGGGCAGGACATGTAATGCGAAGGCAAGATAACCGCTGGTCATTAAGGGTAACAGAGTGGATCCCTAGAGAAGGCAAGCGTTGCAGGGGGCGGCAGAAAGTTAGATGGGCAGATGAGATAAAGAAGTTTGCGGGGATAAATTGGTCACAGTTGGCACAGGACCGAGGCAATTGGAGAATAATTGGAGAGGCCTTTGCCCTGCAGTGGGCGTAGATAGGCTGGTGGTGATGATGATGATGATGATGAAATTAGCAGCAAACCAGTACATTGCATGAGTTTCTGCAGTCTACAATAACGCAATGGCCTGATGAACATGTGAAGCGGAGGAAACCACCAAAGTGTCATCAGCGTACTGAAATAGTGGAGTGAAAACTTCATCACAAATACCATTAACAAAAATATTAGACAGCAGGGCGCTTAGTATCGAATCGTAAGGTATTCAAGACTTCATCGGTGAAAAGCTGCTGTCAGACTCTCCTAGGGAGACACATTGACGCCGGCCATGCAAGAAATTTTGAAGCAACTGCAAGAACGGTTTTCTAATCCAAGCAAGGAAAGCTTACCTAGCAGGAGACTGTGGCGTGCACAGTCAAAAGCGTTCCTTATTCTAAGAACATAGCACAGACAGCTGGGTTATGCTCGAAAGCCCTATTTAACAAGTCAACAAAGTTTTAGAGGTTAGTGCCTCTTCCTTTAACAAACCCGCGTTGGTGAGGTGAGATAAAACTCCGAGAGTCTTAAAAGTCTGTCATATTTGAAACAGATATTTTTCGAGTATCTTACCGAAACATGATAGAATAGATATCCGCCTATAATTTTTTATTTTGTTACGATCCCCACCTTTGCGAAGAGGAGTACCTGTCGCGGCTTTCATACCAGTTGGTCCCCGCACGGGGCACCTTGAGTATTTATGGTGACAGTGAGCAGCGACACCCCGGACCCCGAGCTCCCAACATAAGCCGTGTCCAACCGTGGCGAGGTGTTTAAAGATGAAGAGTAGAAGCCGTAAACGGTGCCCGTCGGAGCCTTGGTCAAGCTCCGGCCGATGGGCTCCCTGCCTGTCTACCAGGCAGGGAGCTCCAGGACCTCTTTGACTGCCAGGGTAAGGTCAAAGGAGAAAGTACCCCCGTCTCCCTGCTTTTATACTATGATTTATGGTATTGTCTAACCCCCCCACCTTCCCCCAACCGTGATCGGCCCCCTAAAAGGGGCCGCACCGAAGTATCGTTTCCCCCATTGCCAGCTTCGACATTTCCTGAACCAGATCATTACTCTCGATTTCTTGTCATGGAGTCCCTGAATCCAACCCACCTTCTTGCATCTCAGTCAGTCTTCTTGATCGCCAAGTATCTTGAAGCCATAATAGGAAAATCATATCAGGCCAAAAAACAAAGAACTGGTGAACTCCTCATCGAGGTAAATGACATGCAGCAGTCCACAAAGCTAGCTAAGACTAGACTGGCTGATCTACACATCAGGGTCGCACCCCATCGGAGCCTCAACAGCTCGCAGGGTGTGATATCAGAGCCAGATCTCCTGAACGAAACCGATGTGGATCTCCTTGCAGGCTTCAAGGATCAGGGCGTCACTGCCGTCAGACGCATCACCACCCGTACAGACGACAAAGAGATTCCAACCAATCACATCGTCTTGACCTTTGACCGCGCAGTTCTCCCACAACATATATATGCAGGTTTTATCCGGTGCTCAATACGTCCGTACATCCCGAACCCGCGGAACTGTTTGAAGTGCCAGCGGTTCGGGCACGGTACGAACTCTTGCCGTGGACGAACGAAGTGTGCAAAATGCGCGGCGCACGATCGTCCTAGTGACAACTGCCAATCCGAAACCCTCACTTGTGTAAACGGCGGGGGGCTACATGCGGGATACTCCCGCAAGTGCGAAAAATTCCAACTTGAAAAAAAAGATCATATACATTAAGGTAACCGAAAACATCACCTTTCCAGAGGCGAGAAAGAGGTTCGCCTCTTTTTCTCTGGGGAGGTACGCGGACGCGGCTAGCCGGGGGGTGGAGCGGTGTCTGGTGTCCACAGGGACCCAGTTCCGCGCGTCTGACCGGGTCCCGCCCTTCCCCCGCTGGGTTGCCTCACGCAGCCCAACCCAGCACCACACCGCTTGCTGAGGCAGCAGCGGTGGTGGCGCAAACCACTTCTGTCGGGACCGGTGCCGCTCCCGCCTCCGTCTCCCCGTCCTCCAGTGCGTTGGAGGGTACCGAGGTGATGGACACCACGGGCCCCGCATCGGCTCCCACCGCCACCGCACCGCCCGTGCCACTTTTGGCGTCTCCAACGCCCGCAGCGGTAGCGGCTCAAACGAAGAGCTCCCGAAGGGGGGCCAAGTCTGGGGGGCCCGGTCCGTCGGGCACCCCTCGGACATCCGACGACGAAATGGATGTCGGACCGATCCTGCCTTTAACGCAGCACAAGGAGCGACCTCCGTCGGCCAAACCAGTAGAAAGGCCTAAAAAGCCTAATCCAAGAGTAACGGCCCCGAAAGACGACATATGAACACACACGAATACACACACTGCATTAATTCTTAAATGTAAATAATGGGTACAGAAAACATCATTAAATGGAACTGCAGAGGCCTCCTTAAAAATATTGATGATGTGTAAGATGTTCTGCATGTCAGTCAGCCAAGTATCATGTGTCTGCAGGAAACCCACCTCAATTCTAAACAAACAAATTTCTTAAATAGGTACATGGTATTCAGAAAGGACAGAGTTGGCTGCACCCACTCTTCTGGAGGTGTGGCCATTATCGCCCGGAAATAATTAGCATGCCACCCTCTCTCTTTAAACACTATCCTCGAGGCTGTAGCGATCCATACGATAATATTTAATAGGTTGATAACAGTATGCTCGATCTACATTCCTCCTGATCATGCACTTTCGAGCTCTGATTTCGAGGGGCTGGTCGACCAGCTGCCCCAACCATACATACTAACAGCCGACCTTAGTGCGCACAACTCTCTTTGGGGCTCCTCCAGAACGGATGCCCGAGGTCGCCTGATAGAGAAGTTTCTTACATCCTCCGGAGCACGTCTCTTCAACAAAAAACAGCCTACTTACCATAACTTAGGACACAATACATACTCTTATCTTGACTATGCTATTGGTTCCCCAGTTCTCTTTCCAGGTCTTGAGTGGGGTGTGGGCACAGACCCATATGGTAGTGACCATTTCCCCAGTTCAATAATGTATATATGTATAGGCCCGAGCAGTCCATCTTCCCATAACAGGTTTAATGAATCAAAAGCAAACTGGAGTACATTCACAGAAACATCTAAAATACACCACACAACCATAAAACACCTACACGTGGAGGAAGGAGCCCAACTCGTCGCGGAACACATACTCGACGCCGGCAAAAAGTCCATGCCCCAGGCCACCAGTGCGGCCCGAAACCCAAGGAGGCCATTATGGAACGAGGACTGTAGGCGGGCGCGGGAGGCTAAGAACAAGGCGTGGGGTGTCCTTCGCCGGTACCCCACGCCAGATAATCTCATTTCCTTTAAACGGGCAAAGGCTCCAGGGAATCGTGTGCATCGTGAGGCGAAAAGGGAGAGTTGGCGCGCCTTCCTCACTTCCATCAACTCATACACCTACACTCACAAAGTCTGGACACGAATACGCAAGCTAAAACGACAACAGACAGAGAGCCTGCCCCTGGTTAGCACAACAGGGGACCCACTCGAAGACCATGCCAACACGCTTGCACAACACTTCGAATACGTGTCCAGCTCAGCACACTACACCAACAGTTTCATTAAACACAAAGCAACATGTGAGAAGAAGTCCTTGCGAGACACTAATAAGTCGAACTCATCCTATAACACCCCCTTTTCACTTCATGAGCTGAAGGTCGCACTTGGTACTTGTAAACCTTCAGCTCCAGGTGCAGACAGGATTTCATACACAATGATACAACACTTACATGCCGACACGCTTGAAACACTTCTTCGCCTCTACAATAAAATATTTATTTCGGGGCACTTCCCACGCTCTTGGAGGGAGGCCATAGTAGTGGCTTTCCTAAAGGAAGGGAAGCACCGTTCCTCTCCCGCCAGTTATCGCCCCATTGCCCTGACAAGCTGCCTTGTAAGCTCTTCGAGAAGATGATAAACTGGAGACTCGTGTACTTCTTAGAGTACAACGGTCTTCTCGAGAGCTGCCAGGCAGGCTTTAGGGCGGGGCGATCTACGAACGACCAACTCGTTGCGTTAGAGTCATATATTAAAGATGCTTTCTTCCATTAACAGTACTGTATAACAGTATTCCTTGATCTTGAAAAGGCGTACGACACTGCTTGGTGGTACGGCATCCTCAGCGATTTGAAGTCCTTTGGTATGTCGGGTAACATGTGGAACACGCTTGCCAGTTACCTCTCTGAAAGAACGTTTCGCGTGCGAGTTGAAAGTGCACTCTCTAGAGTTCATGTGCAGGAAAACGGTGTTCCGCAAGGTGGAGTTTTGAGTTGCACTTTGTTTATTGCAAAAATGAACTCTCTTCGGAAGGCTCTGCCACCAACCATTTCCTGCTCAATCTATGAACGCCGTGCAATTATAGTTTAAATCTTGTGACCTTTCTATCTGAAAGCGCCAAGTCCAGCTTGGTGTTAACAAGCTAGCTGGCTGAGCAGATAGCAACGGTTTTTAATTTAATCCAGTGAAGTGTACTTGTGTTTTGTTTTCGAAAAGGCGTGGCATTCGGCCGGATCCAGACATCAAACTCAATGGTGTCTCAATTCCAGTCAGAAATGAACACATGTTTTTAGGTGTAGTCCTTGACGAAAACCTCTCGTTCATTCCACATATAAAACAACTTAAACATAAATGCTTAAAGGCCATGGATATACTCATGGATCTCTCCCAGTCTTCATATGGTGCTGACAAACAACTTCTAATACGTCTTTTTACTAGCCTGATAGGTTCACGGTTAGACTATGGAAGTGTTGTTTATGGGTCAGGAAGTAAGACATCCCTCAAAATGCTAGACCCAGTGCTTCATCTGGGGCTCCGGCTGACATGTAGCGCTTTCCGGACTAGCCCGGTCGAAAGTCTCCATGTGGAGTGTAATAAGTGGAACCTACCACGTTAGCGAGCATACACAGATCTTTTTGCTTTTAAAATTTCGTCTGTGCCACACCATCCTTTTAAATAAGCTTTTTATGATCCGTCTATGACTGCACTACTCGTAAACCGACCATCGTTCTCTGCGCCCTTCTCTTACAGAGTTAGAGAGGAACGGTCAGAGCTTTCTGTCTCCTCTTTAAACACCATACAAAGTTCTGAAACAGATTTTACAGCACCATGGCATCTCCGCCCTTTCTTATGCGACACATCTTTCACACATGTAGATAAAAACCCAGCTCCGACATGTGCAATTCTGCATCTCTTCATGTATTTGCAGCAGAAGTATCAATTTTCTGAATTTTATACGGACGCCTAAAAAACTGCCACCTCTGTGTCCTGCGCGGCGCATGGGCCCGGCCTTAATGTCACTAGAACTCTTATTAGTAATACCATTATCTTTACGGCAGAGGCTTATGATGTACTTCTTGTTGTTAATCATATCCTTCAAATTCACATCCCACAATCCATTATATATACAGACTCCCTCAGTGTAGTGCGGGCGTTGCCGTCAACAAAGTCTTTAAAAAGTCACGTTGTAAATCTAATAGTCAAGGGCATTATGTCTGTGTAGGTCCACAAATTTGAACTAGTCCTTTGCTGGGTCCATGGCCACTGTGGTATAGCCGAGAACGAAGCAGCGGATCGAATGGCTGCTGCTGCTACACTCTTGAATACAGTACACATAACCAGATTACCCTAGACCGACGTGAAACCACGCATCAGACAACAACTTCACAAAACATGGCAAACACACTGGAGAAAACACGTAATCAAATCCACACTTGGGACCATACACCAGCGACACACGTAATAGATACACTGAAGTCGCCTTGGCTAGATTACGGATAGGGCACTCGTGCAACACACTCGCACCTTTTCACTGGATCTCCAAGGCCTCTGTGCAGCAGGTGCGGAGAGGACCTATCTGTGATGCACATCCTCATACAATGTAAGGCACTCGACACTGCATGACGCAAACACTTCCCTCAACTACACACACGACATATTCCACCACACCCATCATACTTCCTAGGAGATGATGCCATGTTTTCTGCTGAGGGCACCTTTAGGTTCCTATTAGAAGTTCACTTTTTACAACTCATCTCATACCACCCACACTTTTACCCCTGGTCCTAGACCCCAGCCTCCTTATTTATCTTTTAAAACCACTCTTGTTCTTCACCCTAGCCCTTTACAGCAGCCGTGCTCATAGTTTTTAACTGATTTTATTTCGTGTTCTCTCCTCATCAAATCACTTTGTATTTGGCGCTCTTTGCCCATGTCGGCCTTGCGCCAATAAAATAAAACCATCATTCATACCAGTTGGTGTGTTGCCGGTAGGAATATTATTGTTCAGAAGTGACAGCAGCACAATTTTTAATACGTCTGCAGTTCCTAAATTCAAATTCTATCTATGCCTGGGCGTTTGTTAGGGTGGATGCTAGCTAAAATTTACTGAAGCTCTTGTTCTGTAATTTGGAGGTAGATAAGCAGATTGCAACAAACTGTTTGATAGCGTGCACTTCCGCGCATCTGGCCTTGCAACAGCAGAAACTGGGGAAAAAAGGTGTTGAAATTGTCAGCTGTGGTTTGGCCGTCACCCGGAAAAGCAGCTAGAATAGAGGCAACGTTATTGACACGTTTTTTTACGCCTTTAATAATGTTTATTATAGACCACACTTTCTTGATGTTTGAGCCGGCTACATTGAATTTATTTCGATGCTGACTACGTTTAGCAAGACGGATCAATGCATGTATTTTTTTCATGCACATTTTAAATTTTTTTGCAGCTCAACACAGTTAGGAAAGCACCTTGCTTGTGCCCCAAGAAATCATTTTCTTGAATTGCGGCGAGTATTTAAGCTGAAATCTATTTGTTTTCGGGGATTCGAGGTGTAATCTTGTATTCGCGAGTAGCTTTTTTCTCTGTAAGCAGTAAGCATCAAAAACCTCAACCAAATTTCAGTAAATCTAGGAAGGACGCACGGTGCTTAAAAAGTGAGCTCAATCGTACTGACATACTGACCTGTGATATGGTTCACGCATCTCTGACAAATACAGCAATACTCCTGCCTTTCCGTCCCTGCCTAGTGTACGGAAAAGTTTGAAATTCGAAATGCAGAATCAAAGTACATTTTCTGATGAAATGTTGATCTCAGTTAAAATAAAGGCGTCGAAAAAGGAACGAAGAGAATACGTTAAATCACCGACCTCATACTAACGTTTCCTGATGCTACGGATGTTGATATATGCAAGCCCAATAGAATTTCCCTTTAAAGTGGTAAAAATGCTTTTACCTCAGGGAAACCACTATAAACCAGCTGCTTAATGATCCCGTCAAGATCAGTTGGCGTGTCACTGCGAGTTTGGGAATCCCCTCAGACTTTTTACACAAAGTTCTTCCGTTTCTGTTCCCGGTAAACTTGTAACCGACTTCGTTTGCCCATAACCTTCCCGAGCGGTACACTTCACGGTTAGCCCTAGTTAAGTTTTCGTGTAAGTATAGCCAAGGAACATCTGTCTGAGCAAGAGTGGCTAGCACTTTGCGGGCGCAAAACCAGCTCTCCTTTACTGCGACCCACTTTTTCTGTACTAAGATAGCAGGACCAAGATAACGTCCTGTACCTTCAGTGTTAGGGCTGTATTACCCCAAACGACCGGCAAGATCTCATCAGCTGTGACCGGGAGACCGTGAATTTCAAAGTTGCACCTACTGTTGTACTTTTCCAGCTTATTGATTTCTTTATTGTTTTTGCCATTTTTTTTCCATTATCAAAGATGACAATGTAAGAGCTTCAACTTTGTTGCGTAACGCAACCAACTCGTCTTGGTTAGTGGTCAGGTTAAATAGTCTGAATCGTATTTTCAGCAAACAGCGCGGATTTTGTCATTCACCTCTGGGACTCTCGCTTCCTTCGCTCTTTTCGCCGCTTTCCGCCGTGATAAGGGACCAACCCGCCGGTTGACGCTATCGCGATACCGTTGAAATTCACCTATACCTTCGTATGATTTTTCTTTCCAATATAATTATTTTTTGTTATGCTGCGTATGTTCGAAGGACACCCCATGCTTTATTTTTTGCGGCTTTGCCTCATTTCGTTCTTTGACCCACCATACTTTGTGGTTTGTTTCACCGCTCTCGTGGAATGTGGAAGAGCTACGTTCGCAGCAATAACGATGCAGCGTGTAGGTACATCATTCAGTTTGTGAATCCTAACAGTGTCGGAAAAAACACTCCCTAAATGTGCTTATGAAGTAAAAAAATTCCCCGCATTTCCCCGAGGGGAAGAATGTGAAAGTGCGAATGCACGAGTTGAATTTGCGCGGTTCGGTAATGTTCGCGAAAGAGAGATCACACACACACACAACTACAAAGAAAGAAAGATGCATTTATTCACAGACACCTATTTGTGTTGTCGTTGTACTTGATTGCTAGAGCGGATCTCAGCTTTGAAATTTCGTGTCAGTACTCCTTTAGGCGGGTGCATTAGCCCTTCTCACGCCCGATTCCTGGCCAATCTCCCACGTGGGTATGTGCCATGTCAGCGGCCAGGCAGCGCGCGCCCAGCTCCAACCGTTGCCAAGGAAGACGAGGAGATTCCCGGCCAATCCCCCACGTGGGCATGTGCCATGTCAGCGGCCAGGCAGCGCGCGCCCATCTTCCCCCGTTGCCAAGGAAGACGAGGAGATTCCTGGAACCTAAAGTCTTGATCCAAGCAAGGTTGACCATAGCCGCAAAAAAAGTGAGACTGATGGGCAACTAGACTACAGTAAAGGTGTAAATAGAAGGCAGGAAATTTCAAGATTAAGAGAGAGGACACGAAAACGCGACTACCGATTTCCCCAAGGGAGGTCAGGCCGCAGGTGCGTTAAAGACAAGCGGAGACTAGGTGGTGTTTTAGCTTCGTCAAGGGGCCTTACACGTACCAGCACTCACGTCGGCTCAACCACTAGGACCCTCTTTTCCTCGGATTTGGCGTTCCATAGATGTTAAGATGTGGGCGTTCGGCGTTCGGGGTGTCACAAAATTTGTGCAAACTTCTCTATTCACAGATGCCCCCTACGTGTAGAAATCAAATTGAGGGTGGTCATTAAGATAACGTCGACTCTAGGGGGGGGGCTGTGCGTTTCTAGAATATATCGATTGCACCAAAACGAGAGCGCGGAAGGATTTAAACGCACATTCCTTAATTTAAATAAATACACCCACACTTGAAATGATTTTGTGTGTTGCGAGAATAAAAAAAACTGCGTGAGTGTCAGCAAAAAAGCAAATTGCGTCACTCACTGTAGTACCGCGAGCTCCTTTGGGAGTAGTATACTTGCATGAAAGAACCCAGTTGGCCGAAAGAGTGTTCACTAGGAATGATAATATACTCGATAAAACACGTCCGCAGTTACAATATTGTTTCAAGTTGCAAAAATGGAAGAGGGGAGCGTGAGTGGTGGACTCGAGGGCAAGTGAAAGCAAGAATAGCCTGATCTGCTCTGGTGGACTGATGTGGCAGGTAATCTATCTTGCTGCTTAAAAGGGGGAGTTTAAAGATTGCGAACGCCCGCTAGTTGACACGAAAATAAAAGTCCATAAGTGAAGTACTATTTGAAGTGGCCAGAATAGGTGAAGGAGCGTTAGCGGTATATGGGAAAGCAAATATAGTCCGCCGACTACTATACATACTCCCTTAAGCAGAATGTAGCTGCAGAAAATGTAGCACGCTACAAAAACACGCGAGGAAGGACTTTGACCACCCGCCTATATACTGAAATTAAAAGTGAATACTTAAGGTAAATATGGACGAGTCCATAATGGTAAACATGCTCAGTGGCGGGGGTGAAACCAGAAAAAAAAAGAGCAGAAAAATACGATACTCTGGGCCCTTTGGGGCGAGTGCCGATTAAAAAATATCATGTTCGCGAAAACAAGGAGCAGAAGAATTAGCAGGCCCAGAAATAGGACTTTCTATTACCACACAGGAAATAAAAATACTCATTTTATGCTGCACATTATGATCAAACACGGCCCGTGCAGACTCATGAGAGCTCGCCGTCTCGGACACAGTTTTCTTGGGTAGCATTGTGGCTTTTGAAGCTGTCTCGTGCTCAAAAGCATGCTGGTCTTTTTCTTTCGTGCGTTCCATGTCCATACTTTCTTTGACAACTGGACCTCATAACTGTAACTCCTTGCCAATGAACATCAACTTTTCTTGATTCTTCCTCGTTTGCAGCAACTACTTGCCTGCTTTGTCTCAAAATAAATTAGAACACGTGGTTCTTTCGAGGATGACAGAGATAAGAAATACGCGTGTTAAGCTTGCAGGCAGGTGACCCGCGGAAGAGAATGAACGAAAACTTACGCCATGGCTTGGGAACTATGCAACACATAATTTGATGCGGACACACTATCTCAGGAACTAGAGATACCATCTACAATCACACTGAAAGCATACGAGCAACGCGAAAACAATTGGAAGTAATAACAAATGATCAAATGGAAAATAAAACGAGGCGACATGCTCATGTTCGAGTCTTTTCGATGCAATTGAGGGTTGACGTAGGGGAAATGTCCTAAGGCCCCGTAGGTGGAGCGTGTTAAAAACTCTCCGTTGAGCGTGTCATTGTGCTGCATAGTTCCTCTTACGAACGGTACGCACCGAGAAGACCGAAAATCAGCGGTGGCTGCGCTCGTTCCCAGGCGGTTAGGCCTCGTTCCCGAACGTTGGCCCAGGACGCTTCTCGGGAACAGGCCAACGGGAAGAGGTAGCGGAAGGTGCAGCGGACTTCCGCACCAATTGATGGAACAGATCTTGATGTTCGGCACAAGCCCGCCCTTGACTCGATTCGTTACCGCCTCCCGAAAACAATCATTGCGCACGTTCTTCCAGTCCTGTCTACCGCAACCGGCACACGTCCGTCGCCTGCTTCTTGCCCCGCGTACTACTGGTCGTCTTCCTTCTGTAGCGGAAGCTGATTAGCACCGCCGAATTCCTTTCCCTACGGTCTGCAGCCTGCCTGCTGACAGCGCGCCTTTGTAACATACTGGTATTCGCGACGCCGGTTCCTGCTCACTGCCCTCTACGGGGAACAACTTGTTGTCCGGCCGACTCCTGGGATTAGTTTTGGCGGCATTGCCGTCTGCTCGGTCGGTGGGCCCTTTTCCCTCTCTTTTAGAAGGACGCGGGGGTTCCCCTTTTTCCCTCGTCGGGGAGAACTCTCGGCGTACACATGTTTGGAAAATAAACGGCCTGCCTTGAAACTGCAAACCCGCTCCACGTTCTTTATCACCTCCTTCAGCAGCCGACATGCCAGGCTGCCACAAAATTGGTGACCCGAACAACGCTCTAACGAACACGCCACAACGAGCTCCTACGACATGACTGATGCCTGCACGCCTGCAGTCTCCGCCACAAAACTGAAGCTAGCAAATGTTTGACCTAAAAATTCAAGACTTTGGTTCGGCCAAGTGGAGTAACATTTCCAGCTCCGGCACATCACCTCGCAGTCGATGAAGTACCTTCAGGTCGTCGCAGCCCTGCCCCAGAAATCGCCGACGCTATCGACGACATTTTGGTTTCACCATCCACGCAAGCGGAATACCATACCCTCAAAAAGGCGGTGCTGGACCACCTCGAGGTCCAGGACCACCTCGGCGTCTGAAGAAAGCAGACTTCAGCAGTTCTTATGTCGGGATGACCTCGGCGATCAATGAACTTCCCAACTGCGGCACCGGATGTGGCAACTACTCGGTGCGCACGCGCGACCGGACGGCAAGCTCCCACTTCTTCGTGAACTTTTTTCAGCAACGGCTGGCCCAGCCGGTGCGCGTGGTTCTCACGGGTTCAGATGAGACGTCCCTTGATCGACTTGTGCAACTTGCCAATAGCCTCACGGAATGTTCCAATCCAAACTTCGCACCCATAGCTGCTGAAAGAACACACAAACAACCAGGCCAATTGTCGCGAGTTCAGGAGAAAGTGCTACAACTTACCGAGACCATGCAGCAGATTTTGCAGTTTGGCGCTCCTCAACAGGGCCAGCAACGACGCAACTGATCCCTTTCAAGACAGCCATGCTCTTCCCAGAGAAGCCAGTCCCGAGATAGACAGGACGGAGTTTAATGGTATACCATCGTTCCGGCACGGGTGCTAGCCGCTTAACTCAGCCTTGCTCGTTTCCGGGAAACGCTCCAGCCAATCGTTAACGGCGGCTTACGTCATCGGCACTCCACCCAGCCGCCTGTTCTTCGTAGTCGACCGCTTAAGCAACTTGCGCCTGCTAGTCGACATGGGAGCCGTAATATTAATTGTCCTGGCAACCCCCCAGGATCGCCGACGTAGTAAGAACATATCCTTTCTGCAGACAGTGAACACTGCCATCGATACGTACGGCTTCCACTCGCTGAATCTAGACATCGGGCTCAGGCGTCTGTTTCGCGGGATCTTCGTTGTGGCGGACGTTAATTTGGCCATACTCGGAGCATACATTTTCAGCCAGGTCAACGTAGATGTGAGCGTTGCCTCAATGATAACAACACGTCCCTCAAAGTTCGTGTCTTGGAGTCAAACATCTCTCATCTGGCATCTCCCCTTCCAGGCAGTATCTGCCTAACATCACGTCCTCGCCAAGTTACCTTCTCCCACCAACCCCCGCGATACGGAACAGCCGGTGAAACATAACGTGACCCACCACATCGTCACCACCGGCCGCCAGTCACCGACCGGCCCAAGCGGCTATCCACCAACAGGCTTCAAGCTGCACGAAGGGAGTTCGAGCATAAGCTTTAGCTGGGAATTGTTCGCCCTTCGTCTAGCAACCATTCATCGCCGCTGCACATGGTGCCTATAGACGATGGGGACGACAGGCGCCAGTTCGGTGATTACAGAGCCTTGAACGCATCGACAACGGCGGACCAGTATCCTCTGCCACGCATTGGCTATTTCAGTGCGCGCCTGGCATGCACGAAACTATACAGCAAGATCGAGCTCGTAGCGGCATACCACCAAATCCCCGTCGAACCGGAGGACATACCAAAAACAGCCATAACAGCTCCGTTCAGCCTGTTAGAGTTTGTCCGTATGCCCTACGGATTGAAAAATGCCCAACATACCCTTTAAAGGTTCATGTACACGGTCGCCCGGCTTCTTCCTTTCGTCTTTATCTACCTGGATGTCATTTTGGTGGTCAGCAGAACGCCTACAGAGCACGTAGAGCACCTCCCCCAGCTCATTCAACGTCTGGATGAGCACGGTCAGGTGTTGAAACCTCAAAAGTGCGTGCTTGGAGTCGAGGCGCTCGACTTCCTCGGCTACCACATCACTGCTGAGGGAATGAACGCATTGTAATCGAGGGTGAGATCCGTCAAGAAGTTTCCAGCTTCAGCATCTTTCCGCAAGATGAGAGAGTTCCTCGGGCTCCGAAACTTTCACCGGCAATTCATTCCGTCTTGTGCTCGAGTACTCCAGCCATTGAACGACCTCCTGCGCCAAGATAAAAAGGCAACCGAATTTTGTTGGTCTGACAAACACCAGAACGCTTTCCATAAAGCTAAGGACGAGCTGGTCGCGGCTACCCTTCTCGTTCATCCACTGCCTGAAGCTGCTACACTGCTCATGGTGGACGCCTCCTCCACATCGGTCGGAGCAGTACTGCAGCATCACGAGGGTGCACAATGGAAGCCACTGGGCTTCTTTTCCAAATGTCTGAAGCCTGCAGAAGTACGGTACAGCGCTTTTGGAATGGAGATGCTCGCACTCTATTTTTCCATTAGGCATTTCCGCTACTTCCCCTCAGGTCGTGAGTTCTACATCTTGTGAGACAAAAGGCTCCTTAACTACGCATTCAAGAGCAACAATTCCTCCTACTCTGAACGGGAAATTCGTCAGCTCTTATTCATCTCTGAGTTTTCCACAGATATCCGCCACGTTCCAGGCGTCGAAAACGAAGCAGCCGACGCCTTGTCTCACGTCAACGCTTCCGGAACAAAAGTCCTCAACTTCAAGGCGATGGCCGCAGCACAGCGGGAGGAAACTGAGTTGACAAGCATTCAAAGATGAGGGATCTTCAATCGTTCTACTGGAGGTTGCACTTCCCTGCGTGCAGTGCACAATAACCTGCAATACCTCCCAGCAACCCCACGACCTTTCGTCCCACTAAATATTCGCCAAGTGGAATCCAACACTTTCCACTTCATCAGCCACCCAGGTATCATCGCCACCCAGCGTCTGATAAGAGAACGCTTCGTTTGGCCCGGAGTAAATGCGGACGTGCGGCGTTGGGCTCGGATATGTGAAACATGTCAGCAAGTGAAGGTGACTCGCCACACTCGTGCTGCACTGGACTGGCCACTAGGGGGCAGATCGTCGCTGTCTCGCTTCGCTTCGGCTTCCCAGAAGAAGTTAAATTCGCCCGAAAACTCATTGGAACCAGATGAAGCCCTATAACGACGCATTCCTAACGGCCAGTGGACTACGAACATAACAATTTTCTTCACCGTGGGTTACTGATTTGATTTCTACAACCCTTCGAACTTCCGAGGCAGCGGGCCAGAGCTAAGCCTACTCTGAACGGCGGGAGCACCGGGGCTGCTTCGCTGATGCCCACGTCAGCTACGGCTGCTATGGCTGCCGTCGAGGCGGGATCGGCGATTGACACCTCCGTGCAGCCTCCCCTAATTGAAGAACCAAATGACTACGACTTCGAGAACGAGGAAGACAAGACTCCCAAGGAGAACTAGATAGACGTAGTGAGTAAATCTGAAAGGAGGAAGCAGAAGAAGCTGGGCGCAGCGATGGCAAACGAGCTGGCCCTCTCGAAGACTTCACCCAAAGAGAACAACGACACCAAGCGATGCGACGTCGCCAAACCTTCACCGCTCCCCAAGCGTGACTTTAAAATGGTAATTCACCCATCGGATGGCCTCGATTTGCGCAAGTTATAAGCCTGTACTGTCGTGAACAGTATTTTGCAAGAAGCGCAACTCACGTGGAAACAAGCGGATATCAAAATCAGGATCGACCCGGCGCAGAACATTGCCACCGTTAGCATGCCGAACGAGATGGCTGCAAGGAAACTGACCAGCATAGATAAGTTGAAGCTAAAGGCAGGTACTACTACGTCAATCATTACGGCCTCTTCCCGCACGACTCAAGTAAGGGAGTCATTCACGGCATCCTAAGTCACCACACTTCAAAAGAAATTCAGGAAAACCTTCGCGTGCCAGGCTACGAGTTCGCAGCATGCCGGCTCCTAGGGCAGTCAAGCTCCGTTGTTGTCACTACATTCGGTCCAAAGGTACCCTTCTACGTTTACTACAGACGCGCAGAGGCACGATGCTACCTATATAAGAAGACAACACCTTACTGTTACAAGTGATACAAACAAGGACATCGCTCAGACGTTTGCCTCACAAAGGACGTAAAAGCGTGCGAAAAATGTGGAGTGCGAGACCCGCAACCGAATCATTTGTGTAACGCCAAGTGTGAACTTTGTCAAGGCGATCATCTCACGGCTACCAAAGGCTGACGTTCGAGGTTCAAAGAGCCGTACCTTGCACGTCAAAGGCGCCGTGAACGGGAACTCGACACCACCCGAACATCGAGAACGACCAGAAGACCCCAAGGCAGCAGCCGTTCAGAATCATCGACCCGAGGTGGAAAGAGCCGCTCAAGGTCCACATCCCGGACTACAAACTTGCCACCGCCGCCAAAAGACGAGGGGCACAGCAACACCAGGCGAGCTGGGCGTCAATTCTCTTTCCCTCTGCTCTCCCCGCCAATGGTAAACCCAGGTGTAATGAATGCGAAAAACTGCACCATGAGCTACAATCACACAGAGCAGAAATTCAAAACCTCAGAACTTTTATAACAAAACAATCTCAGCAGCAATCGGCTCCCCAACAAGAACAAACGGTTGTGCTGAAACAATCAAACCGCAAGCAGAAGAGCAACAGCCCCTTACACCTCCACAACCAGTCAGTGAAAAGGAACGCAAGGTAGAGACACACTAACCCGTGGATATCGTAGAAGAAAATAACTTCATAAAGAAAGAAGATATGCAGAATGGCCTGAGAGAAATACACGAAGCGGTGCGAGATACACTCCCTGCAGTACCTTGGCAAATGAAACAAATCAGCAGTCAGTTGACCCAACTGACGGAGCAAAATCAAAATTCCGTCGCCCGGGTAGAACGCTTGGAACGACAACAGCAAATGCCCACAAATCGCTTTGCTCGAATATAAAAGCCATACAGCAGACCAGAAACGAATGACGCGACACCTGCTGACACCAAAAACACTGGATATGACGACTCACTCTAAAACCAAGCCGCTGACGACTCCCTCTAAACCCAAGCAGCAACCAAAACTATTTGGCAGAGGAATTGCCACAGGTTTAGAAATAAAAGAGGCGATCTCCAACAGTACATCTCCCTCCTCTCTGATCCTCCGGATGTCAGCCCTTCAGAAAACGACCTCAATCGCTAAACTGCCCGGCTACATAACTATCACCACGCCGAACGGGAGAGACGTGTGTACGCTCATTAAAAGGGAAATCACGGCCATACAGCATCAACTTACCACTTGTAGCCATGATAACATTTTTGTCGAATGAATTCCTCAGAAGACCAAGAAGAAAAAGAGCACATTTGTTCGTAACGTATATGGTCGCCCTAAAAACCACGCCATTGGATTGGCGCATAATATTCGTCAGGCTAAGTGTATCGCAGCAGAAAACCCTTTCATAGTCACCGAGGATTTATGTGCGGCACACACCGCCTGCGGATACACATACTAAACAAAGAGGGGTCGCGAACTCTTGACCATCATGGATGAAGAGCAACTTATTCTGCTCACCGAACACCACCTAACGACCAGAATCGGCACGAGCACGGGGAGGGATACCTGCCCCGATCTTACCCTGGCAGGCAATGCTCCGAGAGCCACATGGCATAACAGAGAGGATAATCTCGGAAGTGACCATATGATTATAGAAACTTTTCTTCCGGGACCTCAATATAGGAGAAATCTAGGCGCAGTCAAATTAACCGACTTGAATAGCTTCAGAAAGGCCAGAAGCCAGGCGCAGCAAGAAGAAATCCAGGACATTGGTCAATGGGCACAAACGCTAGCCGCAGAAGTGAACACCTACACCAAGAATATTCAGACAAGCATCGAAACGCCAGCAATTGACAACCATCTCGCACACTTATGGGAGGCGAGAAACAGCTTAATGCGGAGGTGGAAACGCCAACGTCATAACAAAAAGCTTAGACGACGTATTGCGCAAATCAACCCTGAGGCAGCAACATATGCAGCAAAGTTAAGCCACCAAACCTGGGCCCACATGTGCGATGGACTCAGTGGCAGACTTAGTACCTCCAAAACGTAGAACCTCCTTCGCTAACTCATAGATCCTGCCCAAAGTAAACCTGAAGCTTGCGAGACAATCCAAGTGATAATGCATAAATTTCAATGAAGCGAGCAGTCACTCATTACTGCGCTCAGAGACAGATACCTCCCTTAAGTACAATAGGATCAGCTCCCTGATTACACAGGATCCCCGAACATGGAATTAGACAAGCCAATCTTCACTGCAGAGGAGCAAGTAGCACTTCTCAAACTCTGCAAAAACACCACTCCCGGCAAAGACAAGATAACCAATAAAACACTGATAAACCTAGACGACACATCTATAGAGCTCCTCACTAACTATATGAACGTGTGTTGGACCGGCAGCAAGATTCCCAAAGAATGGAAAGAGGCAGAAGTGAGGCTCTTGCCAAAATCGGGGAAAACACCATGTATAGAGAACCTACGCCCAATTTCTTTAACATCTCGCGTGGGGAAACTCATTGAGCACGTCATTCTACAGATACTTCAGAACTACCTCGAGGAGACCGATCGCATTCCACACACAATTTTGGGATTCCGACCAAAGCTATCGACGCAGGACATACTACTACAATTAAAAAACAAAATTTTTGAGACCGCAAGCTAAAATGCACCCAAGGCAATTCTCGCACTTGACCTAAAGGGAGCACTTGATAATGCAACCCACACAGCCATACTCAGAAATATCGCCTTCTTATACTGCGGAGAACGTATATACGGCTACGTTAGAGATTTTTAAAAAGGCAGTGCAGCGATCCTGAAAGTAGGTGACCTGCACTCCGACCCCCACCAATATAGAAACAGAGGCACGTCGCAAGGCGCTGTATTATCTCCGATGCTGTTCAACATCGCAATGATAAACCTTCCCCCGAAACTTGGAAGCATTCCAGACATAAAACAGGGTCTTTATGCAGACGACATCACAATATGGATAGCCAAAGGGTCGGAAGGGGAAATGCGAAAGAGATTGCAACAGGCTGCAGATACTGTAAACACGTACGCTAAAGTATGCTTACTCGCCTGCGCTCTCCAATAATCTGAATTCCTGCTTGTGCAAAAACGTCGTCATGGCCTATCTACCTCGTTCTACATAATGATGAACGGTATACGCATAGAAACTACCCATAACATCAAAATTCTTGGCATGACCTATCAAGAAGACTGCAAGGACACTCGCCTACTTCAAAAACTGGACTCATCCACTGCTCAGATAACGAGAATGATCAGCAGAGTATCGACTCAGAAGTATGGCATGAAAGAACAAGTTTCGATAAAGCTCGTTCAAGCATTTATAATTTCACGCCTCGCGTACGTAACTGGCTACACGATCTTCCAAGCAGTAGACAAACAAAAGCTCAACAGCCTTATTAGGAAAGCTTACAAACAAGCCTTGGCCCTCCAACCGACACGTCTACCGAACGTCTTGCAGCACTGGGGATAAACAACACCATAGAAGAAATCGTGGAAGCCCTTCTCATGGCGCAGCAAGTCCGGCTCGGCCTAACGAGCACCGGTCGATCAGTTCTGACATCTTTAAGGCTTAACGCTCTCACGGAGACAGAAGATACGGGCATAGTCCCTTTAGAAATCAGGACAAGACTGAAACTTCACCCCTTGCCGAGGAATATGCATTCCGAACACCATCAAGCACGAAGAGCGGCTAGGGCAGACGCTCTTCAACGTCAGTATGGAAAATCCGAAGAGGTGGTATACACTGACGCCACGGACTATGCCCAGTATAAAGTAAAAGCTTGCGGTAACCGCCACACCCCACTCCCTCCTCAGTAGATTACCATTACGGAAGGCAACAACGCTGCAAGCATAAGAGACGGCAACCGCCCTTGCAATTGCCCAAACCCGAGCATCCACCATCATCACGGACTGCCAAGCCGCATGCAGAAAATATGCAGCAGGATGAATTTCCACAATCGCTCTTGGCATCATCCTTCAACACCCACCTCGGAGAAACATAAGAATAATCTGGACACCACCCCACTCTTCTCTCTGCTTAAACCAGGCGGCGCACGCCTTAACTCGAGATTTGTTCAACCGAGCACCGTTAGAAGAGGAAAGGACAATACACCCCCTTCTCACGTAGAAGGACATCACACAGCATTACCGGCTTGGCTGAATGCTATACCCTCCATTTTCTGAGCGACTAACCAGGCCACAACAGGCTGCTCTTCGTCAACTCCAGACGAACACGTACCCACACCCGACGAGACTGCACGCTATACACCCTACCCTCTATGATCCCCTGTGCAGACACTGCGGCGTCGTTGCCACGCTTTATCAATTGTATGGTGTTGCCAATTTAACCCCCACATTGACCCCATTCCAAACCCCTCCCGAGAGCAGTGGGAGAGAAAATTTGCTAGCTCTTGCCCCAGCAGACTGTTGCAGCTGATCGATCGGGCGAAGACGGCGGGTTGCTCCAACGGTGCCCTGGACTGATGGCTCCACCCACAAGGCTTTTCGAAGCAATAAAAGGTGTACTCCTTCTCCTCCACGCCCTCCTCCTCATGCAGTACAGGAATTTAAGTCTCCTGAGTTGCGGTTTCACAACGTTAATCTCGACCTAGTGGGACCGCTACCACCCTGCCAAGGTTTCAGGTACCTGCTCTCATGCATGGACCGGTACAGCAGGTGGCCCGAGGCTATACCACTTGAGGACATATCATCTTAGACCGTCGCGCAGGTTTTTATGGAAACCTGGGTGCCCCGCTTTGGCTGCCATGCCCGCATAGCAACTGACCGGGGATGGCTATTCTAGAGCAACCTTTTTTTCCGCCCTTTCAACCCTCCTCGGCACGAGGCTGCAGCATACAACTGCCTACCACCCCGCCAGCAACGGAATGGTTGAGCGCTTGAACAGGCAACTCAAAGCTGCACTTGCAGCAAAACTCGATGACCAGCACTGCGTGCATTAGCTACTGCTCATTCTTCTTGGCCTACGCTCAACGGTAAAGGAAGACCTCGGCTTCACCGCAGCCGAATTGGTGTACAGCTCAACAGTGCGCCTCCTGGGAGAATTTTTCTCCGACCAGACATCTTCTGCCCCAGCAGCCACCTACCACATCGAGAAGCTGCGCGCATGGCTTTGCAACTCAAGCCAACAGCACCTCGCATCGCCCGTTACAGGAACGTTTTCACTCTTACCGACAGGGACTCAGCTACACATATGTTCGTGCGACGCGACGCAACGAAGCCGCCCCACACTCCACCGTACGATGGCCCGTTTGAAGTTTTGGACGTAATAACAAGACCATCATAATCGATTTGCGGGGCAAACGAGAAGTCGTCGCCTTTGACCGCGCCAAGCCTGCTCATATTGCGGTTTCTCTTCATGCAGCCTCTCACGTACGTTTTCAGTGATAACCAGGGGACTCTGACCTTTTGCCATTCAGCTGGTAACTGCTGCCTTTCTTTAACAGCTCCGCAATCTTGGGGGGAGTCTCTATAGCGGAAGGTGCTTAGCACCACCGCATTTCATTCTCTACGGTCTGCAGCCGGTCTGTCGACGGCGCGCCTTTCTGAAAGACTGGTATTCGCGACGCCTGCTCCCTGACCCCTTCCGAGAAGAACTTGTTGTCCGGATGACATCTGCGATGAGTCCTGGTAGCAGTGCCATCTGCTCGCTCGGGGGCCCTTTTTCCCCTCTCTTTTAGAAGGACGCGGGGGTTCCCCTTCTTTCTCTCGTCAGGGGAACTCTCGGCGAACGTATCATAGGAAAATCAACAGTCTGCCTGGGACACTGCAAACCCGCTCCATGTCTGTTTTATCGCCTCCTTCAGCCACCGACATTCCGGGCTGCTACTATTCATATATCATCTCAACTTTGACAGCCGGTTCGTCGCCGTCGGCTCCTATCACGTTGTTCCTCGGCACAAGGATGTAACCCATCACACGACACCTGAAAATTTGTCTCGAGGTGGGAACGCCGGGCATGTATTGACAGCAGGAGGATGTTGTTACATAAAGGCATGGTTATTCTAGTGTTATACTTTTTTAAAAAGTTCCCTTTTTTTCCTCAAGAAAATGTCCTGCCCTACTTTTGAGTCGCCTGAGACAGGAAGACTGTTCTTTTACGGTGATATCTTTATTGCACCGACGGTATGCCACCGTTAGTAGCCAGTTACGACTGTAAATTTTTATTAACTCACTTCATAGTAGGGAAAACACAATGGTGTAATCGTGTGCAACCAACGTTTGCCAGCAACACCTGTCGTCGACATTCAAAGTGCATCCGAAGACACCTTCAAGCTTCTGCAACCCTGCACTACTGCAAGAAAAATGAAACAAATTATTAGTTTAGCTGGGTAGCTACAGCGCCCGTTGTTCGTCGAACTCAAAATACATCCGACACCACTAGGGAAGAACCGAAATATAACCGAAGATGGTGCCCGAGCTACCCGACAGTCACCGTACCGCGTGTCTTCACACGAGCGGGAAGCCATCCGGACTCAAGTCGAGGACATGCTCATCGACGACATTATACAGCCATCGAAAAGCCACGGGGCTGCGCCAGTCGTACAGTTGAAGAAGAAAAGACAGCACATTAAGGTTCTGCTTTGACTATCGGCGACTGAACAAAATCACCAAAAAAGAACGCGCACCCGCTACAACGAATCGACAACACCCACTGCCACCTCTGCCACGCAAAGTACTTCTAATCGATGGATGTGAATACCGACTACTGGCAAATTGAAGTGGACAAGGCACACCGAGAGAACACTGAATTTATAACCCCGTACAGCATATACGACTTCAAGGTGATGCTGTTTCGGCTGTGGCCGGCGCCAGTAACGTTTCAAAGTCATGGACACTGTGCTAGGTGGCCTGAAGTGGCACATCTGCCTTGTATGCCTCGATGACGTTGTCGCATTCTCCCGCACTTTGGACAAACACCTTTGGAGGTTCCGCTCTGTACACCAAAAATAGGAAAGAAAAAATGCGTTGCGCCAATCAACGCATAAATACTTCGAGTTCCTCCCGAAAGCATTCGTTGTTAGTAATTGGGAACAATGAGACGGGCAGGTTGTTCCAATCATGGAATGTTTGCGGTAAAAAAATAATTAAAGTATGTTACTGTGTTCTGGCGCCGAACTTAAACCTTGTAATGATGGTCGAGGCGTTCAGTAAAGGAAGGGAAGTTTTACCCAACGTGCTTTAGGTAGCGGGTTGGGCTGATACACTTTATGAAGCCGGTTTAGGCGCATGGCAAGAGTAGCAAGGTCAAGACAGGATTTCATGATAGTAACAATGGAAGTGTGGTAATAGTTAGAAAGTATGAACCTTGCGGAGCGGTTTGGGGAAGCTTCAATTTTATTAGTTACTGTTACGTAACCAGGATCCCAAACTGATGAAGCGTATTTAGGCCTAGGGGAACGTAGGTTTTATATAGCTGCTTTTTAAGGAAGACGGGGACATAGCGAATTTTTTTAGGTAACCTAGCATGCGAATTGCATTTTATGTTATGTATTCAATGGGGCGCACCAAGGATAGATAATTGGTTATGTGCACACCAAGATATTTTTAGGGTTGAAGTGACTGTAGTAGGGTATTTTTAAGAAAGTAATCGGGTCTAGGTAGTTTTTTGCGCGAAACTCTCATTGATTTACATTTAGAAACGTTGAGATCCACGTGCCAGAGGTTCCACCAGGAAATAATGTTCTTAATGTCATAATAAAGACACACAATGTCAGTGTCATTAGTTTTTTATGGTAAAGCTCTCCGAGATCAGCGAAACTTCAAACTGGAGAAGAAATTTTAAAAGGCAGGTCTCAATGTATATTACAAACAGTAAAGGCCCTAGCACAGAACCCTGACGTACGCCTGAATGTACAGACACCTCGGGGGAGTCTGTTTCATTACCATATACAAACTGCGTGCGGTTAGCAAGAAAGACTCGAACTCTAGCACTTTTGGATCGATTTTCAAATGAACTAGTTTATGTAATAGCAGCTGGCGATTTAGTTTAGCGAATGCTTTCGCAAGATCTAAAATATACAGTCAGTCCGAAAACCTGAAACAAGATATACATGCAGATCGTTAGTAAACGTGATCAGTTGTGTTTCACAGGGAAATAATTTGCGAAAACAGAGCTGCGAGTAATAGAAGAAATTGTTTGATTCTAATATATTAACAAGGTTGGAAAGAAGTATGTGCTGAAGAATATTGCAAGGAACCGAATCAAGCGCGATTGGTCGGTAATTATAAGGGTTATATGCGTACCCTGATTTCTGGAGGGTACCAAGCGGCCTGTTTTATTATCTTTAGGCAAATAACTGTCATCGAGACATTTTTTGTAAAGCCAATATAATATAATCGACATATACTCTTTCGTATTCTTCAGAAAGTTGGATATAATGCCGTCATGGCCAGATAAAGAAGAGTTTCAGGTTGCTGATGATTCCAGCATAACCGGTAGGATCAAAAGCTATAGGTTCTATGGGAAAAAAAAATTACACACTGCAGATTGGAAAAATTATTTACCACGGGTTACAAAAAGATCCAGCAAAGCTATAATTTAACAGGGAGGCGCACAATTGGCTAGAAACAGGTAACTCATCAGGTGCAGTCAGCGGCTGTCCGTTCACGGGCCTTAACACTTTTATTCACCTCGGCAGGATCAAAGCGCAAGCCGGGTTGCAGCAGAACCGCGCAAGGCTATCTTGGACAACGATCGGCGAGGGTTCAGCGCGTGGGAATTGCTGGCCAGCTCTCTCTGCGTAATCAGCAATCGCCTCCTCTCCCTCGGACGCTAGAGATGCAAAGAACAGCCCCCTGGCGCCTACCAACAGCTATATAAACACCGTCCTCTTCACCCATCACTGCAGTCAGCGGCTCTCCGTTCAAGGGCGCTGTACACTTTCTTTACCTCGGCAGGTGAGCCAAGGTTGTTGCAACATTTTAGTGCGATACACTTCTTAAGCGACCCTGAACCTGCGTCCACCGGCGATGTCCGCATAGCATACCCACGTGGGGGATTGGCCAGGAATCTCCTCGTCTTCCTTTGCAAGGGGGGGAGGTGGGGATTGGCCAGGAATCTCCTCGTCTTCCTTGGCAACAGGGGGAGATGGGCGCGCGCTGCCTGGCCGCTGACATGGCACACACCCACGTGAGGGATTGGCCAGGAATCGGGCGTGAGAAGGGCTAATGCACCCGCCTAAAGGAGTACTGACACGAAATTTCAAAGCTGAGATCCGCTCTAGCAATCAATTGGCGATGTCCGCATTGCATACCCACGTGGGGGATTGGCCAGGAATCTCCTCGTCTTCCTTTGCAAGGGGGGAGGTGGGGATTGGCCAGGAATCTCCTCGTCTTCCTTGGCAACGGGGGTAGATGGGCGCGCGCTGCCTGGCCGCTGACATGGCACATACCCACGTGGGGGATTGGCCAGGAATCGGGCGTGAGGAGGGCTAATGCACCCGCTTAAAGGAGTACTGACACGAAATTTCAAAGCTGACATCCGCTCTAGCAATCAAGTACATCGACAACACAAATAGGTGTCTGTGAATAAATGCATCTTTCTTTCTTTGTAGTTGTGTGTGTGTGTGTGTGATCTCTCTTTCGCGAACATTACCGAACCGCGCAAATTCAACTCGCGCATTCCCACTTTCACATTCTTCCCCTCGGGGAAATGCGCGGAATTTTTTTTCCTTTGTGCATTGCCGCTGACTGGCCCAACAATGGCTTCTTTATGTGCCGAATGTTCAGAGCGTCTGCCGCACGGATGGAAAATTTTTGATCTGTTGTAAATGTGAAGCGGGTATCCACCCTGGAAAGAGCTGTTCAGCAGTTACGGAAAGCGCCCACTCAAAGATGAACGCTGCAAAGCGGGAAAATTGAAAGTGTCAAACTTGCCGAAATGACTCCGGCAAGGAGTCTCAGGCAGTCTCTGACCGAGGAGATGACTCGTCTTCACAGCTGTCCGCTGTCAATAGTAAAGTTGACTCGCTAACAACAACTGTTGAAGCTCTCGTTAGAACAGTTCAAGATCTGGTAGATTTGAAAAGGGCAGTTGAGGATGTTGCTTCGAACGTCCAGGAGTTCAAAGAAAAAATCGGCACTCTTTCCTTTAAATACGACTCAGTTTTTTCAACCGTGACCACTAACCAAGCTTGGCTGGCAACCTTACGCAATGAATTTCAATCTCTTACACTAACGTCCTCTCTAAGAATTAATAAATTGACAAACTAACCAAAGAAATGAATGAACTGGAACAGTATAACAGAAGGTGCAACTTTGAAATTCACGGTCTCCCGGTCACAGCTGATGAGAACTTGCCGACCTTTCTGGGTGATCTAGCCCTAAAACTGAAGTTACAGGGCATTAAAAAGACGACATCTTGGCTGTTCACTGTTTACCGGCTAAAAGACGCTCGATTCCCACTATCTTGGTACAGACAAAGAGGGTCGTGCCTCAAAGACCGGTGGTTTGGTGCTCACAAACTGCTGGCCACTCTTACTCAGATTTTTTCCCCCGACTATACTTCAACGAAAACTTGACTAGGGCTAACCGTGAACTGTACCACTTGGCAAGGTTACGGGCAAAGCAAGTTGGTTACAAGTTCACCTGGACCAGAAACGGAAGGAGTTTGTGTAGAAAGTCCGAGGACGAGTCCCAGATTCGCATTGACACGCCTACTGATATTGAAAGGATCAATTGAGAATGGACCATTTAAAGCAGCTGGTTTGTAGTGGTTTCCCTTGGGTGAAAACTTTTTTCAGCACTTTAAAGGGAAATTCTTTTCGGCTTTCGCACGTCAACATCCGTAGCATTGGGGAACACTGGGATCAGTACTGTGTTCTAACGTCCTCTCTTCGCTCGTTTTTCGGCACCTTTATTTTAACTGAGATCAACGTTTCATCAGAAAGTTTTCTTGGATTCTGCATTCCGGCTTTCCAAACTTTTTTATACACTCGCCAGGGACGGAAAGGCGGGGGTATTGCAGTATTTGTCAAAGATGCATGGACTGTATCAGAGTTGCCCGTTTGTTTTAAACAAGAAGAAGTTCTCGCCTTGCGTATAAGCGGGCCTAACCAATCGTTGGTTCTGTTATCAGTATACCGACCTCCATGTTGTAATGTGCGGCTGTTTCTTGCTGAACTTGATGCAGCAATGTCATATTTTGCTTTAGATGAACACGTGAGCATGCTAGGTTACATAAACATTGATACTCTTCGTCCTACAATGCCGTTAGTAGCAGATTATCTTGATATTGTATCTAAGTGGGGCATGGAAGACTTCATTGGTAAACCAACACGCGAGGAATTTTTATCGGGACAGCTGGTAACGTCCTGCATTGACCACAATAACATCCAGACAGGTGACCTTGATGTGCAATCAGCTATCGTAGAAACCAATCTTGCAGACCATTACTTCGTCTGTTGTAGTTAAACACAATTGTCTAAACCACCTTCGGTAGCACATTCTGGGAAAGTTATCTCGGTTACCGATCCCAGGCAGTTCGACAGACTTGTAGGTCCGTACGATTGGGTCACTTTTTAGGCACCGTGCCTCCTCCCCATATTTACGAAAATTTCGTTGAGGTTGTTGATGTTTGCAGATAAAAAGCTATGCGCAAATACAAGATTATACCTCGAAACCCCGAAAGCAAGTGAGTCAGCTGAAATACTCACCGCACTTAAAGGAAAGGATTTACTTTGGGCACAAGCAAGGCGCTCCCCTAACCGTGTTGAGCTGGAAACAAATTTAAAATGTGCAGGAACAAAGTAAACGCGATGATCCGGCTTGCTAAACGTACTGAGCTTTGAAATAAAATAAATGGAGCCCGTTCAAACATCAAGAAAACGTGGTTAATTATAAACCATAATCAAGGAACAGAAAAAACTTGGCAATAACGTTGCATCTATTTTAGCTGCTTTTCGGGGAACGCTCAAAGCATAGCTGACGATTTCAACCACATTTTTTCCCGAGGTTGTGCTGTTGCAAGGGCAGATGCGCAGAGCTGCACGCTATAAAAAAACAGTTTATTGCAATCTGCTTATATGCCTTTCATCACTAAACGATAGCTTCAGTCACTTTTAGCTAGCATCCACCCTAACAAGCGTCCAGGCATAGATAAAATTTCGATTGCGGAACTGCGCCGGAATTTTGACGTCATAAAAATGTGGTGCTGTCACCCTTGAACAACAATATTGCTACAGGCAACATACCAACTGGTATGAAAGCAGCGCTAGTTACTCCTCTTCACAAAGGTGGGGATCGTAGCAAAATAGAAACCTATAAGCCGATATCTATTCTATCATGCCTCACCAAGATACTCGAAAAATACCTGTTTCGAATAATGACGGACTTTTTAGACTTTCACAATGTTATCTCACCTCACCAATACGGGTTTTTTCAAGAAAGAGGCTCTCAAACTCTGCTTGAAAACGGTTCTGACTTGTTAAACATGGCTTTTGAACATAACCAAGTTGCCTGTGCTCTGTTTTTAGACATACAAAAAGCCTTCGACAGTGTACCCCACAGTCTTCTGTTAAGTAAACGTTTCTTGCTTGGATTTAGAGGACCGTTCTTGCAGTTGATTCGAAATTTCTTGCATGGCCGGCGTCAATGTGTGTCCTTTGGAGAGTCTTGTAGCAGCTTTTCACAGATCAAATCCTGAGTACCACAAGGTTTGATACTAAGCCCCCTGCGCTTTAATATTTTTGTTAATGATCTTTGTAATGCAGTTTCCACTCCACTATTTCAATACGCCGATGGCACCTTGATAGTTTCCTCCGCTTCACACGTTCATCAGGCTATCGCATCGTTGCAGACTGCAGCCACTCAGGCAATGGACTAGTTTGCTGCTGATTTAATTACGGTTAATACTGTTAAAACGCAGCTTGTGTGCTTCCACAATCCGTTAAAATATAGTGCTTATGACCCGTTATTTTTGCATAAGTCTTCATGTTGAACTTGTACGTGTAAACGGATGAAGTTTGTTTCAACTGTATAATATCTCGGAGTACGTTTTGACAATGACCTGACATGGAACTCCAACCTAAGTTTGTGAAAAGCTGCGGTATTATCTACAACTTGCGTTACTTTAAGCCGTTATCAGTGCGAAAGATTGTTTTGCATGCGCTGGGCTACAGTGTTCTTCGTTACGGCATTACAGTGTACGGTCACTGCGCAGCTCGGTGGCAGCAGAGGCTGAATTCCATTCTAAGCTCTCTGCTAAGAAATGTAGCCTATAATCTATGCCTCCCCGGAAGTTCAAATATTTTCACAGAGTTGCAATTGCCCAATTTTACTATGCTGTAATTAAAACAATAGTGTTAAAACATTTTTGGACGAATGACTACAAAGAAAACTACATTCCTGCGCGTAGCCTTAGACCAAGAGACCTGTATCGAGTACCACGGTGTCTTACAAGGTATGGTAAAAGAATGCGGCGCTACTATGTTCCGATGACCTTCAATAAATTGCCACCCAGTGTTTTTTAAGTGAGCAGTCGTTGTAAGCTGACAAATCGCCTTCGTGCATTTGGCTGTAAAGTTGCCTAACTCTGCCTCCTGCTGATGCCCACTTCTGTTGGCTTGTTTTCCCGTCACTCTGTGGAAAAGTGTAGCCTGTAATGGTTTTACAGTTCGCAATGCTTGGTATTCGAACTAAGGTTTATATTGTTTCATCTTGAATAGTTGATTCTGTTACTTTTATGATCGCCTATGTGCACGGATTTCCGCTGCCCGCCAGGCGCTGCCCTTCAAGCCTACTGTGGCTTTGGCAGGCCTGTGACTTTGTACAGTATTCCTGTTCCGTGAATTAAATGTAATATTATTATTATATTCTTATTATTATTAATAATAATATTATTATTATTACCAGCTTAACGCACAGAGCCTGCCCCGCCCCTGCTCGTCGTAGCAGCCACTTGTGGCTGTTTTCTGCGAGGTGGCACAGCTCTACAAGAACGCGTGCCAGCGGCTCGAGCGGCACTACTGCGGCTTTTCTTCGTCTTCATTCGGTGAGAGTAACCCCCCACGTCTCATTCGACAAAACGTCTCGCCCCATCAAGTTTCCGGGACGCTCTTGTGTGCCTAATTCGTTGCATGCTTATGCATTGCACATGTCATCAATATGTCAGATTCTGAACATTGCATTGAGTACATTGCATGCCATGAGGCACTACCTGATGATGGGCGGTACTGTGAATGCTCGGAGTGTAAACTCGGCTACCATTTAGGTCAGGCATGTTCCGGTGTTAGCAGCAGTATTTTTTCTGCAATGGGCCAACCAAAGAAAGAAACCTGGATTTGTAAAACCTGCCGATCTAGAAAAAAATGTGGCCCGTACCAGCCCGAGGGTGCTTCCGCACGGAAAAACATTGATTTAGAACCGTTGTTGCTACGAGAAATCCGAGAGATCAAAACTAGCTTAGAATCGTTGCCGGTTCTGCACAAAAAAGTTGATTCTCTCTTGCTTCTTAGGGCAGAATTTACGAAGTTATCGGAGACTGTCAAAGATCAGAAAAAATCAGTTTCATTTTTGTCAAACCAGTATGACTCGGTGGTTGAACAGGAGAATACGGGTGCCGAGCTTGCAGCGGTACACAAAGAGGGGATAGCCGCGTTGAATGCTACCATACAATCTCAAGCTGAGGAATTGCACTTTCTTCGGGAAGCCCAAAACAAAAATGAACACTACAGCAGAAAATGTAATCTAGAGATTGCCGGGCTGCCGAAAGAAGAGAATGAGAACCTGAAGGCAACATTGTCTGAGCTTGCGAGGAAGCTTGAGATAAGCGTTTCGATTTCAGATGTTGAAGCAGTTCACCGGCTGCCTAGCAAAAAAGCAAACCCAACTGTTCGTGTTCGTTTCGCGACCATGACTACTAAAGAAGTGTGGTGTGAGGCGCAAAAGAAACTGCGACATCTGCGTGAAGCCGACCCTAATTTTAACCTTTTCTTCAATGAAAATCTAACTAAGATGAATCGTGACTTGTACTGGCGTGCGCGCGAGGCGACAAAAGAAAAAGGGTACAAATTCTGCTGGGCCACAGGCGGAAAAATCTACGCAAAAAAAGATGACAAGGCCCCTCGCATTCGTGTCTCCCGGGAATCCAATATCAATAAGATTACTTAAGCATGGCTGCTAGTTTCAGTGAGCTATCAGACTTTCTTTCCTTCAAGACAACCTTCGGATGCACGTCAGCTGGCGATTTTACTCTTGTAAACATAAACATTAGGAGCATACGTAAGCACGGTGAAGAATTAAAAGCAATAGCCGAATGTTTGAGGGATTTTGTAGATGCTTTCGTGGTCACAGAAATCAATGCGACAGAAGACTTTTTGCAATCATTTTCCTTAAAGGGGTACACTTCTCGTAGCACAACACGATCGAACCGTAGAGGGGGTGGCATTGCTGTATTTGTAAGTTCGAAATTTGGTACTTCCCCAGTCGACGTCACTTTCGTTCACGCTGAGAGCCTTTCCATTAAGATTCATTCTGAAAATTATGATTTCTGGTTGTTAGCTGTGTACCAACCTCCATGTAACAGTGCTGCTAGATTTTTATTGGAACTGGGCGATGTATTGAAGCGTTGGTCATCCGTTGATCAAGTCATCCTGGCAGGAGATTTGAATAATAACATCCTATGTCCAACAAAGGCCACCGTTTCAGATTACTTACCTATTTTGGCGTCGTGTGGTTTCGCATCAACGATTGTTGCCCCCAGAAGAGAAGAAATTTTGAAGGGCCGCGTCGTGACATCATGTTAAGATCACATGGCGGTTAGAGCGCCTAATCATTCTTGTACTTCATGTGTTGTTACCCAGAAATTGTCTGATCATAATTTTGTAGTCTGCCGTGTAGCTTTAAAAACACAGTGTCCTGTTTCGCGACTTTCAAATAAGGTTGAAACTGCGTCAGAAATACGCGTCACGTTTGTAGATAAAAGAAGGCTAGATGGCCTCATTGCGAACTTTGTATGGTCTTCTCTGATGGCAGGTAGATTACCACACCAAGTTTACGATAGGTTTTGTGAACGATTGGCAGACTTCGAGCGATCCTGTACATTTACCAGGAATAAACAGCGCCGGAAAAACTACACTTGGATTAATTAGGATAATATGCAGGCTATAGCTAATAGAGATTGCCTTTGGAAGAAATTCAAACGTGCCCCTCAGAATGAACCCCTCCGCTTGGAATATAAAATCGCAAGAAACAACGTTGTTCTCTTTTCCGTGCTGCAAAACGTCGTTTTTTTCGACAAGTTTAAGGAATCGTCCAAAAATGCTGGCAAAACCTGGTCCCTTGTGAACCACCTCAGGGGAAAATCTAACGAAGAAAACTCTGTGGCAGAACCTTTCCCTGGAAGTGCTGTTGAAACAGCCAATTTGTTCAATCATTTCTTCAGCCAGCCCTCAACAGTGGTGTCCGCAAAGTCTCAACAAGACTTCACGCAGAGGAATTCATTAGCAGCATCCGCTTTTTTATCTCGGCTTTCAAAATCGAACCGTGCACGGATCATTTCTAGTTTTCGAATAAATAAACCACCAGGAATGGATGGAATATCTGTAGGCATACTGACAAGAAATTTTGAGGCGCTAGCAGATGTTGTTCTTTTCATGCTGAATGGCTTCCTCGACACGGGAGTTATTCCTAAAAATCTAAAAACTGCTTTAGTTAAACCATCACACAAGGCAGGTAAGAAATCAAATTTTGAGAACTACCGCACCATCTCAATTCTGCCGGTATTATCCCATGTTCTAGAAAATTTTTTGCTTGAGGTGATGACTTTGTTTATTCATAAGTTCTCCAATATGTCTCACAGGCAATTTGGCTTTGTGCAAGGCCGGGGCACAGTTGCTCTTTTGGAAGAATTTGCAGATGAGTTGTGTAAGTCTTTTGAACATAATGTGTTTTGCTACGCCTTGTTTCTCGAGGTATCAAAAGCCTTTGATACAGTTTGTCACGACATATTACTCCGCAAATTATACCTTATCCGCTTCAGGGGCCCCTTTCAAGCTGTACTTAAGAACTACCTTGCTGACAGGTCACAAATGGTTGTTATAGGTAATACATACTCCAGCACCAAACTGCCGCTTGATGCCGGTGTCCCACAGGGGTCAATTTTTGTCTCCTCTCCTCTTCAATTTGTAAATAATTTTGGTGTCAATAATCCCAAACGGGGTAGTGTTTCAGTACGCGGATGACGTAAATTTACGTCATCCGCGGGCGGATGACGTAAAGCACGTAAATTTAAATCGGCAGTTGAGCAACTACAGCAATCAGTGTACAAAGCTATGTCTTGGTTCTTGAAAAACAACCTCACCGTCAATCATGGCAAGACTAAAGCCATGTGTTTCAAAAATCCCCTGAAACTTTGTGAGATGGACTTGCCGGTATTTCTGCATCACCATGACTGCACATCCTGTCAATGCTCTCCCGTGGAATACACAAATACAATTAAGTATCTCGGAATTCATTTCGACCGTCATTTGTCGTGGCAAAACCACAGTGCTTACGTCTGCTCAAAACTTAGATCCATTGCGTGTTTACTCTTCAATGTAAGAAGCTTGCTGTCTTTCCTAATTAAAAAGATGATAGTTCATGCGCTTGCATATAGTGTTTTAAGATATGGAATAACGGTTTTTGGTTTCTGCTCCAGAGGTTGGCAAGACCGAATCGATAACCTGTTAAAACATATATTAAAGAGTGTGGCTTACAATCGAACTTTATCTTTGGGCAAAGCATTTTTTCCGAACTTGGTTTTCATTCGTTTAAATCTTTATTCACTTCTTCGGCTGTAGTGCGTCATTACTGGACTGATGAATTTAAGCTCCCTCACATAGCCCCGCGTCAGCTGCGCAAAAAAACAAGGTTTGTTGTTCCGTGCTTTTTAACTAAATATGGAGCAGCGAGACGACGTGTGTACATCACAAAGATTTTTAACAACTTGCCCGATGAATTTTTTTCTGTGAAATCGCGATCTGAATTGAAATTGTTATTGCTTCTCTCCCAAGAGTTCAATTTACGTGTATAGTCTCATTTTCTTGCATTGTGGTCTGTGTTCACTACTGTTTAGAGTATACGATTGCTCTGCTTTGATTCACTGTGAATGTAAGTTCTGTTTTCTCATCACTTTTCTCTTTGCAGGGTTGAAGAGTTTATTATTTCTACTTCAAGAGTCGCATGTAAATAAGTAATTCTGGTATTTCTTGTTTTCTCATGTTTTACTACTCCGTATGGAGTGTGCTGCTACTTTAGTATGATTTCCTGTAAATATATACAATTTTACTAATTACTTTCTGTTTCAATGTTGAATATTGTATATTTTTAAAGAAACCACTTGTCTTCCGCACGATGAAGGGCCACATCACACAAGCCGCTATTGGCTTAGATGGACCCGTTTCGCTGTTGCTTTTCTTTGGGGATTAATAAAGATTATCATTAATATTAATATTAATATTATTAATGTTAAGCCGTTCCAATTAAGCCGTTCCAAGGGAAGCTCCACCCTGGCATGGTGCACAGCTGTGAAACTTCTGAGAATGACCAGTAAGAACGACACTCTCGACATCTATTATCAAAATGCTCGGGGTCTACGTACTAAGTCCTCCGAATTTCTTGGAAATGTTGTGTGCTCCAACTTTTCTGCTATTGTTATTACTGAAACTTGGCTTTGCGATGATATCTCATCTTCCGACTATTTTCCTCCGACCTATGAAATTTTTAGAAGTGACAGACAGTTAACTGGGCCTAAGCAAAAGGGTGGCGGTGTTCTCATTGCCATCGATCGCTCAGTGCAATGCGTGCGGCGTGCAGACCTCGAGACTGAGGAATCAGTCTGGCTTGAGGTAGGCCTCAAGAGGGGCGAGAAGCTGCTCATCGGTGCATTCTATATAACCCCGGATATCTTACCTGCTGAATATAATCTCAAGCTCACATCTATTGAAAATGTTTCCAATTCACACTCCAACCATAAGCTAATTATACTTGGGGACTTCAACACCCCAGGTATTCACTGGAACAGTCTTTCATTTCAGCATAAAAACCATTATGCAGCGCAGAAATGCACCATGTTATTAGATTTTCAATCATTCACCTCCTTGCAGCAGTTCTGCCACATAGAAAACTTCTGTTGTAATGTCCTAGATGTGTGCTTCTCGAACTTGAAAAACGTACAAGTGTGTGCCTCCGAAATATCTCTTGTACGCCCCGACAAGTTTCACCCCCCTCTTATTGTCTCTATCTCTGTCGCTGCCCAGCATTGCTATGGTGGTGTTGACGATTGTGCAGTCCCGCGATATGCTTTCAAGCGTGGAGATTATGTTGGGCTCTATCACTTTTATTCATCTGCTGAATGGTCTAGTGTTTTTGATGTCAATGATGTTGACGAACAGGTTCGACGTTTTACCGAAATTGTCAGGAGTGGCATGGAAAAGTATATCCCTTTTTATAAGCCTGTTCATTCCAAATTTCCCCACTGGTTCTCTAAAGAACTTCGAAGTTCGCTTAAACTTAAGGACAGTGCCCAGAAAAAGGCCAAGCGGTCTGGGCTTGACAAGTGGAAAGCGGATTTTAGTCGGTATCGCTCACTTTGTAAAAGCCTCTACCGGCGTGACCACCAGCTCTATATAGAGTCGTTAGAGGCTTCTGCGTCTCAGAAACCGGCTGACTTCTGGAGGTATGTACGCGGCCGTTCTAAGGCGTCTAAAGAACACATTAGTCTGATTAATTCCGATGGGGAACAGGTTGAGGATGTCGCCACGAGCTTTGCTCAGTACTTTCATTCTGTCTTTCAACTGCCAGATGGTCCCGACGAACGCCTATCATTTAATAATATGTCTAATTTTAGTACACTTATGTTCGATGAAAAACTTGTCAATGATAGCCTTAAACGGATGAAACCGCCATTTTCCTGTGGTGCAGACGGAATTCCAGCAGCCCTCATGAAGGCTTACGGCACATTTTTGTGCCTGTCTTAACTTCCATTTATAATAACTGTTTGCTTTTCGGCAAATTTCCTCGTGCATGGAAGATTGCTCGAATTTTTCCAATATTTAAGTCTGGTGATAAGTCAGCCGTTACCAACTATCGCCCAATCTCACTCCTTTGTGTCGCCTCAAAACTCTTTGAGTCAGCTCTGCACAACGTTCTTGCTGCCTGCGTCAAGAACGTTCTGATACCAAATCAGCACGGCTTTTTCTCGGGTCGATCGACGGTTACAAATCTTGCAAGCTTCATGACTCAGGCTTCGGCTGCAGTTTGTGAAAACGGCCAGTTGGATGTAATTTATTTTGACCTCAGTAAGGCGTTTGATGTAGTGAACCATAAATTATTAATTAACAAGCTTACTATGTCCGGTGTTGATGCAAGTCTTGTTGCCTTGTTGTCCAACTATCTCCTTGACCGGTCCTTTTACGTAGATGTAAACTTCAAAAGGTGTAGTGTTTACACTGCAACGAGTGGTGTACCTCAGGGTTCTGTGCTGGGTCCACTATTGTTTTCTATCTTTATCAATGATGTGTCAACAGTGTTAACAAAATCTTCATTTCTTCTCTATGCTGATGATGTCAAACTATTTAGGCACATTAGCAGTTTTCAGGACTGCTGTGCCTTGCAGAGGGATGTGTCGGAATTATCGGTCTGGTGCAGCAAAAACTGTCTAATTTTAAATCCAGCTAAAACAAAGGTTGTCACGTACAGCCGGAAAACCCATCGTCTACTGTTTTCCTACAGTATAGCGGGAGCTCCGTTGCAAAGGGTTGAGGAGATTAGGGACCTCGGGGTTCTTTTCGACAGTACCCTCTCTTTTTCTTCTCATATTAGGCTCATCACCCGGCGAGCGCTCCGAAGTCTTGGAAATGTGTGTCGGATTACAAAGGAATTCTCTTCTCCAGATCCATTTCTAATGCTATACAATGCAATATGTATCCCCCAGTTAGAATATGCTTCTGTTGCCTGGAACGGCATCTCCAAATCTAGTAGTGAATTAATAGAACGTGTGCAGAAGAAGTTTTTATCCATATTTAAGCACCGTCATCACAATCACAGTTCGGGTCCTGATTCTGACTTACCCATAGTTCCTTCCATTCCTTCGTTGACCTGCAGACGTATGCGTGCAGACCTTACATTTCTTCACAAAATTGTTCATGGTGACCTTTCTTGCGCAGACCTGCTTAACTGTTTAGAGTTTAGTGTTCCACAGAGGCCCACCAGGTCGCATCGCCCTTTCTTGACCGCTGCGCGCAACTCCAATCATTCTCCTGTGCGCAGAATACAGAATTGCTACAACCGCTTCTCTGAACGCCTTGACATCTTTCAAAGCTCCTTTACAATTTACCGTACTGCTTTGTTGAACACAGTATGTTAAACATCTGTGATATCTCTGTCGTTCGTTTTTCTTTTTTTTATTGCTGAAATTTGGTTTCTCTGTGGTTCTGTTTAACCAATATAGTTGCCTGTTTTTGAAACTGTTTACTTATCATGGTTGTCTTATCATTTGTCTCTATACTTTGTCATTGTTCTTGTCGTCTTACTGTTAAACTTTGTTCTCTGCTTGTTGTGTATTCATTACAATAAGCTGAGCTACAAAGGCATCTTCTTTTTCTTTTTTACCTGTACCCAGGCTCCGCCTGTGCTTTATTTCTGTAATTTTCGCTACTTCAATTTGTGTGTATGTTGTCGCTTGTTTGTTTCTTTCAATATGTTTCTTGTATTTTGTTTTCATGTAACTATCCGTGCGCCAGCACCCAGGCCTCTGGCTGTTCCTGGGCACGTAAATAAACATGATTGATTGATTGATTGATTCATTGATTATGATTATTATTATTATTATAATATTATTATTATTATTATTATTATTATTATTATTATTCCTTCTGCCGTACTGAAAGCGTTTGGTGATATCCTAGTTCCAGTATTGACGTGTATATTTCAAACTTCTCTCAAGTCTGGCAAGTTCCCCGCTCGTTGGAAGAATGCAAGGGTTGTTCCTGTATTTAAGACAGGTTCTAAATTGGACCCCACGAACTACCGACCGATATCTATTCTATGTGCTGCTTCTAAATTGTTTGAGTCAATACTGCATAAACTACTCACATTCAGTATAAATACCACATTAATACCTGAACAGCATGGTTTTTTCGCGGGCCGATCGACCACTACCAATCTCGTCAACTTCATGCTGCATGCTTCGGAAGCTGTGCAAGGGAGAGGTCAACTTGATGTAGTCTACTTTGATTTAAGCAAGGCTTTTGATGTCGTCTGCCACGAGCTCTTAGCCAAAAAACTATCTGAGCTTGATATACAACCATCCCTGATATCTCTTATATGCAATTATCTATGTGATAGGTCATGTTTCGTGCATGTAAATGGACAGTCTTCTCTTTCCTATGAGGTCACCAGTGGTGTCCCTCAGGGCTCAGTTCTCGGGCCACTTCTCTTCTCAATCTTTATAAATGATGTCGCGACAATATTTAATGATTGTAATTTTCTTTTATACGCCGATGATGTAAAAATATTTAAATCTGTTTCCAACTCTGCCAGCTGTTCCGCTCTCCAGAAAGCAATCTCGTCCTTCTCGCATTGGTGCTCATGCAACAAACTCTTCATTAATACATCTAAAACTAAGGTAATGACATACACAAGAAAGACTGACAACATCTTGTTTCCCTATAACATCAACGGTGAATTACTCCCACGTGTGGTAGAGGTTAATGACCTAGGCGTCACTTTCGACAGTAAACTGAGCTTCTCTCCACATATTCAGGTAATTACTCGAAGAGCTCTACGATCGCTTGGCGTTGTCTGTCGCGTGTCCAAGGAGTTCAAGGAGCCGATTTCTCTTCTGAAGCTCTACACAACTATATGTCGTCCTCAGCTTGAATATGCATCTGTTGTCTGGAACAGCACGAGCAAAACAAACCGTAAGCTTGTAGAAAGGGTCCAAAATAAGTTTATATCTGTCTTCAACCATCGCTTTGGCGATAGTAGTAATTATAACCCTGGATCGCCCTCTTCATTGACGCTATCATGCTTAACTTCCAGGCGGAACAAGGCTGATGTTCTCTTCCTCTTTAAAATTATGCACGGCATAGTGTCTTGTGGTGAGCTGCTACAGCATGTTCGTCTTTATGTGCCGCTAAAGTGGACCAGGAAACATGATACCTTTTGCAACCCCAATTGTCTGCGTGTCTTGTGCCCTGTGTGCCGACTGCAATGCACGTACAATCGGTACTCGGATTACCTTGATATATTCAATGATTGCCCTACTCTGTTTCGCAAACATGTCTGTGAGTTTGTATTGGCGTAACTGCCAACTTTTGTTATTCTGCATTTGTCTTTTATCCTTGAGTTCATGCACTCAAATGACTTTCATTCCGTAACTTCAACATAAGCTATCCTTTCGTTTTTTTTTGTATTTTGTATTTTATTTTGTATTTGAAAGATGTGTACATTATGTTTCGTGTGTTTCTGTTTCCGTGCGCCAGCACAAAGGCCGACCCCGGCTGTTCCTGGGCACGCAAATAAATGATTGATTGATTGATTGATTGATTGATTGATTGATTGATTGATTGATTGATTGATTGATTGATTTTTATATTATTATTATTATTCAAGATGGCGCCAAGCAAGGACGCTTACCTACTCTGTTCCTGTGTTTTCTTCGGAAAACAGAAATTTCTGCGTTGCGGCGAGTGCAACAAACGCGCTCACGCGAAATGTATCACGTTGCCGGACGACGACCTCGAGTTACTTAAGTCAGGTGCGAGGCGCTTCGTCTCCAATCCGTGCAAGACTGCTTCGCCGCCGGTTAGCCCTAACATCGACCACGGCATTTCTTCGCAAGCGGCAGCGTTGCCGGCTCTTTCGTCCAGCCCTTCCCTCGCAGCCGCCACCACGCACCCCGTTGACCTCGCCGCCGAGCTGATTTCCCTCCGTGCCCTTCTCGAGGACGCGCTTGAGGGAATCTCATTTCTCTCCGACCAGGTTGTTAAGCTGGGGGAGGACAACGAGCAGCTCCGCCGTGAGGGCGCAACAAAGGCTGAGGCTCACGCCGATGCCGTGAGATCGCTGCGCCAAGAAGTGCATTCCCTGCGCAGCGATTTGGCCCGGCTGAGGGGTGCGCGCCGGCTGGCCGATTTCCCGCCGCTGCCAACCAGGACGGTCGCGGAAACAAAACCCCCTACCCCGCGGACGCCCGGCTCTTCGCAGAATCCCGTGCTGCCTGCCTCTGCCCCTCCAAGCCCGACGCCAGTGAATTCGGCTTCTCGGCCTCTCCAGAACGTGTCACCACCGACGCAGCAGCAGCAACGCCGCGCAAGGCACAACCCGCGTTCGCTGCAGTTGGCGTTTCTGACGGGACTGTACTTGCAGCGGTCGGCCGTCCCAGGCCCCCTAAAGCTATGTTACTCACCAAGCTGCTTCCTTCAAACAACATCGGCGCAAGTAGCCAAGCACTTGTGCTCTGTGGGTGCTGTGCCGATCATGTGCAAGCGACTGAAAACGAGGCATGACTCGTACGCTTCCTTCTACGTCGCCGTGGACGACGTTTGTTTCGAGAAACTGAGAGACCCTGCGCTTTGTCCGCGGCACTGCCTGTTACAACCCTTCCGCGGTGAGTTGTGTGAACAAATGATCTATGTCGAGGAACACCGTTTCGATGGCGAGTAACTGCAGTTTTGATTTTTTCTACCAAAATGTCCGTGGGCTACGTACTAAATCTGCCGAATTTTTTTCTAATGTGGTTTCTTCTTGCTTTCCAGTAATAATTCTTACAGAAACCTGGCTGTGCCCGGAAATTAGCTTTAATTCCTTCTTTTCCCTAAACTACCAAGCCTTTCGGCATGACCGTGACCCTTCGTGCGGCAAACAACGGGGAGGTGGCGTTTTGGTTGCCCTACAAGATGCGATTAAATGTAAACGGCGCCGGGACCTTGAATTGGAAACTGAGTCTATCTGGTTAGAGGTGCTTTGCTCTCGGGGCAAACGCCTCTTACTATGTACTTCTACATACCACCCGAGACAAATGCCACTGACTTCAAACATACCCTAAATTCAATAGAAAATGTTGTAACCTCTCACAGTGATCACGATTTTCTAATAACCGGTGACTTTAACGCACCCAGCATTGCATGGGAAACTCAGTTGGTTGATCGGGCGTCCCATCCGATATCACATAAGTGTGAAATTTTGCTAGATTTTATTTCTTTCACTTCGTTACAGCAATGCAACTTCGTTAGGAATCGGTGTGGAAACGTTTTGGACTTGTCTTTTACTAACATGGAACACGTTGAGGTGTCGCGTATTTATATTGACCTCGTAAAACCAGACAGGTTTCACCCCCCTCACTCATTTCAATTTATAATATATCCCTTGCCCACCACAGTCCTCCCGTCAACCCACCAGGCGTCCATGGTTACAACATCGCTCGTGGGGACTTTATTGGCTTGTTTCACTACCTTGCTGAGATGGATTGGTCACCATTAGACACTCTCAATGACGCAGACGAAATGACTGATTTTTTCACCGAAGTACTTCACGATGGCTTAAGCAGATTTGTACCCAAAAAACTAAAAAGGTAGCAATTATCCGTACTGGTTTTAATCTGAACTAAGAAAGGCCCTTGGTAGAAAGAATTGAGCTCACAAACAAGCAAAAAAACTGGCCAAGAGAGGTGGCAGAGCGAGTTTCGTCAACTGAGGTCGCATTGTAAAAATCTGCTTAAGCGCGATAGGTCCAGTTATATTGCCGCCGTTGAAGCCGATGCGCCGCGCAATGCTAAAGCTTTCTGGGGTCATGTCCGTGCACAAACTTCCAAAAACAACCCTGTAGATATTAACCTCACTGACAAGAGGGGTGACAGCATTCCTGACGTTCCTAATGCTTTTGCTCAACAATTCAGTTCAGTATTCGGCAAGAAAAGTGCAGCCTGCCCCCCTCAAGTGTTTCCGGGGTATGATAAAAGCTCAGAATGTTTTATTTCGGAAAGTCTTGTATCAAGAGCTCTAAAGCGAGTTACGCACTCATTTTCGTGCGGCCCTGATGGCATTCCTTCGGCAGTACTGAAGGCGTTTGGGGATCTTCTTGTTCCGGTCTTGGCGCGAATATTTCGAACGTCACTCAATACCGGTAAGTTCTCTACTCGTTGGAAGACTGCGCGGGTTGTTCCTATATTTAAGTCAGGGTCGAAGTTAGACCCCACAAACTACCGCCTGATTTCTATTCTCTGCGCCGCTTCAGAACTCTTTGAGACAGTACTACATACACTACTCTCTTTCAGCGTAAAAACTATATTATTACCTCAGCAACACGGCTTTCTCGCTGGGAGATCGACCCCCACTAATCTCGTCAACTTCATGCTGCATGCTTCGGAAGCTGTGCAAGAGAGAGGTCAACTTGATGTAGTCTACTTTGATTTAGGCAAGGCTTTTGATGTCGTCTGCCACGAGCTCTTAGCCAAAAAACTATCTTAGCTTGATGTACAACCATTCCTGATATCTCTTATATGCAATTATCTATGTGATAGGTCATGTTTCGTGCATGTAAATGGACAGTCTTCTCTTTCCTATGAGGTCACCAGTGGCGTCCCTCAGGGCTCAGTTCTCGGGCCACTTCTCTTCTCAATCTTTATAAATGATGTCGCGACAATATTTAATGATTGTAATTTTCTTTTATATGCCGATGATGTAAAAATATTTAAATCTGTTTCCAACTCTGCTAGCTGTTCCGCTCTCCAGAGAGCAATCTCGTCCTTCTCGCATTGGTGCTCATGCAACAAACTCCTCATTGATACACCTAAAACTAAGGTAATGACCTACACAAGAAAGACTGACAACATCTTGTTTCCCTATAACATCAACGGTGAATTACTCCCACGTGTGGCAGAGTTTAATGACCTAGGCGTCACTTTCGACAGTACACTGAGGTTCTCTCCACATATTCAGGTAATTACTCGTAGAGCTCTTCGATCGCTTGGCGTTGTCTGTCGCGTGTCCAAGGAGTTCAAGAAGCCGATTTCTATTCTCAAGCTCTACACAACTGTATGTCGTCCTCAGCTTGAATATGCATCTGTTGTCTGGAACAGCACGAGCAAAATAAACCGTAAGCTTGTAGAAAGGGTCCAAAATAAGTTCATATCTATCTTCCACCATCTCTTTGGCGATAGTAGTAATTATAACCCTGGATCGCCCTCTTCATTGACGCTATCAAGCTTAACTTCCAGGCGGAACAAGGCTGATATTCTCTTCCTCTTTAAAATTATGCACGGCATAGTGTCTTGTGGTGAGCTACTACAACATGTTCGTCTTTATGTGCCGCAAAAGTGGACCAGGAAACATGATACCTTTTGCAACCCCAATTTTCTGCGTGTCTTGTGCCCGGTGTTCCGACTGCAATGCACGTACAATCGGTACTCGGATTATCTTGATATATTTAATGATTGCCCTACTCTGTTCCGCAAACATGTCTGTGAGTTTGTATTGGCGTAACTGCCAACTTTTCTTATTCTGCATTTGTCTTTTATCCTTGAGTTCATGCACTTAAATGACTTTCATTCCGTAACTTCAACATAAACTATCCTTTTGTTTTTTTGTATTTTGTATTTTATTTTGTATTTGAGAGATGTGTACATTATGTTTCGTGTGTTGCTGTTTCCGTGCAACAGCACAAAGGCCGACCCCGGCTGTTCCTGGGCACGCAAATAAATGATTGATTGATTGATTGATTGATTGATTGATTGATTGATTGATTGATTGATTGATTGATTGATTTCGCCGCGTGATGGCGCCCAGTACAGACACATGTGTATTATGCTCCGAAGTTTTCTACGGTAGACAGAAATATGAACGCTGTCTTTCGTGCAAACGACGTGCTCATGACAAGTTGTGGTGCTGCCGGACGAAGAACTCCAGCTTCTACAGTCGGGTGCTCAGCCGTTCTTAAGCAACCGATGTGCGACTGTGGATGGCGAAGGTAGGCCTAGCGACGCAGCGGACGACTCGATGGTGAGCCCCCGCATTCCTGCCTCGGCGCCCCTCGCCGCTCCCGCCGTCTCTCCTCTCGTTCATGGGGACGGAGAAACAGGTTTAAGCGAGCTCCTACTTAACGAGCTGCAAGGGGTCTCGTTCCTCACAGACGCGGTCACCGAGCTTCGGGAGTGCAATGACCGGCTCCGCAGGGAGAACGCACGCGCGCTATCCCAACAGACGGACACCATCGCCTCTCTCCGATCGGAGGTTAGACGCCTGCGCGACGAGCTATCGCAGAGCGCCGCATCCATACGGCCTCCCGGTACTACATCTCCCAACCCCAACTTGGCTGCGGCGGCTCGTGTTCACAGTGTCGGTGCATCGAGGGCGACCGACTCAATCGCTGCAACAACACCTCTCTGTCCGCCCACACAACTGCCGACAAGCGCGTCAGCGGCGATGACAACTGCGACGCCTCCCCTGTCTGCCTTGCTGCCCACCGCTTTAGTAAACGTACCATCTCCCAGTGGTGGACTCCGGACGACGAAGAGCAAGGAACCAGCCTTACTTGGATCATCCGACTCGACAGGCTTGGTTGTTGTGAATCCACCGAAGCGCCCCAAGCTTGTTTTCGTGTCGAAACTAAGTCCAAGTACGACGGCGGGGCAGCTCCAAGCCCACCTGTCTTCAGTTAACGTTGCACCGCTATTCTGCCACCGACTTAAGACCAAGTATAAAACGTATGCATCATTCGGTGTCGGTGTCGACGACATGTACTTTCAGCGTTTATGTGACCCCTGTACCTCTCCCTCGGACTGTTTGTTCAAGCCCTTTCGAGGTAGCCTTCATTCGTACATGATTCTTTCCCCCAACACCAACTCCGTTCCACTCGATGACCAAATGTAACGCTAGCTTCCAAATATTGTATCAAAATGCCCGCGGGCTTCGCACTAAATCTTCTGAGTTTTTCGCGAATGTTCTATCCTCTACATACCCAATCATTGTTATCACGGAAACTTGGCTTTGAAACGACATTTCCTCCGCTCAATATTTTCCTCTAAATTATCAAGTTTATCGAGCTGACAGAAATTCGGCAGGTTCTAAGAAAAAAGGCGGACGTGTTCTTGTAGCGGTAGAGAAATCTCTGCAATGCGTTAGATGTACGGAGCATGAAACGCAGTGGGAATGTGTCTGGCTTGATGTGCGCCTCCTCGAAGGCAAGAAGCTCCTTATCGGGGCGTTTTCTGCTCCCCCTGATACCACCCCCTCGGTGTTCAATGGTATCATTTCTTCTATCGAGCAAGCGTCTACACTTAACAACAATCACAAGCTGCTTGTCTTGGGCGACATCAACACACCAGGTGTTGAATGGGATAACCATACCTTTTCTCACTACAATTATAACAATGAACAAAAGTGCAGAATTATTCTTGATTTCTCAGCATTTACTTCCTTGCACCAGTTAAATCGTATCAAGAACTGCAGTGGTAGCATTTTAGACCTTTGTTTCACGGACATATGAAATGCGCAAGTTTTTTATTCGGACATTGGCGTTGTCCGTCCTGATAAATTTCACCCTCCACTTCTCATTTCCGCATCTTTATCCGTACAGCGTGACATAGCTCAATCCTCATTCTCTACCCCTCGCTGTTATTGCTTTAGGCGGGGTTACGATGTAGGTTTATACCAATATATTTCCTCTGCCGATTGGTCCCCTGTCTTGATCCACTCTGATGTTGACGCGCAAGTCGAGCGCTACACTGAAATTGTAAAGAATGGTATGGACCGGTTTATCCCAAAGAGCAAAATCTCGCAGAAATTTCCTTTTTGGTTCTCTAATGAACTCCGAGCTGCCCTTAAGCTGAAGGATCGCGCACATAGAAAGCCACGTGACTCTGGCCTCCATAAGTAGAAGGAAGAGTTTCGAATTCACCGTTCAACGTGTAAAAAGCTTTATAAAAAAGACTATAGTTCCTACGTTGAGTCCGTGGAGATTAGTCCAACGCGTGACCCTTCAAAATTCTGGCAGTTCATTCGTTCACACTCAAATAACGCAGATGATCGCATCCGTTTAGTTGATTCTTTCGGGGCTGAGGTAACTGATGTAGCCAATTCCTTCGCGCGTCACTTTGGTAGCACTTTCGCACCTCCCAGAGACAGTGAGACATCTCGGTTTGTCAACAACGTGCGTGGGGCAAGTTCAGTTCTTCTTGATGAGAAGCTTGTATTTGAAAGCCACAAGCACATGAAATCTTCTTTGTCGTCTGGCCCAGATTCCATCCCTGCGGCCATACTTAAAGCTTTTAAAGATATTCTAGTTCCTGTTCTAACATCTATATTTAATAACTGCTTAACTACTAACACATTTCCAGCTACATGGAAAATTTCTAGAATATATCCTATCTTTAGGTCAGGCAACAGCTCAGATCCAACGAACTACCGGCCGGTTTCAATCCTCTGTGCCTAGCAATATACAGGCATCTAGCAATATACAGGCATCGTTTTTCCTCTGGGCCTCCCGAGACTGCCTTAGCAGTATCCAGATTCCCATTGCCTGTCTCTCTGAGTGGTCGGTGAACCCGCCTAGATCTTCTTTTTCTATATAAACTGCTTCATGGTATTATCACATGCCAGGAACTACTTGCACAAGTCAGCCTTCGAGTTTCGCCAAAAACAACAAGGTTTACCCCCCCCCCCCTTTCCATAATGCTACAGCACTCAACACCCATTCCCCCCTCCAAAGAGTGCAGCGTCTCTATAACTGCCACTCTGGGAAACTTGACATATTTCAACGTCCCCTTCGGGAGTTTTTGACTGGTTTGTTAGCTGTGATACAATAATTACTCTTCTTTCCGGCATTTTTTCTAGTTTTTATATGGTTTTTATGTACGCAATGTCTTCATAGTTCTTGTTTCTGGTTTGTAAGTCCAACATATTCGGGACTTTGTGGCTGTAACTGCTTCATTGACTTGTCATATATTACGGTATGCTACTTGCCTTCCATCGCACCTGATTTATTGTGATGTGCCTGGTACTTTCCATCTTGTGTTGCTGTAATTTCATAAATCAGTTCCTGTATTTTGTTTCATACATTCATGTTTAACCCTTTCAGCCCTGGATTTTTTATTTCAAGCGCTAATTGTTTTTATGCATTTTTTCGTGCAGCTTTGGACATCAGAAGCACAGAAATGAAAAATTACGCTAATAGTGCAAGTATTTATTAATTTACAGGCAGGTTAATTAATTAGGTCATTAGGCAATTAAAAATTAAAAAGTTGTGTGGACCGAGGCTGCTGATTATAACTCAAAAGAATCTATGCAGGCCGAACTCCAGGCTGCTGTTTTTAGCTTGGAGCGCACCCTCTCCCGATTCCAGCTGCAATTATCCCCCAACAAGACCGAATTTCTCAGCGTCGACGGAAAGCGATCGACCAACCCTGACCAAGTTCTACACCTCAATATCGCCAATTCGATTCTTGAATCAAGAAATGGTACCATCAAATTACTTGGCCTCCAGATTAGCAGCTGCAATAGCCCCACTACATGGATCCGTCATCTTCGGACAACATGGCGCTCCACCTTGCACCTCATTACCCGTCTATCAAATAAATACGGCGGCTCACACCAAGACGCCTGTCTCAAGGTTGCGCGCGCCGTTGGGCACGGCAGGCTGTCTTACGGATTTCCCGTATATGAATTCCGTCCCCGGCATCTCAGGGAACTAACCATATTAAACAGACACCTGATTCGTACCATAACAGGCCTACCACGCCACACTAGGATGGACGTGCTGGAACAAGCAGTGCCACTTCCTCCGATCACCAATCTAGTCGAAGAAGTCAAGCTGCGATTCCAGAAGCACCTCGAATACATGCCACAGGGACGAGCCATTCTTAAATGGGACACCTTGAACAGCAACTTCGACCCTGAAATCTTTCCTAAATCCATCCCACCTTGGGAGAGACCTGCAATCGGCCCTATCCGACGACGACCCATTCCCCGACGTCAACGAGCAGCTAGGGAACAGTACGTCCGCACTCTGGTCAATGACAAAGCCCACGATGAAGTGGATGTATTCACCGATGCCTCTATCCAAGACATAACAGCCGCTGTTGCTTGGACTTGCCCCGAGGTTCCACAACTAGGTGGTTCTCGCAATATTACGAACACCTACGGCCTCTCGGATGAAGTGGAACTCTTTGGAATTCTGGGCGCAGTTCAAAGCATCCAGACCCATAGTTCAACCATCCACACAAAGAAATTCCGCATCATCACTGACTCGCACGTTGCCCTCCGGGAACTGAATAGGACCTTCACGCCTAACTCTACGGCCACGAACATCCTCTACTTAGTACGGGACCTGTCTCATGAAGGAATCACGATACGCATAGTCTGGACACCTGCCTACACGTCTGGAGCGGACGGCAACCGAATGGCGCACAACGCTGCCCGGGAGTGTCTGCTAAATCCTCCCACGGTTCTCGACACCACTCCAGCACGATCTGACCCACCGAGCACATCTCAACAAGACTGGCAACAAAAACTTCGTCAAGCTAGAGCCCTCAGCCGGCACCGGCTAGCCGAGGCCTCACCCCCTGGTTTCCTCGCACCACTAAAGACCCTTCCAAGAACAGGAGAGGTCTTCGCGAACAAAGTTTATGCCAACTCGGCCTATACACCTGATGTGATATCCAAGTGGACGAACCCAAGGCGTCCCTCCTTACCAAGGTGCCCCCACTGTGGCAGCAACGAGAAACCCAACCTTTTCCACCTTATTTGGTCATGTGCAGCCTTCTCAGACGGCCGTACGCAGTTGCTAGCAAGCGCCACGGTTCCGACGTCGGCGTTAGAGCATGTCGAGTATGTTAGGGTCAACCCAGATATGTTAGAAAAAATTACAGACTTTGCCCTAAAAAATGGTCTCTATAAGATGGTTTAATGGCTGACCGACTACCTGTTCAAGTTCACCAGTCACGAATGAACACTGGTGCGCATCCGTCTTGCCCCACCAACCGTAATGTGCCATCAAGAACTATGCCGGACACCCCCTCCCCTCAGGGGAAGGCCAGTGTGTGTGTGTTGCTCCAACGGAACCTTGAGAGACAGCTACAGTGACCGCTACAGTGAAGCTTGAACATTACTTAGTTGTACTACACCTACTTAGTGGCGTCTTTCCCAATCCTACTTTCCATTCCCTACCCACAGGGCTTTATAGCCTCCTCCCTTAAATAAAGTCATTCATTCATTCATATTTTTTCAGAAAGCCTATGATAGCCTGATCTTACAGAAAAAAATTAAAGCTGGTAATCCAAGTATTTGCAGATTCATAGACATTTGACGAATCGAAATTTCCGTTTCTTTACCCGCGCGGTCGTCATATCCTATGTCCACTGAAGCTTCGTCTTTTTCATATCGTCCAGCCTCGCGAAATCTCAACAATGCTGGTGTCTATCGCAAGAGGCATCCTTGAACAACCCTCAGCCTGAAAGCTAGCAGTTTTGGTTTTGTTGTTAAGGCGCTAGAGGATATTATGTGTTGTGTCGTCAAATGACGACGCCAGGGCCGAAAGGGTTAATATATCTGTTTAATTATGTTGTAGTGATGTTTTTTTTTGTTCTTTGTGAAATATCGCTTCACTGATCGCTGTAACGCTCTACCTGCCTGTGTGTGCGTTTCTTTTGTACTCAGCACAGGAGGTCCCCTCGACAGTGTAAACTCTGGGACCTCCTTCTGTAATAATAATTTCCATTGTACTTCTCCTGTATGCAAATATTTTTCAATAAAACCTGAAACCTGAATTGAAGCTTTGTGTTTTCGCCTATATCTGCGAATATGTTTTTATGTCTGCTTGCTTCACCCAACTGCTGTGACCATTGTTCCATATACTTTTGTCATTGATCCACCATTAGAGTTTCTTAATCGTCTAATTGTGGCTGGAATACCTTTTTATTATCCTTAGGTTTTACTGCTCTTTTTTTTTATTTGCTCGTTCGTCTCGTTCACTGTTTATATTGTGAGTTGCTCCTGTATATTAGTGCCGCATTTTGTCTTCCTCAGTGCGCCAGAACCAAGGCCTCGGCTGTTCCTGGGCACTCTAATAAACATTGATTGATTGATTGATTGATTGATTATTATCATTATTATTATCTGTCCATACTTAGACATCGCTTCCCTCACGAGTATCACCGTCTTGACTCTGGACCACGGTACTTGCAAGTGCTGCCTGAGCTAAAGGCTGGGCGCGATACAGCTGACCTCTTATTTCTTTTTAAGCTCATACATGGACAAATTAGCAGCGCGAAACTTCTTTCTGAGCTGCAACTAACAGTGCCTCCTAAAATCACAAGAAAATGTCATCCTTTTCGTACTCTCAGCTCCTGTAACCGACATTGCCCGCTGTTCAGGCTGCAGAGCACGTGTAACTTCTACTCTGCAGACGTAGATATTTTTAACAGCTCCCTCAATCAGTTCAGTTCAGACACTTCCAGAATTCTCATTCGCTAAAATGCTCCCTCTTATTCTCTTACATGGAACTATATGGAATATTTCTTTGCTCAGTCATACTGAATGGCTCTTGTTCTAGTTATTGTAACTTCTCTTTACCTGCTTGCCTTACTGTAAAGAGACTATGCTGTTTATATGACTCTTTTGTTGTTTTCCATTTTGTGGATTGCTGTTATACGGTTACACGATTATCTGTAGTGTGCTGATGTTCTGTTTTATCAGTACGATGTAATTACCAATTCTTTTGTATCCTGTCAGTTTTGTTTGTGTTCATTGCTTGTAGTGTATACGCTATCTACGTTTTGTAGTGATTTGTACGGTATACTTTGTAATATACATTCTAAAAGTTATTTTTTATACTTTTTTATTTTATACGCTGTCAAAGTGTTCTTTCCTTTCAATTTTTGTTTTCCTTTTTTTTACCTGTATCCATCTGTGTACCAGCACCAAGGCCTCACAGCTGTTCCTGGGCAGAATAAATATACATGATTGAATAATTGATTGATTGATTATTATTGCTGACTTTTGGTTTCTCTGTGGTTCTGTTTAACCAAAATAGTTGCCTGTTTTTGAAACTGTTTAGTTATCATGCTTGTCTTATCATTTGTCTCTATACTCTTGTCATTGTTTTTGTTGTCTTACTGTTAAACTTTGTTCTCTGCTTGTTGTGTATTCATTACAATAGGCTGAGCAACAAGGGCATCTTCTTTTTCTTTTTTACCTGTACCCAGGCTCCGCCTGTGCTTTATTTCTGCAATTTTCGTTACTTCAATTTGTGTGTGTCTTGTCGTTTGTTTGTTTCTTCCAATATGTTTCTTTTATTTTGTTTTCATGTAACTATCCGTGCGCCAGCACTCAGGCCTCTGGCTGTTCCTGGGCACGTAAATAAACATGATTGCTTGAATGATTGATTATTATTATTATCTATTAGGTTTATTGTGTTGTGGTTTTTATGCTTCATTATGCTCCAAAAACGCTTAGGATTCGTCTTTAATGATAAAGGTAGAGTAGACTGAAAAAATGTACGTTGTGCAGTTTGAATGGGCTTAGGGCAAGATGCCGCTGCTATTTTGTAGGCTGACCACCGCTTTTTTGGTTTTTTTGTTAGACCGTCATTGCAAATATGATGTATAACAGGGAGCATTAGTATTACTGAACGCACCGAAATGGTATATGTTTTTTGAAGTCATGAAGTCGAAAATAAAGGTAGCTAAAAACAATTACTTAAGGCAAGTACTCCCGGGCTTTTTGAAAAGCTCTCCTAGAAAGTTTTGTAACTACTTAAGCCCCAAAAAGTCCAGAAAAAAGATAAAAACCCAACATAAAGATTTTGTCACTGCAGACTCGCTGAATGATTACTGTAAATCCTTCTTCACTGCAGATGACCATAATATGCCTCACATAGATTCCTAAAATATACCCCATTTAGATCCACTATCTATAACGGAAGCAGGTGTGTTAAGCCTTTTGCTAAACGTTGACACAAAAAGAGTAACGGTCCCGACAATATTCCAAACGCCTTCTAAAAAGATATGTTCAACTGCTAGCAAAGTATCTGGTGTTAATTTTTAACAAGTCAATGTCAAGAGCTACATTACCGAAAGACTGGAAAACGGCCAAAATTGTTTCCAAACCCAAAGTAGGCCGCTATGACGCCGAGTCAAACTTCTGACCAATTTGTTTGACTTGCACAGTAGGCAAGCTGCTTGAACGCATAATCCTGAAGCACATAATTACACACCTAGAACGTGAACATATATTATCACCTTGCCAAAAAGGTTTTTGTCAGGGTCTATTGACAATAACAGAAATTGTTGAACAAACACACGATATATCTGTAAGCATTGACATCCAAAATCACGTCAAAGTAATCTTCTTAGACCTTTCAAAGGAATTCCATCGGGTACCACACTATAAGCTAATAAAAAACCAGATGCGTTTATCAAGTACGATGTCATTATTCGCTGGATAAAAAACTACTTATACACCATTTCCAGTACGTAGAATACAATAGAAAATTTTCACCTTTACACATGTCACATCAGGATTTCCCCAGGGTTGCGTCCTGGCCCCAATGTTATTTCTTTTGTATTTAAATGACTTGCCTTCCAGTATTTCAGTCAACATTCGAATATTTGCGGACGACTGCGTAATTTACTAGAACATTAACACCTAAGGAGACTATTTGATATTGCAATCTGCACTAAACTCTGTTTATTACTGGTTTTGTGTCTGGCAAATGTCCCTCAATGAAGAAAAATGCCCTCATTTATCACTAACGAGAAGGAAGAACAGGTACGAACACATTTACAACATTATTAATAATGCGATAATCTGTGTGCACCAGCACAAATACTTGGGAGTGATCGTTACGGAAGACTTAAGATGGGATATCCACATAAATCATATAGCATCGGCTGTACTAGGAAGGCTGTTTTCCTTCAGAAGGCGCCTTCGATCCGGACCGCCAAACCAAAGAAATTACCCTACAACGCTTTTGTGAGATTTTTACTCAAATACTCTAACATTATCTGGTTCCCGCAAGCTAAAGTACACAAAAGTAAATTAGAGCAAATACAACGAAAAGCAATTAATTACGGTTACAATCGGTATAACACAAATACTTCACCAACAGAACTACTGACGAACGCCGGTATGTTTGCCCTACAGAATCGTTTTTAACTAGCGCGTTTAAAATTCCTACATCAACTCTTTGATAAAAATTTAAACCTGGATACTTCAAAGTGTCTTACTGCCAATGAAGCGAGGCCCACGCGGCATAATCAGACTTACATTTAAACAATACAATTATCGCACTGATTGCCTTAAATATTCCTTCTTCGCATCTATAGAACAATTCCTGACTTTATTTGAAAACCACCTTTACAAAACAAATTAGCCAAAACCACGCCGAGAATTTATTCAATTGAGTCTACACGGTTTTTCCTTCTCTCTGTGGGTCACCTATGATTTTTACTATTACTGACTACCTATTGAGTAATATGTTTGGATTGGTTTCGTAAAATGTTTCGTTACTTTCGTTCTTCAATCGCTGCTGTAAAATATTCTCTCGAACTTCTGTTTCTGCTTCATATTGCATTGAATTTCATTAGGTTTTGTTGCCTTGTTTTTTGAACTTGGTGTACGTTTGATGCATGAAAATTCAGATTTCATATGTAATATGTAACCTTCGCTTGTCATGTAGAAAACCTGTGCCACATGTTCATACTGTGTTCCTCCTGTATGAATGAAATCCACGTGTGTATTTTGTGTACTTGAAACGATGTTTCCCCCCTCCTGCAAAAACCCCAAATGAGATTGGCAGTATGTTAAAATAAATAAATGAATAAATAAATAAATAAATAAATAACAAATGAATAAATATGTGATAGACATGTTGTTTGAAAGGATTAAAAATGTAATTACGCTTAGTTCTCCATAACTATGGAGAAATATACAAAGCCCTGTATGATTAGCTTCGAAGTTGCGAATATTGTAGTGCCTGATGCTTTTTATGCGCTTCTGATTTGATGTATTACGAAGGGAAAGAGCGAACTGGCGTACTTCATGGGGGCTCAAGCTGGGTATATGCATCATTGACGAATGAATATCTTGGGCAGATGTCAGGACGACACTTAGCAAGCACGATGTTTCGTGTTGTTACACGGGTTGGCTGATAGACAAGCTGGGATAAGTTAAAAATGGAGCAAACGGCAAGAAAACATGACGTTTCAGCAGATGCAGATTAGAATAAATTGGAATGCAGCCTTTTAATATTGGGATAATTGAAGCCACCAACCAGAAAAATTTCTATTCCTGGATATTGTACCAGTATTTGATTTAAATTATCATGAAAACGTTCCCGAAATCCGGTGGCAGAGGATTCAGACCGATAAGCGGCGCCAAGAATAACCTCCTTATAATTCAACTATCAGAAAACCAGATACATTCAAGGTCAGCAGATAGAGACAGCAAAATCTTTTAACTAGTCGTTGATTGCAATCAACACACCACCACTTGTGCTGTCGCTGGGATCAAGTCGATATACCACAGAGTTTTTGTCACACTGAAATAACTCCACTGCCGATATTTTGCTCGTGAGCCAAGTCTCCGTCAGTATGACTATATCGGCTTCAGAATAACTGAATTATGAGTTTAGTCTATCTTTCTTTTGATAAAGGCTACGGATCTTAGTATACCGAAAAAATACATTGCGGGTACATTATCTACCGCTGGGCTGACCATACACACTCCCCGAACCCGTCGACCATGGTGAGAGGCAACCACAGGAAGAGAGAAAACAACTGCACTAAGTTCATAGACGGAATCTTCATCTGCACAATACACGTAGTGTTTCCTGTCGGCAATAACCTAGTTGTGGTTAGGTTTGTATGAAGTTTAAAAACCTTTGCCAAAGTTGCGCAGCTTTTTACGTCCAATGCGCACAGAAAGTGCGTCGAATGTGCGGCCCGTTAGTCTACGTGACAATATGTTCTATTTTCGTGTTGATTCTGTTTGTGTTGATATCCTCTGTAGCACAACAACAAAGAAAATTTTGATTAAGGTCTTCTACGTATGTACACAAGACGCGCAAAAGCTTCATGGTAATAAACGCCATGTTGTGTCCTTGCGAGCTGTAAGACTGCTTGCATTAGGAAAAAAACCAGAGCAATGCATTTGAAACTACGGATTTTTCGCCCGACCCCCCCCCCCCTCTGCTCGGCCGATGCTCGCTATAATGCTCGAGTATCTCGCAGCTATATATTCAAACTTTTATCGCGGCTTCTCTGTACAGCCTGCGTCAAACAAAAAGCCAAAATAAAAGACACATGGTTGAACGATATTTTTACGGCAGAAGTAGTATGTCAAGCTGCAAAGCAGTGCATCATACTTTCCCTACTTGCTTTACCCAGTTTGAAAAGAGAATGGGATATCCAGTGCTGTCGACTATACACATAATTCTTGAGGCTACGGAACAGCAGACAAGGAAACAATTCATAAATGATACTGTTTAGTTGCAAAAGTTATAGAATCTGCTGCTTCAATGTCATAAAGAACAATTATTAAACAAGGTGAATGAACACGGGCCTTGCGTGAAAAAGACACCACACACAGGACGGACGAGACGAGCGCACAGGTCGTCCCGTCCGTAGTGTGTGTGGTGTCTTTTTCGCGCAATTTCCGTGTTCATTCACCAAGATGCACCAACTCACCCAACAACTTCTTCTAATAAACAAGTTTACTCTTCTTACAACAAAACACAAAAAAGAAACCGAAATTAGTGTTGTATTTTGTGGCTTCATATGTGCTCCTGACAGCAGGAAATTTCTTGAAGCTTCCCGTAATAAAAAACGTGTTTACACGGAGCTGCGCTGGAATATACATGTTTTTCCGGGAATGGGAAATGTGCGCTTTACTCGTTTTACGCTCCTCTTTCATAACATTTTAGAACTCTGTTACGGCAAATCTGCACTTCGTAGCACCAGTTAGGTTACAGATACGAACGTTCTCTCTTTTTTTCGTCAGGGAATCTGCGGCGAGCTAGGCGTCAATGCAAGTAAAACTAACCCAGCTAGCTTCCGCGACAGAGTGGCCTCTTCAACAGCAAACTGTCGTTATCGTGCGGGTAATGTGATAGTCTTGCAAGTTAAAGACACTCGCGTTGCGTATGTTCATAACGTTGCAGCCAAAAGTGTAAATGTAAACAAACCAAAGTCACCGTACCACCAATCGACGAAACCGCAAGTGCAAATACCAGAAAAACCAAGTAATCCACTCAGTGGGGCTCTTAAAAATGTAAAACACGTTAAACATACTGCTTCTACATCGGGCAGGGGCTCAGACACGAGGAAACACCGAAACGCGCAAATCAAAACACGGTAAAAAAAACCTAGTCTAACCGCAAGCCTAAGCGGGCTATTGGCGGGATTAATTAGGTAAAAAGAAATATTAGGTAGGCAGGGTTCAAAGATTCTGTGAAAAGCGAAGGAGAGCTCCCGCGGCATCGAGGCATTAAGTGACGAAGGAAAAAAGTCCAAATAAGTTCAGCGCTACGTCATAGCCGAAGTGCCCACAGCGATCAAGAAGTACAGAGGCAATCCTGCATGACACAGATAACCTCGCTAAAATTGAAATATCTCGACAATATCTCGGTGCACAAATAAGCACAACCACTTGCTCTCACTGTGCGAAAGGGCTTCAGTGATATGTAATCAGCGTTTGTGCAAAAATGAAGGAGTACATTTTTGGAACACCGGTGATTGTCCCAAGAGCTGCAGAATTTAGTAAGCACAGAATGGCGTGACTGTCGCGCAGCCCAGCCAAAAGACCACCCTTGTCGCGGTAAACAGTTTTTCGGTCCAGAATAGTTTTCAAATGGCGAGGAAGGACTCTTATACATCTTCGAGGTCCTTTTGGCCAGCTAAGCTTGAAAGTAGTCTTTTATCGTAGCTATATACTCAAGCAAAGCATTAACTAGCTTTTTTAATAGCCAGACGTCAGTTGATCTCGGCTGACTAGCAAGTGCCTCAGCCTATGTATTCAGAACCTGACGTGTAAAGAAAGCAAACCCGAATAACGCTGGCTCAATATCACTTCAGGCGTGTGCCATAACGTCGTTCGTGAGAAAGTTCTGTTGATTTCTCGGTATTTTTCCACTGGCTTTGGGCCGTACACATGCAGATATGGATTGTCGTCTGCCCCGGTAGGGGCCACCATCCCGGATACTCAAGAAGCTTCACAACAAAGGCTGAAACTTGCGAGGCAGGCTCGTAGGGAAACAAATAGCACTTGCTCACTAGAAAAGGGTCTGGCCACCCTGGTGTAGTAGATGGCCGCCACCTCCCATTACTGACCAACTTAACCCTCTGCCATGAGTCCTGCGCACCTGTATAACACCTGTTCAATGCGGCGGTTAGTACATAGGTACAGCAGAGGGTGCTAAGAATCTCCGGGTCAGAACACGCCGCCATGAGAAATGGAACCACGAAACGTTCAACGAACGCAGTCTATGTAGCGGGAGAACCTTACTTATATTCTTAGATGAGCTCTGGGACTTGGCATAATAAAGGGGTAGTGAACTTTGAAGAACACAAGAGGACTACATGCAGAACACTAGCGGGCATCTTCTGTGCTACAGTGAAACCCAACAGGAAAAGAACACGGGCGGTATTTGGAACCCACAACGAAATAGCGTGAAACGTAGAGGTGTGGTTAAGTACTAGGGAGAGTCGCTGCAGTTGCGAACAATCTAAGAAGCGATAAAGGTTAAAGATAACACAGGCCTACGGCCCAGAAACCAGCTATGATGGTGGAGGTGGAGCCGTGGACATCTTCTACGAGGACGTCGAAACAGCAATGCAGAAGGCAACTACACAGTTCGCGATTCTAGCGGGAAACTTCGACGCGGCAATTCTAGCGGGAAACTTCGACGCAACAGTAGGTAAGACCTGAATGGGAGAACGGTGAGTGGAAAACTTCGGAATAGACAACCGCAACAGTCAAGGAGATGCACTGGTGTGATTTGTAGGGAGAAATCCCCTGAGGATCACGAGCACATTTTTTACAAATTGAAGATTATGAACATGACTTATCATTGTCCCGATGGTACAACAAAACGGAACCCTGACTTAATTTTAAGCGACAACCCGCGCATTGTGTTATACGTAGAGGTGGTTCGTCAGCTTTGGAGCAGCCACCTTATGATGGGTAAATGCATGATGGTCCCTTAAGAGGAAAGTGTAAGACAGCTGCATTTTACCGGTACTCACCTGTGGGGCAGAAACTTGGAGGCTCACCTAGGGGGTTCAAGAGCGGAGTGGGTCAGGGAACAAACGCGTGTTAAGGACATATTAGTGCAAATTAGGAAGAAGAAATGGACGTGAGGAGGCATGTTTAGAGAAGGCAAGATAAGCGTTGGTCATTAAGGGTAACAGAGTGGATTTCTAGAGAAGACAAGTGTTCCATGGGATAGCAGAATGTTAGATGGGGAGATGTAATCAAGAAGTTTCGGGGGATAAATTGGTCGCAGTTGGCAACCGGGGTAATTGGAGAATATTGGGAGAGCCCTTTGCCCTGTCGTGGGCGTAGATGGGCTGCTGCTGATGATGAAGATGACAATGAAGCCTGAGTCTCCAAAGCAAAAGGAAAAATCTAGTGAAAACTAAGGAACACCTCACTGAGTAATGGACATATCGCAGATTATTAAAATAACACTTCAAGAAACATTTGTCCTTCCGGAAAAGCAGAAAGAGATCAGTGTAGGCCGCCTAAATAACCAACTAACATGGCAGTCAGTGAATCATGTGCGGGCAAACTGAAAAACTAAATAAGTAACGAAGGAAGATATTGGCAAATGTAAGCGCCTGAGAGCGTTAAGAATGACAGATAGTATTGATTAGGCGAGTTGTCTAAAGTGATTCACTGTATTAAAACAAATGACATTCTTCTCATAAGAGGGTAGTGGTAGGGGAAAAGCTTGAAATAGCGGAATCTCGAAATATACTAGCAGGGTATAATAAAATGCACAACTTGGACGCGATAATGAAGGTAGCAGAACGATTTCACTCAAGGCTGTACGCCGGCGACGTCATACCAGGGGAAGCTGCGGAGTGTAAAAGCCTAACTGGAGGTGTCTCACTAGTGGAAAAAAGAAATATAAGAAAATCTCTCAAGGCACGGAGACAACAACATTCCAGTTGGCGACGGCATAACGGTCTATCATTCTAAGGAGGGAAAATGTAATGTTCTAAAAGCTTGCTGTGTGATTTTTGGAACGCGTGAGGGCTGAAAAAGAGCTCAAAGACTAGAAAAACGCCTACAATATTCTCATACATAGGAAGGGTGACCCCAAAAACCTCAAGTATTTCTGCAAGTTTTCCCCAAGTGTTATTTAACGACGTAGGTGAAAGCCGAGAGTAACAGCAACCCGGAGAGCTGGCTGGGTATAGGAAAGCGTAATCAACCATGGATCACATCCCTGTTTTCAATGAAGTGACATAAATTCACAAAACACACCATGACCTTTTACATGGCATTAGTGGACTCTGAGAAGACGTTAGATTTCTTACTCACCGCAGCCGTACTAGACGCACTAAAGGACCAGGGAATAGAGGGGGCCTGAATAAGATTTCAAGAATACATACATAACAAATGCTGCGCCACGTTGACCATGCACAAGGAAAGCGATACATTTCCGATCCGAAATATATTTTCGCAAATCTCGCCCAATCTATTCACAGCATTACAGGAGCGAGTATGTCGAAAGCTTGACTGGGAAAAAAGGCGATAATATAAACAGGGAATGGTTGAGCCATTTGACGCTTTTGGACAACCTAGTCTTGCTAGGTGAGACTTCAGTATACCTGCAAAAAATGGATAAGTAACTATATTATATTACGCCTGCCTTGGGTCTCAAAATAAAGAAGAACATATCAATAGTAGTGAGGAATGAGCAGGCCATAAAAGGCCCCTTCAGCTTAAGAAACGAAGCGCTGGAACTACCTCGGACAGATTGTTAGCGCATACCCCAACCACGAGAAAGGTCTGTCGCAGAACAGGCATGGGTAAAAGAGCACAGTGAAACCACTCCTAAAGGTTGAAAAGTCCCCTACCTCTGTCACTCAAAAGAAGCATATACAGCCAGCCAATACTGCCCCTTACGACATAAGCAGCTGAAACAAGGCTCATTGGCAAGCAAGTAGAAAGTAAACCAAGTTTGTTTTAACGGCCCCTGGCGCGGCAAATGTTACGAAGGTAACTCAGGGACAGAAAACAAGCTATCAAGATCAGTGAACAAACTATAACGGATGATATCAACGTTGAAATGTAAACAAAATGGCCTTGAGCTGTCCCCGTTGTGGGACAAATTTAGCGGTTGGAGGTGAATCGGAGATTCCTTCCCCTTGCAGTGGATGCGAGTAGGCTGATGATGACGTAGGTGGAAGGATGATAGTGATGATTATCATGCTCCTATTCCAAGTGATCACTACTTGCAAGACGTTTTATAAGGGAAAGTTGGTTACACCCGTCAGCTAAAAGCGCCAGATCCACCTGGCTTTAATTGTCATTTTTATAGCAGATACTGCCCGAATGTGTGTAGCAATGGAACCAGGCTAGTGTCGAAGGCTGGATCCGGAATTCCCCTTTTGAGCAGCAGCTGCTTCCGAAAGGGGGCAGCGAAATTATTTGTGTCATGACAAGTCTGCTCCCTCCAATGAAGATAGAAATTTCGAGCAAAGATATTGCTATACCCGTATCATGCCTGTATGATATTTCTATATCAAAAAGTGCACTCTGTGCAAATGAACGAGAAGAAAAACAGTGAGGGTGAAAGAAGAGTATGAAGGAAGTTCCACATTGAGTGTTCATCCAGCGTGCATTGATGCTTGAAACGCGCGCGGGCATCGTGCACATCAAGGCCAGCTACGCTGAAACTCGTAGTATCCTGGTAATATGGCGCTGTATTATGGCCCGGTAGGAGAGCTTGCAATTACTCATGTACTTGTCCGATCGACATGAGAGCATATGTGACTGATAATGTGGACATATCGATTGCATACATACGAACTAGAGCATCTTTGGTCTACGTCCAAGTGCTCAAGATAACGGCACTGCCTGTGGAGCAAATGTGAAGTTAGCTCATTTGCAACATAATAAATATTGTACACAAAAGAGGTGGTTTATTACGGCGGGGTTACCAGTCACGTTCAACGCGTTTTGCTCTATCAGCAACTTACCGCTAGACAAAATCTTATCATTTATAACCTCTATGTTAAGGCTCGTTGCAGAAAGATATGCAGTGTCATACACATGGAGGGAGCTACGAATATACTACCCGATTGCTGTTGCTGCTGACTCGCAGTAGAAACGTTTGTGCGGCTTGAAAGTTCAGTTCCAAAGACCTATTCTCATATTTCTGGTACGCAGCCCTGGAAATTTCTTCCGGAGCTCTCTACTTCAGAGCGCGTGATCGCGTGTGCAGCATCGGTGCGTTAAACGCTAAAAGAAGCCAATCCATTCTTATTGACTAGTTATCCTGCCTCCAAAGACGCAAAAAACGTTCACGGCAACAATATTCACGCCAACTATTCCTCTACAGCTTGGTCACCCATGGTTTCGACAGAATATAGAAGATTTCAAACAAAAAGCAATGGCACAAGTCCCGCTTGGTTGAACTTCCAGCTGTATCATACTTTTCCGCTTTTGTAGCACGTTCTTATGAATGCCGGTGAACCACTGTTGCTGCAGGGTGCAGTCAAAATTTTTGCTGCGCATTGTACTTAGGCAGGTAGATTCTGCATAAAGAATGAGGCCACGACCGTTGCGAAAGGTGGCAGCCAACAGTAACCATTCGAGTAAGTGTGCCTTTCTAAAGGCGTGTAATATATGATAACGTTTTAGATGTAAGGCAGAAAAAACGTTTTTGCAATAGATTCGCCAAAAAGGTACTTTATTTATCGCGTGCCTAGAGCAGCTCATCAATCTATTTTTGCTGTGCGCTAGGTAGCTGTATAAATAGGTTGCACTTCGTCGAGGGTGCTGTTTTACAGCCATGCGCAATAAATGGCCTAGGTTAGTGCTGACTGAAGATAAATTCTTTCATTTGGCTTAAAAGACGGTGCACGAAGCGGGCCAGTAATTAAGGCTGTTTTGAAAATAAGCTGTGAAATTCGGTGCCGAAGCAGCGAAAACACAAAACCACAGCTATATTGTTGCCGCTTACGTTAGATTTGGAGTCTAGATGGAAAGAGATTTTTTAAGGAAATTTGAAAAGAATTGCTTACACCGCCAAATGTTTTGAAAATATATATACTTTGGCATTCCAAACAAAGTGATGGTACTTTATATGGCACTTTATATGGCATTCTATACAACTTTATATATGCCACTTTATATAACAAGTTTTCGTAATCGACTGCTTTTTAGGGTAGTCCTATAGCCTTATTGTTTTTTGCAGCTGAGCAAACTGTAAGAGGACAAAGTATCAGCATCCACTATGAATGTTACAGCACTCAGCAGTGACAGGGGGTTTTAGCTTTATTTTTTGAGGGATTCCAGCTATCGAAGACAGTACCAGAGGTGTACATGTACGTAGTGTAATGCAGCTATTTATTTCGGGGCAAATGCAATGATTTTCTTTAAACAGCAGAATAGATACGGCTGAAATGAATTTGAGAACGTTCGTAAGCACCCGTCTTGGCAATTTGAATGTGAACAAGTGTGAACAAACAGGCGGGGATAAGAACCGATGTTTAATGTTCTTAAAATGAGCTCTCCGCATTGGTTATCATAAAAAGAATTTACTTTGCGTGACTTCTAAACCAAATGGCGCGGCTATTCCAGAAAACGCAGCTGATTGGCCTGCGCGTGATTGCTCAGCATCACTGCTGCAGTGTAAAGGTTTGCCTTAGCGTGAGTGATCCAGGAGACAGGTGTGTGAATAACGGCTGCCGAGCCAGGACTTCTTATGTAAGGCTCACCTTCAGGCACGACGCACTTGGATGGCTGTGTTATCTTTACACCGATATGAAAAGGCTTAACCAATAAACTAGTAAATGTCTGTATAACGCAAGCCGCAGGATTTTAAAAAAGAAATCTTTCACGAAAGAGCACTTTCACGGGCCACTTGCGCGCTTGATACCTTTGTTAATTACTGTTAAACTTGATCAAATATTTGGTTTAAATGTCAGAGGAACATCCGCGCTTTATTATAACTTCTAATTATATAAAATTGTGTTACAAAGAAAACTTTTTTTGACCGAAAGCGCTTTCCCTAAAGTCATCAACAGTAATGGGTAATCCAAAAAATGTTGCTGAAAAACGACGATACACTACCACTATTTTGATGTAGCTAATCCGAAATCATGACTGTTCGATGGTAGCCCCGACAGGCGTTTTAATTGTGTTCATGCTTACCTTAGTGTCTTTTCTTTGTTGGACATGCTCCACCCGCATTGTTACCGCCAATCAAAGGAGGGATTTATTGGTGACGCACGTTGTTACTCACTAAACGAACTGCACAAATCTTATGTTGATTTGATATTGCTGAAAGCTCCAGCTGGAAGACGTGCGTTTCATCTAACTGCGTTGCACCGGCCTTTGATGATGTCTCAGCATGCAATGCGTGCTCGTACGGGCTCGGCTTGTACATAACTATCAAACAGTGAACATAAATTTAAAAATTAGCAATGAACTAAGTCCTCCTGATTATATTTATAGATACCAAACCATTGCACTGCGACAACGACAAGATAGCAAAAGAGAATAAATATCTTACAGCCTAATCAGTTATCATAATTGCATGCTTATGATGGGTATATTATGCACATATTTAAGATTTTGCATGTGTTTTTTTTTAATGTGAATAGTTAGTGAGATTTTTTTCTATTTTTGTAAAATCAAGTAGGTAAAATATTTTGAAGACCTCCACGCCGATTGTGGTGGTGGTGATGAAATAATTTTTCAAGTAATCGGTTCCCGCTTAAAAGCTGGAAAAGCCAGCCGTCTAAGGCCTATGCGGTGCTACGTATAGGCGTCCGGTCCACCAACTGCCACTGGTCCTCACAGTCCGACTTCCACAACGTGGCTTGCCATTGCTCGAGGGTGGGGTTGCAGGTGCCGTGGTGGGTTGGCACATCTGGCAAGGTGGTGTTGCAGAAGTGCACGGTACAGCTGCTGGACAGGCTCGGGCTCAAGGCGAGACTAGTGCAATGCCCGGAGGGTGCATGCTGGCGACATAGCGCGTGCTTGCTCGTTTCCGTCCAACCCTGCCTGACCTTGCGTCCATATTAGTACGATATGGTTCAGGGTATACTTTTCTTTTTTTTATTGGTAGGTGGATGTCGAGACGTAATAGTTGCCATACTAAATGCGTGCCTCTTGGCACGCAAAAACTATGTAATGGGCACGCACAACCTATGCATAAACAATGCGCGTGTAATTATGTGAGGTGCTATATCCTAACTAGGAGATGTCACCGCCAGTGCGATGGCCGTTAATCGCGCTTCAATTGTGTTTGTCATTTTCAAGGTGGCAGTGCGGGCGACACTGACTTGGCCATCGATTACGCTTACTGCTGCGGCTGGGTGGGATGTGTCATGAGCCGCGTTCGTTAATCGTACATGGGGGTGGTTGGGGGTACTTCTATATTTGTAGTAAATTTTTGAATGAACCTTAATTGATCAGTTAGTTTGAATCATCAACCAAAAAATGGCAATCATAGGTTTCTCGGCTTTTCTTGGTTTCTTGAGCATACTTCTACTCCAATGGAAAGCCCTGAATTTGACGTTATATTGCTAAAAAAATGTTTTATTGTAGCAAAACCTAACAAATAAGTCCTAACAAACTCTAAAACGGGAATGCTCAGTTCACCTTCTCAAAATGAGAGACAGGTTGTTGAAATAAACTTTTCAAAAGCTGCAAATAATCTAAATACGCAAGTACAAAACATGGTAAACCTGGTGTAACCCGGTGACAACCACGGAATTGGAAGTCTTAAGGATAGAGGGCGTGCATTTAAAATTCCCCAACATGGTTTCTTCGGAAAAACTGTTCAAATTGCCAGCGAAATATATTTACGAAGGTAAAAAAAGAATAAACAAAGTTCTCTTCAGGATGGTTCGTTGTTATGCATAAACAAACTGTAAATATACACTGACACTTCACGGTTTCGGTGCGCGAAGAAAGTCTCCACATTTCTGTTTTTGGCAGTCACACAATTTCTAGTCGCGCAAGGCTCACCCTACTGATCGCCCTTTTGGTGGTGAACTGGCTCACCTCCCGTACTATCCGGACTCCAGATCTACAGCCTGTGACGCGATCGCACCACACACAAAGCCCTTTTATTAGGGAGCGGAGCAGCCAAATACCTGAAATCTGGCTCGCATTCCAACCTTGGCGTAGCAACAACCACCGTAAGTGTAAGAAGTCACGATGACGGACTGTGGCTTGTACCTCTGCGCCATCTTCTACAGATCGGGGGCGACATCGTCCGTCACTCTAAGCTCACTGTGGTAACATCCAATTGCAGGTATATTAGAATTTTTTTGATCTGGCCGGCATCTCGTAATACAGTAGCTGTCTGTACCAAACTGATTTGAAAGCCCTGATAAGGTGAAATTCGAGCTGTATAAGCCTTTATACATACCATTCCAGGTCGTGCGTCCGAAATGCGAGATATATTATCTCTGTGGAACTAAAAATTGCCGCCCCCCATATTGAAAAATACCACGCGTGTGCCAAACAGTGTAATATATCAGTTTCTTGCTTCCTCTAATCTACTGTCAATTCATAGAACGAATAACAACAAATTTTCGCGTGTGCTATCTGCAAAGGTTTTTACAAAAAAGTCTTACTACGAAAATTTTAAGGTACCAATAAATGTACTGCTCTCCGCAACAATGTGCTACTAAGTATAGCAATTATTGTGCAACCGTTCCTACCTATTACCTGTTTTTTGTGTTTACTGGATCTCCGGTGTAAAACCACCGGCCGAATCTACCCAACGATTCCTTCTCCCATATGTTTATTAGCTTTTAACAACCGCCTAAATCAGAATCCTAAATTATTATCTTTAGCAGGTGGTATGAAGATGAAACGCAAATTGTATATACACTGAGCCAGTCTGAAGCGAAACCGTTAAAATTTTTTACACAGTCAATGTAATAACAATGCATACCATACGATTGAAGAATGCATAGTGTTTTGCCTGATTTTCAAGTCTGGTAAGCGCTCTCTCTAACGAAATACATCCCGATTTCCCTAAGAAGTGGTACTTTGAAACTTTTCGGGGACATCCTCAGGTTAATTTAATGACAACTAACATCTATCAAAATATTTTCAACCGCACCAGCATGGATTTCGCAAATATAACATATTTGGGACCCTGCTTGCAGAATTCTCTCATAATATACTAAAACAAATAGACAATATTATTAGGAAAGACAACAATAAGTGCAGTTCGCGAGAACAAAGGTGGTGGCGTCGCTATCCTGTATAGCAAAACGTTAAGCGTGAGAAGCATGCGTGATATGCCTGGTGTAAATGCTATCAGGTTGGTTATTTTACCGTTATAAACGAGTGCCCATGCGTTTAAGGTCGGTGCCGAAACCCAAAGAGTCTGGTTGTATGAACATTGTAAAAAGTCTCGTAGTGTGTATACCATGTACAATGCACAGATGTATAACCGAGGCAAGATTACTGTTAGTTGGTGATGTTGAAGTTAATCCCGGGCCTATAAATAAGCAAACCGGAGAGGAGCTTATCGAAAAAATGTGACGTACACCTAAACTAATAGATGACCAAAAGTAATAGTAAAAGAACTTAGAGAGTTGTTGAATTACTGGAAATCAATTGAAGAAAAATTGATAAACTGGTATCAAAACTGGAAGGTTTGACTCAAGTGACTTCCGTAAAAACTACAGAACAACTTCAAGTTCAGAACTGCCAGTTGTATAATGCCATGCGGAACGCAATACACAAGCAGGACGATTGAGAAAACCGGTAACGCAGGAATAATTTATTTTTCTTCTGTTTTAGCGACGCTGATAAAGAAACCTGGGATGAATCAGAGATGAAAGCCTTCTCTTTATTCGCATAAAAAGTAAGAGTGCAGGTGAGTCCTTCTTCAGTTGAGAGCCAACAGGATAGGAAAGTGCGCTAAAGAAAAACTAAGGACAGTCATTGTTAGATTTGCTCGTGTAAACATAAACAGCGAGTACATCTGCGGCTTCGAAGCTTAAGGGTACTGACTTTTCATTAGCCGAAGATTTCTCAAAAACACTGCGCGTTTCCAGAAGCACATTCGTAGCATTTGTACGTGAAATAAACGCCAAGATAACACTTAAGTACGATAAGCTAACCATGGATGTAAAACACATTTCTGGGCTGCACCAGGCAGCACTGCTCAAGAATATGATTCGAGTAGTCGAACAGCAGTAGTTAGGCAGAGTCACTTGAGCAATCAAGCTAGTGTTGTTGACCATGCGGGCAATCAGTAGCAACTATTTTCCCGCTGCTTCGCAATCACTCCGACTAAGTCCGCACGCATTTGATCACCTGTCAATCATCGTAGTTAATTGTCAAAGTCTCAAACATAAGTCTACCGAATTTATTCCACTGTTGAGCAAGTCACCCGGATGTTGTTATTGGTACGGAGTCCCGGCTGAACTGTGATATAACTAGTTTTGAGGTTGTTCCTTCGGAATTCACAGTGTATTGAAGGGACAGACATGCTCGGGAAGGTGGTGCATTTATTTTGGTTAACGACATTATCTAGAGTGTACCTGAAATAATTTTGACAGTGTCTCTGAATCGGTATGGTGCAGACTAAACGTATCACATGGAAACAGCCCTATAGTTGGCGCTTTTTATAGATCACCTCGTTTTAATAGCATCGAACCAGTTTGTAGTTCATCGAGAACGTTATCAGTTTTTGCATCGACAAAAGTAATATTAGGGGGTGACTTCAACATGCCAGAGGTTGAATGGTACGATCGTTTTCCGGTTGAAAGCAGCCGAAACACGCTTTACACCACCTTTTAAGAACTAATTCAAGAATATGGCCTACATCAGTTACCAACCTGTCTATTTATTTATGGCCTATATTATTTCCCAACCCGTTTTGGTACTACTGGAGGTAACGCATTAGATCTACCATTCGCTAACGATACTGATTTAGTCGAGTCTGTTAAAACTGTCCCAGGCATCAGCGGTCATGAAGTTGTGCTTGGTACCATTGTTTGTGAAAGACCAGTTTGCAGTAAGCAGCGTCCCCGGAAAGTGTACTTGTATGACAGGGGTAATTATGACGCGATAACCAAGGAACTCTACTCTTCGTTCCGTCTTTTTTAGATCAAAGTAGTCACAATAATATGAACGATTTCAGGGGGTTTTTAAAGAAAAGCTACTTGATTCTAATAAAATGTATATACCGTCTAGATTGTTGTCGGGGAAACAGCGCTCTGAAAAACCTTGGATGAATGCTAAGCACTGTTCCTTAAAAAAAAATCACGGGTATTCAAAAAGGGCCATAAATCAGGCCATCCTGCCCTCTACACTAAGCTAAACTCGTTGAATAAAAACTTAAGAATGAACTATGGCAAGCGAAGCATGCGTACTTGTCAGGGCTCGCTGATAAAATGAAAACAAATCCGAAAAAAACTTGGCCATAAATAAAGAGTAGTAATAAGATGGCAATGCAATTCCGGTCATAATAAATGATAATAAATTGTATAAGATGACGTAGGTAAAGCTGAATGCTTAATTAAGTACTTTCGTTCTGTATTTAACACACACCGAGTGTAGTTCCTGGATATTTTTTACACTTGCCCTACATACACGAACTCGTTATAACTGAAGCAGGTGTACGTGCTCTGGTGTATAACCTGAACCCACATGCTGCAAATGGTCCTGATGGTATCTCTAACCATGCACTTAAGCGTTGCACATCTGCTATTTCTCCCTTCCTAGTAATACTGTTCAATAAATCACTGCATGATGCAATGTTACCAAATGATTAGACATTGGTTACATAACTCTGATTCACAAGGAAAATGATAAAGGAAACGTACACAATTATCGGCCGCTGTGCTTAACATCGGCTTGCTGAAAGACTTTAGAGCATATAATTTATTCAGGACTAATGAAACACCTTCTGGATAATGATTTCTTCACAGCTACACAGCGCGGCTTTCGCTCCGGATTATCTTGCACAACCCAATTACCAGAATGTACCTGCGATATCACATTTGGTGTGAACAACAGCACTCAGATAGATGCAGTATATCTAGACCTTAAAAGGCGTTTTATGTGGTGTCGCATAACCTTCTTTTGTTTAAATTAGCTAGTCTAGGAATTCCAGAGCGTTTACACGGCAAGATAAAAGACTATCTACACATGCGTGAACAACGTGTTGTCGTCAATGGCGCGTCGTCTTCCCCTGTTTAAGTTTTTTACGATGTACTACAGGGGTCTGTGCTCGGACAAACGTTATTTCTAATCTTTATAAATGACATGCCAGCTGATCTTAATCTACTGTTAGACTGTACGCAGATGACTGTGTGTTATATCTTCCAGTTACGTGCATAAATGACATAAAAATTTTGCAGACTGACCAGGGCGCTGTAACTAGTTGGTGTGATAAATAGAAAATGTCATTAAATATAAAGAAGTGCCACCATGCAAAATTTACGAATAAGACAACTAAGTTAGTAACCTTATACCGCATAAATGAAACCGCCTTCCAAATGTGCGATAAAGATAGATATCTGGGTGATACATTTTCTTCTAACATGAATTGGTCTGCGCAAGCGGACACAGTTGCGGCAAAAGCGTCCAGGATGTTGTATTTTTTTTCAGCGTATGTTTAGCCACGCCCCTAAAGGTTTGAAGGAAACGTTGTACGCCACTAACATTAGGCTTGTGCTGAAATACGCTTGCAAACCAAGGGATATATGTACTAATAAAAATATTGATAAGTTAGAGCACTTCCAAAAACTAGCAGCACGCTTTGTCACAGCCAATTACGATTTCACTCTCAGAAGTTCGAGTATTGTTGAAGCACTTGGATGGAAAACTTTGAGAGCACGTAGAAAAGTATTGAAGGTAAAATTTTTATTCAACATTCTAAGCAATTTGACAGGAATTAACAAAAACATTTATATAAAAGGACCTCATTACATCACTACAAGACGAGATAACCCAAACAAATTAGACCGTGTCAGTGCCGAATTGATGTCTTTAGATACTCAGTTTGTTTCCTAAAATGATCGAAAATTGGAACGGTCTACCCAGTGATGTAGTTACCGCATCTTATGTTCGCACTGCCTTCGATGATTATGTGATGTACCATGTAACAGTTGTGTATTAGGATCCGCCAAAGTATTTCTAAGTGATGTTGCCCTTTTGCGTATTGCACTTTTTATGTGATAGCTGTATGCATCAAGATTGCAACCCCGTCACAATAATGCAATATCGGGCTGTAGGTATATGCAATAAAATAAATAAATGAATAAATAAATATTTTCTAAAGTTTACTGGGGAAGGTTAGGTACGTTATAGGTTTTTTTATAGGTCTCCTGGTTCTGACAGTGGCATCCTTGAGAACCCGAAAGCATATTGCCGCGAAACATGCATTGGGTTTGTTTGTTTATATTGTGCTTTTGCCACCCGGCTGCGCCGGTCTGTGTTATCTCTGTGCTAATATAAGCGCGTGTTCCATTCTGTCTTTCTGTGCCGCATGTGTTATTTCTTCTAAAAGGGAGAGCATTCCGATATAACGTGAGCAGCCTAGAATAATTTTCTTGGATCTACAATGTTCCAGATGTGAATCGACTGTTCAGGAACCATGCACGTGGCAGATAAAAAGCCTGCAGAGTTGACGACGGGGTATTCGATTCTGCGACGCTCACCGACGCACGTCACTTTGTTGAATGCTGCTTCGCCGCCTGTGTACTTTTGAGTTTTTAGGAGAGCACAAGTTCGCTCCAATAAACGTGCTTTCCCTTCAAAACGACTGCCTCATCTTTGGCTTGGTGACATCTGGTGAGGTGCGGGCTACGCACCCTCTATACTTCCAACGACATCTGGAAGCCGCCAAACGAGTCCTACTAAAGCCAGCCGCCGACAGTAAAATCTCCCACCGGAGTTTGGTCTCGCGCCGGACGGACCCAAAAGAACGACCGGTGCAACCACCACCGTGATCAACTCAGGTACCATAACCAGAGCTTTTAATCCTGCCCTCGTCCTGCAACAGCCTTGGAAACCACCATCGTACCGCAGATCCCCCGGAGAAGACCCTGAGGACTGGTTGGAGAAAGTGGAACGCGTCCGCATCTTTAACAGGTGGGATGACGAATAAACCTTCCGCCAAGTTTTCTTCTATTTAGAAGATACGGCCCGAATGTGGTTTGAGAACTATGAAAGCTTCCTAACCGACTGGACTGTCTTTCGGAGCGAATTCCTGAAAACTTTTGCTACCATCGTGCGGAAAAAACGTGCGGCCCTTTTGTTGTAAACATGCACGCAACACCCGAACGAAGGGGTTGTGATCTTCGTTGAGAAGATGAAGAAACTATTTCGCCGCGCGGACCCCGATATGACGGAAGAAAAGAAGCTACGCTTCTTAATGAAGGGTGTGAAGGAGGAACTGTTTGTTGGACTTGTCTGCAACCAGCCCAAAACCGTCGCCGAATTCGTGACCGAAACCACTACAATTAAGAAAGCCCTCGAAAAGCGTGCTAAGCAGTACGATCGGAACTTTGTTAATGCGGCTATTGCGAACTGCATTGACAACATGTGGATTCCGGCTGAAAGCCTACGCGAGACCATCCGCTAAGTAGTGAAAGAGGAGCTGCAGAAATGTCTCCCCACGCCGCAACAGCCCCAAGTCGCTACCCTTACGACGTGATTAGAGAAGTGCAACAAGCGTTGGGAACTTCTACGCCATCCCAACTACCCCAAGAGCCACAAGCTTTGACATACTCCGTGGCGGTTCGTCGACCCCCTCCTGCTCCAGCACGCCATCAAAAGGTCCGACGTACCGCCACCCATTGCCAAGCGCCGACCCCCGTTAGTCCGAAACCAGACGCCGAGGAAGACGGACGTATGGGGAACGCCCGATAACCGTGCTGTGTGCTACCACTGCGAAGAGGCCGACCACATTTACCGTCGCTGCTTAGACAAGATACTCCGACTGCGTGGTTTCTCCTTCGACGCACCTCGCCCTCTCCCTGGCCAACGACCACGCGAGATCGGCGAGTATCTATCTGAAACCAGCCGTGACCCAGCCCGTTTCAACCGTTCGCCGTCACCCTACCCATACCCCCATACCAATCGCCGATACGCCGTAGCAACCCCGACTTCGCCCGTGGAAGGCCCTCAGCCCACGCGGGGTAAACTAAAAGCAGCAACTTCTGGAGGTGAAGTTGCTCTACGGTGAAAAACCGGCAACCCTACAACGACGCAAGGACGCGCCGAAGATGGTGATTCAGGACGCTCTCGTCCCGACAACCAGACACAACTCAGACGAGATCCCCGAACACGACGACAGCTCCACGGCGCGACGCGTACCCGACCTGTCCTAGACGTTCGCTGACAAGACGATGATAACGTTGACGCACAGTGCCCGACCGTCGACACGCAGAAGCCGAGATGCGACGCCCCGACGCAACCGGAACTCGAGGAAGGCGGCATCCGACATCAAGGTGTCCATCGACGGCTTTGATGTAGTCGCCCTCGTAGACACGAGAGCCGACTACTACGTAATGAGCGGACCATTTGCGTCTAAGCTGAAGACGGTTATGATCAGATTGGACGGTCCACACATACGCACAGCAGGAGGCCACCTCGTGACGCGAAGTGGAACGTGCACATCGCGCGTCACCATAGACGGCACGACGTACCCTGCGGTGTTCGTTTTGCCCAACTGCTCCCGCGACGTAATTCTCCGAATGGACTGTTTGACAGACAACGGCGCAATACTTCATCTGCAGGCTAAGTCGATAACGTTTTCCTCCGATCAATATATGACACTGGAACCGTACGCCGAAAATCGTGCAGCTGTAAGGATCGCGGATGATCTGGTCACTCTGCCACACTGCTCAAGCTTTATGATCACCGTCTATAGTCAAGGTGCTGCTCCTGACTCCAACGCTATCGTGGAGAGTGACCAAAGGTTGCTTCTCGACCGCGGTGTGTCTGTCGCAAGAGGAATTGCGCGGTTTAAGCAACGCAAATCCCACAATTTGGTCACCATTTTTGATCGAGGAGTAGCAGCATCTGAAAACGAGCGCTGCAATTGCATTCGTCGAAGAAACGCAAGAGGTTAGTGACATGATCGCAGTCGTCGACTTCGACAGCGCACCCGAAGATACCTTCAAGTTTCCGCATCGCTTCGACGTGAATGCGGCGCTACCGCAAGAACAACAAAACAAATAATTAGCTTGGCTGCGTCGCTACAGCGAGTGTTTTTCGTCGAACTCGAAACTACGTCAGACACCTCTAGCGAAGCACCGATTAATAACCGAAGATGGAGCCATTCTGGCTGATTCGGTCTTTCTGTGCCGCATGTGTACCGATATGTTCTGTGTCGCATGGGTTCCGCTGTGTCTTTCTGTGCAGCTTTCCGATATAACGTGTACAGCCTAGAATAATCTTCTATGATCTACAATGTTCTAGATGTGATTCGACGCTGCGAGAACCACGTGCGCCGAAATATAAAAAGCCTGCAGAGCAGACGCCGGTGTATTCGATTCTGCGACGCTCGCCGACGCACGTCAATTTGTTGACTGCTGCTTCGCCGCCTGTGTACTTTTGAGTTGTTAGGGGAGCCCAGGTTCGCTCCAATAAACGTGCTTTTCCTTCAAGACGGCTGCCTCATCTTTGGCTACGTGCCAATAGTTACATGCGCAGGTGAGGGTTGGAGACAGAATCATTGTATCAAGCGATTTTAATCTCCCTGATATCGACGGGTTAGCATTGACACCCCGTAACGGAAATATTCACTGTGAAACGATAAGCGTTATTGGTTTCGCGTTTGACCTAGAGGAAGTAATAAAAAATTACACCATATTTAGGACTCACTCAACATCAATCCGTGACTTTTTTTTTTATCTGGTTCGAGTACAGCCCAAACATCCCGTGAAGCAGAACCATCCTTACCGGATCAGTCTGCACTATTACTTGACTTACTGGTGTAGCGCTCAAACGTGAAAACCTAATGACCCGCTTGCCCAACTTTTCTCGAGAAAATGATGGCTTTATGATTGACATGCTTGCTTTAATTACGATTTCTTATACCATTCCAGAGATATAAACGGCGTTTGGTATAAACTCAAAATAATTGCAAAAGAATGCATTGACAACTGCGTTCCCCGGATTGTAAAGAGGACCGAGCACAAACACACTTCGATATCTCGGGAATCATTGTGGTTTCCTAAAAAAACCGAAACGACATAACGCAACGAAAAAAATCTTCTATATCCACATGCATTGTACATAATAAGGCTAACATTGCATTAGAGATAAGAACACAAGGGGGGTAAACGTCAATGAACGGAATTTCAGACAGTCTTTAAACTTTTAACTGCATCCCCTAAGATAATCTGGCGGCACGTACGTCCTACTTCTTGTGGTTGTGATGTATTTTATAAAAGATGTACAAGTATATGCGGCAAAAATGTGGTGTGCTTTGAATGAGCCGTTTAGGAGCGTTTTCACTGTTGATGACAGTGAAGTCGCCAAAATTAACGCAAATTTTCAGCCCGTATAAAATTTTTTTTGTTAAGTTGAGCCACAATTTTTAACATGCTGTTAAAACTATCAGTCAAAAATTTACCGGAGCAGGACGACATACCCAGCGCTTTTTGTTAAAAAGATACGCAGAATGGTCATCGAAATACTTGCGTTTATTGTTTACTCAATTTTTGTGGGAAGGAAAAATACCTTACGATCGGGGAATCGCCAGAGTAGAACCTATAAATAGGAGCGGGTGAAAAAAACTGCATGCCGAACTGTCATCCCATCTCCCTAAAGTGTACGGCATGAGAAGTTTTAGAAGACATGATACATATCCACATTACACAGTTTATCGGTAAACATATTATTTTAACAAAACGTCAACATGTACTTCGAAAATGTTGTACGGCGTGTACCCAACTAGCGGAAACAATAATTGATTTTGCGCTTACCATAATTAACCATGGCGTCGTGCAAGATGTGGATGTGCTCGGAAGTGTAATGTGTAGTGACTAACGTTTGTTAATATCTTGAATTAGGGTAGATTTAAAAAGGAACCACAACAAGCTAGTACGAAACCCAATCAATGCCTAAATGGAGAGATGAAGAATTGAATAATACGGGATCGCGTTGTAGAGGCGATATTATTCAAATTTTACCGAGGATGCAGAGTTTGCGACCTAGGAAGCCAGCGACTGATTGTGCAGTAAAAGTCGGGGGCACGATGCCTAGACACGATACTGTTGAACTTTCCCAGGAGACCAAATATGAAATTAAGAACCGACAAAGAATGACAATCTCCAACCAAGCGACAGAATAGAACTAGCGGAGCTTCCGAAGTCAATAAGCGTAAGACAGCTGACATACGGAAGTATAATACACGGTGGATTGAATATCAGAGGCAGCCTGAAAGCAGCAAAAAGACGTCTTGGTGTGAGGAGAAATGTTATGCATCCACCTATTTATTTATTTATTTTTTTATTTATCTTCAGGTACCCTCAGGGCAGAAGCATCATAGAGGGGAGTGGTTTTTAAGATTCACAAACAAGTACGGCATACAGTGCATGACAAGCAAGCATACCAAAAGAGGAGTTGCGCGAGAACACACCATAAAAATTTCACAAGTTTTGTGCACAAAGGGTCAATAACTGCAAGAAGAAGCCAACATTGCTTTTACGAGCAAGATCATGCAAGCACCAGAGAAAATTTGTAATCATTCATAGTTATTGGAGTGGTTTTCTCACGAACTAATCGAAATCATCATTGCTTAGAATAGTCGCAGTTGCTGCCGGAAGGCCGTTCCAGTCGCGTTATGTTCGTGGAAAGAATGAACATGCGTACGAACGCGTGTGACTCATAGGGATGGCCACGTTGTGTACATGAACACTACGTAGTTTAGTGGAGAAATTAGGTTTTTTTTGTGTGGAATAATCAAAGTCGTTTTATTTTGCTGGCGGTAAATAAATCAGGTAAATTAAGGATAGATTTCATAGGTGTTATACTAAAGGTGCGTTAAAAGTTGCCGAGAATAAAACGAGCAGAGTTATTCAGAACCATTTCAAGTCTATTGAATAAGTATGTTTGGTCTCGGTCCCATATCGCGGTCCTTATTCAATATTGGTTCTAACAATTTTTTTTAAATTAGTAACTTTATTGAGGAGGGGGCCAGAGCAACGTTTCTCCTAAGGTATCCTAAGGTCCGGTTTAGCGTTCTTAATATTGTGAGCAATGCGGACATTCCAAGTTAAATTGTCCGATATGTGGACCACGAGATATCTATATTTGTTTACTACTCCCAATTGTAGTCCTTTAATGAAGTAACACGGTATAGTGCTAGATGTATGTGTTATCCTCATTGCCTTACATTTCGCGATATTTAAATTCATGGGGCAATTTTCGCACCTAGTGGAAATGTTATCTAGGTCTGATTGCAGTGCATTAACGTCATTGGTATGGGTTTTTTCTCAAAAAAGAACGCAGTCATGAGCGTACAAATGAATATTCGATTTAACGCAGTCGGGAAGGTCGTCAACATATATAAGGAATAATAATGGGCCAAGCATGGAGCCTTGGTGAACTCAAGAAGTGACACCAATTGAGGGTGAGTCATAGTTGTTAATGGTAACAAACTTCTGTTGAATAAGTAAGAAGCATTTGTTCCATTTAAAAGGTGGTGATATATATTAGGGCAACTGCATTGATAGAGTAGTAATTTGGTATACTTTGTAGAACTCCATTTAAAAGTCCAAAAATATGCAATGCACAGTGGAATGGTTATCAAGAATAGCATGTATTATGTGTGTAAAGGATACAAGCGGCGTTTAACACGAGTAGTACTTACGAAATCTGTGTTGTGCTTCAGCACAAAAAGAGTTTTATTCAAGAAAATTAACGATGTTAGAGAATATGATATGTTTAAATATTCTACAAGGAATGCTCATGAGGAATGTAGATCGGTAATTGGGAGGAGACTGTTTTTTGCAAGATTTAAATACTGGAACAACCTTCTAATTAACAAATCGTCGGGAAGAATTCCTGAATGCAAACACTGTTGAAAACGTTTAAAAGTAATGATTTTGAGTAAGTGCAAGTACTTTTAGAAAATTTCGCGTTTTTCTTTCGACACCAGCAACAGAATAAGTGTTTAAAGAGCCTATAATTTTCTCAATGCAAACGAGTCAACTGTTATGGGAAGCATCACCCGGTAATCATAAGCATGAGACAATGGAATATTGGAAGTGTCAGAACAAGAAAAGTTCAGTGCGAACGAGGTGTTTAACTCAATGAGACAGTCATTATCTGCAATTGCTTCGGCATTGGCGTCGGCAAGACAACCCAGGCGTGATGCACTCGGGTATATACAATTCCGGAACTTTTTTGTTTCGTCTAAAAGCATCGAGGGTAGTGTATTTCTCTGAAAACGTTGTTTAGCTGTGCTGACAGCATTAGTTCGATAAACCAGCCCATGTTGTTTGTATGGGAAACCCTTTGCCGCGCGGTGAAATTGTTTCTTTTTGTTTGATAACCTGCGGATTTTCCGATATTACCACGGAGCGCTTGGGTTTGAAAAACACGCCTTAATGGTACGTATTGTTGGGACAACTTTCAAACTTTTTTTTTATGCATTTTCCAGTTTTCCTGAACAGAGCGATTGTCAAAGGCATCAAGTAAAGCGTCAAGAAAAACATAATTCCGCATTTATAGCGTCAAAATTTGCATGCTTCTAGTCTCTGATGTCTTTTGTCTTATTTTCAAAGCGTTGGGCTTTCACATCCAAGAAAAAAATGTAGACAAGGGTGATCACTCAGACTAGGTAAATAAGTTATGTCAGAACACAGATCAGAAGCGGAGAATAAAACCAAATCAAAAACACTTTCAACGTTCTCAGCTATTCTAGTTGGCTCATAAACTAGTTGACCTGATTTAAAAAGGCACACATATCAAAAAAATAATTTTCTAGCGTTGAACACGAGTTTTAAGTTGTTTCATTTGGCGACCAATTTATGTGCGGAAAATTGAAGTTCCTTAAGAGAAATACAGGTGACCGTTGGATTCGGGTAATGACAAAGTTAATTACATATTGAAGTTCACTAGTGAAAGATGCAGGTGAGTTGGGGGGGCCTATAACAGACGCCTAGAAGGGACTTTTTTGTAGCTGTCTCTATGCAAAACCAGTTGGTTTCGAGAGAAGTGGGTATGTGAATGGGTGCTGATTTAATTTTTTGCTAACTGCACTTAGTGTTCCGCCACCCTTTTTAGACACGCGATCACATCGGTACAAGTTAAAGTTCTTCCAAGAATCCAAAACATCATTGTCCAATATGTTACAATGTAGCCATGTCACGGTGTAAACCACGATGTCAGCTTGGCATGTATCAATAATGGAGTCAACTGCAACTCCCTTATTTCCAATGTTTCCTATGTTTGAATATAGCACATATAATTTGGGCGAGCATTCTGGCCGATGCCCAGCCACCTGATATGATGGAGGAGGCCTTTTGTTTGAGGAATATACTCTAACAGGATTACTAGGCACGGCAAGATGAGTCTTGTTATGTACTTTTACAATATTGACATTTATGTAGTCGTAAACGTAACAATTTGTTATGTCTAAGTTTAAAAGAAGGGGAGCCTGGGAGCGATGTAGCGAATTCCAAAAGTTTCCTTTAGGCTGTAGGGACGCAGCCCCTACGAGCGCCCGCGCACGGTGATTACGGTGAAGTGCGCGCGTCGAACAGCGATAGTGGCGTCAGTGCGTCATGAGCCCATGCGCGCGTGTGTGATGAACAGTGAGACGGGACAAATACGTGTAGTGCGCATACAACCCGGAACATGCGCACAACCAACGGAGTGGCGTAAAAGCGGCGCTCACAGGAGATCCGGGGGGGGGGGAGTGCGCACCGGGGCACACGCGAGAGCGGCTGCTACCGCGGGCTGCGGACGGGACCGACGGGCGGCCAGCCACAGCAATGACGCCCGGATAGCGAGGAGCAACCAGCGTCCGCGGCGGACGCTCTTTACCCGTCGTCGGCCCAAGTGACTGGAGACGTCGTCGTGAGTGTACGGCACCACGCTGTAACTTTCTGGACAAGGAGGGCGTCAACCGCCGCAGTGTTTTCTTTACGCGGTTTCCGTGATTGCTTGCTGTATTCTTTTTATATTGCTCTCAACTTGCTTTGTTTGTTTTTTCCTACCTTGGTTTTCCCGGAATAAACCGGTGATTTGTTCTCATGCGGATCGGCGTTACTTCGCCGGGCGGGTTGGGGCTCGCGAACCCTTTATGCTCGAAGGGGGATCCTTCACTGGCGCCCAACGTGATTTTTCTTTTTTCCTGTTCTCGTCTTCGAGCCTTGACCCGCCCCGCGAGCTACGCTGCCGCCTGCATGTGGGAATGCTTGCAGGATGCTTCCGAAGTGTGTATGCTTTGTTGGGGCCGCTAACCTTTTTTCACGCAGCGTTGACCGGCGGATTATGCGCCCCAAAACCCGGCCGTGCTTACTTTGCGAGCATCACTTGGCCAGCGCAGGATGCTTCCAATTGTCTGCCACAAGCCAACGCTCAACGACAAAGCTGGCGTTAAAAAAAGAGCGGCCAAAAGCTGCGCACCAAATCTTGTGAGTGACCCGCCACAAAATTTGCGCTTGTCAACAAAGTGTAACCGCTGATTGTCCGGGCGCGCCCACTTCAAAGCATTTTTTTTCTGCGCCGGTCAGAAAGGTTGTATTTCAGGCCTGGGTTGACAGTATTTTGCAGCTACAACTATGTCGACGGACGAGAATGCTGTTCCTCAGTTACGCGAAAATGCCTCCGCACTTCTCTTGGATGGTACTGCGCAGACGGACCCGCTATCAGACAACACAAAGACAATTCTTGACTTGATGGCCCAACTGATAGCATCGAAGGCCGAGTTTGAAAAGCAACTGTTGTCGCTTCAGGCTAGCAAGCTTAACACTGAGGCATTATGCAGTGATCAGGCGCCACAAGATAATCAATCCAGCTGTCACTGCAATGCGTCGTTGCGGTTAAACTTAGCCGTGCCAACGTACACAGGCTATACAGACAAGAAGTCTGTTTTCGACTTTCTTTATGAATTGTCGGACTACCAACAAGCCATGGCAATTTCAGATAGCGTGCTCATAAGCAGGATCTTGCCAGTTGCTTTGCGGTCGGCAGCCGGTGTTTGGAGACGTCACCAGAAGCCATTTGAGCATATGATGGACTTCAAGGAGCGCTTTAAGCTGGAGTTTCTGCCTCCCGGGTATGAGTACCGCATCAAAGACGAACTTCGCGCACGGACACAGGGAGACGGTGAAAACCTTCGCGAATATGTGCGTTGTATGTAGGACCTGTACGAGCGAGCGGAACCGGCGACACCCGAGGCAGAAAAGGTTTTCCGGGTCGTCCGACAGTGCCACCCGAGGTTCCAGCCGTACTTGCGATCCCGGCGGTTCTCCGACTTCGATGACCTGGCAAAGGAGGCCACAGCCATACAAGCTTCGCTGATGGCCACAGAATGCTACCAACCACCACCGCCTAAAGAGGCGTGCTTAGAGCCTTCCTGTGCGTGCATACCGCAGGCCCCCTCCGGGCTCGACCAGCCGAGATCACACTGGAAGAGAGCAACGCAGCGAGCCAGGAAGGCAGCGCTGTTCGCAGGCGTGGGGTCCGTCACCCGACAACCACGAGGGAATGGCCAGAGGCAAACAGCAGAGAGCAGCCACGGCGGGGGGGGCTGCAGCACTGACTCACCCCAGCGGTGCGGCGCCACCGTGGGAAGCTGTTGCAGCGCTGACTCACCCCAGCGGTGCGGCGCCACCGTGGGAAGCTGTTGCAGCGCTGACTCACCCCAGCGGTGCGGCGCCACCGTGGGAAGCTGTTGCAGCGCTGACTCACCCCAGCGGTGCGGCGCCACCATGGGAAGCTGTTGCAGCACTGACTCACCCCAGCGGTGCGGCGCCACCGTGGGAAGCTGTTGCAGCGCTGACTCACCCCAGTGGTGCGGCGCCACCGTGGGAAGCTGTCGCAGCGCTGACTCACCCCAGCGGTGCGGCGCCCCCGTGGGAGATGGTTTTCAAGCGCCGACTCACCTCAGTGGTGCGGCGCCATCGGGGGAACGCCCGTTCGGCCGGAATGACCAGAGGCAAGTACCTCACAGTAGGGAGACATTTCCTAACCATCGGAAATCCATCTGTGCAGACATCAGCAAGGAAGTCGTGCCCAAATCAGCCGAGTCGAGCAACAAGGAAAGGCGGCAAGCGGCTTTCCACCAGACCGCGTACTCAAGTTCTGTGAGCTCGGAGGCGCCACCCCGCCCGGACACAGGGCAGCCGACCGGCGCAAGCGACAATGCACTGGTATTCTGGTCATCCTACCACCCAGCGGCACACTGTGCACACCCCCCCGCGCAACCAATCGAGATACGCCACTCAAAACTGCAGCGAGACTCGCCGCATCGTGGCAGGCAGCAGTGCACAAACCCGCAGATGCAGCAGTGCAAAGACCCACTGCCGCCATCGCGGCCAAAACGGCCACCGAAAGCTCGGCGCGGACGGCGGGTGCAGGAGCAGAGCCAAAATGCCACACTAACTGTCTTCGAGCATGCCGCACCCTGCATGAACGACATGGAAGGCGGGAACTTGGTGCAAAAGGCACACGAAGAGCCTCCAGCGAGCAACAATCAGCGCATGGTGAGCTGTTGGCCTTTGGCCCTTTGCGGACAGGCTGCAAGCGTGGACAATGCACCTTTCATTACAGTTAAGGTAGCCGGCCTGATTATACCTGCCCTACTGGACACTGGAGCAACGGTTTCTGTGTTTGGAGACACTGTCGGAGAATGGTGCTCTCCGAGGAAGATCAAATTCCGGCACGTAAGCACCAGTATCAGAACAGCTTCAGACCAGGTTGTGCCCATTACAGCGGCTGCGAGACTGACGGTAATCGTTGATGGCCGCAAACACAGGCAGCGGTTTTTGTACCTCCCCGGTCTTTCCTGTCCAGCCATTCTGGGCCGTGATTTTATGGCCAGAACAGGGCTGGTGCTTGACGTGAAGGCCGGAAACTACCATTATGGGCCTGGAACGCCGCTAAACAGCTTTGCGGCAGGACCATCAGAATCGCTGTCAGGGTTGCTGACAGCGGAGACCACTGCGGGAAATGTTGAAACTGGTTTGCGAACAATCTTGACGTCGTTCGCAGGACCACCAAAGGAACAATCGCGGCTCGCAGCAGTACTACAACCCTTCACAGCGATATTCACCGAAGCTCCAGGTACTGTGAAGATTTTGGAGTACCACATCGAGACGGGAGATGTGCGTCCACTACGGTTCAACCCGAGGCCCTTGAGCGTCCACAAGCAACCACAGCTGGACGGAGCCCTGCAGGAGATGGTAAATACAGGAGCGGTGAGGCCATCAAAAAGCCCTTGGGCATTTCCGATTGTGTTGGCGGATAAGAAAGATGGTAGTGTCCGCATGTGCGTAGACTACAGGCGCCTAAACGCGATCACCACGAGAGATTCGTATCCCTTCCCATCCATCGATGCGGTTATGTATGCACTAGGTTCAGCAAAGGTTTTTACCACACTTGACTGTAGCAGAGGTTTCCTACAGATCCCTGTAGCGGAAAAGGATATCGAGAAAACAGCGTTCACTTGTACCAGAGGGTTGTTTGAATTCGTGAGGCTGCCTTTCGGTTTGTCGAATTCCCCAGCAACTTTCCAGCGCGTGATGGACATTGTGCTGGGGGACGCGAAGTTCAACTACGCGATGGCGTACATGGATGATGTGGTTGTATTTTCAGACAACCTTGACGATCATGTTGTTCATTTGCAGACTGTGTTGGAGCGCATGCAGAACGCAAGCCTAACAGTAAACCCCCGCAAGGTACAACTGGCTGCCAGCAGGATCGAGCTCATGGGCTTCGTTGTGGACCAAGGTTCAGTCCGGCCAAAAGAGGAGAAGCTCAAGGCGATCTTGCAGTTCCCGAAACCAGAGAACGTCAAAAGTCTGCAGCGCTTCCTGGGTATGGTCGGCTTCTACAGGCACTTCATTCCGAACTGTGCGGACTTGGCACGGCCCCTCTATCAGCTGCTAAGGAAGGGTGCCAGGTGGTCATGGACGGCTTCGGAGGAGCAGGCGTTTCAGGCCCTATCAACAGCCATCGCCGACACCACAAGCCTGCGGTTGCCAGATCTCAACCGCCCCTTTGTTGTCCAAACCGATGCAAGTGAGTACGGCATAGGGGCTGTTTTGCTACAGGAGCATAGCGGCGAACTGTACCCTCTTGCATTCGCCAGCCGCACTCTCTCGGCGGCCGAACAGAACTATTCAGTGACCGAAAAAGAGTGTCTTGCCATAGTGTTCGCCCTCAAAAAGTTTAACATGTACTTGGATGGAGCAGATTTCACGATACAGACTGACCACCAAGCACTGTCATGGTTGTCACGGCTTCAGAACCCTGCGGGTCGCCTCGCACGCTGGGCGCTAAACCTGCAGAAGTATCACTACAAGGTGGAATACAAGAAGGGCACCAGCAACAAAGCCGCGGACGCCTTGTCTCGCGCACCCCTACCAGCACCACAGCAACCAGAACCCCAGGTCTTCGCGGTTACAACGCCTGCAGAAGCCTGGGGAACCCTGGTAAGTCGCCAGAAGATGCTTGAAGCGCAGCAGGCCGACGAACAGTGCAAGCGCATTCGGGAGTCCATTGCGGCCGCGGAGAACGACGATACTACAGCGGCACGGGCCCCGGACTACGACTGCTACGTCCAAAGCCAAGACGGCTTGCTACTGCGGTACATCCCAAGTGCGGATACGGACAGTGGTGAGTATCCCTTTCGGGTATTCGTACCAAAGCGCCTAAGGCGGCCTTTTCTGGAATATTACCGCGACACCGCCCTCGCAGGTCATAGTGACGGACAGAAAACATACGAAAAGCTATGCCGCGTTGTCACATGGCCTTGCATGAGAAAGGAGGTAATGAAGTACGCCCAGACATGCCCAGTTTGCCAGTCTGTAAAGGCAAGAGGAGGTAAACCACCTGGCCTCATGAAGTCAGTCGAGAGCCGCATCCCTTGGCAGATCGCGGCTTGCGACGTGATGGGTCCATATCCAAGATCGGTAAAGGGCAATCGCTACCTCCTTGTGGTCACAGATCATTTCTCCAAGTGGGTCGAGCTTTACGCGTTACGTAAACTTGATTCAAAGTTGATCTGGGACAAGTTGTTGGATACGTTCACCCGCTTTGGATTTCCAGAACAACTCATAACGGACAATGCGACGTACTTCACCAGCAAGAACTTCGTGGACACTTGTTCGGTTCTGGGCGTAGTACATAAAAAGACTACTCCGTACCATCCACAAGCCAACATTACGGAACGTGTCAACAGGAACTTGAAGATGATGTTGGTGGCCTTCACTGAAATCCACAAAGACAGGGATGCTCGCCTCTCGGAAATGGCGTTTGCAACTAGGACTACGGTCAATCGCTCGACCGGCTTTACACCGGCAGCCCTGCTGTTTGGCCGCGACCTGTGTTTTCCTGTTGAACATTCATTCAGTGACCAGGTCGAGGTGCGCCCTCGCACTTATGTTAAGTATGCGCAGGATCTTTGCAGCAGCCTGAACGAGACCATCCTGGAGGCCAGGCAACACCTGGATTTGGCACGACTCGAACACAGCCGGCAGTACGACAAGGGGCGGCGCCGGGTTGAGTTTTCTGTCGGGGACCTGGTACTGCGCCGCACACATCCGTTGAGCGATGCAGCAAAAGGGTTTGCTGCTCCCCTGGCTGACCGATGGGAAGGTCCTTATGAGGTAACAAAGCGCCAATCTCGGCTGACATATCGCCTTCGCAACCTAAACGAAGGACAGCATACGGGTCCCGTACACATTGACGACCTTAAGAGATATTACGAACGGCACTCGGAAGAAATATAATCTTGTTCATATTCTTCCAGGATGTCCTACCCGCTGAACGATACAGCAACATGGCTCGAGCGGGGTGACCTTCCTAAACCCGCATTCATCTCAATCCCACTGGAGAAGTCTTCCTCTACGGCAGCCCCAGCGCTTCTCGGACAACTCGGGAGTTGTCCGGTCTTGGGGGAGGGGGAGTGTAGGGACGCAGCCCCTACGAGCGCCCGCGCACGGTGTTTACGGTGAAGTGCGCGCGTCGAACAGCGATAGTGGCGTCAGTGCGTCATGAGCCCATGCGCGCGTGTGGGATGAACAGTGAGACGGGACAAATACGTGTAGTGCGCCTACAACCCGGAACATGCGCACAACCAATGGAGTGGCGTAAAAGCGGCGCTCACAGGAGATCCGGGGGGGGAGTGCGCACCGGGGCACACGCGAGAGCGGCGGCTACCGCGGGCTGCGGACGGGACCGACGGGCGGCCAGCCACAGCAATGACGCCCGGATAGCGAGGAGCAACCAGCTTCCGCGGCGGACGCTCTTTACCCGTCGTCGGCCCAAGTGACTGGAGACGTCGTCGTGAGTGTACGGCACCACGCTGTAACTTTCTGGACAAGGAGGGCGTCAACCGCCGCAGTGTTTTCTTTACGCGGTTTCCGTGATTGCTTGCTGTATTCTTTTTTTATTGCTCTCAACTTGCTTTGTTTGTTTTTTCGTACCTTGGTTTTCCCGGAATAAACCGGTGATTTGTTCTCATGCGGATCGGCGTTACTTCGTCGGGCGGGTTGGGGCTCACGAACCCTTTATGCTCGAAGGGGGATCCTTCAAGGCGAAACCTGTTCCGACTGAAAAATCATCCGATATGGTTACGTTGTTTTCTTTGAAACACGAACGTGCCACCGACACCTTTTCTTTAACTTTAAAGCGAAGAGATTCCACGATAACGGGTCGGCAACACCCTTCTGCCAACGTGCCGAGGCTATGCGCACGCTCGATGCTGTCAGCAGAAAAACATTCTCCGTAGCACCGTGACAACAAGCTCAGTACTTTTTGCTCCGTATCTTCTAATTTTTCTTCGCACTCAGGTATTATATGCAGCATTAGGTTTTTCCTCTGAGACTTGTCTTCTAGGTCATCTGCCCTGGTCGAAGGAACATTGCATCGTGCGGCGACCTTCTTAAGCATAACACGTGTGCCATTATTACCTGCTTCTAGAGTTTCAATGGCTTCTGTTTTTTTTTTAACAGTTGATAGTCGTCGGGCAATATCATCCAGTTTCAGCATAAGTCTGTTTTGATTTAAAGACAAGCAGGGCAGTGTTCTCACAAAAATAGATAAAATACTCATGGTAGCCGAGGAATTCTAAAGAGGTCTGTCCAGTAGCCGAGACTTCAAGGATATTGCCGAAAGAGACAGTAGTTCAGCGGAGATAGACATCCCACCAGTAACGACAGAATAAATAGGGCAGGCTTTGAAATAAATGAAAGGGGGCAAAGCACCTGGGGGAGATCAGATAACAGCCGACCCTTATAGGATTGCAGACAATTTGTTCTAGTTAAACTGGCAAACATCTGCACGCAGTGCCTAATGTCCGCGAGTGCAACCCAATCATGGAAGAACGTGAACATCGTTCTTATTCATAATGCAACAAGAATGACTTGAAAAATTGCATGCCGATTAGGTTACTGTAGGTTGTCTAAAAGATACTTACCAAGGTAATCGATGAAAGAATTCCTGCCACCTTGGATTTCAGTCATCTTAAAGAATAGGCAGGGTTTTGTAAAGGCTATATAGGAATGCACAGTATTTACACAATCAAACTGGTGATAGAGACGTGCGCGGAGAATACTTTGCCCCTATATTCAGCAACTTAGCCTTTACAGGTTATGAGAAACCATTTGAATCGGTGAAAACTTCAGCAGTCTTTCAGGCTGTGAGGCGGGTTGTTGTGTGGATAAAGGTAAAGTTTCACTGGCGAAGAAGAAGCGAGGCACGTGACGTCAGACAAGGACAACGTATATTAACGGGACAGAATTTCAAAAAAATACACAATTAGCTATGACCTAATCTAATCAAAGGACTAGATGTCCGACAAGACACTGTTAACTCAATAGAGTTCCCGCTCACGTCTTGCAGTCTTGCAGTACTCGGCGGTAGGAAGCTGTGGCGGTACACTTGATCGGTGTGGTGTGATGGCTGCAGGCGCTCTCTCCTTGACGCTGGCGCTGGCCGCCGCAAAGTCGGGTCCCGTGCGCTAGGCTCGGGGCGCTACCGCGGTGGCCTTGTCGACACCGGTGTTGCGACGGTTGAGTGCTTCGGCCCGGGTGCTCCGTGGCCAGTCTCGGCTGAGCTGCCTTGATGTCCGCGGGGAAGATGCGGCTCGCAACGAAGGTTCCCCGAACGTTCTCGTCCGGCAGGTCGCTCGTCGACAGTCGTTTCTTCTGCTCTCGTGCCACGATCCTCCAGGTTTTTCTGCCTCTTTCTCTCCGGCGCCCTTCTTCGGCCTTCGCCCACACCTCGTCGTCTTCGCTTTTACCTGCCGACCCCTGTCCGGTGAGCAGCGTCTCCTCACAGTTGCCCCCATCGGAAGAAGTGTTTTGGGGGAAAACACTTCCGGTGAGCAGTTGGTGGACTGGTACCAGTCCCTGGTGGTACGGGTCTGTTGGCCGACGCGCACTTCACTTGCAGTCACTACTAACACTACCACACTTCCACGTCCGACTCTCACTTTGATCACTATCACACTACATAGGAACGACTTAAAAAGGAAAGAAACACTTAAATTACACAGAAATACTGACAAACAACAGTTCTAGAACCGAGACCGTTCTATGCCCTCATTGAAGGTGGCTCCAGTAGTCCGTACCCACATTACTAGTGTAAGACTTAAAACGCAGAATTCACTCAGTTCTGACTAGAAAAGGCTCAAGCCTAGCATCGTTGTATACCTACGGCGAGCAATATTCCGACAGGGCAAAAACTGATGATACACCAGTTATTGGCAGTGCGCAAAACAGTTCTGGTTCAACCTCATGTCACGAAAGCTAAGAAGTCGTTTCACGTCCTCGTGCACGTCTCGTCTATAATATTCTGTCTTAACTGTGGATTCGGTCTTTTGGGTACATTTACGACACGCCAACAACCTCTCCCATTCGAATCGATTCGGTTGTTCTCGATGTGGCTTAGGCAAGACCAAGTGGTTAAGCCTTTCCCCGGAAGGTAGTTTGCGTCCCCCGAAGAAGTCTTTGCGTGTTCAAGGGTCTTGCCACTGGTCTAGGTTTCGCGATAAATTGCTTCCGGCTAACGTCCAAGCAATTTTCCATCCCATTCGTTGGTTGTTCTTTGAACGATTTCACCTGATCAGGTTTACCACAGCCTGGTTTAAGCATTCCTCACCTAAATGTGTCAGGTTTAGGTACATCTTCCTGGAATGTTCGTTTGTCTTCTTTCGTTAAATGGGCCTGATCCCTTGTCGTGTGAGGGCGAAGCGTCATTTCCACACAGGAGCTAGACATCGACACACCCTCCACATTTCCTATGACCAAGTCATGGAGAGGATCTTGCATACATTTTGCGGTGAGTTTTCCCGAAAAGAACGGAGTTTCAACCTCGATGTCTGCTTCCGGAAGGAACTTGATGGTTCCGTCTAGGAGGAGGACAGGGCTAATTTTTCCCGTGAAGTTTTTGGCAGGAACCAAGTTTTTTCGGACAATCACGGTGTTGCACTCGGTGTCTCGAAGCACACTAACAGTCTTGCCTCCTAGGCGTCCTTCAACAACAGGTAGGTCACAACGGGATGTCAGGCATTTTTCTCTAGCCGTATTTACGGCAGGAATTTTTTCGCCAGTCTCCAGAGTGACAAATTTCGGAACATCTACCCTGGGCTGTACCACGCACGATGCCTGCAGTTTTTCGTCTTCCTGCTGGTGGCAATTATCAGCCCTATGGCCAGTTTGGCCACACTTAAAACAAGCTTTCGGGCGATTCCAATACTCGGCTGCTGTGTGCCCCTGTTTGTCACACAGAAAACAGACCTTTTCCGGTCGGGAGTTAACTCTCTTTTGAGGAAGGGTTTTGCCGTGGTTATCAGGATTGAGGCTGTCCTCAGCGTTCGCTGCCGACCAAGAGCCAAGACTCCACTGCTCTTGTGCGTCTAGGTAGTTATCGGCAGCTACCACTGTCTCTTCCAACTTGGCGCAGTTTCTTTCTTTCAAGAACACTAACAGGCTTTTAGGGCACCTTGTCCTAAACTGTTCAGTGATGATTTTCTCTCGCAGGCCCGCATTAGTCTTTTCAACTCGGCCTGTCTCCATCCACCTGTCGAAGTATCCGGAGAGCCCAGCTGCAAATTGGCGACCAGTTTCACCCTCCTCTGACACCGACCCTCGAAACTTCTCTCTGTAGCCTTCGGCGGTGTACCGAAATCTTTGCCGTAAAGCTCCTTTGACCTTCTCGTAGTCTAATGAATCCTCTGGAGACAGGCGACCGACTACACTCAGGGCTTCACCAGTCAGGCACAAAGTAATTGTGGTTGCCCACTTTTGTTTCGGCCACCCCTGACCAGTAGCGACACGCTCAAACCTCTGGATATAAGCGTCCAGGTCGTCTCTGGAGTCATAAAAAACAGGAATGAGTTTATGGGGGCTGATGACGTCTGAGCTGCTCGCTCCACGAGCTCCTCCGTCACCGCTGTCGTTGGCATCTGGTGAGTGAGGTCGGATCTCCTCGAGTCGTAGCTTGCGATCTAGCACTTCCCGTTCCAGCTCGAGTCTCTGGCGCTTGGCATCCCTCGCAAGCCCTCTTTCCTGTCTCGCATCCTGTCTTTCCTGTCTTTCCTTTTCCATCTCTCTTTCGACCCATTCCTTCAGCTTACTACCCACAAGGCCTAACTCTTTTCCCACGCGAGCAATTTGTCAATGTCCATTCCGGCGCCAAGTGCTCTCCTCTCCGCCGCAAAAATTACCTCCTCGACTCTCTGGAAGTTACGCAGAGAGTCCTGTCGCGGACGCCATTTTTGTGATGCGGGTTGTTGTGTGGATGAGGAGGTAAAGTTTCACTGCCGAAGAAGAATCGAGGCACGTGACGTCAGACAAGGACAACGTATATTAACGGACAGAATTTTAAAAAAATACACAATTAGCTATGACCTAATCTAATAAATGGACTAGATGTCCGACAAGACACTGTTAACTCAACAGAGTTCCCGCTCACGTCTTGCAGTCTTGCAGTACTCGGCGGTAGGAAGCTGTGGCGGTACACTTGATCAGTGTGGTGTGATGGCTGCAGGCGCTCTCTTTTTGACGCTGGCGCTGGCCGCCGCAAAGTCGGGTTCCGTGCGCTAGGCTCGGGGCGCTGCCGCGGTGGCCTTGTCGATACCGGTGCTGCGACTTTTGAGTGCTTCGGCCCTGGTGCTCCGTGGCCAGTCTCGGCTCAGCTGCCTTGATGTCCGCGGGGAAGATGCGGCTCGCAACAGAGGTTCCCCGAACGTCCTCGTCCGGCAGGTCGCTCCTCGAAAGTCGTTTCTTCTGCTCTCGTGCCACGATCCTCCGCCTTTTTCTTCCTCTTTCTCTCCCGCTCCCTTCTTCTGCCTCCGCCCACACCTCGTCGTCTTCGCTTTTACCTGCCGACCCCTGTCCGGTGAGCAGCGTCTCCTCACACAGGCATTATGGAACCAGGGTTTAGACAAGGATTATGTAAAAATACTAGAGGATGTTTTCAGTGGCTCAACAGCTACCATATTGCTCCCTATGAGCAATAAAATTCCTATAAGAAAAGGCATCAGAATAGAAGACGCAATCTTTCAAATGTTATTCACATAAAGTTTTCAAAAAGTATCCAGAACATTGTATTGGAAACAGGTGGCAGTAATGAATAATGGAGGATACCTCAGCCAGCTCAGATTTGCTGATGACATTGCCTTGTTAGTAACTCGGGCACCGAATTTCGAAGCATGCCTTGTGCACTGGACAAACTGAGTGGAAGTAATGATCAATAACGTCGGCACAGCACAGCTGTTGGAAATAGGGGGCGAGGCAGTTCATGCGTTAAACGAAAATATCTACTTGATCCAAGTTCTGACCTCGGATCCCAACCATTTGGCACAGAAAAACGGAATGATAATAATGTGGTGGTCTGCATTCGGTAGGCATTCTCAGTGAATGAATGGCCGCCTAATATTGTCCCTCAAGACGAAAGTGCATGAAATCGGCAGCATAGCAGTACTGACCTACGTAGCAGAAACCTGCAGTCTCACTAAGAGGGTTCAGCTTAAATTGTGGACGACACATCTGGGAAAGCAACGGAAGATGGTAGGTGTAACATTAACGGGCAAGAACAGAGCGGAGTGGGTCAGGGAACTAACGCGTATTTAGGACAGAATAATCGAAATTAGGAAGAAGAAATGGACGTACGCAGGGCATGTAATGCGAAGGGAAGATACCCGTTGGTCGCTAAGGGTAACACTGTGGATCCCTAGAGAAGGCAAGAGCGGTAGGGGGCGACGGAAGCTTAGATAGGCTGGTGACATAAAGAAGTCTGCGGGGACAAACTGGTCGCACGGGAAAATATTTGTTTAATGAAAGTGGCTTTGGCCCTAGAGTGGGCGTAAATAGGTTGTTGATGAATATTAACGGCAAATAAACTGATGGTATTTTTATCGATTTCCAAAAAGCGTTTGAGAAATTCCCTGAAAAGATATTGCTTTACAAACTCAGCAGAATATAAACAACCATCAACGAGAAATTGGCCTACAGCATACATTACCCATCGGAAACAGTTGTATTTCATGGGGAACCTTCTGAAGTTGTTTCTGTGGACGCTGCGTTCCTCGGGAGTTGGTGCTAGGGCTCATTTTTACTTTTTTTTGTTAAAGACATTCCGCGCAACATTCCTGTGAAAATACGATTGCATGACGATGATTCTGTGATCTACACGGAAGTGAAGAGTGTAACCGATCCGACTCCTAAATGGCATAACTAAACAAGAATGTCCTCTAATAAGTAGCAAATCTGCATTGCATTGAAAAAAAAACACTATTCGAAGTAATTCTTCACCTAAAATGTTTTTACAGTGTACTTATTAGCGAACAATAATTTCATTTATGAACTATCTCAGCACAAATACTCGGGACTCTGGATCTCGAATACCTTACATTACACTCACTACATTCATTATGTCGCATGAAATGCCAACTGTAACCCCCAAATTTATATATGTATCTTCTCAACTTAAGCCGAGCTTAACTGGCCGCCGTTTTAATTGGCGTCCCATATTTCACAGACACAACGCGCTCTTCGATCGTACTTCAACCGTACTTCGACTGATCTTGGTTGACCGAAATTCAAGACTGCTTCGAAGCTACCTTGAAGCATAGAAATCAACTTCGTCACTTCGTTATCACAACATGGCAGCTCGGTAGCGGCAGCATCGCAATGTTACGGAATGAATCGCCGGCTTCGAGGCAGTCTGTCGTGCCAGTGATGTTGGGTTTGGTGACGCGTGTACGACGAAAAGACGAAAATACCGCTGCAATCAATGAGCTGCCACGAAAGCCGGTGTACGATGATCGCCGGGGACTGCCACTGGCAACACTGCAGCAGCTGTTGCTGACCCTCCATTTTCGCCAGTTTTAACGGCGCCGGCTTGTTTCAAGCAGTGACGGGAGACTGGTGAAACCTATTGTGTGCCGCACCGTAAGGCGGGGCGACGGAGCTGATCGGAAAAAGCCACTGGTTCAGCGGCTGGTGCCCTTCGCGGACGCGTGGAGGTAGTGCTGCAAATAGTATTATTGCCATTCACGGCAGTCTGATGACTGATATCAGCCAACTTGCTTTTGCGCTTCGGTATCCCATGGACTGGTCACCGGATATACCTTGTCGCATCCCTCCCGAAAGTAGCTTCATGTGGTTAATTGAACTTTTCCTGGTGTTGTTCTTCTCTTTGTTGCAACATTGTGTTAACAGTGTTTTTGGTCTACACAGTAAATACAGCAAAAAAGGAATATTGTGCCGGTTACAGTGCGCAAGTGTCAGCTTGAGAGGGACCGTGAATACAGTATACATCATTGTTTTGCTTTAAAGGACTCCCCTTCAGTTAGACCCAGCTCTTTTCTGGCCCCAAAAGTTGTCTCACATGCCCAAAGATTTATTGCAGCTCCAAATTTTTTACTTTACAGTGTAATGAGTAGGAGATTTGTGAGGTAACCAAACAACGTAGTCTGTGTGTTAACTGCATAGTAGCATTCAGGCAGCATAATCGAATAGAACCTAGGGCCGAACACAATTACACAGTCATGTTTATTGAAAATGGCTTTTGTCGACCGTGTATACACCACAAGCTCAGTCCCAGTGACGACACCGTGGCAGTGCGAGTTGCTGGCTAGTCTCCACTGCGTCATCTGGGTACACCAACCCACACTTACCAATTGCGACTTGCTCGCTGAGATAAACGGGTGGTAATTTTTTGAACAGTTATAACGAAGAGCCTGATGCTCCACACAGTTATGTGGACACCGCACTGAAGTGGCACCTTTTAGCAAGCCGAAAAAATTGGAGGGAATGCTCCGGTGTTAATTTCTTTTCTTTTGCCGCCTGACCAGCTGTCACGTCAAGACTCAGGAACGCTTCATTTTCCATGCAAGAACAGCGGTGATTGTTCTTGGCTTGCTGAACTTGAGAGGCCACCCACTTTTACTTTATTTCATTTTGCCTAGATAAATATTTTTGCAACAACCGGATTGGCCTGCCACAAACTCCATCACTAATATCGTGTGACATGCTCCTAGAAGCGATATTTTCTTGTGAATTGTATTATCATTCTATAGCCTTCTTGTGGGATTTGCTAGCTTGATGCATATTGAAAGTAGATATTAATGACTCAACTTGGGGAGCGACTCCTCCGTAGATCAAATACTGGGTGCGGGGAGGCACATACTCCCAAAACACTTATGTTGCTCAAGCGGCAAACATCACTGCAACATGCCTATTAGAACATCCACGTTTCAATTTGAATCAAGCAAGTAGTTCCCTGTTTGCTAAGTATTTCACTATTTTATTCTAAATTGCTTGCAATAATTGTCGCCCTTAGTGTAAAAAAGCCGCCAGTACAGTGTGCAAGGAAAAATAGCAGACCAGTAACAAAATGCCTCCACAAAGGCATATAGTTTTGTTCAAGTACTCCTTAAAGCTCTACTTGACACATTTTCAAATAAATGCAGCTGACTGAAATCACAGAGCTTACACATACCTTTATTATTTCTGTTGCAAAGCCTTGGCCATAAAAATAAACAAACACCGGCAAAAAAAGAGATCCAAACCTTTCTTAGACAAACAAAATGTTTTGGTTTGCCTATGGAAGGCAAAACTCATCTAAGAAAGCCGAAATATGTTTTTTTTTTGTTTTTAAAAGTTCATTGGCTGGTGACCAACATAGTCCAACAAGGAACACCTCTCCAAAAGGACAGGGCCGCGACAACATCCTGCTGCTCGCAATACGATAAAGTTCTCTCTCCCTTCATCCCGACCACACGGACTCTTGTTGAATTCTCACTGCAAATCCTGGGCGAGAAAAGTTTCCTCACGCTTAATTTTATACTCAGGAGCTCTACCTCAAGCTCTTTTTGCTGGTTTCTCAGCTGGTCCCCTAGCTGTATTTTCTCAGGTGCAACCCCTTCTCAGCAGAAGATACACGTTGTGCTCCTTCTGCAGGAGCTCCTCCTTCGTGTTATCGTCGGCTCTGAGCTTTCACTCGAGGAGAGCCATATGACCATTTGGTTGCCTTGCGGCATCCACGACGGGCGCTGCTGCATCACTGCCATCGCAACTGCCGGCTGCGGAAGCTGTACTTGCCGCCACCAGACTTGCCTCCAAAAGAGACTCTCGTGGCAGGCTGTCGTCTTGTGCTGTTGCAGCCCGTGTTTAGCCTAGGGATAAGCCTGGCTTGGATGAGTCGTTTGAAATGAACAAGCAAACCACATCTGTTGAATGTGAAATCTTATGCGATATGTGAGTGCACAGAAGAGTAGCTAGAGGTGATCTTCCTTTCAAGCAAGGCTCACGCCACTGCCTATTCCACGATACACAAATTGGCTGCCTTACACTTTCACAGCCATTTCAGTATGTACGGGGAATAAGGTGCCGAGTGAGTTACCACTGCGTTTCTTCAGCACATGACCTGGGACAAAAAAAGAGTTAGCTTAAAGCGTGGCAATCTGACAGGTAAATGTGATGGCTCGCAAGTAAAAATGGTACGCACTGTAGCTGTGGAGAACAATAATTCTTGGGTTGCTGTGGAGTGAAACGTCGGCACCCTGGTTGTCCAAGTATTTCGCCCCAAAAGACAAAAAATGAAAGCAGTGTTTGGGTTTCCAACACTGTGTCCTTGTGTGTGTATGTATTTGGGCAACGCCTATTAGAGAGCAGTATGCCACACGTGAGACTTGTGTGCAAATCACGACACTCCATCATTACCCCGAGGTGCAACTGGCATGATTACGAGACGCACCGTAGTGGATATTTAGACTACCTGGAGTTCCTCAAAGGGGCCATTAGGACAAAATACTATTGCTTCTATGTTTATGTAGTAACTTGCAACTTCTATTGTTTACCCAACACTTGTTACTGCTATAAAAAGAATGTGCACTCAATGTAAATGCAGAGATTTTGTTTTGCTAAGCCTTGTACTTTGCGTTGGATTTTGTCGGCTTTAGCGAATTGCAACGAGCTGCCAATATCGTCAGTTCAGTGTGGAAAAGTAGCTAGGGTTTTGCATACCCATTCTCTGTTTTCCTCATTATATCATTTATTTGAGTCACGTCTGTGTCAAAATTGGTGCAGGGTTATTCTAACGAGTATATCTTTTCATTCAACCAAACTTTATTTCGTCTTCACGTGCCGTTTACAATAAGCTGACCTTCCATTTTTCAGCATTTGCCAGAAAACAGGCTGCAGCGCCTGTATTAAACCTGCGTGCTAAAAAATTGGGATTGCCACTATTTTTTTATTCTTCTTAAGCAAAATGAATTCACACGTCATTAGCTTCGGTTAAGAAACCAAAGCTAGTTAATTCAACCACGAGACCTAACTATACTGCAGCTCGGATATGTTGGATTGTTTTTTCGTGATCCTCCCCTAGAAATCAAGAAAAAAGGCCGGAGTGAATGTGAGCATTGAAATTGCTCTAACAGCAGTGTTCCAGTGAAAATAGTCACACGCAAACACACATATACCTGTGCTTCAGTGGTCACATTTTGACTTCTCTTTCAAACTATAGTAGACAGTAGTTGAAATGAGAAAATGAAAGCTTCACTTTAAGGCTGCTGTGCTGTAGCTAGGACAGGTTTTCATGTACTGTAGTATGCTGCGGTTTCACAGTACTGCCAATAAGCTCTCAGTACTGAGATGTTGACAGATTATTGGCAGGGTTCAGAAGCCTGTTACTGAACCTGGCTGGTACATATTTCCTTTAGCGAACATGATGATGATGATGCTTTAGGTTAATGGCGCAAGGCCGACATGGGCAAACAGTGCCAAACACAAAGTTATTTGATGAGAGAGAATTAATAAAATCAGTTATTGACTATATAGCACTGCTGGAATAAAGGTCCATTGTGAATAACATGAATGGTTCAAAGATAACTAAGGTGGCTGGCGTATAGTATCAGGGGTAAAACTATGGGTGGTATGAGATGAGTTGTAAGAAAGTAACTTCTGATAGGAACCTAAATGTGCGCTGAACAGAAAACATTGTATCGTTTACTAAGAAGTATGGTGGGTGTGGTTGAATATATCGTGCGTGTCGTTGAGGGTAGTGTTTGCGTCGTGTAATGTCGAGTGCCTTACATTGTATGAGGATGTGGATCACGGAAAGGGCCTCTCCACACCTGCTGCGCAGAGGTCTTGGAGATCCACTGAGAAGGTGCGAGTGCGTTGCATGAGTGTGCTCTATTCGTAATCTAGCCAAGGCAACTTCAATGTATCTATTACGTGTGTCGGTGGTGTATGGTCCCAAGTGTGGTTTTAATGTGTTGTGGGCGATGTGAACATCAATGTCTTAGGTGACAGCTGGGATGACTATCAAAACTTGCTAAATTCTTATGGGTTCCAAAATCTCATTTCATATCCCACTCAAATCACTACAGACACCTCCACATGCTTGGATCATGTCCTATGCAACTTCAAACCTGTCAGTTCCCTTTCAGGACCGTACGACATTCCTGTAGCTGACCACTTGCCAATAGCATTCCTATATCGCCTCGGCAGCAACCACATAACCAGCAATAACTTTCATGGCTATACTACACAGCTCGATTACGACAGGGTTTCGCAGCTGCTCTCTGCAGCCAATTTTGACGACCTTAACGGTATGGATGTTAGCGAACATTGTCGGACCTTAGTCGAACGGATAAAGTCGGTTATCAAGGACAGCAGTAAAACAATAAAGAAAACATACCATACGCATCCAATATGTCTATGGATGACAGCTAACGTACTAAATGCTATAAAAACACGATATTTCTGGTACACCAAAATGAAACAGAAGAGAGGGAACTCTTATTACAGTAACCAGTTTAGAATACATAGAAACAAAGCAGTTGCAGCTATGCGTAAACAGAAGAGACTCCATTACAAGAAACAAGTAACTTCAACTGCCAATGACTGCGGCAAACTTTGGAAAGTTATTAACTCTAGTATACGGCCAACTCCATCAAAGAGAGTCCTCCCTGAAATGCCGCAAATGCAGAATCTTGCAAATCAGTTCAACGAGCACTTCTGTTCTGTCGGTTCAAACCTGCATAGTGGCCTAAGCCCACCAAAAGAACCTTCTTTACCTCCTTGGCATGGCCCGTCATTTGGTTACATCGACATAACTGAAACAGAGCTTATATCAACTGCTAAAAATTTGAATTCAGGGAAGGCTAAAGGCATTGATGGCATACCTATTTCGGTCCTTACAAAGAATATAGAAATCCTAGCTCCAACCTTAGTATTACTTTTTAATAAAGCGTTCCATACGGGTATATATCCTGAAATTCTTAAAATAGCTAAAGTAACCCCAATTTATAAAACTGGAAACCAAAATGAACTCAACAATTACAGACCAATATCCGTCTTAAGCTGCATTAATACGTTGTTCAAGAAGTTATTAGCGATGCGAGTAAAGAATTTCCTGCATAAAAACGGTATTCTATCGCCGGACCAGCATGGCTTTCAGAAAACCAAATCAACTCTATCTGCAGTACTTTCCGTGACAGATGTAATTAATGAGGCCCTCAACAACAACCCCTTTGCAATAGGTGTGTTTCTAGACATTAGAAAGGCGTTTGATACAGTTCATCTTGAAATATTAAGCCAAAAGCTTGAGCGATACGGATTCAGAGGCCAGTCCCTCCAGTTTTTTAAAAGTTATCTGAATGGACGATACCAAAGGGTAGTTATTGACGAACATGTTTCTAGTTTAAGACCAGTAGATGCGGGAGTACCACAGGGCTCCGTTCTCGGACCCATTCTTTTTACGTTATATATTAACGATTTAACCAATTGTCTTTCTAGGGTAAGTGCTGTAATGTACGCAGATGACACAGCGCTAGTTTTCACCACCCCGTCACTTCATACAGCGGCACATATTTTAAACGACGAACTTTTAAAAATCAGCGAGTGGTTCACAACAAATAGGCTTACTTTAAACACCGATAAAACCAAATATATAGTTTTTAAATCACCCTGCAAGCCTGTAGATTTCACTATGGGCAAGCTGAAGGTCAATGATAAAGAAATAGAAAAAGTCGGTAGGATATCATATATAGGTGTAATACTGGACGATGCGTTAAACTGGAAGCCCCATTTGGACACACTGGGGAAGAAACTTTCCTCCGTCTGTTTTACCCTGACCAAAGCTAGACAGCATTTTGAAACTGATATCTTGCGCACCATCTACTTCTCTCTGTTCCAATCTCAGGTAACATATTGCATCGAGTGTTGGGGATTCGCCTATCACACATACATCAAGCACATAATATGCCTACAAAAAAGAGCCTTGAGAATAATAAACCATGTTCCCCCTCGTACACCCTCTCTGCCTCTATTTTCCAAAACCGCAATAATGCCCGTGCTCACGCTACGAGATTATCGTATAACTCTCTTGGTAAATAAAATAATTTGTAACAACTTCCCCTTTCCCAGAACTATTTTCCAAACACCCGGTAAAAGTAGCCGCTCTGCCTCCGAGGGCAAATTTTTAATCCCCCTCTCTCATAACACATACGGACAACGCCGTCTCAAGTACGCCGGGGTTAAAGTTTGGAATGATCTGCCGTCATCCGTTTTACAATCAACCAGGGTAGATCAAGCTTTAAAAGACTTTTTTTTGCATCACACAACATCCAGCATATCGAAGAACAAAAAGTAAGAAAAAAAAAAGAAAAACAAATTGAAAATAACATCAACTTACAATGCCTTGTACATGTTTTTCTTACTGCTGCTGTCCTGGGGACGACGATAATATTTGCAGCCTCTACCACTGACGATGTACTTCATTCCTGACGTGTGGTCTTCTGTATGTGTGTTATTGCAATGAGAACTATGCACAGCTGTCTTATTCATAGTTTAATTTGTTTGTATAGAACCGAACGTTTGTTTTTAGCACTGTAATTTATATTGAATGTGTCTTTCCTATTCATACACATGCTTTTTATTGACAATTTCTTGAACACCTGTACATACTACATTTCCCTCAAACATGTGGTTGTACATAGCATAGCCCCTGATTCCTTTGTATTATGTTTTTAATGGATCCATTACTAGCCAATAGGCTAAGGATCCAGACATTCATGCATGTATTTGGTGAAAATGAAAACGAGACAATAAACAATCTTGAAACAATCTTGAATACGGGTAACTTGTCTGTTTGTTCACTCTAGTGTGTTTGCCATGTTTTGCGAAGTTGTTTTCTGATATGTGGTTTCACGTCGGTGTAGGGTAATGGGGTTATGTCTACTGTATTCAAGAGTGTAGCAGCAGCAGCCATTCGATCCACTGCTTCATTCCTGTCTATACCACAGTGGCCAGGGACCCAGCAAGGAACCAGTTCAAATTTACGTACATACACAGACGAAACACCTTGACTATTAGATTTACAACGTGATTTTATGAAGACTTTGTTGACGACAACGCCCTAACAACACTGCGAAAATCTGTATATATAATGAATTGTGTGATGTGGCTTTGAAGGATATGATAAACAACAAGTACACCATCAGCCTCTGCCGTAAACATACTGGTATTACTATTAAGAGTTCTAGTGACAATATGGCCGGACCCATGCGCCGCACAGGACACAGAGGTGGCAGTTTTAGAGGCGTCCGTATAAAATTCAGAACATTGTTCCTATTCTGCAAATACAAGAAGTGCTTCAGGATTGCACATGTGGGAGCTCGGTTTTTATCTACATGTGTGAACGATTTTCGCAAATTACAGGGCGGAGAGGCCATGGTGCTATAAAATAGGTCAGAGAACATTGAATGGTCTTTAAAAAGGATACAGAAATCTCTGACGCTTCCTTTCTAACTATGTGGGAGAACGGCGCAGAGAACAATGGTTGATTTAAAAGGAGTTCAGTCAGGGACGTAGCATAAAAAACTGATTTAAGAGAATGGTGAGGCATGATGGAAATTTTAAAAGCATAAGGAAGATCTGTGTATGCTCGCAGACGTTGTAGGTTCCATTTGTTGCTCTCTACAAACAGGCTTTCAACTGGAGTAGTCCCGAAGGCACCACACGCCAGGCGGAGCCCATAAAGGGGCACTGGGTCCAGCATTCTGAGGGATGTTTTAGTGGCTGATACATAGACAACGCCACCATTGTCCAATCGTGAACCGATTAGGCTGGTAAAAACACGTAAAAGAAGTTGTTTGTCAGCACCAAAAGAAATGTGCGAGAGAACGTTTAGGATAGTCAGTGTTTTTAAACATTTATGTGTTTACATGTTTTATGTGTGGGATATATTTGAGCTCTTCGTCAAAGATTATACCTAAAAACTTGTGTTCTTTTTTGACAGGAATCAAGACACCATTAAGTTGAATGTCTGGATCTGGCCGGATGCAAGACTTCTTAGAAAAACAAAGCACAAGTGAACTTCCCTGGATTAAATTTATTACCATTCCTATCTGCCCACCCAGCTAGCTTGTTAACACCAAGCTGAACTTCGCGCTTGCATATAGACAGGTTACAAGACTTAAAGGATATTTGTACGTTGTCTACATAAATTGAGCAGGAAATCGACGGTGGCAATGCCTTCCTCAGAGAATTCATTTTCACCATAAAAAGGGTGCAACTCAAAACTCCACTTTGCGGCCCTACATTTCCCTGCACATGAACCCTAGAGAGTGCAGTTCTAACTCGCACGCGAAAAGTTCCTTCAGACATGTAACAGGCAAGTGTGTTAAGCATGATACCCGACATGCCAAAGGAATTCAAATCGCTGAGGATGCCGTACCGCCAAGCAGTGTCGTACGCCTTTTCAAGATCAAAGAATACTGTCGTACAGTACTCTTTATGGAGGAAAGCATCTTTATGACTCTACCGCAACGAGTATATCGTTCGTAGATCGCCCCGACCTAAAGCCTGCCTGGCAGCTCTTGAGAAGACTGTTGAACTCTAAGAAGTACACGAGCCTCCCGTTTATCATCTTTTCGAAAAGTATATACACAAGCAGCTTCTGAGGGCAATGGGACGATAACTGGTGGGAGAGCAAGGTTTTTCCCGTCCTTTAAGAAAGCCACTACTATGGCCTCCCTCCTAGAGCGTGGAATGTCCCCAGAAAGCCATATTTTATTGTGTACGTGTAAGAGTGTTTCAACAGTGCTGTCGGAGCTGTACCATGGTGTTTGTAATCTTATCTGTGCCTGGAGCTGCAGGTTTGCATGTGCTCAGTGCAGCCTGAGAGTTATAGAGAGTGAATTCAGAGAGTGAATTCAGAGTTTTCAGAAGTTTTGCTTCGTATTTGTGTGGTTTTTCGGCAGATGTTTTGTGTTTAATGAAGTGTTTCTGTAGTGTGCTGAACAGGACACGTGTTCACAGTGTTGCGCAAGTGTGTTTCCCTGGTTTTCCAGTGTGTCCCCTGTTGTACGTACTAGTGGCAGTCTGTGTGTCTGTATTTCTTTCAGTTTTCGTATTTGTGTCCAGACTTTGTGTGTGTCTTTGTAAGCGTTTATGGATGTCAAGAAGGTGTGCCAAATCTCTCGTTTTGCCTAATGGCGCACACGTTTTCCCAATGCCTTGGCCATTTTGAACAAAATAAGGATACACAACGTGAGGTACAGACGAAGGATACCCCACGCGTTGTTCTGGGCCTCTAGCTCCCGCCTACAGTGATCATTCTACCACGGCCTTCTCTGGTTTCACGGGGCACCAGAGGCGTAGGGAATAGACTTCCCGACTGTGTCGAGGATGTGCACCGTGAAGATTTGGGTAGCTTCTTCAACGTGTAGGTGTCTTATGAATGTGTGTTGCAGTTTGGATGTTTCTGTAAATGTATTCAAGTTAGCTCTTGCTTCCTTGAACCTGTTTTGGGAAGATGGAGTGCTTGGGTATTTACCCATACATCTTAGTGAGGTGGGGAAGTGGTCACTACGATATGGCTTAGTGCCCACATCCCACTCCAGAAGAGGAAAGAGAACTGCGGAGCAAATATCCAGGTCAAGATATGAGTGTGTGTTGTGTCCGAAGTTTTGGTATCTGGGCTTATTTTTGTTGAAGAGGCATGCTCCTGAAGATGTAAGAAATTTCTCTATCAGGCGACCTCGGGCATCCATTCTGGAGGAGCGCCAAAGAGAGTTGTGTGCATTAAGGTCGCCTGTTAGAATGTATGGTTTGGGCAGCTGGTCGACCAGCGCATCGAAGTCCGAGCTCCAAAGTGCATAATCAGGACGAATATAAATAGAGCATACCGTTATCAACCTATAACAAATAATTGTGCGTATTGATATACAGTCTCAAGGACCGTGTTGAGTGCGATAGGGTGGCATGCCAGGCATTTCCGGGCTTTATGGCTGCACCGCCCGAAGAGTGTGTGCAGCCAACCCTATCCTTTCTTAAAACGATATAGCTATTTAAGAACTTTGATTGATTAGAATTTCAGTTTTTTTTTCTTGGACACACAATAAACTTGGCTCATTAGCATGCAGAACCTCATCCACGTCGTCAGGGTAATTTAGAAGGCCTCTGCAGTTCAACTGAACTGTGTTTTCTCTTCCCATTACGATGTGTTAGCGCTACTGGAGTGTACTCTTTATGTAGGGTCTTTCGGGGCTTGCATTGTTGGAAAGGGTTTTTTACCTTCTCTGGAGGTTTCAATGGAGGGACCCGCTCCTTTCGCTGGAAAGCCGACAGGAAATGTCCCGCACCCACCTTTTCAACAGATTCGGAAAGGGTACACGGCGGACCGGACCCCTTGGACTTGGCATCCTTCCCAGTGCCCTTGGTTGCAGACGCAACCAGCGAGGGCGTCAGGAGCGCCCCGGGTGGCACAGGCGGTGCGGCGAGAGTGGGAAATACTGTGGTTTCCTCCCTCTCCATCTCCTCCGGGCCCTCGCGTGTGCTTCGGGAAGGGGAGGAGAGCAGCAAACAGTGGATGCAGCAGCATTCCAACCGGACGTGGATGCCACCACAGCCACTACTGGCTCAGCGAGCTGTGCGGATGCGGTTGGGCTGCAAGAGGCAACCCAGGGGGGGGGGGTCGGTGGTGGCGGGACCAAGTCCGACTCTCTGTACTGGGTCCCCACTGAAACAAGATGCCGGTCGGCCCCCCGCGAGATGCGTCGGCGTACCTCCCCAGGAGGAAAGAGGCCAAACACTTTCGCGACTCTGGGAAGGTGATGTTTTCAGTTACCTTCACAATAATGCTCGCCTTCTCCTGATTAAACTTCTCAAATTTTCGAGAGTAGGTGGCATGGGGTCCCTGGCAGTTGGCGCAGGTGAGGGTTGAAGATGGACAATTATCAGATGCATGATCATGGTGAGCCCTACTTTGCGCAGGTCAAACGACCACGGCAGGAGTTGGTTCTCATGACCGAACCACTGGCACTTAAAGCTGCGGCGCGGGTTTGAAATGTGGGCCGGCCAAAAGTAAGGATAATGTGCTCAGTCGGTGCTACTTTGTCATTCCCCATCATAGTTAGGCACCTCACAGCTGTTACGCCCGGAATTCACAGGCCGTCCAGCAGGTCAGCATCTGTTTCATTCATGAAGTCTAGTTCGGAGATGACACCTTGAGTACTGTTAAGACTCCGGTGGGGTGTCAACCTGATTGCAAGATTGGCTATGCGAGTTTGTTCAAGGAGGATCTTGGCATGCGGTTGGTTGTGTACTTCAACCGGGATTTCAAAAGTTCTTTGTTTTTTGGCCTTACATTTGTCACCAATGATGCCTTCCAGACATTTTGATATTAAGAACAAGGACTGTGATGCAAGATGCTTTTGTTGTTCGGTGGATTCTAACATAAAACACGGGGGTAGTCATCGGGCTTTGGAAAACTGAGGGTTGGGAGTGGCGGAAATGAACCTTCGGTGCGGTCTCTTATAAGGGGCCAATCATGTTTGGGGGGTGGTTATGATTTACTATGAGGCATTTAAAAGAAGCAGGGGAAGGGGTACTTTCTCCACAAACCTTACCCTGATTGCCTGAGAGGTCCCGGAGCTCCCTGCCTGGTAAACAGACAGAGAGCCCATCCGCCGGAGCTTGACCTTGGCTCCGAGGCCACCGTTTCAGGTTTCTGCCCATTTAAAACTTGTTACCACGGTAGGTTACAGCGTGCGTATGGGGGCTCAAGGTCCGCGTTGTCGCCAACACCGTCACCAAGATTGCTCAGGGTGCCCCGTGCGGGGCCTTTAGTTCACACGATGCGCGGTGCACCACAGGTTCGGTTTCTAAATTTTGTATACCCTTATTGAGGCGATGTTTTTCATTTCGAAAGGCTTGAAATTAAAATTATAATATTCGGCTACGTTTAAACGGAATATTGTATAAAACAACGAGACTGGTGTGACATAACGTACGCGGACCTTAGGAATTGGCAAAGTTCTTTAGGAAAAAAAATCACAGCAGGGCACGTGAAAGAAGCACGAAGCTTTCGAACATAAGGCGCGACGGCAGTAACATATATCGGTAGCGCATGATCGGGTCTTTCAACCAAATTGCGAACGTGTTACTTACCACTCTTTAATTCATCGGAAACATTTAAATTCCTCGGAAATATTCCTCGGAAACATTCCTCGTTCCACTTCTGCTTCATGTTGTTCCAGCATATTTCAATCGTGCCCCGTCGCGCTTCATGACACCAAAGACCGATTTAAAATTCCGTAGCAACATCTCGACAATGGGCAGCTTTCGCTGTAACGGAAGATACGTCGTCCTTGCGTTATACTTCGCTTTGCCGTATCTTTAAAACGAACACAAGAAGAGTCTTGTCGCCTTCTGTGAACCTTGCAGCAACTTTTCTACGCATTTTTTATTCTTTTGTTGCGCAAGCAGAAGTGCTGTTGTTTATCAGTGCACTTTGAGTCATTGCCATGCAGTGTGATAGTGATCAAAGTGACTGCCAGACGTGAAAGTGTGGTAGTGATTATAGTGACTCCAACTGGAGAGCGCGTCGACCTACAGACCAGTACCGTCAAAGACTGTTACCAGACAACCAACTGCTCACCGGAAGTGTTTTCCTCCAAAACACTTCTTTCGATGGGGATAATTGTGAGGAGGCGCTGCTCACCGAACAGGGGTCGGCACGTCGAAGCGAAGAAGACCAGGGGTGTGCGGAGGCCAAAAAAAGGCGCGGGATAGAAAGAGGAAGAGGACGCCGGAGGATCGTGGCACGAGATCTAGAGGAACGAGGTTCGAGGAGCGACCTGCCGGAGGAGAACGTTCGGGGAACCTTCGTTACGAGGCCGTGAACGGTCGGGGAACCTACGTTGCGAGCCGCATCTTTCCCGCGGGCATCGAGGCAACTCAGCTGAGACTGGTCATGGAGCACCCTGGACGAATCGCTCATCCGTCACAGCACCGGCATTGACAAGGGTACCGCGGCGGTGCCCTGAGCCTAGCGCACTGAACCCGACTTTGCGGCAGCCAACGCCAGTGTGAAGGACATAGCGCCTGCAGCCATCACACCAGTCAAGTGTACCGCCTGAGCCCATTTCCGCCAAGTACGGCCAGTCGTGAGAGGGAACTCTTTTGAGTTAAAAACATTGTCTTGTCGGACATGTAGTAATTTGATCAGATTTGTACCCAGTTAAGTTGTGTATTTTTCTAATTCTGTCCCGTGAATAGAGTCCGTCATTCTCTGACGTCACGTGCTTCGCTTCTTCTCCATCAGTTAAACTTGACCTCCTCATCCACACAACAACCCGCATCACGCATACATATCTAACATTCCAAAGCGCAGGTATTGAAGACTGCAGCACCCTTTTTATCAGCTTGCAATATTCCGAACATGTCAAATAACCCTAATCTATCTGTCTCCCTCCCCACTCCTAATTTACACATCTTCATTCCTCATCTATACCTTGTCAAGAAACTGCCACACTGCCTTCAATCTAGGCCCACAATACTGTGTCCACCTCAAAACGTTTCATCCGGCTTAAATCAGTCTAGGAATACCCACATTTATTAGAGTGTACCTTCATTCAGTTTACCTTTCTCCTAACATAGTAACCAAATAAATCGACTTGCCGTATGCCAGTGACATAGGAATTGATAATAAGCGTTTTTGATTAGCCATAAAAATCCCCAACAAGATGAACGTTGAATTACTACTGAACATAATAGAGGATTCTTTGTTCCACATGTGCTTGTTCCGGTTGCATTGCTGGACCCCATTCTTACCTTTACAATAAAATTATAATACATTGATGAAAGCGCTATTTGCACATAAATAACTTCTTCAACGTTGGTGCTTGTCGGTCTTCGTTTTTTCCGACATTGCAGTTGGGTCTCTTTTTGTAGGAATTTTAGCCTGATACCTTCATGTTATACCTCTGGACGTTTATATCTAAAATGGGCAGAATGAAATAAACGTGCCTACATGTACAGTGCAAATTATGTCAAAATGCATATAGAAAAAAAAATAACAATGACAACCATCACAGTCTGACTCTTCTTTAATCCAAACAGTCATGTAGCAATGGTACTTCATTGTACGGACCAATAAAAGTATTGTTTATGCCTTAACTGTGTACGAAGCTCAGAAACAATATATCCCTGTGTAGCTACTGGTATCCATGACACTGCGGCGTATGCATCGTGCAACGTAAAAAGTAACACGTATTAAGTGAAAGTCGGGGTCAATGAGGGTGGGTGCCGATAGCGTTCGCAAACACACATAAAAAGAGACCAGGACCTCACGTACAAAAAAATCGTTAAATATTCCTGTAGGCGCTGAAAATATTGATAGACGCAAAAAGTTTGGTTTAACGGTACCTTTTAAGCACATAATAGCAATTTGTGCGTACGTCTGCCAAGTAGTTCCTTGTAATATTGTTGAATTGCAGCATGCGCAGCGCAAAAACCCACCTACTTTTGAATGATGTGTTCGGAAAGTAGAGAGAGCACAAACGTTAAAAGAGATATCCACAAAACGAGGTGATTGAAAATTTTGAGATATCCTAGAAAACCTATCTGTAGCAAGCATCATCGCACCGTCGCTGAATATATGTTCTTGGCTACAGGAAGTTCTTAAAAAATTACCCATCTCCACGAAGTGAATCATGACGAGTGGGCAAACACTGGGTAATGTCTTTACCGTTAATCGCCGGTTACAGCCCACTCGCACATGTAAATGAGTGACAACGCGTGCGTACAGTTTGTACTCCGGGTTAGCTTGTTGTGGGCGTGTTCGTTGAGCAGCTTCTTCCCCAGCACTCAACTGCGTGTTCATATGGCGTTTTTGCCGCTTTGCCGCCACTTCGCGAGCTCTCGCGTGTGCGGCAGCTTGTTTTTTGCGTTGACGTAAAGCCGCTGCTTGCTGCGCCTTACGTTCATTTTTCATCCATGCCAGAAAGATAATGTGCGGTCTGGAACGCGCTTATGTACGCATTTGACCCGCAGTGCTATATCTCTCTCCCTTTCTATAAGTTTTTGTGAACCCTTCTTTTGTTTCTGTTTACCATTTGTGAACCGATTCTTCACAGATGTTTCGATTTACACATATGTGCTGCACAGCCATTTGTCCGTTAATAATGTTTCATTTCAAAGAAACATTGATTTAGCTTCAAAATGGAACTTCTTGAGCCCTAACACTTTCGGCTCTTGCAGTGTGGGAAAACTCGAATAAGTACCGCTGCCTATTGCCATTTTAATGCACTCTTCTTTCCCTCGTCGGGGGAAACTCTCGCCGTACGCATCTTTGGAAAATAAACAGTCTGGTCTTGTAACTGCGAACCAACTACACGTCTGGTTTATCGCCTCCTTCAGCATCCAACATTCCAGGCTTGTACAAAATTGGTGACCCGGACAACACTTCAACAAAACGCCGCGATGAGCTCCGACGACAACACTGCTGTTTCCACGCTTGAAGTCTTCACCACAGAACTGAAGCTACAAAATTTTTGGCCAAAAAATCTAAGAGTTTGGTTCAGCCAAGTGTAGGCCCATTTTCAGCTCTGGCACATTACCTCGCAGTCGACGAAGTACCTTCACGTCATCGCAGCCCTGCCCCCAGAAATCGCCGACGCTATCGGCGACATTTCGGTTTCACCCCCACACAAGGGGAATACGACAACCTTAAAAAGACAGTTCTGGACCGCCTTGAGGCCCCTGAAGAAAGTACATCATATGTCAGGAAGGGCTAGGCGACCATCGACCTTACCAACTGCTGCCCCGACCTTCGACCTTCCCAACTGCTACCCAGAGCTGGCCATCGTGACGTGCACGCGAGTCACGATTGCCAGCTCTGAATTTTTTGTGAAATTTATTCTGCAACAGCTGCACCAGTCGGTGCGCGTGCTTCTCCCGGAATGAGATGAGACATCTCTTGATCGACTGGCTCAACTTGCCAATAGCATCACGGAACACTCCACTACAAACTTCGCGCCCACAGCTGCTGCAAGAACACACGAACAACCAGATCGACTGTCGCGTATTATGAAGAAAGTGCAAGAACTGACCGATACCATGCCGCAACTTTTGCTGTCTGGCGCTTAATAACAGGGCCAGCAACGACGCAGCCAATGCCCTTCAAGACAGCCAAGCTCTTCTCAGATAAGCCAGTCACGAGATAGACAGGATGGAGTTTGCTGGTACTACCGTCATTTGGGCACGTGTGCTAGCCGCTGCAATCAACCTTTCCCGTTTCCAGGAAACGCTCCGGCCAGTCGCTAAGGCAAATTACGACGTCGGTCCTCCACCCAGCCGCCTGTTCTTCGTAGTCAATCACGTAAGCCACTCGTCCCTGCTATTCGATGCGGGAGCCGAAATTTATTGTCCCGGCAGCACCCAAGGATCGTTGATGTAGAAAGCACATATTGTCACGAAGTCAAAGACGACGCAGTTGTTATCAAGAAAAACAAGTTTATTGGAGCAAACGTTTGCTCCCAAACAACTTAAGAACAGAGGCGGCGAAGCAGCAGTCAACAAATGGACGTGCGAAAGCGAGTGTCGATGATTGAAATCGCGCGGCGTCTGCTCTTTCGGCGCTAGTGTTTCTCGAACCATCAATTTGTATCCAGAACACTGTAAATCAGCGAAGAATATTCTAGGCTGTTTACGTTAGTTCGGAACGCTCTCCCTATCAGAACAGATAACACATGCGGCACAGAAAGAAAGAACACAACACGTGCCTCCCTTAGCAGGCAGACAACGCCGATAACGAAGACTGGCGCAGCCGGGTGGCAAAGCAAAATAAAAATAAACAAACCAAATGCATGGTTCGCGGCATTACCCCCCCCCTCGAAGAGTGCATCGATCCGATGCTAACATAAGCGGAAGTTCTAACTCATAAAAAAATAAAAGCTTCATCGTGTGTAAAAAGGTTTTAGGCGAACCACATGGACGACTGCGGGCACCGTGCGTCGTCGTGATGTTCCGGAATTACCATCGGGTATTAACTCGTACGTAAGGTGGCCAACATGTTGTGGAATCCGGTAGGGTTCGAAACACAGTCATATAAGCTTCGCGCCAGTCCGCGTCGTCGAGAGGGAGTCCAAACCAACACACAATCCTCTGGGGGGTACATAGCGTCTCGCCTTCGGAGATTGTAGAGCCTCGCATCCACCAGCTGCTGGTCCGTTGTGCTACCTCGAACTTGCTGGCGGGCTTCCTTCGCACGCTTAAGGTATCCTTGGACGTCGGAGTTGAGATCGTCGTTTTTCGCGTTGGGAAGCATGGCATCAAGCATCATAGTCAGCCGTCTTCCGTAGACAAGCTCGAACGGCGCAATCTGCGTAGTTTCCTGGATTGCCGTGTTGTACGCAAACGTGACCTAAATTAGGACTTCGTCCCTAGTCCTATCTTCAAAGTCGGCGTACATAGCATATCCGCGATTGTCCCGTTAAGGCGTTCCGTTAGTCCGTTCGTTTGGGGGTGGTACGCCGTCATTCTTCGATAGTCCGTGTTGTTGTAGCGTAAGATTCCTGGCATGACCTCCGCAGTGAAGGCCGTTCCGTCGCCCGTGATAAGGACTTCTGGGGCTCCATGTCGCAGCACAGCCTGGTTTATGAAGAACTTGGCGACTTCAATGCAGTTCACTCGGACGAGCGCCGGTCTCTGCGTAGCACGTCATGTAGTCTGTTGGTACGACAATCCTCTTGTTCTCAGATTGTGACGTAGGAACAAGCCAAGAAGGTCCCATTCAGTCTGTCGGAAGGGCCTCAATGGGACGCCCATCGACTGCAGAAGTCCGGCGGGTCTCGTTGCTGGCCTTTTTCGTCGCCGGCAGTCACGGCAGCTGCAGACGTAGTGGGTGACGTCGGATTAAAGTCGGGGCCACTCGTACTTCGGCTTGACTTTTGCAATACAACGAGCTGTGCGGAGATGTCCGGAAGACGGGTCGTCGTGGCATATTTCCAAAATTTTGTCACGAAGGTGTGTATGGATGACAAGAAGCTAATTCTTTCTTGTTCCGGGCTGAAATTATTCTTCACGAGGACGGAGTTATCCTGGTGAATGCTCGTAAGATTCGTATGAACGCCGCGGGCATGGCGACGTTTGTCCTTCGAGTTAGTGGATCATTACGCGTAACTCGCGGTGGACACGATACTGGGCTGCTTCGCTTTCCCTCACGACTCCGATGATTGCGGTGTGTTTGACGAAAGTTTGTGTTGGTGCACCGACGGGTGCGCGAAACAAGCAGTCGGCGTCGTAGTGTTTCATCCGGGATTTATAGACTATTGTAATGTCGAATTCTTGCAGTCGCAAGCTCCACCTACCACATGGGTCCTTCAAATTGGCAAGCCAACACAGCGCATGGCGGGCTGTCACAACCTTGAACGGTCTTGCAAACACGTACGGGCGAAATTTCAAAAAGGCTCATATATTCGCGAGGCACTCTTTCTCAGAGGCTGAGTAGTTTTTTATTTCTTGTACAAACCACGTGCTGACGTCGTATCTCGGCTTGTGTGTGTTGACGGTCGGGCACTGTGCGTCGTGGTCGTCGTCTTCTCAGCCGCCGGTTCGTCATGTTGGGTACGCGTCGCGCCATGTGGTTTTCGTCCTGCTCAGGAGTCACTTCCGCGTTAGATCGGGTGCTCGGGCTGAGGGCATGTCAGGAATCATCGCCTTCCACAGGTCGTTGCCTCGTTGCAGGGTTTTCATTTTTCCGCGACGGTGCAACTTTACCTCCACAAGTTGCCGCTTTTAGTTTCCCCTCGTGGCCTGAGGGACCTTCCAAGTGCGAAATCAGCATTGCTACGGACGTTGGGTGACTATTATGGGTAGGGCGACGGAGATCGGTTGAAACCGGCTGGTCCAAGGGTGGTGTTGGACTGGTATTCTTCGTCTCCGCTGGGCGCTGGCCTGGCTGGGGCGGGGTATGTCGACGGAGAACCGTCGCAAACCGAGCCTCTTGTAGGGGCAGTGACGGTAGATGTTGCCGGCTTCTCTGCAGTGGTAGCACAGCGGAAGGTTATCGGGAGTTCAACAGACGTCCGTCTTCCTCAGGTTCTGGTTTTGGGCGACATGGGGTTGTCTGAGCGACAGTGGACGGTGGTACGGCGGGGCTTCTTGACTTCGGGTCGGATCAGTGCCGAGTCGACGAACAGCCGCGGAGTAGGACATGGCTTGTGGTTCGCGCTGTGCTTCCGAAGGCGTAGAAGTTCATAGTGCGTTTTTGACTTTAGTCGTTGGAAAAAGCTTCCGAAGCTCGTCCCTGACCACTGCTTGGATAGTCTCGCCCAATGTATTGGAGCTTACAGTTGCGGTATCGATGTTCTCCGAGATCAGCGCGTTGATAGGGCGGTCTACTGCCTCATTTGAATTTGTAGCGTCTTCTCGATCACGGCAGCTTCATACGCGAATTCAGCCACCGTTTTTGGGGTGTTGCAGAAAAGGCAAGCAAAGAGTTCTTGTTTTGCTCCTCGCATAAGAAATGTCAGTTTCTTTCCTTCCGTTATTTCGGAATTCGCAAGGCCAAATAGTCGTTTCATTTCTTCAACAAAGATCAGGACTCCTTCGTTGGGGTGCTGCGTTCGAGTTTCATGAGAAAGCGCAGCTCGCTCTTTCCTCACCACCGTAGTGAATGTGTAAAAAAACTTTCTTTTGAATTGAGTCCAGTCGGTCAAAGAGCTCTCATGGTTCTCGAAAGAAGTTAGCGCTGCATTTTCTAAGTAAAAGAAGACATGCCGGAAAGTTTGTTCGTCGTCCCATCTGTTGAAGATGCGGATGCACTCCAGCTTCTCCAACCATTCTTCGGGGTCTTTAATGTGGGCTCATCAAAATTATCGCGGTTCCCGGAGCTGCTGCAGGACAGTGCGGCGAGTGGCTTCTTGCTTCATAGTGTTCTTGCAGCGTTCAGTATCTTGGGCCCTTCTGGCAGAAGACCGAACTCGGGCAGTAAACCTGGCAGTCGGAGAGTGGCTCTAGTTTGACTGGATTGGCGGCTTCTAGTGGTTATATGGAGCATTAGGAGGAGTACGCCCCACCTCAACCACAGGTCACGAAGCCAGAGACGACGCAGTTGTCTTGAAGGAAACACGTTTATTATAGCGAACTTCTCCTCCCCTGATCATTTCAAGAATAGAAAGGCGGCTAAGCAGCAGTCAACAAAGTGAAGTGTGCGGGAGAGCATCGGCGATTGGAATACCCTGGCGTCTGCTCTGCAGGCTTTTATCTTTCGGCACGAGTGTTTCTCGCACCTGTGTAATTTACACACTAAAACATTGTACATCAAAGAAGATCATTCAAGGGTAGTCACATTAAGACGAAACGCTCTCCGTATCATAATTAGATAACCTGTGCGGCATAAAAATACAGAATGACAGGCTTCGCTTGGGATTCAGCTAACACAAAAAGGGCCCGCGGGTAGTAAAAACAAAACATTTACGTACAAACCCACTGCTTAGTTCGTGGCAATATATAAATTCATTTGAAAATATTTTATGAGAAAATAACACGCAATATTCACGGGGCAGTTATAGTAAAAACATAAGTGGTGGACGCGTTTTGAAATTATTTATTCAAAGTTTAAATCAGGAGGCATGGTTGGTAGAAGGGACCTAAAAAGCAGTGAGTACGAGAAATACCATTAGTGGAAATACAAAACGGTTTGCTACCTAGTGATGTTACCAAGTACCGTGTAGACGGACGTGTGCGAGAAAAACATTTTATTCCAAGTTGTTTTTAGTTCGGTAACTGCAACCGCGAAACAGAGATGAAAATTTTATTTTTTGCTTAGTCGGGGTAAGGAAAACAAGAAATATTTCATCGTAGTACACACCCTGCGAACTCGTTTCCGACGTAGAATGATCGGCGTTCCGCAAGTACCAAGCGTTTGAAGTTGCTCATAACGTAATTATTCTTCATACATCATTTTGGCCTCTTCGACGGTTTGCTTCAACTCCATTAACCATATATTACAGCTAACCGGAACTGCAATTTCAAATATGACACATTATATAACAAGGTTTGGTACTGTACGGCTTTTTATGGTGGTCCCATAGGCTTTTTGTTTCGAAGAGCTGAATATAGTCCAAGAGGGCACATTACCAGCATCCACTATGAATGTTAGAGCACTAAGGACTGACAGGAGGGTTGAGCTTCATTTTTAGTAGCAAAAGTGTGCGGGAACTTACGCTAATTCAGGAATTTATTTCATAGCAAATGTAATTATTTTCCTTACACAAAGGATGCATACTGCTGCAATGAATTTGGGAAGGTTCGCAAGCAGCAGTATTCTCAATTTCAATGCCAACAATTGCGAATAACTGGGCCAGGTTGACAGCAAATGTTTATTATTCTCAAAATGCGCCCTCCGAATGGGATAGCATGAATTGCATTTAGTAGGCATGACTGCTAACTTAAATGGCTCCACTAGGCCAGGGTAAAACAGCTGATTTGCCTGCGTGTGATTGCTCAGCACCAACGGTACAGTCTAGAGGTCTGCATCAGCGTGAGCGATCCCGGAGACAGGTTTGGGAATAGCGGCTCCTTCGCCAGCGATTTTTATCTAAGGCTCACCTTCAATGACCACAACTGGGATGGCTGTAGCTGCTGTAACACAGTAATGGAAACAAAAAAATGTAGCTGGAAATCAAGCCCCAGGATACTAAAAAAAACTCACAAAACAGCACTTGCATTGGCCAGTTTTGCTCGTGATACCTATGTTATTTATTGTTAAACCTAATCGAATATTTTGTTTAATTCTCAGAGACACATCTGCACTCTAATATCACTTCTGATTGCGTCAATTTTTGATACAAGAAGATCTATTTTTTATCCTAAAATGTTTTTCGTAAAGTCATGAACCGAAATTGGTCAATACAGAATATTTGGCCATATAAGGACGATACACTACCCACTTTTGATGTAGCTAATACGAAAACACCACTGTCCGATTGTAGAGTCTGGACATGTGTTATAATGGTGATGGTTTTCTTTAGTGTCTTTTTGTTGAACGTGCTCAACCGGCATTGGTATCAACAATCAAAAGAAGAGATTTATTGGGGACGGCCACTGTTCCTCACTAATATATATGTTTAATTCTTCCGTTGATTTGGTATTGCTCAAAACACCATCCTCAAGAAGTGCGCGTCTTGAAGACGCGTTGCACAGGCCTTTGAACAATTCTGAGCTTGCAATGCGTCCTCGCAAACGCTCTGTTTCTACATAACTATCAAACAGTGAATAAGAACTGAATTATTAAGCAAAACACTAAGACCGGCTGAATGATATTTATACATACCAAACCTTTGTACTTCTACAAAAAGAAGATAGCAAAAAGAATAAATATCTTACAACTTAATCTGTAATCACAATTGCATGTTCATGAGGGGTCTTTTATGCACAATACTGAAGATTTTGTACATGTGTTATCAATGTGAACAACGGGTAAGATTACTTATCATTTTTCTGAAATCAATTTGTACTTTCAAGAGCTGCACCCGCAAGGTAGTGGTGGTGTTGAGACATTTATTTATGTAAAAGAGGTTCGTACTTGAAAGCGGGTGGAGCCCTCACTCCAGGGCCCCTGCGAGGATTGCGGCCAGCATGCCCGGTCTACCACCTCTCGCTGGTCCTCACTGTCAAAACTGCACAGCGGGCCTTCCCGCTGCTCGAGGGTGGGGTGGCAAATTATGGTGGCTGCTTGTGTGTTTTGGCCAGGCATTGTGGTGCGATACTATTTGGGATGTTTCCTACCATGCGGTCATGTTGGTGGAAATATTTGTGGCGTGTATGTTGTGCAGGAAGCTTTGGAGGAGGTGTGTGTTTGTCAGTAGCTAACGCCAGGCAATAGCCTCTCCTCGGGTGAGCTTCAAGTGCCATGGTGGGTAGGCACATCTGGCAAGACGGTGGTGTTGCAGAAGTGCACGGTACTGCTGCTAGATAGGCTCTGGGTCATGGAGCGACGGGTAAAATGCCCGGAGGCTGCATGATGACGAAATAGCGCGTACTGGCTCGTTTGCGTAGAGCCCTGCCTGACCTGGCGTCCATATTATACAGTATAGTTCAAGGTATCCTTGTCCTTCTTTAGTAGTCGGAGGGTTGATGTGGAGACGCGATAGTTGCAACAGCTTCTGCGTGACCCTTAGCAGTTCGTAATTATGTGAAGTGCTATGCCCGAATTTTGAAATGTCATCGTCAGTGCGATGGCCGTTTCTTCGGCTTCAACTATGTTTGTTATTTTTACGGTCAGACCGGGACCGACATCGCGTGAGCAGTCGATGATGTTCATGCTGTGCCTCGGTGGGATGTGTAATGGGCCGCGTCCGTGAATCGAACATAGTATTGGCCAGAGTACTTCTATTTTTGGGAAAGATATTTTGACATCCACCTAAATGCAGCCAGCGGCTACAAAGGAAAACAATACAGCTTTTACAGAAACTTTGCAGTTGAAGAATAATTCGCCCTGGTACAGGATTCGAACTCCTGGACCACCCCTTAACCGGAACATTCGCTCTACCAACTGAGCTAACCAGGAGACTAATCATTTGTAGCGCGAGTGCAAATCGGTCAACAACTCGAAGGGAAGGACAGGTGTGAAATCGGACAGATTTAGGGGAGACTCCCAAAATAAAGTACCTTTGTAGTAAATGTATACATGAACCTAAATTCACAAGTTAGTTTGAATCGTCTAGTAAAAAAAAGGCATTGATAGGTTTCTTGGCTTTCTTAGTTTCTTAAAGCATGAAATGCCCATATAAATAGCCCAGTGAAATGACCAGAATTTGACGTTATATTTCACACAACAAAATCTATTATTGTAGTACAACTAACAAATAGGTGCTAGCAAACTCTACAACGGCAATGTTGAAATCGGCATATGAAAAAATTACGAGACCGGGGTATTGAAATGAAAGTTTTAAAAAATAAAAAAAAATATCTTAAATACGTGAGCACAAAACCTGCCAAACCCTGTGTAACCCAGTGATACCCACGGAATTTCAAGTCTGAAGGATAGAGGGCATCCACTTTAACTACGCCAAGATGGTATGTGGGAACAAGTGCTCATGTTGGCAGCTAATCAAATCAACGAAGTTTAAAAGAATCACCACAATTCTCTTGAGGACAGTTCGTTAGTACGCATAAAAATGTAAGTATACAATAGACACCTCATGGTTTTGGTGCGAAAAGAAAGTCTGCAAATTTCTTTTTAGTCCAGTCACAAAACTTCCAGCGACGAGTGGCTCACCCTACTGGTGTTCCGGTTGCTGGTAAACTGGCTCCCAGTCTGTGCAATCCCGACCCCAGGACTACAGCCTCTGACTGGATCCCACCACACAGAAAGCCCTTCCATTAGGAGCGGAGCAGCCCGAAACATGAAATCTTGTTAACATTCCAACCTTGGTCTTGCAAAAACCACCGTTAACGTCATAAGTCACGATGACTGACCGAGGTTTGTACCTCTGTGGCATCTTCTACAGCTCAAGGTCGAGATTGTCCGTCGCTCTATTCTCACTCTGATAACTTCAGTTGCTGGTATAATGGCATTACGTGATGTGGCCCGCATCAGGACATAAAGCAGCTGGCTGTACCATACTACCTTAAAAGCCCTGACATGGCAAATTTAGAGCTGTCTGACCGTCTATAAATACCACGGGTCCCCAATGATAGGCATATGATCTCTGGGAAACCGCCAAACACCAGCACCACAACACGAGTCCGCTGCACTCACTCTCCCAATTTTACAGGTTCCTTACCTCAACTTACTGATAAATATCGCTGTCTTTTCCCGCATTGGTGCACCACCACCTTTAGAATATTACGATCGTTCTTGTTGTCACATGATTGTTCAATGCTTGCTAACACAGCTTGCGTTGCTGCTTAGTGAAGATATCAGGCTCTGCTCAGGCCATGTTTTGGATATCAGCCATCTTAAACGCAACTAACATAGCTTTACAATTTATACTACTGATCAATGTAGCTTTCTCTGAAGGTTGACATTGTTGTCATGAGTAACCGAAGGTAAGGGAAGGATTGATCGGTTTTTTGAAATTTTTGAAATTGGGAAAATTTTGACATCCTGCAAATACAAAGAATATTTAAAGTCTTCCCAACAGTATCTACACAACGAAAGGCATGGGAACACCCTTCTATAAAAAGCGACAGTAAGGGTTGAGTTTAAAAATTTTAAGAGGGAAGGTCAAAAACGTTCCTCCGGCAAAAACGCAAGTACGCAATCTTTGACACATTAAGGGATTTTTCTTCGGCAACTCGTCTTGTTCATTTTTATAAATATTTCCGGCATTCGCCGAGAGCATTTCAATTTCCTCTTCATAGGCTTCATTCCGGAAACGTGCTAATATTACAATAAAGCTGTCTTCTTCATCCATGAATATGTCACACCACTCGAAAATCTATCTGACAACGTTTATTAACCATACACCGAACCAAAAACTCGTAAATCTAACTGAAAATGTTAATAAACCAGATACTTTAACAAAACGTCCTAAATCACGTTAATTTCGCCCCACAAATCCACCTCGGTCAACTCTGTATTTGTCATATCTTCAGATTCTTCATATAAACAACAAACATTTAGCAACGCTAGCTGTAACTACTGACTGAAACAACCACTCATTCAGTAGGTAACACAAACCAATTCCTAACAGGAAAACCGTCTCTGCAAACTATCAAATCAAAATTGCCACATCATTAGGAGAAAATACCGCATGTGCGCCGAACAGTACAATAGCAGTTTCTTCTCTCCGGTGGTCTACTGTGAATTCCTAAAATAAATCTCAACAAATTTTGGCGCGTGCTTTGCCCCAGGGTTTCTATAAAGAAGACTTACTATGGAGTCCACACGGTAGCAATAAATGTGCTGCTACCAACACCAATGTGATACTCAGTATAGCAACTATTGTACAACCGTTGTTAACTTTTACCACAATTTTTTGTTTACCTGAATCTCCGATGTAAAATCCAAGGCCGAATGTAGCATACAATACCTTCTCAGATATCGTGATTAGCCTTGACAGACAAGTCCGCCTAAATGAGAATCTAAAATCATCTTCATGAGCAGGTGGCATGAAGATTAACAGCAAATTGCAAATAAACTGAGTCCGCCTGAAGCCAAACCGTTAATCATTGTTTACACAGACAATGTAATCAAAATGAATACCTACGATTGGAGGAATGCCTAGTTTGTTGTTAGAGTCCAAATCTGGTAACCACCCTCTATAACCAAGTGCGCCTTAATTTTGCCAAGAAGTGGTAATTTGGAACTTTTGGGCACACCTTTTATTTTAATTTTTTCAATCACCTCACATGTATGAATATATGTTTAACGGCACCAGCATGGCTTCATCAAATATAACTTATATCAGGCGCAGCTGCCAGAATTTTGTCATAACGTACAAAAACAAATAGACAATATCCTTCATAAAGACACCGTCATTTATGCTTTTCAAAAGCTTTGAGGGTGTCAGAAACTTTTAACTGCACAGCACGACTTTAGAACACAGAACCTACTTCAGACCCAGCTGTCAGAATTCTCTCTTATTTGTTTAGAACAAATCGACAACATCCTTTAGGTAGACAAAGATAAATCGTGATGAAAAGATAAAGCCAAAGAGAATTGCCGACCTGCTATTCTCAAGCTCCTGGATTATCGAAAAAAAGGCAGCTGTATAAAAGAACTATTACAACCTTATAAGAAACTCGGTAATATTACCGGAAGAATGTCGGAAGATTTTTTGCTGCAGGGTAGGAGAATTAAGAAAAACAAATTGGAACATCTCAGCTTGTGACAGGGAAAAAAGATCGAAAGTGAAGCTCCCTTTTCATAAACTTTGTATGGATGACGTCTTGTTTGGTGGAATCAGACTACCAGTGCACGTTGTAGACTAAATAAAAAGGATAAATAATCAAAAGAGAGGGACAACCCGCAACTTAAATTAGTGACAGTGATTTATAGAAGTATCGTTAACAAGGTTACAGAGCTTTAGACATTGTTGTTGACCCACAGCATTGGCAAAGACTTCTTCACTATAACGTGGTTACATGCGTAAATTTATGACAGTGAATTTGCCAATTCTGAACACAGTGCGCATAGAAAATCGCGCGCGAACAAAGGTGGTGGTGTCACTATCCTATATAGAAAAACCTTAAGCATAAGAAACACGCATAATTGCCTCTTGTTGAAGCTCTCTTTTTCACATAGTACTGGGGAAGGTTAGGTATGTTATAGGTGCTTCTTATAGGCCTTCTGGTTCTGACAGCGACCACCTGAAAAGCTCAAAACATGTCTAGATGCGCAGGTGAGGCTTGGGGACAGATAAATTATATCAAGCAATCTTAATCTGACTGATGTCGACTGGTCAAATTTCACACCCGGTAACGAAAATATTTTCTGTGAAACAATGATTGATGTTGCTTTCGTGCTTAGCCTACAACAACTAGTCAAAAATTACACCAGAATTCAGGGTCACTCAACATCAATACATGACTTCTTTTTTAAGTGGTTCGATGAGAGCCCAAACATCCTGTGAAGTGTACCAGGCGTATCGAATAATTCTGCAGTATTTCCTGACTTACTGGTGTAGCCATCAAACGTAACACCTACGGTCCAGTTTCCCGACTTTCCCGAGCAGACGATGCCTCAATCATTGACATACTTGCCTTTAATTACGACGTTTTCTCATCCTATGCTGAAGATATACATGATCTTTGGTATAAATTCAAAATAATTTTAAACAAAGCATTGACAAACATGTTCCCACGATTTTAAAGAGGTCGGAGCAAAAAACGTCTGGCTCTTACGGGGGTCATTGCGGGTAAACGAAACGACTTAACGTAAAGAAGAAAAATCTAACTCCGCTTGCATTGCAAATTTAAATAGCAGATATCGCATTAAAGCTAAAAACACAAATGCGAATTGACCAGCAACGGTATTTATAACCACATCCCCTGAGAGATTCTGGCGGCATGTACGCCCGACTTTTGGCGGTTGTGATGTATTTTATATTGGAGGTGTACATGCATATTATGCAAAAAAATCTCAGATGCTTTCAAGGGGCAGTTTAAGATCGGTTTCACGGTTCATCACGGTGTACTACCAAACTTTGACGGAATTTTTTCGCCCGTACGAAATTTTCTCAAAAATGAAGTTGGAATATTCAACATGCTGCTGAAACTAGGCGACAAAATGTCACTCGGGTCGGACGACGTACCAAGCCCTTGTTTTTCAAATATACGCAGAATTATGTTTGAAATGCTTGTGCGTCCTGTTTACTCAATCTTTGTGTCAAGGGCAAATACATGATACATAAAAAATTGCCAAAGTAAGACCACTAGATCGTTGCCGGATATAAAAACTGCCTGAAGGACTAACGTCCAATCTCCCTAACTTGTATGTCATTAAAACTTTTACAACACATCATACATAACCACAATAGAATATTGATCGATAAACATAATATTTTAACAAAGGGGCAACATGGACTTCGAAAGGATTATACTACGTGTACCCAACTACCGGAAACAATCAAGGATTTTGCGCTACCATATGAACCCTGGCGCCGTGCAAGATGCGTGAATGTTCGAAAGGGTACGGAGCATTGACCAGCGTATATTTAAATCTAGAATAAGGCCAAATTTAAGAAGAAACTGTAACAAGCTAGTACTAAAGAAGTCGATAAATGAGCTAACGGTAAGTCGTAAAGTTGAACAATTCAGGCTCGTGCGGCAGAACCGATATTCTGGTCATACCGAGGAAGCAGAATTTACGACACTGGGAGCCAGGCACAATCATACACGCATTAAAATGAAGCGTGCACAGTAGAAGTTGGGTGTAAAATATCTAGACAGAACACAGTTAAACTTTCCAAGGATACCAAAGATCTTATTATCAAACAACAATCATGAGAATCTCCACCCCAGCTGACAGAATCGAACAGAATAGAATGAAATAGAACAAAAAATATACAATAGAATACAACTGATACAAATGAGGAGGTTCAAGCTGGGTGATTTTAATTTAAATCGTAATTTTTTTGCTCTGGCAGTATCAAAACTGTGGAAATAATTCCCATTTTTATTGCTTTTGTATTTAAAACACGCAAACGCAAGCTCCGTGGGTCCTCCGACCATCTATCCGCCTATGCATGTTCTCGCAATACGAAGTTGTTGTTCATAGGCAAGAGGCACAAGAGCACTTGGCCTTTTAGAAAATAATAAGCACTATCAACAATCGAAACAGGTTAGAAGCGGCCCAACTTTACATGCAGATATGGTTTCAGTTTTCATTATTTATTCCTTGTAATAAAGGCCGCTGCACTCTGCCGCTCGCTGATGCAGTGCGAACGCCAACACCGCATGCCTTTCTGGTATTCAGGCGTGCTAAGCCTTTACTTGTAACATTGCGGTCTTGTGCCCTTCGCGGCAAGAGGCCCTTCAGAATAATAAAAAAAGGCGACATAATTTCAAATTGATACAGTTTAGAAGTGCGCAACCGGAGCATAAGGCTTATTTTCCTGCTCTTGCATTATCTTCTCATTGAAATCAAGACTGAGGCTCATTCACATTGCATAAGGGTTTGTTGACACAGAATCTGCGAGCGCTTTGAAAACACCGGCAGGGTAAGCTTCTCCTTGCTACGTAAGCACTTTTTATTCTGCTGTTATTTCTCATATCAATCCGACTGGGCGTCGTAGCGCAAGATAACGATGTAGTTCGTCAGCAATAGCACAGCAGAGCGTTTTGTCTACTATCAGAATCTCAAGTAAAAAAGCCCTGATATTGTTCGGTTTGGCCCCTCTAAGAAACAACATCCATTGTTTTTCGCTGTTTCTGTATGGCCACCAAAAAAAACTAAAGCCATTGCCATTGTCGCTTTACAGAAACTGCGAAAATATAAAACCCGACAGCACTAGGAACAACTAAGCCGACTACATATCTTCTCAACAGATAACTGTATTGTTCTTTGGAATGCAGAGAACAGCCTGGTGCGTGATATGAGTCTCAAATCAAGTAAGGCTTCAGAAACGCCATATCTGTCGCATTACGCAATATTTACATGCTTTTAAAATATCAAAATAGGCGAAAAAATGCCGTGGCTTCTTCGAGGTTACTTTTGAGAGAACAAACCTGAAAACTGGGTGCTTCGGATATACAGGCCACCTATCAATTACTGAAAAGGTAACCGTGTGCTGTATCTGCAAGCGGAGCAGTTTTTTAGCTCCTATAAATGATACGTTTCAAGAAGGCATTGAAATATTTTCCCTGCGGTTCCAGTACCTATATACGGGAATAATTACCGCGTCCTGTGAAGCTTCAGTCTCACAGCAAAAATGGCAACACAGTGCAGTGTGGACACCAATGCAGGGCGGACATCCATCCTCTTCTCGCGACTTAATGGCGTTGTTCTTGATCGGTTGGTGCAAGGGACTTTTTTGCCTGCTATGACTGTTTTTATTGACAAAAGCATCAATTTCGTGGGGAAGTGGCACTTCTCTAGCTTTAAGCCAAAATTTTTTCTTCTTGCAGGGTTTACACCCCGAAACGAGTACCGCTACTGACTGCTATTTTTACTCGAACTCCGCAGCGGAAAGCAGAAAGCCCTTTGGACATCCATGCTTACAACACTTATATGGCTAACACAGGCCTACACATAACACAGGCCTACGGCCCAGAAACCAGCTATGATGGTGGAGGTGGAGCCATGGACATCTTCTACGAGGACGTCGAAGCAGCAATGTTGAAGGCAACAACACAGTTGGCGATTGTAACGGGAAAATTCAACGCAACAGTAGGTAACAAGCGAATGGGAGAACGGTGAGTGGAAAACTTCGCAATAGAAAACCGCAACAGTCAAGGATATGCACTGGTGGGATTTGTATAGAGAAATCCCGTGAGGTTCACGAGCACATTTTTTTACAAATTGAAGATTATGAATATGACTTATCACTGTCCCGATGGTACAACAAAACGGAACGCTGACTTGATTTTAAGCGACAACCCGCGTATTGTGTTATACGTATGGGGGGTTCGTCAGATTTGGAGCAGCCACCTTATGATGGTTAAATGCATGATGGTCCCTTAAGAAGAAATTGTAAGACAGCTTCATATTACCGGTACTCACCTGTGGGGCAGAAAATTGGAGGCTCACTTAGGGGGTTCAAGAGCGGGGTGGGTCAGGGAACAAACGCGTGTTAAGGACATATTAGTGCAAATTAAGAAGAAGAAATGGACGTGAGCAGGCATGTTTAGTGAAGGCAAGTTAAGCGTTGGTAATTAAGGGTAACAGAGTGGATTCCTAGAGAAGGCAAGCGTTGCAGGGGACGGCAGAATGTTAGATGGGGAGATGAAATCAAGACGTTTCTGGGGATAAATTGGTCACAGTTGGAAAACGGGGTAATTGGAGAATATTGGGAGAGGCCTTTGCCCTCCCGTGTGCGTAGATGGGCTGCTGCTGATGATGAAGATCGCGATGAAGCCTGAGTGTCAAAAGCAAAACATAAAATCTAGTGAAAACTAAGGGGCGCCTCACTGAGTAATGGAATATCGCAGATTATTACAATAACTCTTCAAGGAAAATTTGCCATTCCGGAAAAGCAGAAAAAGATCAGTGTATGCAGCCTAAATAACCAACTAACATCGGTAGTCAGTGAATCACGTGCGGGCAAACTGAAAAGATAACTAAAATAACGAAGGAAGACATTGGCAAATGTAACCACGTGAGAGCGTCAAGAATGACAGATAGTATTGATTGGGCAAGTTGTCTAAAGTGATTCACTGTATTAAAACAAATCACATTTTTCTCATAAGAAGGTAGTGGTCGGGGAAAAGCTTTAAATAGCGGAATCTCGAAAGATATTAGCAGGGTATAATAAAACACACAACTTGGACGCGATAATAAAGGTAGCAAAACGATTTCACTGAAGGCTGTACGCCGGCGACGTTATACCAGGAGAAGCTGCGGTGTGTAAAAGCTTAACTGGCGATGTCTCACAAGTAGAAAAACGAGATGTAAGAAAATCTCTCAAGGCATGGAGACAACAACATCCGAGTTGGGGACGGCATAACAGTCTATCATTCTAGGGAGGGAAAATGTATTATACTAAAAAGCTTGATGTGTGATTTTCTGAATGCTTGAGGGCTGAATAAGTGTACAAAGCCTAGAAAAACGTCAACAATGTTCTTATACATAGGAAGGGTGACCCCAAAGAAGTCGAGTATTTCTGCAAGTTTTCCCAAAGTGTTACTTAACGAGGAAGGTGAAAGCCCGGAGTAACAGCAACCCGGAGAGCTGGCTGGGATAGGAAAGCGTAATCAACCATGGATCACATCCCTGTTTTCAATGAAGTGACATAAATTCACAGAACACACCAAGACCTTTTACATGGCATTATGAGACTCTGAGAAAACGTTAGATTTCTTACTTACCGCAGCCGTGCTAGACGCACTAAAGGACCAGAAAATAGAGGGGGCCTAATTAAGATTTCAAGAATACATATATAACAAATATATAACAAAAACCATACACAAGGAAAGCGATAAATTTTCGATCCGAAATAAATTTCCGCAAATCTTGCCCAATCTATTCACAGCATTACAGGAGGGGGTATGACGAAAGCTCGACTGGGAAAAAAGGCAATTAATATAAACAGGGAATGGTTGAGCCATTTGAGGCTTTTGGAGGACCTACTCTTGCTAGGTGAGCCTTCAGTATACCTGCAAAAAATGGATAAGTAACTACAATATATTACGCCTGCCTTGGGCCTCAAAATAAACAAGAACATATCAAAAGTAGTGAGGAATGAGCAAGCCATAAAATGCCCCTTCAGCTTAAGAAACGAAGCGCTGGAACTACCTCGGACATATTGTTAGTGCCTACCCCAACCACGAGAAAGGTCTGTCGCAGAAGAGGCATGGGATAAGGAGCACAGCGAAACCACTCCTAAAGGTTCAAAAGTAGCCTACCTCTGTCTCTCAAAAGAAGCATATACAGCCAGCAAATACTGCCCCTTACGAAATATGCAGCTGAAACAAGGCTCTTTGCCAAGCAAGTGGAAAGTAAACCAAGTATGTTTTAACGGCCCCTGGCGCGGCAAATGTTACGAGGGTCACTCAGGGACAGAAAACATGCTACCATGATCAGTGAACAAACCAATACGGATGATATCATCGTTGAAATGTAAACAAAATGGCCTTGAGCTGGCCACGTTGTGAGACAAATTCAGCGGTTGGAGGGGAATCGGAGATTCGTTCCCCTTGCAGTGGATGCGAGTAGGCTGATGATGACGTAGGTGGAAGGATGATAGTGATTATTGGTTACACCCGTCAGCTACAAGCGCCAGATCCACACAGTTTTAATTGTCGTTTTTATAGCAGATACTGCCCGAAGGTGTGCAGCAAAGGAACCAGGCTAGTGTCGAAGGCTGGATCCGGAATTCCACTTTCGAGCATCGGCTGCTTCCGAAAGGGAGCAGCGAAATTATTTGTGTCATGGCAAGTCTGCTCCCTCCAATGAAAGTAGAAATGTTGAGCAAAGGTATTGCTATATCTGTTTCATGCCCTTAATAAATTTCTATATCAAAAAGTGCACACTGTGCAAATAAACGAGAAGAAAAAGAGCGAGGGTGAAAGAAGAGTATGAGGAAAGTTCCCCATTGAGTGTTCATCCAGCGTGCATTGATGCTTGAGACCCGCACGGGCATCCTGCACATCATGGCCAGCTACGCTGAAACTCCTAGTATCCTGGTATTAGGGCGCGGTATTATGGACCGGTAGGAGAGCTTGCAATTATTCATGCACTTGTCAGATCGACGTGAGAGCATATGTGACTTTGATAATGTGGACATATCGATTGCATACATACGAACTAGAGTATCTGGGTCTACGCCCAAGTGCTCAAGATAAAATCACTGCCTGTTGAGCAAATGTGAAGTTAACTTATTTGCAACATAATAAATATTGTACACAAAAGAGGTGGTTCATTACGGCGGGGTTACAAGTCGCGTTCTACGCGTTTTGCTCTATCAGCACCTTACCGCTAGACAAAATTTTATCATTTATAACCTCTATGTTAAGGCTCGTTGCAGAAAGATGTGCAGTGTCGTAAACATGGAGGGAGGTACAAATATACTACCCGATTGCTGTTGTTGCTGACTCGTAGTAGAAACGTTTGTGCGGCATGAAAGTTCAGATCCAAAGACCTATTCTAATAGTTCTGGAACGTAGCCCTGGAAAATTCTTCCGGAGCTCTCTACTTCAGAGCGCCTGATCGCGTGTGCAGCATCGGTGCGTTAAACGCTAAAAGAAGCCAATCCATTCTCATTGACTAGTTATGCTGCCTACAAAGACGCAAAAAACTTTCACGGCAACGACATTCACGCCAACTTTTCCTCTAAAGCTTGGTCACCCATGGTTTCGACAGAACATTTCAAACAAAACAAAAGGCAAAAGCACAAGTCCAGCTTGGTTGAACTTCCAGCTGTATCATACTTTTCGGCTTTTATAGCACGTTCTTATGAATGACGGTGACCCACCGTTGCTGCAGGGTGCAGTCAAATTTTTTGCTGCGCATTGTACTTAGGCAGGTAGATTCTGCATAAAGACTGAGGCCACGACCGTTGCGAACGGTGGCAGCCAACAGTAACCATTCGAGTAAGTGTGCCTTTCCAAAGGCGTGTAATATATGGTAACGTTTTAGATGTCAGGCAAAAAAAAACGTTTTTGCAATAGATTCGCCAAAAAGTAACTTTATCGCGTGCCTAGAGCAGCTAATCAATCTAATTTTTCTGTGCGCTAGGTAGCTGTATAAATAGGTATCACTTCGTCGAGGGTGCTGTTCTACAGCCGTGCGCAATAAATGGCCTAAGTTAGTGCTGACTGAAGATAAATTCCTTCATTTGGCTTAAAAGGCGGTGCACGAAGCGGGCCAGTCATTAAGGCTGTTTTGAAAATAAGCTGTGAAATGCGGTGCCGAAGCAGCGAAAACACAAAACCCCAGCGATATTGTTGCCGCTTACGTTAGATTTGGAGTCCAGATGGAAAGAGAATTTTTAGGAAATTGGAGGATAATTGCTTACACCGCCAAATGTTTTGAAAATATATATACTTTGGCATTCCAAACAAAGTGATAGTACTTTATATGGCACTTTATATGGCACTTTATACAACTTTATATATGCCACTTTATCTAACACGTTTTCGTAATCAACTGCTTTTTAGGGTAGTCCTATAGCCTTATTGTTTTTTGCAGCTGAGCAAACTGTAAGAGGACAAAGTATCAGCATCCACTATGAATGTTACAGCACTCAGCAGTGACAGGGGGTTTGAGCTTTATTTTTGGCGGGATTCCAGCTATCAAAGACAGTACCAGATGTGTACATGTACGTAGTGTAATGTAGCTATTTATTTCGTGGCAAATGCAATGATTTTTTTAAACAGCAGAATAGATACGGCTGAAATGAATTTGAGAACGTTCGTAAGCAGCCGTCTTGGCAATTTTAATGTGCCCCGCACGGGGCACCTTGAGTATTCATGTGACGGTGAGCAGCGACACCGCGGACCCCGAGCTCCCAAACATAAGCCGTGTCCAACCGTGGCGAGGTGTTGAAAGGTGAAGGGTAGAAGCCGTAAACGGTGGCCGTCGGAGCCTTGGTCAAGCTCCGGTTGATGGGCTCCCTGCCTGTCTACCAGGCAGGGAGCTCCGGGACCTCTTTGACTACCAGGGTAAGGTCAAAGGAGAACGTACCCCCGTCTCCCTGCTTTCTAATGTACCACATGGCATTTTTGAAACCCCCTTCCAAACGTTATCGGCCCCCAAAAAGGGGCCCCACCGAAGCTACATTCCTACCATTACCAACAATTGCACCCCAAAAGCCAGATAACTATCCGCCATTCTTGATTGTTGAATCTCTTGAGAAGTCGAATCCTATCTCCTCCCAGTCAGTGTTCCTTATCACCAAATTCCTTGAAGGCATCCTGGGCAAGTCTTTCAAAGCCAAGAAACTGAGAACCGGCGACGTCCTGGTCGAGGTGAACACTCACCAGGAAGCCACAAGCCTCCTTACCCAGAATCGCATGGCAGATCTGGAAATCAGAGTCGCACCCCACCGTAGCCTCAATAGCTCTCAGGGTGTGATTTCTGAGGCAGATTTGATAAACGGGACAAAAGCCGATCTGCTCGAAGGTCTGAAAGGCGAGGGCGTGACCGCAGTGAGGCGCATCACCATGCGGCGAGATAATAAGCAAATCATGGCAAAGCATATAATCTTAACATTTGACCGTTCCACACTCCCTGAATCCATTAAAGCAGGTTTTATTCATTGTTCTGTCCGGCCGTATATCCCGAACCCGCGGCGCCGTTTCAAGTGCCAATGGTTCGGGCCTGGCACCACCTCCTGTCATGGAAAAACAATGTGTGCGAAATGTTCATCGCAAGATCATGAGACAGATAACTGCCAGGCTGAACAATTATTGTGCAGCAACTGTCATGGACTTCATGCTGCGTACTCCCGCATGTGTGAAATGTTCCAGAGAGAAAAAAAGATAATCAGCATCAAGGTAACAGGAAACATCACTTTCCCAGAGGCGCGGAAGAGGTTCGCCTCTTTCCCTCGGGGGAGGTACGCCGACGCAGCTCGCCGGGGGGCGGAGCGGCGTCTGGTTTCCACAGGGACCCAGTTCAGCGAGTCTGACCTGGTCCCTTCCCCGCCCCCCCCCTGGGTTGCCGCTGGCAGCCCAACCCGCCTCCACGCCGCTTGCTGAGGTAGCAGCGGTTGTGGTGGCAACGACTTCCGTCGGGACCGGTGCCGCTCCCGCCTCTGTCGCCCCATCCTCCAGTGCGTTGGAGGGTACCGAGGTGATGGACACCACGGGCCCCGCACCGGCTCCCACCGCCACCGCACCGCCCGTGCCACCTCTAGCGCCCCGGACGCCCTCGGCGGTGGCGGCTCAAACGAAGGGCTCCCGAGGCGGGGCCAAGTCCGGGGGGCCCGGTCCGTCGGGCACCCCTGGGACATCCGACGACGAGATGGATGTGGGGACGTTCATGCCTGCAACGCAGCGCACGGAGCGGCCACCGACTTCCAAGCCTACAGACAGGCCCAAAAAGCCCAATCCCAGAGTAACAGCCCCGAAAGACGACACATGAACACACACACACACTCCAGTCATTCTTAAATGTAAATAATGGGAACAGACATCATTCAATGGAACTGTAGAGACCTTATCAAGAATCTAGATGATGTGTACGAGATACTTCATTCACATCAGCCAAGTCTCATGTGTCTTCAGGAAACACACCTAAATAGTAAACATACTAACTTCTTGAATAGCTACTTGGTTTTTCGAAAAGACAGGCACACTTGCACTTATTCTTCAGGTGGTGTGGCCATAGTATCCCGAAAATCCTTACAGTGTCACACCATCCACCTAAATACCATGCTTGAAGCTGTCGCGATTCGAACAATTATTTATGCTAGGTTAATAATGGTATGCTCCCTCTACATCCCTCCGGATTACCAACTATCGAACCCTGATTTTGAGGCCCTGATAGATCAAGTACCTGATCCGTACGTAGTCTTAGGCGACCTCAATGCACATAATTCAATCTGGGGCTCTTCCAGCACAGATGCCCGAGGTCGCCTAATTGAAAAATTTCTAACATCATCGGGAGCTAGCCTTTTTAACAAAAAGCAAGCTACATAATATAACATAGGACAAAACAGTTATTCACATCTTGACTTGGCTCTTGGCTCTGCAGTTCTTTTCCAATTTCTTGAGGGGCATGTGGACACAAACTATATAGTAGTGACCACTTCCCCACCAAATTGACTTACATAGGCAAAGGTACAAACACTTCCCCCTCTCATAAAAGGTTCGGTGAGGGAAGAGCAAACTGGAGTACATTCACAGAAATGTCTAAACTACACCACACATCCATAAAACACCTACACGTAAAAGAGGCGACCCAACTGCTCACGGCGCACAATCTCGACGCAGCCGACAAGTCTATTCCCCAGGCCTCTGGCGCCCCCACGAAACTTAAGGAGGCCCTGCTAGAATGAGGACTGCAGGCGCGCGCGAGTGGCCCAGAACAAGGCGTGGGGTGTCCTTCGCCGGTACCCCACGTCTGATAACCTTGTATCCTTTAAACGGGCAAAGGCACTTGGGAAGCGCGTGCGCCGTGAGGCAAAAAGGGAGAGTTTTCATGCCTTCATCACATCTATCAATTCATACACAGACACACGCAAAGTATGGACACGTATACGTAAACTCAAGGGACAACCGACACACAGCCTGCCCCTGGTTAGTACAACAGGGAACACACTCGAAGACCAGGCTAACACACTCGCACAACACTTGCAATACGTGTCCAGTTCAGCACACTGCACTAACACTTTAATGAAATACAAAACGTCTAGTGAAAAGAAGTCCTTGTGGGATAATAGTAGTTCAAACACCTCCTATAACTCCTCCTTTACACTTCATGAGCTGAAGCTGGCTCTCAGTTCTTGTAAGCCTTCAGCTCCAGGTGGAGACAACATTACGTACACCATCATACAACACTTACACACAGATACACTCGAAACACTTTAGCACCTCTACAACAAAATATAACTTTCGGGGCACCTTCCAGGGTCTTGGAGGGAGGCCATTGTATTGGCTTTTCTGAAGCAGGGAAAGGATCCGTCTTCCCCTGCTAGTTATCGTCCCATTGCCCTTACAAGGTGCCTCTGCAAGCTGCTCGAGAAGATGATCAATAGGAGGCTCGTGTGCTTTCTAGAGTAGAATGGTCTTCTCGAGAGCTGCCAGGCAGGCTTCCGGGCGGGGCGATGCAAAAATGATCAACTGGTTTCTCTAGAGGCCTACATAAAGGATGCATTCATTCATAAGCAATACTGTATGACAGTATTTTTTGACATTGAAAACGCATATGATACAGCATGGCGCTACGGCATTCTTAGAGACCTAAAAGCTTTTGGTATCTCGGGTAATATGCTGAACACTCTTTGTAGTTACATGTCTTCACGAACATTCCGTGTCAGAGTTGGGTCGGCGCTATCAAACGTTCAGGTGCAGGAAAATGGTGTGCCTCAAGGTGGCGTTTTGGGCTGCACCATATTTATAGTAAAGATTAACTCTCTCCGAAAGGCACTGCCACCAAACATCTCTTGCTTGATGTATGTAGATGATGTTCAAATATCTTTCAAATCATGTAACATATCCATTTCTGAACGTCAGGTACAGCTTGGGGTAAATAAACTTTCTCGCTGGGCAGATGAAAATGAATTTAAACTTGATCCTTCTAAAAGTAGCTGCGTTGTATTCTCAAAAAGGCGCGGTATCCGGCCGCATCCCGACGTAAAACTCTACGGTAATTCAATTCCAGTGAAAAAAGAACACAAGTTCCTGGGTGTGGTGTTTGATGAGAAACTCTCTGCCTGAGAAACAACTTCTGCTTCGCCTTTATGCCGCGTTGGTAGGGTCACGGCTGGACTACGGAAGTGTTGTGTATGGGTCAGCCACAAAAACAGCACTAAAAATGCTAGACCCAGTGCTTCACTTCGGTCTTCGCCTGTCTTGTGGGGCATTCCGTACTAGTCCTGTCCACAGTCTTTATGCAGAGTGCGACAAATGGTGCTTATCGTACCAGCGAATTTATGTTGACCTTCTATATGCCTCCAAAATCTCATCAATGAATAACCATCCTTTTCAACGGTTTTAAATGATACATCCACAACTAAACTCTTTTTAAACCGTCCATCAATTTCTGTTCCTTTCTCGCAGAGAGTGAGGAACGAGGCGAATATTCATGAGGTCTCTTTCTTAGATACATCCAAATCATCTCACGCTGATCTTGTAGCACCATGGCATCTCCATCCTGTGTCGTGTGACTTGTCTTTCCTTCAGTACAATAGGATGATGACACCAAGAACTGGGATTTTGCAGCATTTCTTGTATGTGCAGGACAAATACAGGGCTGCAGAATTTTTTAGCGATGCCTCTAAAACGTTCGCAGCAGTGTCTTGTGCTGCGCATGGACCCAATTTTGAAGCATCTGAAACCATGAATGTAAAGACAAGTATATTTACAGAAGAGGCATATGGCATTTTCCTTGTTTTAAGTCACATAGTTGAACATCATATTAAATCCATTATCTATACGGATTCTCTGAGTGTCACCCGTGCATTATCCTCGGGAAAGTCATCGAAAAACCATGTTCTAGTCTTGTCCTCAAATCATTTATACAAGCTTATTCTTCAAACCTTGAGGTGACTCTGTGTTGGGTGCCGGGTCACTCTGGCATCGGCGGTAGTGAACTGGCGGATGAAATGGCCGCCAATGCTGCACTCCGAAACACAGTAGACATTGCAACACTACCTTACACAGAACTCAAGTCACACATTATACAACAACTCCGTAAGACTTGGCAAGCACACTGGAGCGAACATACAGACAACAAACTTCATGTACACACTTGGGACAATACACTACTGACTCACACAACAGGCACATTGAAGTTACCTTAGCTAGATTGTGGATAGGCCATACACCTGTAACGCACTCGCACCTGCTCACGGGATCTCCAAGACCCTTGTGTAGCAGGTGTGGGGAGGGCCTATCCGTGGTCCACATACTCATACAATGCAAGGCACTGGACACAATACAACAAAACACTTCAGAGAACTCTACAGACAACATATTCCCCTACACCCATCGTTGTTTCTGGGTGACGATGCTATTATTCCTGTGAAACGCGTGTTTTAGTATTTGTCAGACGTAGAGATTTTAAACCTCATTTCATATCATGCATCATCAAATCTGGCCCTATACACCAGCCATCACGATTATCTTTAATTGATTTTACTATGTCCGGTTTTTACGTTTTATACCTACCTTTTGTGATAATCAATAGTCTTCATTAAACAAATCCTTCTCTGGCGCTCTTTGCCCTCGTTGGGCTTTCGCCATGAAACACAAACCATCTTCATCAATTTGAATGTGAACAAGTGTTAACAAACGGGCGAGGATAAGAACCGATGTTTAATGTTGTTAAAATGAGCCCTCAGCATTGGATAACATAAAAAGAATTTACTTTGCGTGACTTCTAAACCAAATGGCGCGGGTATGCCAGAAAACGCAGCTGATTGGCCTGCGCGTGATTTCTCTGCATCACTGCTGCAGTGTAAAGGTTTGCTTAGCGTGAGTGATCCAGGAGACAGGTGTGTGAATAACGGCTGCCTCGCCACCGACTTCATATGTAAGGCTCACCTTCAAGCACGACCACTTTGGATGCCTGTCGTTGCCTTTACACCGCAATGAAAAGCCTTAACCAATAAACTAGTAAATGTGCGGAGAGCGCAAGCAGCAGGATTTCAAAAAAGAAATCTTTCACGAAGAGCACTTTCACGGGCCACTTGCGTGCTTGATACCTTTGGTAATTACTGTTAAACTTGATCAAATATTTGGTTTATTTTCCGAGGAACATCCGCGCTTTATTATAACTTCTCATTTTATAAAATTGTGTTAAAAGAAAAACTTTGTTTTTGACCACAAGAGCTTTCCTTCAAGTCATCAACAGTAATGGGTAATCCAAAAAAATGCTGCTCAAAAACGACGATACAATACCACATTTTTATGTAGCTAATCCGAAATTATGACTGTTCGATGGTAGTCTCGACAGGCGTTTTAAATATGTTCATGTTTGCCTTAGTGTCTTTTCGTTGTTGGACATGCTCCACCCGCATTGTTACCGCCAATCAAAGCAGGGATTAATTGGTTACGTACGTTGTTACTCACTAAACAAACTGCACAAATCTTATGTTGATTTGATATTGCGGAAAGCTCCAGCTGGAAGACCTGCGTTTCATCTAGATGCGTTGCCAGTGAAATACATTTACGACGGTAAAAAAAGAATAAAATAAACAAAGTTCTCTTCAGGATGGTTCGTTGTTATGCATAAACAAACTGTAAATATACCTTGACACTTCACAGTTTCGGTGCGCAAAGAAAGTCTGCACATTTTGGTTTTTGCCAGTCACACAATTGCTAGTCGCGCAAGGCTCACCCTACTAATCGCCCTTTTGCTGGTAAACTGGCTCACCGCCCGTACTATCTGGCCTCCAGATCTACAGCCTCTGAGTCAATCGCACCACACAAAAATCCATTTTATTAGGGAGCGGAGCAGCCCGATACCTGAAATTTGACTCGGATTCCAAGCTTGGCGTCGCAACAACTACCGTTAGTGTAAGAAGTCACGAAGACGGACTGTGGCTTGTACCTCTGCGCCATCTTCTACAGATCGGGGACTACATCGTCCGTCACTCTAAGCTCACTGTGGTAACGTCCAATTGCAAGTATAGTAGAATTTTGTGATCTGGTCCGCATCTCGTTATACAGTAGCTGTCTGTACCATACAGATTTGAAAGCCCTGACAAGGTGAAATTAGAGCTGTCTAAACCTTTATACACACCACCACAAGTCGTGGGTCCTAAATACGAGACATATCTCTGTGGAACTAAAACTTGCCTCCCCTCATATGAGAAAATACCATGCGCGTGCCGAACAGTGTAATATAGCAGTTTCTTGCTTCCTCTAATCTACTGTCAATTCATAGAACGAATAACAACAAATTTTGGCGTGTGCTTTCTCTGAAGGTTTTTATGAAGAAGTCTTACTACGAAACTTTGAAGGTACCAATAAATGTACTGCTGTTCGCAACAATGTGCTACTAAGTATAGCAATTATTGTGCAACCGTTCCTACCTATTACCTGTTTTTTTGTGTTTACTGGATCTCCGATGTAAAAACACCGGCCGAATCTACCAAACGATTCCTTCTCTGATATGTTTATTACCTGTGAAATAATCGCCTAAGTCAGAATCCTAAATCATTATGTTTAGCAGGTGGTATGAAGATGAACCGCGAATTGTAAATACACTGAGCCCGTCTGAAGCGAAACCCTTAAAATTTTTTACACAGTCAATGTAATCAAAATGCATACCATACGATTAAAGAATGCCCAGTTTGTTGTCTGATTTTGAAGTCTGGTAAGCGCTCTCCCTAACCAAATACATCCCGATTTTCCTAAGAAGTGGTACTTTAAAACTTTTCGGGGACATCCTTAGGTTAATTTATTGACAACTAACATCTATCAAAATATTTTCAATCGCACCAGCATGGCTTTCGCAAATATAACTTATTTGGAACTCTGCTTGCATAATTTTCTCATAATATACTAAAACAAATAGACAATATTCTTAAGAAAGACAAAAATAATTGCAGTTCGCGAGAAAAAAGGTGGAGGCGTCGCTATACTGTATAGCAAAACGTTAAGCGTGAGAAGCATGCAGGATGTGCCTGGTGTAAAGGCTATCAGGTTGGTTAGTTTTACCGTTATAAACGAGTGCCCATGCGTTTAAGGTCGGTACGAAAACCCCAAGAGTATGGTAGTATAAACATTGTAAATAGTCTCGTAGTGTGTATACCATGTACAATGCACAGATGTATAACCGAGGCAAGATTACTGTTAGTTGATGATGTTGAAGTTAATCCCGGGCCTATAAATATGCAAACTGGGGAGGAGCTTATCGAAACGATGCGACGTACACCTAAACTAATAAATGACCAAAAAATAATAGTAAAAGAACTTAGAGAGTTCATGAATCACCAGAAATCAATTGAAGAAAAATTGATAAACTGGCATCAAAACTGGAAGGTTTGACTGAAGTGACTTTCGTAAAAACTACAGAACAACTTCAAGTTCATAACTGCCAATTGTATAATGCCATGCGGAACGTAATACACAAGCAGGACGATAGAGAAAACCGGTAACGCAGGAATAATTTATTTTTCTTTGGTTTAAGCGACGCTGATTAAGAAATCTGGGATGAATCAGAGGTGAAAAGTTCTCTCTTTATGCGCTGAAAACGTAAACGTGGAGGTTACTCCTTCTTGAGTTGAGAGTCCACAGGATAGGAAAGTGCTCTAACAAAAAAACTAAGGCCAATCATTGTTAGATTTGCTCATTGTAAACATAAACAGCGAGTAAATCTGCGGCTTCGAAGCTTAGGGTACTGACTTTTCAGTAGGCGAAGATTTCTCAAAAACTCTGCGCATTTCCAGAAGCACATTGGTAGCATTTGCACGTGAAATAAACGCCAAGATAACCCTTAAGTACGATAAGCTAACCATGGATGTAAAACATATTTTTGGAATGCACCAGGCAGCACTGCTCAAGAATATGATTCGAGTAGTCGAACAGCAGTGGTTAGGCAGAGTCAGTTGAGCAATGTTGTTGACCAAGCGGGCAATCATTAGCAACCATTTCCCGCTGCTTCGCAATCATCCCGACTAAGTCCGCACGCATTTGAGCACCTGTCAATCATCGTAGTTAATTAATTGTCAAAGTCTCAAAAATAAATCTACCGAAATTATTCCACTGTTGAGCCGGATGTTGTTATTGATACGGAGTCTTGGCTGAACTGTGATTTAAGTAGTTTTGAGATTGTTCCTTCGGGATTCACATTCTATTGAAGGGACGGAGAAGCTCGGGGAGGTGGTGTATTTATTTTGGTTAACGACATTATCTAGAGTGTTACTTAAAAAATTTTGACAGTGTATCGAAATCGGTATGGTGCAGACTAAACGTATCACATGGAAACAGCCTTGTAGTTGGCGCTTTTTATAGATCACCTAGTTTTAATAGCATCGAACCAGTTTGTAGTTCATCGAGAACGTTATCAGTTTTCACATCGACCAAAGTAATATTAGGCGGTGACTTCAACATGCCAGAGGTTGAATGGTACGAACGTTTTCCGGTTGAAAGCAGCCGAAACACGCTTTACACCGCCTTTAAAGAACTAATTCAAGTCTGTGGCCTACATCAGTTGCCAACCTGTTTATTTATTTATGGCCTACATTATTTACCAACCCGTTTTGGTGCTACTGGAGGTAACGTATTTGATCTACCATTTGCTAACGATACGGATTTAGTCGAGTCTGTTAAAACTGTCCCCGGCATCGCGGTCATGAAGTTGTGCTTGGTACCATTGTTTGTGAAAGACCAGTGTGCAGTAAGCAGCGTCCTCGGAAAGTGTACTTGTATGACAGAGGTAATTATGACGCGATAACCAACTCTTTCTTTCCGTCTTTTTTTTTTCAATCAAAGTAGTCACACTAATATGAACGATTTCAGGGCGCTTTTTAAAGAAAAGCTACTTGATTCTAATAAAATGTATATACCGTCTAGATTGTTGTCGGGGAAACAGCGCTCTGAAAAACCTTGGATGAATGCTATGCACCGTTCCTTAATAAAAACAAAATCACAGGTATTCAAAAAGGACCATAAATGAGGCCATCCTTCCCACTACACTAAGCTAAACTAGTTGAATAAATAACTTAAGAATGAACTATGGCGAGCGAAGCATGCGTACTTGTGAGGGCTCGCTGATAAAATGAAAACAAATCCGAAAAAAACTTAGCCATAAATAAAGAGTAGTAAAAAGATGGCAATGCAATTCCGGTCATAATAAATGATAATAAATTGTATATGATGACGTAGGTAAAGCTGAATGCTTAAGTAAGTACTTTCATTCTGTATTTAACACAGACCAACTGAGTGTAGTTCCTAGATATTTTATACACTTGCTCTACATAGACGAACTCGTTATAACTGAACCAGGTGTACATGCTGTGGTGTATAACCTAAACCCACATTCTGCAAATGGTCCTGATGGTATCTACAACAATGCACTTAAGCGTTGCACATCAGCTATTTCTCCCTTTCTAGTATTACTCTTCAATAAATCACTGCATGATGCAATGTTACAAAAGGATTAGAAATTGGCTACATAACTCCGATTCACAAGGAAAGTGATAAAGGAAAGGTACACAATTATCGGCCGCTGTCCTTAACATCGGTTTGCTCGAAGACTTTAGAGCATATAATTTATTCAGGCCTAATGAAACACCTTCTGGATAATGATTTCTTCACAGCTACACAGCACAGCTTTCGCTCCGGAATATCTTGCACAACCCAATTACCAGAATGTATCCGCGACATCACATTTGGTGTAAACAACAGCACTCAGATAGATGGACTATATCTACACCTAAAAAGGCGTTTGATGTGGTGTCGCATAACCTTCTTTTGTTTAAATTATCTAGTCCAGAAATTCTAGAGCGTTTACACGGCAAGATCAAAGACTACCTACATATGCGTGAACAACGTGTTGTCGTCAATGGCGCGTCGTCTTCCCCTGTTTAAGTTTTATACGATGTACTACAGGGGTCTGTGCTCGGACAAACGTTATTTCTAAACTGTATGAATGACATACCAGCTGATCTTAATCTACTGTTAGACTGTACCCTGATCACTGTGTGTTATATCTTCCAGTTACGTGCATAAATGACATGAAAATTTTGCAGACTGACCAGGGCGCTGTACCTAGTTGGTGTGATAAATAGAAAATGTCATTAAATATAAAGAAGTGCCACCATGCAAAATTTACGAATACGATAACTAAGTTAGTAACTCCACACCGCATAAATGAAACCGCCTTGCAAATGTGCGATAAAATTGGGTGATACATTTTCTTCTACCATAAATTTGTCGGCGCACGTGGACACAGTTGCGGCGAAAGCGTCCCCGATGTTGTATTTTTTTTTCAGAGTAACTTTAGCCGCGCCCCTAAAGGTTTGAAGGAAACGTTGTACGCCACTAACATTAGGCTTGTGCTGAAATGCGCTTGGAAACCAAGGGATACACTTACTAATAAAAATATTGATAAGTTAAAGCACGTCCAAAAACTAGCAGCACGCTATGTAACAGCCAATTACGATTTTACTGTCATAAGCTTGAGTGTTGTTTAAGCACTTGAATGAAAAACTTTGGCAGCACGCTGAAAAGCATTGAAGGTAAAATTTTTATTCAACATTCAATCAATATGACAGGAATTAACAAAAACATTTATATAAAATAACCTCATTACATCACTACTAGACGAGATAACCGAAACAAACTAGACCGTATCAGTGCTCAATTGATGTCTTTAAATACTCATTTTTTTCCTAACATGATCGAAAATTAGAACGCTCTACCCAGTGAAGTAGTTACCGCATCTGATGTTCACACTGCCATCGATGATAATGTAATGTACCATGTAACAGTTGTGTATTATGCTCCGCCAAAGTATTTCTAAGTGATGTTGCCCTTTTGTGTATTGCACTTTTTCTGTGATAGCTGTATGCATCAAGATTGCAACCCCACTACAATAATGCCATATCGGGCGGTAGGTATATGCAATAAAATAAATAAACGAATAAATAAATATTTTCGAAAGTGTACTGGGGAAGGTTAGGTACTTATAGGTTCTTTTTATAGTTATCCTGGTTCTGACAGTGGCATCCTGGAGAACCTAAAAGCATATTGCCGCGAACCATGCAATGGGTTTGTTTGTTTATATTTTGCTTTTGCCACCCGACTGCACCAGTCTGTGTTATCTCAGTGCCAATATAAGCGCGTGTTCCATTCTGTCTTTCTGTGCCGCATGTGTTATTTCTTCTGATAGGGAGAGCATTCCGATATAACGTGAGCAGCCTAGAATTATTTTCTTTGATTTAAAATGTTCTAGATGTGAATCGACGGTTCGAGAACCATGCGCGCCGAAAGATAAAAAGCCTGCAGAGTTGACGACGGGGTATTCGATTCTGCGACGCTCGCCGACGCACGTCACTTTGTTGACTGCTGCTTCACCGCCTGTGTACTTTTGAGTTTTTAGGAGAGCACAAGTTCGCTCCAATAAACGTTCTTTTCCTTCAAGACGACTGCCTCATCTTTGGCTTCGTGACATCTGGTGAGGTGCGGGGTACGCACCCTCTATACTCCCAACGACATCTGGAGCCGCCAAACGAGTCCAACTAAAGCCAGCCGCCGACAGCAAGATCTCCCACCGGAGTTTGGTCTCTCGCCGGACTGACCCAAAAGAACGACCGCTGCAACCACCATCATGATCAACTCAGGCACCATGACCAGCGCTTCTAATCCTGCCCTCGTCCTGCAGCCGCACCGGGAACCACCATCGTACCGCACATCCCCCGGAGAAGACCCTGAGGACTGGCTAGAGAAAGTGGAACGCGTCCGCATCTTTAACAGGGGGGATGACGAAGAAACCTTCCGCTATGTTTTCTTCTATTTAGAAGATACGGCCCGAATGTGGTTTGAGAACCATGAAAGCTCGTTAACCGACTGGACTGTCTTTAGGAGCGAATTCCTGAAAACATTTGCTACCGTCGTGCGGAAAAAGCGAGCCGCCCTTTTGTTGAAAACACGCACGCAACACCCCAACGAAGGGGTTGTGATCTTCGTTGAGAAGATGAAAAATATATTTCGCCGCGCGGACCCCGATATGGCGGAACAAAAGAAGCTACGCTTCCTAATGAAGGGTGTGAAGGAGAAACTGTTTGTTGGACTTGTCCGCAACCAGCCCAAAACCGTCGCCGAATTCGTGACCGAAACCACTACAATTAAGAAGGCCCTCGATATGCGTGCTAAGCAGTACGATCGGAACTTTGTTAGCGCGGCTAATGCAAACTGCATTGATAATATGCGGATTCCGGCTGAAAGCCTACGCGAGACCATCCGCCCAGTAGTGAAAGAGGAGCTGCAGAAATTTCTCCCCACGCCGCCACAGCCCCAAGTCGCTACCCTTACCGACGTGATTAGAGAAGTGCAACAAGCGTTGGGAACTTCTACGCCATCCCAACTACCCCAAGAGCCACAAGCTTTGACATACTCCGCAGCTGTTCGTCGACCCCGCCCTGCTCGAACACGTCATCAAGAGGCCCGCCGTACCGCCACCCACTGCCAAGCGCCGACCCCCGGTAGCCCGAAACCAGACGCCGAGGAAGACGGACGTATGGGGAACGCCCGATAACCGTGCTGTGTGCTACCACTGCGAAGAGGCCGACCACATTTACCGTCGCTGCCTAGACAAGATACTCCGACTGCGTGGTTTCTCCGTCGACGCACCTCGCCCTTTCCCTGGCCAACGACCACGTGAGATCGGTGAGTATCTATCCGAAACCAGCCGTGCCCCAGCCCGTTTCAACCGTTAACAGTCGCCCTATCCATACCCCCATACCAATCACCGATCCGCCGTAGCAACGCTGACTTCGCCTGTGGATGGTCCTCAGCCCACGCGGGGGAAACTAAAAGCAGCAACTTCTGGAGGTGAAGTTGCTCTACGGCCAAAAACCGGAAACCCTCCAACGACGCAAGGACGCGCCGAAGATAGTGATTCACGACGCTCTCGTCCCGACGACCCGACCTAACTCTGACGAGATCCCCGCACACGACGACAGCTCCACGGCGCTGGGTGTACCCAACCTGACCGAGACGTCTGCTGAGAAGACGACTACAACGACGACGCACAGTGCCCGACCGTCGACACACAAAAGCCGAGATGCGACGCCCCGACGCACCCGGAACTCGAGGAAGGCGGCATTCGACGTCAAGGTGTCCTTCGACGGCTTTGATGTAGTCGCCCTCATAGACACGGGAGCCGACTATTACGTAATGGGCGGACCATTCGCGTCTACGCTGAACACAGTTATGACCAGATTGGAAGGTCCACACATACGCACAGCAGGAGGCCACCTCATGACGCGAAGTGGAACGTGCACATCGCGCGTCACCATAGACGGCACGACGTACCCTGCGGTGTTCGTCGTTTTGCACAACTGCTCACGCGACGTAATTCTCGGAATGGACTTTTTGACAGACAACGGTGCAATACTTGATCTGCAGACCAAGTCGATAAGGTTTTCCTCCGATCACTATATGACACTAGAACCGAACGCCGAACATCGTGCAGCTGTGAGGATCGCGGATGATCTGGTCACCCTGCCACCCTGCTCAAGCTTTATGATCACCGTCTATAGTCAAGGTGCTGCTCCTGACTCCAACGCTATGGTGGAGAGTGACCAAAGGTTGTTTCTCGACCGCGGTGTGTCTGTCGCAAGAGGCATTGCGCGGTTTAAGCAACGCAAATCCCACAATTTGGTCACCATTTTCGATCGAGGAGTACCAGCATTTGAAAACGAGCGCTGCAATTGCATTCCTCAAAGAAACGCAAGAGGCAAGTGACATGATCACAGTCGCCGACTTGGACCGCGCACCTGAAGATACCTTCAAGGTTCCGCATCGCTCAGCGTGAATGCGGCGCTACCGCAAGAACAACAAAACAGAAATATTAGCTTTGCTCCGTCTCTAAAGCGAGTGTTTTTCGTCGAACTCAAAACCAGGTCAGACACCTCTAGCGAAGCACCGAATAATAACCGAAGATAGAGCCATTCTGGCTAATTCTCTCTTTCTGTGCCGCATGTGTTTCGATATGTTCTGTGCCGCATGTTTTCCGATGTGTCTTTCTGCGCAGCATTCCGATATAACGTGTACAGCCTAGAATAATCTTCTATGATCTACAATATTCTAGATGTGATTCGACGGTGCGAGAACCACGCGTGCCGAAAGATAAAAAGCCTGCAGAGCAGACGCCGGTGAATTCAATTCTGGGACTCTCGCCGACGCACGTCAATTTGTTGACTGCTGCTTCGCCGCCTGTGTACTTTTGAGTTGTTAGGGGAGCCCAAGTTCGCTCCAATAAACGTGCTTTTCCTTCAAGACGGCTGCCTCATCTTTGGCTACGTGCCAATAGTTACATGCGCAGGTGAGGCTTGGAGACAGAATCATTGTATCAAGCGATTTTAATCTCCCTGATATCGACGGGTTAGCATTGACACCCCGTAACGGAAATATTCACTGTGAAACGATAAGCGTTATTGGTTTCGCGTTTGACCTAGAGGATGTAATAAAAAATTACACCATATTTAGGACTCACTCAACATCAATCCGTGACTTTGTTTTTTTATCTGGTTCGAGTACAGCCCAAACATCCCGTCAAGCAGAACCATCCTTACCGGATCAGTCTGCACTATTACTTGACTTACTGGTGTAGCGCCCAAACGTGAAACCCTAATGACCCGCTTACCCAACTTTTCTCGAGAAGATGATGGCTCTATCATTGACATGCTTGCTTTAATTACGATTTCTTATACCATTCCAGAGATATAAACGGCAATTGGTATAAACTCAAAATAATGGCAAAAGAATGCGTTGAAAACTGCGTTCTCCGGATTGTAAACAGGACCGACCACAAACACACTTCGATATCTAAGGAATCATTGTGGATCCTAAAGAAACCGAAACGACATAACGCAACGAAAAAAATCTTCTATTTCCACATGCATTGTAAATAATAAGGCAGACATTGCATTAGAGATAAGAACACAAGTGGTGGTAAACGTCAAGCAACGAAATTTGAGACAGTCTTTAAACTTTTAACTGCATCCGCTAAGATATTCTGGCGGCACGTACGTCCAACTTCTTTTGGTTGTGATGTATTTTATATTGAAGATGTACAAGTATATGGGGCAAAAAAATATTGTGTGCTTTCAATGAGCCGTTTAGGAGCATTTTCACTGTTGATGACGGTGAAGTAGACAATATTAACGCAAATTTTCCGCCTCTACCAAATGTTTTTATAGGTTGAGCCAGAAGTTTGAACGTGCTTTTAAAACTAGATGTCAAAACTTCACTGGAGCCGGACGACATACTCAGCGCTTTTTGTTAAAAAGATACGCAGAATGGTCATCGAAATACTTGTGTTTATTGTTTACTCAATTTTTGTGTGAAAGACAAATACCGGACGATCGGGGAATCGCCCGAGTCGAACCTATAAATAGGAGCGGGCGAAAAAAACTGCATGACGAACTATCATCCCATCTCCCTAAAGTGTACGGCATGAAAAGTTTTAGAAGACATCATACATATCCAGATTACACAGTTTATCGATAAACATAATATTTTAACAAAAATTCAACATGTACATTGAAAATGTTATACGGCTTGTACCCAACTAGCGGAAACAATATTTGATTTTGCGCTTACTATTATTATCCCTGGCATCGTGCAAGATGTGGAAGTGCTCGGAAGTGTAATGTGTAGTGATTAACGTTCGTTAATATCTCGAATTAGGGTAGATTTGAGAGGGAATCACAACAAGCTAGTACGAAACCCGATATATGCCTAAATGGAGAGATGAAGAATTGAATAATACAGGATCGCGTTGCAGAGGCGATAATATTAAGATTTTACCCAGGAAGCAGAGTTTGCGACCTAGGAAGCCAGCGACTGATTGTGCAGTAAAAGTCGGGGGCACGATGCCTAGACAGGATACTGTTGAACTTTCCCAGGAGACCAAATATCAAATTAAGAACAGACAAAGCATGACAATCTCCAACCAAGCGACAGGATAGAAAAAGCGGAGCTTCCGAAGTCAATAGCGTAAGACAGCTGACATACGGAAGTATATTACACGGTGGATTGAATATCAGAGGCAGCCTGAAAGCAGCGAAAAGACGTCTTGGCGTGTGGAGAAATCCTAGGCATCCACCTATTTATTTATTTATTTATCTTTAGGTACCCTCAGGGCAGAAGCATCATAGAGGGGAGTAGTTTTTAAGATTCACAAACAAGTACGGCATACAGTGCATGACAAGGAAACATACCAAAAGAGGAGTTGCGCGAGAACACACCATAAAAAGTTCACAAGTTTTGTGCACAAAGGGTCAATAACTGCAAGAAGAAGCCAACATTGCTTTTACGAGCAAGATCAAGCCAGCATAAGAGAAAATTTGTAAGCATTTATAGTTATTGGAGTGGTTTGATTGCTGATAACTAATCGAAATCATCGTTGCTTAGAATAGCAGCAGCTGCTGCCGGAAGGCCGTTCCAGTCGCGTTTTGTTCGTGGAAAGAATGAACATGCCTACGAACGCGTGTGACTCGTAGGGATGGCCACGTTGTGTACATGAAATTAGGTTGTTGCTTAATGTGGGATTATAAAATATTTTGTGGAATAAGCAGTCGTTTTATTTTGCTACCCGTAACTAAATCAGGTAACTTGAGGATAGCTTTCATAGGTGATATACTGAAGGTGCGTTGGAAGTTGGAGAGAATAACACCAGCAGAGTTATTCTGAACTATTTCAAGTCTATTGATTAGGTATGTTTGGTCTCGGTCCCATATCGCCGTCCTTATTCAATATTGGTTCTAACAATTTTTTTTTAAATTAGTAATTTTATTGAGGAGGGCGCCAGAGCAAAGTTTCTCCTATAGTATCCTAAGGTCCGGTTAGCGTTCTTAATATTGTGAGCAATGCGGACATTCCAAGGTAAATTGTCGGATATGTGGACCACAAGATATCTATATTTGTTTACTACTCCCAGTTGTAGTTCTTTAATGAAGTAACACGGTATAGTGCAAGATGTATGTGTTATCTTCATTGCCTTACATTTCGTGATATATAAATTCATGGGCAATTTTCGCACCAAGTGGAAATGTTATCTATGTCTGATTGCAGTGCATTAACGTCATTGTTATGGGTTTTTTCTCGAAAAGGAACGATGTCCTGAGCGTACAAATGATAATTGGCATTAACGCAGTTGGGAAGATCGCTAACATATATAAGAAATATTATTGGACCAAGCATGGAGCATTGGGGAACTCCAGAAGTGACAGCAATTGAGGGTGAGTCATAGTTGTTAACGGTTACAAACTTCTGTCGATTAAGTAGGAAGCATTCGATCCATTTTAAAAGGTGGTGATATATATTAGGGCGACTGCATTGATATTGTAGTAATTTGATATACTTTTTTGAACGCCATTTAAAAGTTCAAAAATATGCAATGTACAGTGGAATGGTTATTAAGAATAGCATGTATTTTGTGTGTAAAGGATACAAGCTGCGTTTCACACGAGTAGAACTAACGAAATCTGTGTTGTGCTTCAGCACAAAATGAGTTTTATTCAAGAAAATTCACGAGGTTAGAGAAATATTCGACAAGGAATGCTCGTGAGGAATGTAGGTCGGTAATTCAGGAGGAGACTGTTTTTTGCCAGATTTATATACTGGAACAACCTTCCAAATATCAAATCGCCGGGAAGAATTCCTGAATGCAAGCACTGTTGAAAAATGTTTGAAAGTGTTAATTTTGAGTAAGTGCAAGTACTTTTAGAAAATTTCGCGTTTTTCTTTCGACACCAGCAGCAAAATAAGTGTTTAAAGAGCCTATAATTTTCTCAATGCAAATGAGTCAACTGTTATGAGAAGCATGTCTCTGTAATCATAAGCATGAGACAATGGAATATCGGAAGTGTCGGAACAAGAAAAGTTCAATGCGAACGAAGTGTTTACCTCAATTGGACAGTCATTATCTGCAATTGCGTCGGCATTGGCGTCGGCAAGACAACCCAGGCGTGATGCACACGGGTATATACCATTCCAGAACTTTTTTTGTTTCGTCTAAGAGCATCGAGGGTAGCGTATTTCGCTTAAAAAATTGTTTAACTGTGCTGACAGCATTAGTGTAAGCATCAGAAGCAGTTCGATAAACCTGCCCATGTTGTTTGTATGGGAAACCCTTTGCCGCGCGGTGAAATCGTTTCTTTTTGACTGATAACCTGCGGATTTTCCGATTGTACCAGGGAGCGCTGGGGTTTGAAAAAACACGCCCTAATGGTAGGTATTGTTCGGACAACTTTCAAACTTTATTTTTATACATTTCCCAGTTTTTCTGAACAGAGCGATTGTCAAACTCATCAAGTAAAGAGTCAAGAAAAACATAATTCCGCATTTATAGCGTCAAAATTTGAATGCTTCTAGTTTCTGATTTCTTTTGTTTTATTTTCAAAGCGTCGGGCTTTCACATCCAAGCAAAAATGTAGACAAAGGTGATCACTCAGACCAGGTAAATAAGTTATGTCAGAACACAGATCAGAAGCGGAGAATAAAACCAAATCAAAAACACTTTCAACGTTCTCAGCTATTCTCGTTGGCTTATAAACTAGTTCACTTGATTTAAGAAGGCACACATGTCAAAAAAATCTTTTTCTAGCGTTGACCACGAGTGCTAAGTTGTTTCATTTGGCAACCAATTTGTCTGCGGAAAATTGAAGTTCCTTAAGAGAAAAACAGGTGACCGTTGAATTCGGGTAATGACAAAGTTATTACATCATGAAGTTCACAAGTGAAAGTTGGAAGTGAGTTGGGGGCGCCAATAACAGACGCCCAGAACGGACTTTTTTGTGGCTGTGTCTATGCAAACCGAGTTCGTTTCGAGAGAAGTGGGTATGTGAATGGGTGCTGATTTAATTTTTTCTAACTGCACTTAGTGTTTCGCCACCCTTTTTAAACACGCGATCACATCGGTACAAGTTAAAGTTGTTCCAAGATTCCAAAACTTCAGTGTCCAATATGTTACAATGCAGCCATGTCACGGTGTAAACCACGATGTCAGCTTGGCATGTATCAATAATGGAGTCGACTGCAACTCCCTTATTTCCAATGCATCCAATGTTTGAATATAGCACAGATAATTTGGGCAAGCATTCTGGCCGATTCCCAGCTACCTGATATGATGGAGGATGCCTTTCGTTTGAGGTATATAGTCGAACAGGATTACTAGGCACGGTGGGATGAGTCTGGTTATGTACTTTTACAATATTAACATTTATATAGTCGTCAACTTAAAATGCTATAATAATATTCAATTTGTTATGTCTCAGTATAAAAGAAGGGGAGTCTGGGAGCGATTTAGCGAATTCCAAAGTTTGCTTCAGGCGAAACCTGTTCCGACTGAAAAATCATCCGATATGGTTACGTTGTTTTTTTGAAACACGAACGCGCCGCGGACACCTTTTCTTTAACTTTAAAGCGGAGAAATTTCACGATAACGGGTCGACAACGCCCTTCTGCAAACGTGCCGAGGCTATGCGCACGCTCGATGCTGTCAGCAGAAAAACGTTCTTCGTAGCACCGTGATAACAAGCTGAGTACTTTTTGCTCCGTATCTTCTAATTTTTCTTCGCACTCAGGTATTTCATGCAACTTGTCTTCTAGGTCATCTGCCCTGATGAAAGAAACATTGCATCGTGCGGCGACCTTCTTAAGCATAAGACGTGTGCCTGTAATACCTGCTCCTAGAGTTTCAATGGCTTCTGTTTTTTGAACAGTTCATAGTCGTCGGCCAATATCATCCAGTTCCAGCTTAAGGCTGTTTTGATTTAAAGACAAGCAAGCCAGTGTCCTCACAAAAAAAGGATAAAATACTCATGGTAGCCGAGGAATTCTAAAGAGGTCTGTCCAGTAGCCGAGACTTCTAGGATATTGCCGAAAGAGACAGTAGGTCAGCGGAAATAGACATCCCACCAGTAACGACAGCATAAGAAGGGCAGGCTTTGTAATAAATGAAAGGGGGCAAAGCACCTGGGGAAGATCAGATAACAGCAGACCTCTAAAGGATTGTAGGCAAATTGTACTAGTTAAACTGGCAAACCTCTGCACGCAGTGCCTAATGTCCGCGAGTGCATCCCAATCCTGGAAGAACGTGAACATCGTTCTTATCCATAAGGCGACATGAATGACTTGAAAAATTGCATGCCGATGAGGTTACTGTAGGTTGTGTAGAGGGTACTTACCAAGGAAATCGATGAAAGAATTCCTGCCACGTTGGATTTCGGTCATCCTAAACATTAGGCAGGGTTTTGTAAAGGCTATACAGGAATGCACAATATTTACACGATCAAACTGGTGATAGAGACGTGCGCAGAGTATACTTAACCCCTATGATCAGCAACTTAGCCTTTAAAGGTTATTGAAACCATTTGAATCTGTCAAAACTTCAGCAGTCTTTCAGGCATTACGGAACCAGGGTGTAGAAAAGGATTATGTAAAAATACTAGATGGTATTTTCAGTGGCTCAACATTTACCATATTGCTCCCTAACGAGAGCAAAAAAATTTCTATAAGAAAAGGCATCAGAATAGAAGACACAATCTTTCAAATGTTATTCACAGCATGTTTTCAATAAGTATCCAGAACATTGTATTGGAAACAGGTGGCAGTAATGAATAATAGAGGATACCTCAGCCAGCTCAGATTGGCTGATGACATTGCCTTGTTAGTAACGCGGGCACTGAATTGCGAAGCATGCCTAATGCACTGGACCAACAGAGTGGAACCGAGGATCTGAAAATTAATATGCAGAAAACTAAAGTAATGATCAATAACGTCGGCACAGCACAGCCGTTGGAAATAGGTGGCGAGGCAGTTGATGCGTAAAACGAAAATATCTACTTGATCCAAGTTCTGACCTCGGATCGCAACCACTCGGCACAGATAAATGGAATGATAATAATGTGGTGGCCTGCATTCGGTAGGCATTCTCAGAGAATGAATGGCCGCCTACTATTGTTCCTCAAGAAGAAAGTGCGTGAAATCTGCAGCTTAGCGGTACTGACGTACGTAGCCGAAACCTCCAGTCTCACTAAGACGGTTCAGCTTATATTGTGGACGACACATCTGCGAAAGCAACGGAAGATGGTAGGTGTAACAATAACGGGCAAGAACTGAGTGGAGTGGGTCATGGAACTAACGCGTATTTAGGACAGAATAATCGAAATTAGGAAGAAGAAATGGACGTACGCAGGGCATGTAATGCGAAGGTAAGATACCCGTTGGTCGCTAAGGGTAACACTGTGGATCCCTAGAGAAGACAAGAGCGGTAGGGGGCGACAGAAGCTTAGATAGGCTGATGACATAAAGAAGTCTGCGGGGACAAACTGGTCGCACGGGAAAATATTGTTAATGAAAGTGGCTTTGGCCCTAGAGTGGGCGTAGATAGGTTGTTGATGAACATTAACGGCAAATAAAGTGATTGTATTTTTATGGATTTCCAAAAAGCGTTTGAGAAATTCTCTGAAAAGATATTGCTTTACAAACTCAGCAGAATATAAATAACCATTAATGCTAAATTGGCCTTAATCATACATTACCCATTGGAAAAAGTTGTATTTTATGGGGAACCTTCTGAAGTTGTTTCTGTGGACGCTGCGTTCCTCGGGAGTTGGTGCTTCTGCTCATTTTTACTTTTTTTGTTAAAGACATTCCGTGCAACATTCCTGTGAAAATACGATTGCATGACGATGAATCTGTGATCTACACGGAAGTGAAGAGTGTAACCGATCCGACTCCTAAATGACATAACTAAACAAGATTGTCCTCTAGTAAGTAGCAAATCTGCTTTAAATTGAAAAAAAAAATACTATTCGAGGTAATTCTTCCCCTAAAAGGTTCTTTACAGTGTACTTATTAGCGAACAATACTTTCATTCATGAACTATCTCAGCACAAATACATGGGACTGTGGATCTCGAATACCTTACAATAGACTCACCACATTGATTATGTCGCATGAAATGCCAACTGTAACCCCCAAATTTCTATATGTATCTTCTCGACTTAAACCGAGCTTAACTTGCCGCCGTCTTAGTTGGCTTCCCTTATTTCATAGACCCGACGCGCTCTTCGATCGTACTTCAACCGTACTTCGACTGATCTTGGTCGGCCGAAATTCAAGTCTGCTTCGAAGCTACCTTGATGCATTGAAGTCAACTTCGTCATTTCGTTATCACAACATGGCAGCTCGGCAGCGCCAGCGGCGCGATGTTACGGAATGAATCGCCGGCTTCGAGGCAGTCTGTCGTGCCAGTGATGTTGTGTTTGGTGACGCGTATAGGACGAAAAGCCGAAAATACCGCTGCAATCGATGAGCGGCCACGAAAGCCAGTGTACGATGATCGCCGGGGACTGCAACTGCCAAAACTGCAGCAGCTGTTGCTGACACTCCGTTTTCGCCAGTTTTAAAGGCGCCGGCTTGTTTCAAGCAGCGACGGGAGACTGGTGAAACCTACTGTGTGCCGCACCGTAAGGAGGGTGACGGAGCTGATCGGAAAAAGCCACTGGTTCAGTGGCTGGTGCCTTTCGCGGACGCGTGGAGGTAGTGCTGCAAATAGTATTATTGTCATTCACGGCAGTCTGATGACTGATAACAGCCAACTTGCTTTTGCGCTTCGGTATCCCTTGGACTGGTCACCGGTTATACCTTGTCGCATCCCTCCCGAAAGTAGTTTCATGTGGTTAGTTTGAACATTTCGTGGTGTTGTTTTTCTCCTTGTTGCAACATTGTGTTAACAGTGTTTTTGGTCTACACGGTAAGTCCAGCGAAAAAGGAATGTTGTGCAGGTTATAGTGCGCAAGTGTCAGCTTGAGAGGGACCGTGAATACAGTACATATCTTTGTTTTGCTTTGAAGGATTCCCCTTCAGTTACACCCAGTTCTATTCTGGCCCCAAAAGTGGTCTCACATGCACAAATAGTTATTGAAGCTCCAAATTATTTACTTTACAGTGTAATCAGTAAGGTCAATTGTAAGGTAACCAAACAACGTAGTCTGTGTGTTCACTGCATGGTAGCATTCAGGCAGTACAATTGAATGAAACCTAGGGCCGAACACAATTACACAGTCATGTTTATTGAAAATGGCTTCTGTCGACCGTGTATACACCACTAGCTCAGTCCCAGCGACCACACAGGGGCAGTGCGAGTTGCTGGCTCGTCTCCACACCGTCATCTGGGGACACTAACCCACACTTACCAATTGCGACGTGCTCGCTGAGATAAACGGGTGGTAATTTTTTGAACAGTTATAACGAAGAGCCTGATGCTGCACACACTTATGTGGATACCGCACTGAAGTGGCACCTTTTAACAAGCCGAAAAAATTGGAGGGAATGCTCCGGTGTCACTTTCTTTTCTTTTTCCACCTGACCAGCTGTCACGTCAAGACTCAGGAACGCTTCATCTTCCATGCAAGAACAGCGGTGATTGTTCTTGGCTTGCTGAACTTGAGAGGCCACCCACGTTTACTTTATTTCATTCTGCTTAAATAAATATTTTTGCAACAACCGGATTGGCCTGCCACAAACTCCATCACTAATATCGTGTGATTTTCACATGCTCCTCAAACCGGTATTTTCTTGTGAATTGCATTATCTTGCTATAGCCTTCTTGTGGGATATGTTATCTTGATGCATATTAAAAGTAGATATTAATGACTCAACTTGGGGAGCGATTCCTCCGTAGATCAAATACTGGGTGCGGGGAGGCACATACTCCCAAAACACTTATGTTGCTCAAGCGGCAAACATCACTGCAACATGCCTATTAGAACATCCACGTTTCAATTTGAATCAAGCAAGTAGTTCCTCGTTTGCTAAGTATTTCACTATTTTATTCTAAATTGCTTGCAATAATTGTCGCCCTTAGTGTAAAAAAGCCGCCAGTACAGTGTGCAAGGAAAAATAGCAGACCAGTAACAAAATGCCTCCACAAAGGCATATAGTTTTGTTCAAGTACTCCTTAAAGCTCTACTTGACACATTTTCAAATGAATGCAGCTGACTGAAATCACAGAGCTTACGCATACATTTATTATTTCTGTTGCAAAGGCTTGGCCACAAAAATAAACAAACACCGGCATAACAAGAGATCCAAACCTTTCTTAGACAAACAAAATGTTTTGGTTTGCCTATGGAAGGCAAAACTCCTCTAGGAAAGCCAAAATGTGTTTGTTTTTGTTTTAAAAAGTTCTTTGGCTGGTGACCAACACAGTCCAACAAGCAACACCTCTCCAGAAAGGACAAGGCAGCGACAACATCCTGCTGCTCGCAATACGATAAAATTCTCTCTCCCTTCATTCCGACCACACGGACTCTTGTTGAATTCTCACTGCAAAGTCTGGGTGACAAAAGTTTGCTCACGCTTAATTTTATACTCAGGAGCTCTACCTCAAGCTGTTTTTCCTGGTTTATCAGCTGGTCCCCTAGCTGTATTTTCTAAGGTGCACCTCCTTATCAGCACAAGATGCAGGTTGTGCTCCTCCTGCAGGAGCTCCTCCTTCGTGTTATTGTCAGCTCTGAGCTTTCACTCGAGGAGAGCCATATGACCATTTGGTTGCCTTGCGGCATCCACAACGAACGGTGCTGCATCACTGCCATCGCAACTGCTGGCTGCGGAAGCTGTACTTGCCGCCACCAGACTTGGCTCAGAAAGAGACTCTCGTGGCAGGCTGTCGTCTTGTGCTGTCGCAGCCCGTGTTTAGCCTGGGGTTTAGTCTGGCTTGGATGAGTCATCTGAAATGAACAAGCAAACCACATCTGTTGAATGTGAAATCTTATGCGATATGTGAGTGCACAGAAGAGTAGGTAGAGGTAATCTTCCTTTCAAGGCAAGGCTGACGCCACTGCCTATTCCACGATACACAAATTGGCTGCCTTACACTTTACACAGCCATTTGAGTATGTACGGGGAATTAATGGGGCCGAGTGAGTCACCACTGCGTTTCTTCAGCACATGGGCTAGGGCAAAAAAAGAGTTAGCTTAAAGCGTGCCATCTGACAGGTAAATGTGATGGCTTGCAAGTAAAAAAGGTGCGCACTGTAGCTCCGGAGAACTATGATTCTGGGGTAGCTGTGGCGTGAAATGTGGGCAGCCTGCTTGTCGAAGTATTTCGCCCCAAAAGACAAAAAATGAAAGTGAAGCAGTGTTTGGGTTTCCAACACTGTGTTCTTGTGTGTGTATATATTTTTGCAACGCCTTTTAGAGAGCAGTATACCACACGTGAGACTGGTGCGCAAATCACGTCACTCCATCATTACACCGAGGTGCAACTGACATGATTACGAGACGCACCGTAGTGGATATTTAGACTACCTGGGGTTCCTCAAAGGGGCCATTAAGACAAAATACACATTGCTTCTATGTTTATGTATTCACTTGCCACTTCTATTGTTTACCCAACACTTGTTACTGCTATAAAAAGAATGTGCACTAAATGTAAATGCAGAGATCTTGTTCGGCTAAGCTTTGTACTTTGCGTTGGATTTTGTCGGCTTCAGCAAATTGCAACTAGCTGCCAATATCGTCAGTTCAGTGCGGAAAATTAGCTAGGGTTTTGCATACCCATTCTCTGTTTCCTCATTATGTCATTTATTTGAGTCAAGTCTGTGTCAAAATTGGTGCAGGGTTATTCTAACGAGGAAATCGTTTCATTCAACGAAACTTAATTTTGTCTTCACGGCCCGTTTAGCATGAGCTGACCTTCCATTTTTCAGCATTTGCCAAAAACAGGCTGCCGCGCCTGCATTAAACCGCGTGCTAAAAAATGCGGATGGCCACTGTTTTTGTTTCTTCCTAAGCAAAATGCATTCACACGTGATTAGGCTCCTGTTAAGAAACCAAAGCTAGTTAATTCAACCACGAGACCTAACTGTACTGCAGCTCGGAGATGTTGGCCTGTTTTTTCGTAGTCCTCCCCCTAGAAATCAAGAAAAAAAGGCCGGAGTGAATGTGAGCATTGAAATTCCTCTAACAGCAGTGTTCCAGTGAAAAGAGTCACTCGCAAACACACATATACCTGTGCTTCAGTGGTCATATTTTGACTGCTCTTTCAAACCATAGTAGACAGTAGTTGAAATGTGAAAATGAAAGCTTCACTTTAAAGGGACACTGAAGTGATATGTAAACATTGCGGGATTACCAGCGCAAATTGTAGTCCGGAGTCCCCAGGCCATGTTTCGACCACTCTAGGCGCGTTTACGCGATTTTATTTATTAGAAAAACTAATTAGAAAACGCTGTCCTCCTCTCTTTACGCTCCCCCATTTTCTGTGGCGTTTTCGTGTGACGTCAGGAGGGGATGAGCTGGCAATTGGCTGCGCCACGGCTGCGCTACTGCACGGCTCCCCGGCCGACAGAGCCAGTCGGCCCAGCGTTTCGTCCGCCGGCCGCCGGCGGGTCGTCGCAATCAAGAAGGTTAAAAAAAAATTGCTTGGTCGCAATTCGTTCGCTTAGTTGAAACGAAGCCAGGACACGTTTGCGAATGGAAGAATGTGCCTTTCTTTCCTTGGTTTGTTTGTACACTGTATCTAGCTCCAAGTCAAGGTCGCTTCACACAAGCGCTGCACATGCGACGCTTCGCTGACTGGTACGCCAGTAGGAAAACATAAGGCCTCTTGAAGGCTGCAGAAGAGTCAGCGAAGTCAATATAGGTACTAAGCAAATAAAATCAACTGATATTTTTACCGTACAGCGTAAAACTAGGGCGCGGGAAGCACTTTTTTGCGCTGGGCGAACAAGCACAGCGGTCAGTAGCACGACTACGCATCTGCGAACGCTTTTCCGTCTACGAAATGCAATTGCTTGACGTGAGCTACTGTGGAAACTCGGGCGACGCTTACTGCACGATCGCAGTACAACAAATAGTCACCTAAGCGGCTTGAAATGCCAAAACTAAATAAAAGTGTAAACCGGTTGTACAATATATACCCTATATTAGCACGGCATTCGCGTACCGCTCCGTGGCCTAGCGGTCTGAGGCGCTAGGAATTCTCCGCAAATGTTTTGCGAGTCACGAGTTCGAATACCCGCGGGTACGTGCTTTTTTTTTGTAAGTTAACTTTTTTGTTTTCCGCCGATGTTTTCTATATTGAGTTCACCTTTTTTGGGGCCGCAACGTTCATGGCTACACGAACTAGTTCACAAAACGCGCGCAGGCTGGCACTGGCGCGCTAGCGAGTTCTCGTTGGCGTGCTGTTGCCATAAGCACCGACTGCTTGCAGGCAGTGGGCACAGGCCAGAATGAACAGACCCTTGGCCTTGTGCGAACACGCTTTTTACGATACAGGCATGAGGGAGGCAAGCTCCAAATATGGGAGAAAAGCGCATGACATTTGGGCGTCTGCGGGTACGCGGAGGGCGTTCATGCACTGCGTAGGTCTCGGCTAGTGAATGCTACGACTACAAGCCGTCCTGGGAGGCTTATCTTGTGCATTTTACAACCGACGACATGGCAGAAGCGCGGTACGATGATTACTGAGATATTGAGAATGCCCATCCAACAAAGCCATTGGTTATGTTTTACAGAACCGAAACCGAAACCGAAACTTGTGTGATTGCTAACCTTGGGCATCGTCCAATCACGGCGCCCCTCCTCTCAACGTCACAGCCTTAGTTGGTGCGGCCGCCGCAAACCGCGCATGGTAGTTTTTCTTCTTTCGCGCTTTGTAAAATAATTACCGATTTGTCAACCGGATAAACGATGAAAAGTGGGCTAATTTGAGTCAGTCTACGCAGTGCCAGCAAAAACGGGAGCTTGACAAATTCACTTCAGTGTCCCTTTAAGGCTCCTGTGCTGTAGCTAGGGCAGGTTTTCATGTACTGTAGTATGCTGGGATTTTACATTATTGCCAATGGGCTCTCAGTACTTAGATGTGCACAGATTATTGGCAGGGTTAAGAAGCCTGTTACTGAATCTGGCTGGTACATATTTCCTTTAGCGAACATGACGATGATGATGCTTTAGGTTAATGGCGCAAGGCCGACATGGGCAAACAGTGCCAAAGAAAGTTATTTGATGAGAGAGAATGAATAAAATTAGTTAATTACTATATAGCACTGCTGGAATAAAGGTCCATTGTGAAGAACATGAGTGGTTCAAAGATAACTAAGGTGGCTGGTGTATAGGATCAGGGGTAAAACTCTGGGTGGTATGAGATGAGTTGAAAGAAATGAACTTCTGATAGAACCTAAAGGTGCGCTGAACAGAAAACGTTGAATCGTCTACTAACAAGTATGGCAGCTGTGGTTGAATATATCGTGCGTGTCGTTGTGGGTAGTGTTTGCGTCGGGCAATGTCGAGTGCCTTACATTGTATCAGGATGTGGATCACGGATAGGGCCTCTCCGCACCTGCTGCACAGAGGTCTTGGAGATCCACTGAGAAGGTCCGAGTGCGTTGCATGAGTGTCCTCTATCCGTAATCTAGCCAAGGCGACTTTAATGTATCTATTATGTGTGTCGGTGGTGTATGGTCCCAAGTGTGGTTTTAATACGTGTAACTTGTTGTCTGTTTATAAGTGTAACTTGTTGGTGTAGGGTAATGTGGTTATATCTACTCTATTCAAGAGTGTAGCAGAAGCAGCCATTCGATTCACTGCTTCGTTCCTGTCTATACCACATTGGCCAGGGACCCAGCAAAGAACCAGTTCAAATTTAAGTACATACATAGACAAAACACCTTGACTATTTGATTTACAACGTGATTTTATTAAGATTTTGTTGACGACAATGCCCTAACTACACTGAGAAAATCTGTGTATATAGTGGGTTGTGTGATGGGGCTTTGAAGGATATGATTAACAACAAGTACACCATAAGCCTCTGCCGTAAAGATACTGGTATTACTATTATGAGTTCTAGTGACATTAAGGCCGGACCCATGCGCCGCACAGGACGCAGAGGTAGCAGTTTTAGAGGCGTCCGTATAAAATTCAGAAAATTCATACTTCTGCTGAAAATGCAAGAAGTGCTGCAGGATTGCACATGTGGGTGCTCGGTTTTTATCTACAGGCGTGAAAGATGTGTCGCAAATTACAGGACGGAGAGGATATGGTTCTATAAAATAGGTCAGAAAACATTGAATGGTGTTTAAAAAGGATACAGAAAGCTCTGACGATTCCTTTTAACTATGTTGGAGAAGGGCGCAGAGAACACTGGTCGATTTAAAAGGAGTTCAGTCATGAACGTATCATAAAAAAACTGATTTAAAAGGATGGTGAGGCTTTATTGAAATTTTAAGAGCATAAGGGAGATCTGTGGATGCTCGCTGACGTTGTAGGTTTCATTTGTTGCACTCTACATACAGGCTTTACACTGGAGTAGTCCCGAAGGCGACACACGCCAGGCGGAGCCCCAGATGGAGCACTGGGTCAAGCATTCTGAGGGATGTTTTAGTGGCTAATACATAAACAACGCTACCATTGTCCAATCGTGAACCTATTAGGCTGGTAAAAACACGTAAAAGAAGTTGTTTGTCAGCACCAAAAGAAATGTGCGAGAGAACCTTTAGGATAGTAAGTGTTTTTAAGCATTTATGTTTTACTTGTTTTATGTGTGGGATATATTCCAGATTTTCGTCAAAGATTATACCTAAAAACTTGTGATAATTTTTGACAGGAATCGAGACACCATTCGGTTGAATGTCTGGACCCGGCCGGATGACACACCTCTTAGAAAAGCAGAAAATAAGTGCACTTTCCTGGATTAAATTTAAAACCGTTCCTCTCTGCCCAGCCAGCTAGCTTGTTAACACCAAGCTAGACTTCGCGCTCGCAGTCTCACCATAAAAAGGGTGCAACTCAAAACTCCACTTTGACACAAGTGGAGTCAAAACTCCATTTCCCTGCACAAGAACCCTAGAGGGTGCAGTTATAACTCGCACGCGAAACGTTCTTTCAGACATGTAACAGGCAAGTTTGTTAAGCATGTTACCCTACATGCCATAGGAATTCAAATCGCTGAGGATGCCGTAGCGCCAAGCAGTGTCGTACGCCTTTTCAAGATCAAAGCATACTGTCATACAGTACAGCTTACGGAGGAAAGCATCTTTACTTTATGACTCTACCGCAACGAGTATATCGCTCGTAGATCGCCCCGACCTAAAGCCAGCCTGGCAGCTCTCGAGAAGACCGCTGAACTCTAAGAAGTACACGAGTCTCCTGTTTATCATCTTTTGGAAGAGTATACACAGGCAGCTTGTCAGGGCAATGGGACCATAACTGTTGGGAGAGCTAGGTTTTTCCCTTCCTTTACGAAGGCCACTACTATGGCCTCCCTCCAAGAGCGTGGAATGTGCCCCGAAAGCCATATTTTATTGTATACGTGTAAGAGTGTTTCAACAGTGCTGTAGGTGCTGTACCATGGTGTTTGTAATCTTAACTGTGCCGGGAGCTGCAGGTTTGCATGTGCTCAGGGCAGCCTGAGAGTGATAGAGAGTGAATTCAGAGAGTGAGTTCAGAGTTTTCAGAAGTTTTGCTTCGCATTTGTGTTGTAAGAGCTTTTTTTGGCAGATGTTTTGTGTTTCATGAAGTGTTTCTGTAGTGTGCTGAACAGGACACGTGTTCACGGTGTTGTAAGAGTGTGTTTCCCTGGTTTTCCAGTGTGTCCCCTGTTGTACGTACTAGCGGCAGTCTGTGTGTCTGTATTTCTTTTAGTTTTCGTATTCGTGTCCAGACTTTGTGTGTGTATTTGTAAGCGTTTATGGATGTCAAGAAGGTGTGCCAAATCTCTCGTTTTGCCTAATGGCGCACACGTTTTCCCAACGCCTTGGCCATTTTGAACAAAATAAGGTTACCCAACGTGGGGTACAGACGAAGAATACCCCACGCGTTGTTGTGGGCCTCTCGCTCCCACCTACAGTGGTCATTCCACCATGGCCTTCTCTGGTTTTACGGGGCACCAGAGGCATGGGGAATAAACTTTCCGGCTGTGTCGAGGATGTGCACCGTGAATATTTGGGTAGCTTCTTCAACGTGTAGGTGTCCTATGAATGTGTGGTGCAGTTTGGATGTTTCTGTAAATGTATTAGAGTTAGCTCTTGCTTCCTTGAACCTGTTTTGGGAAGATGGAGTGCTTGGGCGTTTACCCATACATCTTAGTGAGTCGGGGAAGTGGTCACTACGATATGGCTCAGTGCCCACATCCCACTCCAGAAGAGGAAAGAGAACTGCGGAGCAAATATCCAGGTCAAGGTATGAGTGTGTGTTGTGTCCGAAATTTTGGTATGTGGGCTTATTTTTGTTGAAGAGGCATGCTCCTGAAGACGTAAGGAATTTCTCTATCAGGCGACCTCGGGCATCCGTTTTGGAGGAGCGCCAAAGAGAGTTGTGTACATTAAAGTCGCCTGTTAGAATGTATGGTTCGGGCAGCTGGTCGACCAGCGCATCGAAATCCGAGCTCCAGAGTGCATAATGAAGACGAATATAAATGGAGCATGCCGTTATCAACCTATTAAAAATATTTGTGCGTATTTATATACAGCCTCAAGGACCATGTTGAGTGCAATAGGGTAGCATTCCAGGCATTTCCGGGCCATTATGTCCCGGAAATGCCCTCGCGTGTGCTTCGGGCCGGAGGAGAGGAGCAAACAGTGGATGCAGAAGCATTCCAACCGGACGTGGATGCCACCACAGCTACTAGTGGCTCAGCGAGCTGTGCGGATGCGGGTTGGGCTGCAAGAGGCAACCCAGGGGGGGGGGCAGCGGCGGGACCAAGTCAACTCTCTGTACTGGGTCCCCACTGAAACAAGATGCCGGTCCACCCCCCGCGAGCTGCGTCGGTGTACCTCCCCAGGAGGAAAGAGGGCAAACACTTTCCCGACTCTAGGAAGGTGATGTTCTCAGTTACCTTCACAATAATGCTCGCCTTCTCCTGATTAAACTTCTCAAATTTTCGAGAGTAGGTGGCATAGGGTCCCTGGCAGTTGGCGCAGGTGAGGGTTGAAGATGGACAATTATCAGATGCATGATCATGGTGAGCCCTACTTTGCGCAGGTCAAACGACCACGGCAGGAGTTGGTTCTCATGACCGAACCACTGGCACTTAAAGCAGCGGCGCGGGTTTTGAATTTAGGGCCGGGCGTTTAAATGTACAAAACCTGCATTGACGTGCTCTGGTTGCGTGGGCCGGCCAAAAGTAAGGATAATGTGCTTGGTCGGTACTACTTTGTCATCCCTCCTCATAGTTATGCACCTCACAGCTGTCACGCCCGGAATTCTCAGGCCCTCCAGCAGGTCAGCATCTGCCTCATTCATGAGGTCTAGTTCGGAGTTTACACCTTGAGTACTGTTCAGGCTCTGGTGGGGTGTCACCCTGATTGCAAGATTGGCTGTGCGAGTTTGTTCAATGATGATCTCGACATGCTTGTGGTCGTGTACTTCAACCAGGATTACTCAAGTTCTTTGTTTTTTGCCTTATATTTGTCACCAATGATGCCCTCCAGACATTTTGATATTAAGAACAAAGACTGTGATGCAAGAGGCTTTTGTTGTTCGGTGGATTCCAACATCAAAATCGGGGGTAGTCAACGGGCTTTGGAAAACTGAGGGTTGGGAGTGGCGGAAATGAACCTTCGGTGCGGTCCGTTATAAGGGGCCAATCATGTTTGAGGGGGTGGTTATGATTTAGCATGAGGCATGTAAAAGAAGCAGGGGACGGGGGTACTTTCTGCTCAAACCTTACCCTGATTGCCTGAGAGGTCCCGGAGCTCCCTGCCTGATAAACAGACAGAGAGCCCATCCGCCGGAGCTTGACCTTGGCTCCGAGGCCACCGTTTCAGGTTTCTGCCCTTCACCTTAAAACTCGTTACCACGGTCGGTTAGCGTGAGTATGGGGGCTCGGTTTCCGCGTTGTTGCCAACACCGTCACCAAGATTGCTCAAGGTGCCCCGTGCGGGGCCTTTAGGTCACACGATGCGCGGTGCAATACAGGTTCGGTTACAAAATTTTGTATACCCTTATTGAGGCGATGTTTTTAATTTAGAAAGGCTTGAAATTAAAAGTATATTATTCGGCTACGTTGAAACAGAAAATATATAAAAGAACGAGACTGGTGTGCCATAACATCCGCGGACCTTAGGAATTGGCAAAGTTCTTAAGGGAAAAAAAATCCAAGCAGGGCACGTGAAAGAAGCACGAAGCTTTCGAACATAAGGCGCGACGGCAGTAACATATATCGGTAGCGCATGATCTGGTCTTTCAACCAAATTGCGAACGTGTTACTTACCGCTCTTCAATTCATCAGAAACATTTCAATTCCTCGGAAACATTCCTCGGAAACATTCCTCGTTCCACTTCTGCTTCATGTTGTTCCAGCATATTTCAGTCGTGCCACGTCGCGTTTCGTGACACCAAAGACCGAGTTAAAATTCCGTAGCAACATCTCGACAATGGGCAGCTTTCGCTGTAACGGAAGATACGTCGTCCTTGCGTTATAATTCGCTTTACCGTATCTTTAAAACGAACACAAGAAGAGTTTTTTCACCTTCTGTGAACCTTGGACCAACTTTTCTCCGGATTTCTTGGATCATTTTGTTGCGCACGCAAAAAAATACAAAGAAACGAACATGAAACCCACGAAACGCTGCCAAGAACGCCGATGCGCCTCGATTGCGAGCGCCCGTGCTGCCAGATTACATTCACTAATGCCTAAAACACGCATTATGCTTTGAATGTAGATGATTGATTGCTATTTGTTTAAACAGACCATTGTTAACAATTACTATGGCTAATTTTTATTTAAAGGGACTGTTTTATTACCTTTATTTTCATCCTAAATGAATTATTCCCGGTTACTCTCGAACCCAGCAACGCCCTTCACCTTCCCGCTCAAGTCGCCACCTGACTTGATGAAGTAAGCTCGCTCCAATGTCTTTGAAATGCGAAGGTCGTCTTAAACACGTTCAAGCCACCTGCTGTCTTGGAGCAGACTTCATGAAGTGCATCGCTGCTTACGTTTAAGATAGGTCTATGAATTCAAGGGTAAGCATTATTCTTACAAAGAGCTCTAAAATGCCGCACTAATCGTGTCCGAATGACCGCTTTTAAGGCGCCTACCTTTCCCTGATTGGATTACGCAGCTATTTTTTGAGAACTCTTACTAGAAACACTACTGCGAATATTGAAACTTTACAAAGAAACGGTGCGAGATTTATTTATAACAGTGACGTGCTCAATACTGTTGTCCAGAGCCAATATACCACGTTTATCTAGGGTATATTTCTCTATAAATAATAAAACGCCAATCTTAGACATTTCCAAGATAAAATTTTTGGCAATACTTGAACTGGGAACAACTCCTTTTTGTACAGAAAACAATACCTTCAAATATTCCTTCTCTCCGCGGACCATTACTGAATGGAACCAACTTACTAACCCCCAAGAACTGCCCTCACTTACTTGGTTTACAGCAAGTTTAACATATTTGTGGCATTATGCCATTTATACTTTTTTATGCGTACCTATGTATGTGTGTTTGCGTTTTTTAGATCTTCGTTCATTCGTAACCTCCTGCCAAAATACCAATGTGGAATTGCAGTATCAATCAATAAAAAAATTCACCTATAATAACTGTTATGAGTCTGATCTTGTGAACCTAAACTCTAGTTTCCCAAATGGGACCAGTGTATCACCATTTCTTTTCGTAATTTATAATTTACTTGCCCACAAGCAGTACGAGCATTGCACCAAACCCCCACTTTTTGCCCACAATTGCGTTTTGTACACAACTATTTTTGCAACCAACAACCATAACAACCTTCTCTCGGACTTAGGCCACATACTCGTCTGATGTGAACAGGGGCGCATGCCATTTATCTGAAGAAAGTGATTATCGTTGTGATTAATTTGAAAACGTGTCATATCAGAAAACCCATTCCATCAACTTGGTTCATTAACCTCTGTGTCTTAATACAGGTACGTGGATGTCCGTTCGACGACATCCCCATCATAAGCAACACATATCAATTGTATTCACTGCAAATCCACTCCCAGGCTCAGGTACTTTCGCTGGAATGTAATACGTGCGTGTCGTAATAAAAAACGGCTTATCCAACCTTCGTAACAGCAGAAAATGGCATACGCTAGAGGAGACTGGCATCTATAACCTACTGTCAGGAGGCGCTCCTCACCGGACAGGGGTCGGGAGGTCGAGCGAAGAAGACGAGGCGTGTGCGGAGGCCGAAGAAGGGCGCGGGATCGAAAGAGGAAGAGGATGCCGGAGGATCGTGTCACGAGAACTGGAGGAACGAGGTTCAAGGAGCTACAGGCTGGACGAGAACGTTCGGGGAACCTCCGCAACGAGCCCGAGAACGTTCAGGAAACCCACGTTGCGAGCCGCATCTTCCCCACGGACATCGAGGCAGCTCAGCCGAGACTGGCCATGGAGCACCCGGGCTGAATCGCTGTTTATTCGCAGCACGGGCATCAACAAGGGTACTGCGGCAGCGCCCTGAGCCTAACGCACGGGACCCGACTTTGCGGCGGCCAACACCAGTGTCAAAGAGACAGCACCTGCAGCAATCACACCAATCAAGTGGCCCGCCTCAGCTCCTTGCCGCCAACTACTGCCAGACGTGAGCGGGAACTTATCTGAGTTAGAAACATTGTCTTGTCGCAAATCTAGGCATTTGATCAGATTAGCTCCTAGGTAATTTGTGTAGTGTTCCAATTCTCTCCCGTGAATAGAGTCTGTCCTTGTGAGACGTCACGTGCCCCGCTTCATCTCCGTCAGTTAAACTTGACCTCATCATCCACACACCAACCCGAATCCCAAAAATGGCGTCCGCGACAGGACTCTCTGCGTAACTTCTAGAAAGTCTAGGAGAGATTTTTGGGGCGGAGAAGAAAGCACATGGCGCCGGAATGGACATGGACAAATTGCTCGCAGTGGGAAAAGAGTCAGGCCTGGTGGGCAGTGAGCTGGAGGAATAGGTCGAAAGAGGTGGAAAAGGAAAGACAGGGAAGACAGGATGCGAGACAGGAACGAGCGCTGGCGAGGGATACCGACTGTCAGAACTGGAAGTGGTAAATTCCATGCTACGACTCGAGTAGACCCGAGCTCACGCGCCCGATTCCAACGACATCGGTTACGGAGGAGCTCATGGAGCGAGGAGCTCAGACGTTAGCAACCCCCATAAGCTCTTTCCTGTTTTAATGACTCCAGACACGACCTGGACACTTATATCCAGAGGTTTGAGCAAGTCGCTACTGGTCAGGGAGCCGAAAGAAACGTCACAACCACAATTATTTTTTGTGCCTGACTGGTGAAGCCCTGAGTGTAGTTGGTCCCCTCTCTCCAGAGGATTCATTAGACTACGTAAAGGTCAAAGGAGCTTTACAGCAAAGGTTTTGGTACACCACAGAAGGCAACGGAGAGAAATGTCGAGGGTCGGAGCCGGAGTATTGTGAAACTGGTCGCCAAGTAGCAGCTAGGCTCTCCGGATACTTCGACAGGTGAATGAAGACAGGCCGAGTGTAAAAGCCTTGTGCGGGCCTGCGAGAGAAAATTGTCACTGAACATTTTATGAACAGGTGCCCTAAAAACCTATTAGCCTTCTTGAAAGAAAGAAATTGCGGCAAGTTAGACGAGACCTACCTAGACGCACAGAGCACCAAAGTCTTGGTCGGCAAAGGGCGCTAAGGAGAGCCTCAATCCTGATTAGCACGGCAAAACCATTCCTGAAAAGAGAGTTAACCCCCACAGGAAAAGGTATGTTTCCTGTGTGACAAACTGGGGCACACGGCTGCTGACTGCTGGAAGCGCACGAAAGCCTGTTGGAAATGCGTGCAGGCTGGCCATAAGGCTGATGAGTGCTACCAGCAGAAAGACGAAAAACTGCAGGCAGTGTGTGTAGTACAGCCCAAGGTAAATGTTCCAAAATTTATCAATCTTGAGACTGGCGGAAAAGTTCCTGTCATAACAACATCCAGAGAAAATGCCTCACGTCCCTGTGCGACCTGCCTGTAGTTGAAGGATGCTTAGGAGGCAAGACTTGTAGTGTGCTTTGCGACACTGGGTGAAACACGGTGATTGTCTGAAAAAACTTGGTTCTTGTCAAAAACTTCACAGGAAAAATTTGCCCTGTCCTCCTCCTAGAAAAAACCATCAAGTTCCTTCCGGAAGCAGTAATCGAGGTCAAAACACCGTTCTTTTCGGGAAAACACACTGCAAAATGTATGCAAGATCATATCCATGACTTGGTCTCAGGAAATGTGGAGGGTGTGTCGATGCCAAGCTCCTGTGTGGAAATAACGTTTCGCCCTTACACTACAAGAGAGCCAGTCAAGTTAACGAAAGAAGCCAAAGTAGCATTCAAGGAGTATAATCCTCAACCGGGCATATTTAGTCAACAATGCTTAAACCAGATGGTGTTAAACCTTATCTGTTCAAATCGTTCAAAGAACAACCAACGAATGTAAAAGAAAATTGCTTTGATGTCAACCGAAAGCAGTTCATCGCGCAACCTAGACCAGTGGCAAGATATTTGACAACACGCAAACATTTTTTCGGGGGACCTAGAAAAAGGCTTAACCAGTTGGTCTTGCCTAAGCCAAACTGAGAACACCCAAATGAGTTCAGACAAGGAAGTTTGTTCGCAGTCCGAAAATGTGCCGGAAGGGATGAATCCACAGTGAAGACACAATATTACAGACGAGACGTGCACAAGGACGTGAAAAGACTTCGTAAGTTCCGTGACATGAGGTTGAACGAGAACCATTTGCGCAATGCTAATAACTGGTGCATCATCAGTTTTCCTCTGTCGGAATGTTGCCCTCCGTATGTAAACAACGATGCTAGGCTTGAGCATTTTCTAGTCAGAATGAGCATTCTGTGTTTTACTTTGTAGGCTATTAACGTGGGTGCGGATTACATTAGCCACCGTCAATTATACAATTGAACGGTTCTAGCTCTTAGAAGTGCTGTTGTTTATTAGTATTTCTTTGCATGATTAGTGTTTTTGTGCAATTTGAGTCAATGCTATGTAGGGTGATAGTGATCTAAGTGACTGCCGGACGTGACAGTGTGGTAGTGATTTTAGTGACTCCAAGTGCAGTGCGCGTCGACCTACAGACCAGTACCGTCAAAGACTGTTAACAGACTACCAACTGCTCACTGGAAGGGTTTTCTCCCAAAAGACTTCTTTCGATGGGGATAATTGTGAGGAGGCGCTGCTCACCGAACAGGGGTCGGCAGGTCGAAGCAAAGAAGACGAGGGGTGTGTGGAGGACGAAAAAAGGCGCGGGAGTGAAAGAAGAAGAGGACACCGGAGGATCGTAGCACGACAGCTAGAGGAACGAGGTTCGAGGAGCGACCTGACGGAGGAGAACGTTCGGGGAACCTTCGTTACGAGCCGCATCTTCCCCGCGGGCATCTAGGCAACTCAGCTGAGACTGGCCATGGAGCACCCTGGACGAATCGCTCATCCGTCACAGCACCGGCATCGACAAGGGTACCGCGGCGGTGCCCTGAGCATAGCGCACGGAACCCGACTTTGCGGCGGCCAACGCCAGTGTCAAGGAGATAGCGCCTGCAGTCATCACACCAATCAAGTGTACCGCCTGAGCACATTTCCACCAAGTACTGCCAGTCGTGAGCGGGAACTCTTTTGAGTTAAGAACATTGTCTTGTCGGACATCTTGTAATTTGATCAGATTCGTACCTAGTTAAGCTGTGTATTTTTCTAATTCTGTCCCATGAATAGAGTCCGTCGTTCTCTGACGTCGCGTGCCTTGCTTCTTCTCCATCAGTTAAACTTGACCTCCTCATCCACACAACAACCAACATCACGCATACATACCTAACATTCCAAAGCGGAGGTATTGAAGACTGCACCACCCTTTTTATCAGCTTGCAGTATTCCGAACATGTCAAGTAACCCTAATCTATCTGTGTCCCTCCCCACTCTTATTTTACACCTGTTCATTCCTCATCTATACCTTGTCAACAAACTGCAACACTGCCTTTATTCTAGGCCCAAAATACTGTGTCCACCTCAGAAAGTTTCATCCGGCTTAAATCAGTCTAGGAATAGCCACATTTATTGGAGTTTACCTTCATTCAGTTTACCTTTCTCCTAACAAAGTAAATAAATAAACCGACTTGCCGTATGCCAGTGACATAGGAAGTGATAATAAACGTTTTTGATTAGCCAAAAAAATCCCCAACAAGATGAACGTTGAATTACAACTGCAGTTAGAAGAGAATTCTTTGTTCCAGATGTGCTTGTTCCGGTTGCATTGCTGGACCCCATTCTAACCTTTATAATAAAATTATAATACATTGGTGAATGCGCTATTTGCACATAAATAACGTGTTGTCGGTCTTCGTATTTTCCGACATTGGAGTTGGGTCTCATTTCTGTAGGAGTTTTAGCCTGATACCTTCATGTTATACCTCTGGGCGTTTATATCTAAAATGGGCAAAAGGAAATGAAACGTGTCTACATGTACAGTGCAAATTATGTCAAAATGCCTATAGAAAATAATAACAATGACGACCATCAGAGTCTGACTCTTATTTGGTCCGAACAGCCATGTAGCAATGGTACTTCATTGTACGGACCAATAAAAGTATTGTTTATGCCTTAACTGTGTACGAAGCTCAGAAAGAATATATCCCTGTGTAGCTACTGGTATCCACGACACTGCGGAGTATGCATCGTGCAACTTGAAAAGTAACACGTACCACGTGAAAGTCGGTTTAAAATAGGGTGGGTGCCGATAGCGTTTGCAAACACACATAAAAAGAGACCAGGACCTCACGTACAAAACAATCGTCTAAAATATTCAGTGTAGGCGCTGAAAATATTGATAGACGCAAAAAGTTTGGTTTAACGGTACTTTTTACGCACAGAATGGCAACTTGTGCGTACTTCTGCCAAGTAGTTCTTGGTAATATTGTTGAATTGCAGCATGCCCAGTGCAAAAACCCATCCACTTTCGAATGATGTGTTCGGAAAGTAAAGAGAGCACCACCATTAAAAGAGATGTCCACAAAACCAGGTGATTGAAAATTTTGAGATATCCTAGAAAACCTATCTGTAGCAAGCACCATCGCAGCGTCGCTGAATATATGTTTGTATCTACAGGAAGTTGTTAAAAAAATTACCCATCTCTACGAAGTGAATCATGACGAGTGGGCAAGCACTGGGTAATGTTTTTATCCTTAATCGCCCGTTACAGCCCACTCGGACATGTAAATGAGTGACAACGCGTGCGTACAGTTTGTACTACGGGTTACCTTTTTGTGGGCGTTCTCGTTGAGCCGCTGCTTCCCCAGCACTCAACTGCGTGTTCACTTGGCGTTTTTGCCGCTTTGCCGCCACTTCCCGAGCTCTCGCCTGTGCGGTAGCTTGTTTTCTGCTTTGACGTAAAGCCTGTGCTTGCTGCGCCTTACGCTCGTTTTTCATCCATGCCAGAAAGATAATGTGCGGTCTGGAACGCGCTTATGTACGCATTTGACCCGCAGTGCTATATCTCTCTCCCTTTCTATAAGTTTTTGTGAACCCTTCTTTTGTTCCTGTTTACCATTTGTGAACCGATTCTTCACAGATGTTTCGATTTACACAAATGTGCTGCACAGCCATTTGTCCGTTAATAATGTTTTATTTCAAAGAAACATTAATTCACCTTCAAACTGGAACTTCTTGAGCCCTAACACTTTCGGCTCTTGCAGTGTGGAAAAACTCGATAAGTACCGCTGCCTATTGCCATTTTATTGCCCTCTTCTTTCCCTCGCCGGGGGAAACTCTCGCCGTACGCATCTTTCGAAAATAAACAGGCTTGTATTGAAACTGCGAACCAACTACACGTCTGGTTTATCGCCTCCTTTAGCAGCCAACATTCCAGGCTGGTACAAAATTGGCGACCCCGACAACACTTCAACGAAACGCCGCGATAAGCTCCGACGACAACACTGCTGTCTCCACGCTTGAAGTCATCACCACAGAACTGAAGCTACCAAATTTTTGGCCTAAAAAATCTTAGAGTTATGTTCAGCAAAGTGTAGGCCCGTTTTCAGCTCTGGCACATTACCTCGCAGTCGACGAAGTACCTTCACGTCATCGCAGCCCTGCCCCAAGAAATCGCCGACGCTATCGACGACATTTCGGTTTCACCCCCACACAAGGGGAGTACGACAACCTTAAAAAGACGGTTCTGGACCGCCTCGAGGCCCCTGAAGAAAGTAAACTGCAGCCGCTCATATGTCAGGAAGAGCTACGCGACCATCGACCTTCCCAACTGCTGCACCGGATGCGGCAACTACTCGGTGCGCACGCGCGTCAGGATGGCCAGCTTCCACTTCTTCGTGAACTTTATTCTGCAACGGCTGTACCTGTCGGTGCGTGTGGTTCTCCCGGGATCAGATGAGACGTCTCTTGATCGACTGGCGCAACTTGCCGATAGCATCACGGAACACTCCACCACAAACTTCGCGCCCATAGCTGCTGCAAGAACACACGAACAACCAGATCGACTGTCGCGTATTACAGAGAAAGTGCAAGAACTGACCGATACCATGCCGAAACTTTTGCTGCCTGGCGCTCCCTAGCAGGACCAGCAAGGACGCAGCCGATGCCCTTCAAAACACCCAAGCTCTTCGCAGATAAGCCATTCACGAGATAGACAGGTGGAGTTTGCTGGTACCACCGTCATTTGGGCACGTGTGCTAGCCGCTGCAATCAACCTTGCCCGTTTCCAGGAAACGCTGCGGCCAGTGGCTAAGGCAACTTACGACGTCGGCCTTCCACCCAGCCGCCTGTTCTTCGTAGCCAACCACGTAAGCCACTCGCCCCTGCCATTCGATACGGGAGCCGAAATTTATTGTCCCGGCAACCTACTAGGATCGTTGACGTAGCAAGCACCTATTGTCACGAAGTCAAAGACGACGCAGTTGTCATCAAGGGAAACAAGTTTATTGGAGCAAACTTTTGCTCCCAAACAACTTAAGTACAGAGGCTGCGAAGCTGCAGTCAACAAAGGGACGTGCGAAAGCGAGTGTCGATTATTGGAATCGCGCGGCGTCTGCTCTTTCGGCGCTAGTTTTTCTCGAACCATCAATTTGTATCCAGAACACTAGATCAGCGAAGAATATTCTAGGCTGTTTACGTTAGTTCGGAACGCTCTCCCTATCAGAACAGATAACACTTGCAGCACTGAAAGAAAGAACACAACACGTGCCTCCCTTAGCAGGCAGACAACGCCGATAACTCCGACTGGCGCAGCCGGGCGGCAAAGCAATATAAAAATAAACAAACCAAATGCATGGTTCGCGGCATCACCCCCCCTCCACGAGTGCATCGATCCGATGCTAACATAAGCGGAAGTTCTAACTCATAAAAAAGTAAAAGCTCCTTCATCGTGTGTAGAAAGGTTTAAGGCGAACCACATGGACGAATGCGGGCCGCGTGCGTCGTCGTGATGTTCCGGAATCACCGTCGGGTATTAACTCGCACGTAAGGTGGCCAACATGTTATAGAATCCGGTAGGGTTCGAAACACCGTCATAGAAGCTTCGCGCGAGTCCGCGTCGTCGAAAGGGAGTCCAACCCCACACACAATCTCCTGGGGAGTACACAGCGTCTCGCCTTCGGAGATTGTAGCGCCTCGCATCCACCAGCTGCTGGTCCGTTGTGCGACCTCGAACTAGCTGGCGGGCTTCCTAAGCACGCTTAAGGTATCCTTGGACGTCGGAGTTGAGGTCGACGTTTTCCATGTTTTGGAGCATGGCATCAAGCATCGTAGTCAGCCGTCTTCCGTAGACAAGCTCGAACGGTGCAATCTGCGTAGTTTCCTGGATAGCCGTGTTGTACGCAACGTGACCTACGTTAGGACTTCGTCCCTAGTCCTATCTTCAACGTTTACGTACATAGCATATCTGCGATTGTCTCGTTAAGGCGTTCTGTTAGTCCGTTCGTTTGGGGGTGGTACGCCGTCATTGTTCGATGGTCCTTGTTGTTGTAGCGTAAGACTCCTTGCATGACCTCCGCAGTGAAGGCCGTTTCGTCGCCCGTGATTTGGACTTCAGGGGCTCCTTGTCGCAGCACAGCCTGGTTTATGAATAACTTGGCGACTTCTAATGCAGTCCACTCGGAAGAGTGGCGGTCTCTGCGTAGCACGTCATGTAGTCTATTGCTACGACAATCCTCTTGTTCTCGGATTGTGACGTTGGAACAAGCCAAGAAGGTCCCGTTCAGTCTGTCGGAAGGGCCTCAATGGGACGCCCATCGACTGCAGAAATCCGGCGGTTCTCGTTGTTGGCCTTTTTTGTCGCCGGCATTCACGGCAGCTCCAGACGTAGTGGGTGACGTCGGATTCAAGTCGGGGCCACTAGTACTTCGTCTTGATTTTTGCAATACTACGAGCTGTGCGGAGATGTCCGGAAGACGGGTCGTCGTGGCATATGTCCAAAATTTTGTCGCGAAGGTCTGTATGGATGACAACAAGCTAAATCGTTCTTTTTCTGGGCTGAAATTATTCTTCACGAGGACGTAGTTTTCCGGGTGAATGCTGGTAAGTTTCGTATGAACACCGCAGCCATGGCGACGTTTGTCCTTCGAGTTAGTGGATCATTACGCGTAACTCGCGGTGGGCACGATACTGGGCTGCTTCGCTTTCCCTCACGACTCCGATGATTGCGGTGTGTTTAACGAAACGTTGTGTTGGTGCTCCGACGGGTGCGCGAGACAGGCAGTCGGCGTCGGAGTGTTTCATCCCGGATATAGAGACTATTGTAACGTCGAATTCTTGCAGGCGCAAGCTCCCCCTACCACAGGGGTCCTTCAAATTGGCAAGCCAACACAGCGCATGGCGGTCTGTCACAACTTTGAACGGTCTTGCAAACACGTATGGGCTAAATATCGAAAAGGCTCATATATTCGCGAGGCACTCTTTCTCAGAGGCTAAGTAGTTTTTTTATTTCTTGAACAGACAACGTGCTGACGTCGTATCTCGGCTTGTGTGTGTTGACGGTCGGGCACTGTGCGTCGTGGTCGTCGTCTTCTCAGCCGCCGGTTCGTCATGTCGGGTACGCGTCGCGCCATGTGGTTTTCGTTCTGCTCAGGAGTCACTTCCGCGTTAGATCGGGTGCTCGGGCTGAGGGCATGTCAGGAATCATCGCCTTCCACGAGTCGTTGCCTCGTTGCAGGGTTTTCTTTTTTCAGCGATGGTGCAACTTTACTTCCACAAGTTGCCGCTTTTAGTTTCCCTCCGTGGACTGGGGGACCTTCCACGTGCGAAATCAGCATTGCTACGGACGTTGGGCGAATATTATGGGTAGGGCGATGAAGAACGGTTGAAACAGGCTGGTCCAAGGCTGGTGTTGGACAGTTATTCTTCGATCTCCGATGGCCGCTGGCCTGGCTGGGGCAGGGTATGTCGACGGAGAACCGTCGCAAACCGAGCCTCTTGTAGGGACAGTGACGGTAGATGTTGCCGGCTTCTCCGCAGTGGTAGCACAGCGGAATGTTATCGGTGGTTCACCAGACGTCCTTCTTCCTCAGGTTCTGGTTTTGGCGGCAGGGGGTTGTGTGGGTGACAGTGGACGGTGGTACGCGGGGCTTCTTGACTTCGGCTCGGATAAGTGACGAGTCGACGAACAGCCGCGGAGTAGGACATGGCTTGTTGTTCGCCCTGTGCTTCCGACGGCGTAGAAGTTCATAGTGCGTTTTGGACTTTAGTCGTTGGAAAAAGCTCCCGAAGCTCGTCCCTGACCACTGCTCGGATAGTCTCGCCCAATGTATTGGAGCTTACAGTTGCGGTATCGATGGTCTCCGAGATCAGCGCGTTGATTGGACGGTCTACTGCCTCGTTTGAATTTGTAGCGTCTTCTCGATCGCGGCAGCTTCATACGCGAATTCAGCCACTGTTTTTGGGGTGTTGCAGACAAGGCAAGCAAAGCGTTTTTGTTTTGCTCCTCGCATACGAAATGTGACTTTCTTTTCTTCCGTCATTTCGGTATTCGCAAGGCCAAATAGTCGTTTCATTTCTTCAACAAAGATCAGGACTCCTCCGTTGGGGTGCTGTGTTCGAGTTTCATGAGAAAGCGCAGCTCGCTCTTTCCTCACCACTGTAGTGAATGTGTAAAAAAACTCTCTTTTGAATTGAGTCCAGTCGGTCAAAGAGCTCTCATGGTTCTCGAAAGAAGTTCGCGCTGCATTTTCTAATTAAAAGAAGACATGCCGGAAAGTTTGTTTGTCGTCCCACCTGTTGAAGATGCAGATGCGCTCCAGCTTATCCAACCGTTCTTCGTGATCTTCAATGTGGGCTCCTCAAAATTATGGCGGTTTCCAGAGCTGCTGCAGGACGATGGGACGAGTGGCTTCTTGCTTCATAGTGTTCTTGCAGCGTTCAGTATCTTGGGCCCTTCTGGCAGAAGACCAAACTCGGGCAGTTAACGTGGCAGTCGGAGAGTGGCTCTAGTTTGACTGGATTGGTGGCTTGCAGTGGTTATATGGAGCATTAGGAGGAGTACGCCCCACCTCTACCACAGGTCACGAAGCCAGAGACGACGCAGCTGTTTTGAAGGAAACACGTTTATTATAGCGAAAGTGTGCTCCCCTGACAATTTAAAGAATACACAGGCAGCGAAGCAGCAGTCAACACAGTGAAGTGTGCGGGTGAGCGTCGGCGATCGAAATACCGTGGCGTCTGCTCTGCAGGCTGTTATCTTTCGGCGCGAGTGTTTCTCGCACCGTCTATTTACACCTCAAACATTGTACATCAAAGAAGATCATTCGAAGCTAGTGACATTAAGGCGAAACGCTCTCCGTATCATAATTAGAAAACCTGTGCGGCATAAAAATAGGGAATGACAGGCTTCGATTGGGATACAGCAAATACAGAAGGGGCCCGCGGGCAGTAAAAACAAAACATAAACAAACAAACCCAATGCTTAGTTCGCGGCAATATATAAACTCATTTGAAAATATTATATGAGAAAATAACACGCAATATTCACGTGGCAGTTATAGTAAAAACAGAAGTGGTGGACGCCTTTTGAAATTATTTATTCCAAGTTTAAATCAGGGGATATGGTTGGTAGAAGGGACCTGAAAAGCAGTGAGTACGATAAATACCATTACTGGAAAAATAAAACGGTTTGCTAGCTAGTTACGTTACCAAGTACCGTGTAGACGGACGTGTGCGAGAAAAACTTTTTATTCCAAATTGTTTTTAGTTCGGTAACTGCAACCGCGAAACAGACACGAAACTTTTATTTTTTGCATAGTTTTGGTAAGGAAAACAAGAAATATTTTATCGCAGTACACACCATGCGCACTCGTTTCCGAAGTAGAATGATCGGCGTTCCACAAGTACAAACCGTTTGAAGTTCATTATGACATAATTATTCTTCATACATCATTTCGGCCTCTTCGACGGTTTGCTTCGACTCCATTAACCATATATTACAGCTAACCGCAACTGCAATTTCAAATATGACACATTATATAACAAGCCTTGGTACTGTACGGCTTTTTATGGTGGTCCCATAAGCTTTTTGTTTCGAACAGCTGAATATAGTGTAAGAGGGCACGTTATCAGCCTCCACTATGATTGTTAGAGCACTAAGGACTGACAGGAGGGTTGTGCTTCATTTTTAGTAGCAAAAGTGTACAGGTACTTACGCTAATGCAGGTATTTATTTATTAGCAAATGAAATAATTTTCATTACACAGAGGATGCATGCTACTGCAATGAATTTGGGAAGGTTCGCAAGCAGCAGTATTCTTGATTTCAATGCCAACAATTGCGAATAACTGGGCCAGGATGACAGCAAATGTTTATTATTCTCAAAATGCGCCCTCCGAATGGGATAGCATGGATTGCATTTAGTAGGCATGACTGCTAATTTAAATAGATCCACTAGGCCAGGATAAAACAGCTGATTTGCCTGCGCTTGATTGCTTAGCACCAACTGTAGAGTCTAGAGGTCTGCTTGAGCGTGAGCGATCCCGGAGACAGGTTTGGGAATAGCGGCTGCTTCGCCAGGGATTTTCTTCTAAGGCTCACCTTCAATGACCGCCACCTGGGATGGCTGTAGCTGCCGTAACACCTTAATGGAAGCAAGAAAATGTAGCTGGAGGGCAAGCGGCCGGATAATAAAAAAAGAAAACTTCTCATGAAACGGCACTTGCATTGGCCAGTTTAGCTCGTGATACCTATGGTATTTATTGTTAAACCTAATCGAATATTTTGTTTAATTCTCAGAGACTCGTCTACACTCTAATATCACTTCTGATTGCATCAATTTTTGTTACAAGAAGATCTCTTTTTATCCTAACACGTTTTTCGTAAAGTCATTTACCGAAATTGGTTAATACAGAATATTTGGCCAAAGAAGGACGATACACTACCCACTTTTGATGTAGCTATTACGAAAACACGACTGTCCGATTGTAGAGTCTGGACATGTGTTATAATTATGGTGATGGTTTTATTTAGTGTCTTTTTGTTGAACGTGCTCAACCGGTATTGGTATCAACAATCAAAAGAAGGATTTATTGGGGACGGCCACTGTTCCCCATTAATATATATATCTAATTCTTACGTTGATTTGGTATTGCTCAAAGCATGAGCCTCTGGAAGTGCGCGTCTTCAAGACGCGTTGCACAGGCTTTTGAACAATTCTGAGCTTGCAATGCGTGCTCGCACACGCCCTGTTTCTGCATATCTATCAAACAGTGAATAATAATTGAATAATTACGCAAAACACTAAGACCGGCTGAATAAAATTTATACATACCAAACCTTTGTATTGCTACAACGAGAAGATAGCAAAAAGAATAAATATCTTACAACTTAATCTGTTATCACAATTGCATGTTCATGAGGGTTGTTTTATGCACAATACTAAAGATTTTGTACATGTGTTATCAATGCGGAAAACGGGTAAGATTACTTTTCATTTTTCTGAAATCAATTTGTACTTTCTAGACCTGGAGCCGCATGGTAGTGGTGGTGTTGAAACATTTATTTATGTAAAAGAGGTTCGTGCTTGAAAGCGGGTGGAGCCCTCAGTCCAGGGCCCCTGCGAGGATTGCGGTCATCGTGCCCGGTCTACCACCTCTCACTGGTCCTCACGGTCAAAACTGCACAGCTGGCCTTCCCGCTGCTCGAGGGTGGGGTGGCAAATTATGGTGGCTGCTGGTGTGTTTTGGCCAGGCATTGTGGTGCGATACTATTTGGGATGTTTCCTACCATGCGGTCATGTTCGTGCAAATATTTGTGCCGTGTATGTTGTGCAGGAAGCTTTGGAGGAGGTGTGTGTTTGTCTGTAGCTACGTCGAGGCTATAGCCTCTTCTCGGGTGAGCTTCAAGTGCCATGGTGGGTAGGCACATCTGGCAAGACGGTGGTGTTGCAGAAGTGCTCGGTACTGCTGCTAGATAGGCTCTGGGTCACGGAGCGACTGGTGCAATGCCCGTGCAATGCATGATGACGAAATGACGGTGCAATGCATGATGACAAAATAGCGCGTGCTCGCTCGTTTGCTTTGAGCCCTACCTGACCTGGCGTCCATAATAGTACAGTATAGTTCAGGGTATCCTTGTATTTTTTTAGTAGTCGGAGGGTGGATATGGAGACGCGATAGATGCCACAGCTTCTGCGTGACGCTTGGCAGTTCGTAATTATGTGAAGTACTATGCCCGAATTTGGAGATATCATCGTCAGTGCGATGGCCGTTTCTTCGGCTTCAACTATCTTTGTTATTTTTACGGTCAGAGCGCGAGCGACATCGCGTGAGCCGTCGATGATGTTCATGCTGTGCCTGGGTGGGATGGGTAATGGCCCGCGTCCGTGAATCGAACATAGTGGTGGCCAGAGTACGTCTATCTTTGGGAAAGACATTTTGAAATCCACCTAAATGCAGCCAACGGCTACAAAGGAAAACTATACAGCTTTTACAGGAACTTCGCAGTTGAAGAATAATTCGCCCTGGTACAGGATTCGAACTCCTGGGCCACCCCTTAACCGGAACATTCGCTCTACCAACTGAGCTAACCAGGAGACTAATCATTTGTAGCGCGAGAGCAAATCGGTCTAACACTCGAAGGGAAGGACAGGTGTGTAATCGAACAGATTTAGGGGAGACTCCCAAAATAAAGTAAGTACCTTTGTAGTAAATGTATACATGAACTTAAATTCAGAAGGTAGTTTGAATCGTCTAGTAAAAAAGGCATTGATAGGTTTCTTTGTTTTCCTTAGTTTCTTAAAGCATGAAATGCCCAGACGAATAGCCTAGTCAAATGCCCAGATTTTGACGTTATATTCCACACAACAAAATGTAATATTGTAGTACAACTAACAAATAAATGCTATCTAAATCGGCATATGAAAAAATTTACGAGACCGGGGTATTGAAATGAAAGTTTAAAAAAATAAAAAAAAATATCTTAAATACGTGAGCACAAAACGTGCCAAACGCTGTGTAACCCAGTGATACTCACGGAATTGGAAGTCTGAAGGATAGAGGGCATCCACTTCAAATACGCCAAGATGGTTTCTTAGGAACAAGTGCTCACGTTGGCAGCTAATAAAATCAACGAAGTTTACATGAATCACCAGAATTTTCTTGAGGATAGTTCGTTAGTACGCATAAAAAAATGTAGGTACACAATAGACACGTCATGGTTTTGGTGCGAAATGAAAGTCTGCACATTTCTGTTTTGTCCAGTCACAAAACTTCGAGCGACGAGTAGCTCACCCTACTGGTGTTCCGGTTGCTGGTAAACTGGCTCCCAGTCTGTACAATCCCGACCCCAGGACTACAGCCTCTGACTGGATCGCACCACGCAGAAAGCCCTTCCATTAGTAGCGGAGCAGCCCGAAACATGAAATCTTGTTAGCATTCCAACCTTGGTCTTGCAAAAACCACCGTTAACGTCATAAGTCACGATGAGTGACCGCGGTTTGTACCTCTGTGGCATCTTCTACAGCTCAAGGTCGACATTGTCCGTCGCTCCATTCTCACTCTGATAACTTCAGTTGCTGGTATAATGGCATTACGTGATGTGGCCTGCATCAGGACATAAAGCACCTGGCTGTACCATACGACCTTAAAAGCCCTGACATGAAAATTTAGAGCTGTCTGACCGTCTATAAATACCAAGGGTCCGCAATGATAGGCATATGATCTCTGGGAAACCGCCAAACAGCAGCACCACAACACGAGTCCACTGCGCTCACTCTCCCAAATTTACCGGTTTCTTACCTCAACGTACTGATAAATATCGCTGTCTTTTCCGGCTGTGGTGCACCACCACCTTTTGAATATTACGATGGTTCTTGTTGCCACATGATTGTTCTATGCTTGCTAACACAGCTAGCGTTGCTGCTTAGTGAAGATATCAGGCTCTGCTCAGGCCATGTTTTGGATATCAGCCATCCTAAACGCCACTAACATAGCTTTAGAATGTATACTACTGATCATGATAGCTTTTTCTGAAGGTTGACATTGTTGTCATATGTAACCGCTGGTAAGGGAAGGATTGATCGTTTTTTTGAAATTTATGATATTGGGAAAATTCTGACGTCCTGCAAATACAAAGAATATTTTAACGTCTTCCGAACAGTATCTACACAACGAAAGGCATGCGAACCCTTTTCCATAAAAAGCGACAGTAAGGGTTGAGTTTACAAACTTTAAGAGGGAATATCAAAAACCATCCTCCAGCAGAAACGCAAGTTCGCAATCTTTGCCACATTAGGGGATATTTATTCGGTCACTCGTCTTGTTCATTTTTATAAATATTTCCGGCATTCGCCGAGAGCATTTCAATTTCCTCTTCATACGCTTCATGCCGGAAACGTGCTAATATTACAATACAGCTGTCTTCTTCATCCATGAATACGTCACACCACTCGAAAATCTATCTGACTACATTTACCAACCATACACCGAACCAAAAACTCGTAAATCTAACTGAAAAAGTTAATAAACCACATACTTTACCAAAACATCCTAAATCACGTTAATTTCGCCCCACAAATCCACCTCCGTCAATTTTGTATTTGTCATATCTTCAAGATTCTTCATATAAACAACAAACATTTAGCAACGCTAGCCGTAACTACTGACTGAAACAACCACTCATTCAGTAGGTAACACAAACCAATTCTAAACAGGAAAAGCGTCTCTGCAAACTATCAAATCAAAATTGCCACATCATTAAGAGAAAATACCGCATGCGCGCCGAATAGTACAATAGCAGTTTCTTCTCTCCTGTGATCTACTGTCAATTCCTTAAAAAAATCTTAACACATTTTGGCGCGTGCTATGCCGCAGGGTTTCTATAAAGAACACTTACTACGGAGTCCACTCGGTAGCAATAAATGTGCTGCTACAAGCACCAATGTGACACTCAGTATAGCAATTATGGTACAACCGTTGTTAACTTTTACAACTAGTTTTTGTTTAGCTGAATCTCCGATGTGAAACCAAAGGCCGAATCTAGCATACAATACCGTCTCAGATATCGTGATTAGCCTTGACAGACAAGTCCGCCTAATTCAGAATCTTAAATCATCTTCATGAGCAGGTGGCATCAAGATGAACAGCAAATTGCAAATAAACTGAGCCCACCTGAAGCCAAACCGTTAATCATTGTTTACACAGACAATGTAACGAAAATGAATACCTACGATTGGAGGAATGCCTAGTTTGTTGTTAGAGTCCAAATCAGGTAATCACCCTCTATAACCAAGTGCGCCTTAATTTTGCCAAGAAGTGGTAATTTGGAACTTTTGGGCACACCTTTTATTTTAATTTTTTCAATCACCTCACATGTATGAATATATGTTTAACGGCACCAGCATGGCTTCATCAAATATAACTTATATCAGGCGCAGCTACCAGAATTTCGTCATAACGTACAAAAACAAATGGACAATATCCTTCATAAAGACACTGTCATTTATACTTTTCAAAAGCTTTGAGGGTGTCAGAAAATTTTAATGGCACAGCAAGACTTCAGAACCCAGAACCTACTTCAGACCCAGCTGTCAGAATTCTTTCTTATTTGTTAGAACAAATCGACAACATCCTTCAGATAGCCAAAGATAAATGGCGATCAAAAGATAAAGCCAAAGAGAATTGCCGACCTGCTATTCTCAAGCTCCTGGATTATCTAAAAAAGGCAGCTGTATAAAAGAACTATTACAACCTTACAAGAAACTCGGCAATATTACCGGAAGAATGTCGGAAGATTTTTCGCTGCAGGGTAAGAGAATTAGGGAAAAAAAATTTGGAACAGCTCAGCTGCTGAAAGGGAAAAAGGATCGAAAGTGAAGCTCCCTTTTGATATAACTTTGTATGGATCACGTCTTGTTTGGTGGAATCAGACTACCAGTGCACGTTGTAGACTAAATAAACAGGATAATTGATCAAAAGAGAGGAACAACCCACAACTTAAAATACTGATAGTGATTTGCAGAAGTATCGTTAACAAGGTTACTGAGCTTTAGACATTGTTGTTGACCCACAGCATTGACAAAGACTTCCTCACTATAACGTGGTTACATGCGCAAATTTATGACAGTGAATTTGCCAATTCTGAATACAGTGCGCATAAAAAATCGCTCGAGAACAATGGTGGTGGTGTCGCTATCCTATATAGAAAAACCTTAAGCATAAGAAAATATCCATAATTGCCTCTTGTTGAAGCTCTCTTTTCCACATAGTACTTAGGAAGGTTAGGTATGTTATAGGTGCTTCTTATAGGCCTTCTGGTTCTGACAGCGACCACCTGAAAAGCTCAAAACATGTCTAGATGCGCAGGTGAGGCTTGGGGACAGAATAATTATATCAAGCGATCCTAATCTGACTGATGTCAACTGGTCAAATTTCACACCCGGTAACGAAAATATTCTCTGTGAAACTATGATTTATGTTGCTGTCGTGCTTCGCCTACAACAACTAGTCAAAAACTACACGAGAATTCAGGGTCACTCAACATCAATACTTGACTTCTTTTTTAAGTGGTTCGAGGAGAGCCCAAACATCCTGTGAAGTGTACCAGGCGTATAGGATAATTCTGCAGTATTTCCTGACTTACTTGTGTAGCCATCAAACGTAACACCTACGGTCCATTTTCCCAAACTTTTCTCGAGCAGACGATGCCTCTATCATTTACATGCTTGCCTTTAATTACGATGTTTTCTACTCCTATGCTGAAGATATACATGGTCTTTGGTATGAATTCAAAATAATTCCAAACAAAGCATTGACAAACATGTTCCCACAATTTTAAAGAGGTTGGAGCAAAAAACGTTTGGCTCTCTTGGTGGTCATTGCGGTAAAGCAAAACGACTTAACGCAAAGAAAAAAATCGAACTCCGCTTGATTTGCAAATTAAAATAGCAGGCATTGCATTAAAGCTAAAAACACAAGTGCGAATTGACAAGCAACGGTATTTTGTAGAGTGTTTAAAAACTTTATAACCACAACCCCTGAGAGATTCTGGTGGCACGTACGCCCGACTTCTGGCGGTTGTGATGTATTTGATATTGGAGGTGTACATGTATATTATGCCAAAAAATCTCAGATGCGTTCAAGGGGCAGTTTAAGATCGGTTTCTCTGTTGATCACGGTGTAGTACCAAACTTTGACGGAAATCTTTCGCCCGTACGAAAATTTCTCAAAAATTAACTTGGAATTTTCAACATGCTGCTGAAACTAGGCGACAAAATGTCACTGGGGCCGGACGACGTACCGAGCCCTTGTTTTTAAATATACGCAGAATTATGTTTGAAATGCTTGTGCGTCCTGTTTACTCAATCTTTGTGTCAAGGGCAAATACATGATACATAGAGAATCGCCAAAGTAAGATATCTAGATCGTAGCCGGATATAAAAACTGCCTGAAGGACTAACGTCCGATCTCCAAAACTTGTATGTCATTTAAACTTTTACAACACACCATACATAACCAGAATAGAATATTTATCGATAAATATAATATTTTAACAAAGTGGCAACATGGACTTCGAAAGGATTTTACTACGTGTACCCAACTACTGGAAACAATCAAGGATTTTGCGCTACCATATGAACCCTGGCGCCGTGCAGGATGCGTGAATGCTCGAAAGGGTAAGGAGCTTTGACCAGCGTATATTTAAATCTTGAATAAGGCCAAATTTAAGAAGGAACTGTAACAAGCTAGTACTAAAGAAGTCAATAAATGAGCTAACGGTGAGTCGTAAAGTTGAATATTCAGGGCCGTGCGGCAGAACCGATATTCTGGTCATACCGAGGAAGCAGAATTTACGACACTGGGAGCCAGGCACAATCATACACGCATTACAATGAATCGTGCACAGAAGAAGTTGGGTGCAAAATATCTATACAGGACACGGTTAAACTTTCCAAGGAGACGAAAGATCTTATTATCAAACAACACTCATGAGAATCTCCACCCCAGCTGACAGAATCGAACAGAATAGATTGAAATAAAACAAAATAAAATACAATAGAATACAACTGATAGAATTTAGGTGGTTCATGCTTGGTAATTTTTATTTATATCGTAATTTTTTTTGCTCTCGGCAGTATCAAAACTGTGGAAATATTTCCCCTTTTTGTTGCTGTTGTATTTAAAACACGCAAATGCAAACTCCGTGGGTCCTCCGACCATCTATCCGCCTATGCATGTTCTCCCAATACGAAGTTGTTGTTCATAGGCAAGAGGCACAAGAGCACTTGGCCTTTCAGAAAATAATGAGCACTATCAACAATCGAGACAGGTTAGAAGCGGCGCAACTGTACATGCAGATATGGTTTCAGTTTTCATTATTTATACCTTGTAAGAAAGGCCGCTGCGCTCTGCCGCTCGCAGATGCAGTGCGAACGCCAACACCGCATGCCTTTCTGGTATTCCGGCCTGCTAAGCCTTTATTTGTAAGATTGCGGTGTTGTGTCCTTCGCGGCAAGAGGCTCTTCGGAATAATAAAAAAGGGCGACATCATTTCAAATAGATACAGTTTAGAAGTGCGCAACCGGATCATAAGGCTTATTTTCCTGCTCTTGCATTATCTTCTCATTGAAATCAAGACTGAGGCTCATTCACATTGCATAAGGGTTTGGTGACGCAGAATCTGCGAGCGCTTTGAAAATACAGGCAGGGTAAGCTTCCCCTTGCTAGGTAACAACTTTTTATTCTGCTGTTATTTCTCATATCAATCCGACTAGGCGTCGTAGCGTCAGATAACGATGTAGTTCGTCAGCAATAGCACAGCAGAACGTTTTGTCTACTATTAGAATCTCAAGTAAAAAACCCCTGAGAATGTTTGGTTTGGCCCATCTAAGAAACAACATCCGTTGTTTTTTGCTGTTACTGTATTGCCACCAAAAAAACTAACGCCACTGCCCTTGTCGCTTTACAGATACTGCGAAAATATAAAACCTGACGGCACTTTGAACCACTTAGCCGACTACATATCTTCTCAACAGATAACTGTATTGTTCTTTTGGAATGCAGAGAACAGCCTGGTGCGTGATATGAGTCTAAAATCAAGTAGGGCTTCAGAAAAGCCATACGTGCCGCATTAGGCAATATTTATAGGCTTTTAAAACATCATAATAGGTGACAAAATGCCGTGGCTTCTTCGAGGTTACTTCTAAGAGAAAAAACCTGAAAACTGGGTGCTTCGGATATACAGGCCCCCTATCAAATTCTGAAAAGGTAACCTTGTGCTGTATCTGCAAGCAGAGCAGTTTTTTACCTCGTATAAATGTTACATTTCAAGAAGGCATTGAAATATTTTCCATGCGGCTCCAGTACCTATATACGGGAATAATTACCACGTCCTGTGAAGCTTCAGTCTCGCAGCAAAAATGGCAACACAGAGCAGTGTGGATACCCATGCAGGGCGGACATCCATCCTCTTCTCGCGACTCAATGGCGTTGTTCTTGATCGGTTGGTGGAAGGGCCTTTTTTGCCTGCTATGACTGTTTTTATTGACAAAAGCATCAATTTCGTGGGGAAGTGGCACTTCTCTAGCTTTAAGCCAAAATGTTTTCTTTTTGCAGGGTTTACACCCCGAAACGAGTACCGCTACTGACTGCTATTTTACTCGTACTGCGCAGGCGGAAAGCCAAAAGCCCTTTGGACATCCATGCTTACAACACTTATATGACTAACACAGGACTAAACATAACACAGGCCTATGTCCCAGAAACCAGCTATGATGGTGGAGGTGGAGTCATGGACATCTTCTACGAGGACGTCGAAGCAGCAATGTAGAAGGCAACAACACAGTTGGCGATTCTAACGGGAAACTTCCACGTAACAGTAGGTAACAAGCGAATGGGAGAACGGTGAGTGGAAAACTTCGCAATAGACAACCGCAACAGTCAAGGAGATGCACTGGTGGGATTTGTATAGAGAAATAACCTGATGTTCACGAGCACATTTTTTACAAATTGAAGATTATAAATATGACTTATCATTGTCCCGATGTTACAACAAAACGGAATGCTGACCTAATTTTAAGCGACAACCCGCGTATTGTGTTATACGTATGGGTGGTTCGTCAGATTTGGAGCAGCCACCTAATGATGGATAAATGCATGATGGTCCCTTAAAAACGCCGCTACTAGATGTGGCACAGAAAAAACAAAAAAAAAACTGTTTCAGCTTGGCTAGAGGGTAGAGTTGTACATGGAAAAATGATTTTATTTCACTGACATCAGTAGTTTACAAAATACACAGTGTTCCCAAATGGGAACAATGGCCCTAAGCGTACCGATGCTCGGGTGGTTTCCATCCTCCCCGCAGGGCCAGCAGCAACGCGTGTTACTCTATGCGCGCTTTATTTTCCCTCATGGTAGGCAGCCGAACAGTGAATGTAGAGGGCGACGCTGCACATCTGGCCCTTCATTCGTGTGTTTTTGGTGCACTGGTGGCAGCGGCTCTGCTTTCCCAACGGCACCAAATGATGGCCGTGGCCTTCCTTGCTGTGGAAAACAAGAACACCTAAAGGGCCAGGCCGTTCTCTGGTGACTAGCTTTTTGGTCAGCAGACCTTGCACGACGAGCCTTGTGAACTGAAGCTGGTCAAGTGGCGGTTGACTTCCTAGTTCTGTGTACAGCGTCCAGGCTGGAACGCGCAATGTTACTAGCGTATTGTTGAATAACGGCCAATACCACTTCTTACCATGCAGGCAAGGACGATAGTCGCTGATGAACCTATCAAGTAAGTCCACGCCACCCATGTGCTTGTTGTATTGTTGTATCACTCTCGGCTGGGGCACTGCTACTCGCTTTCGTTCCTTTTGGCTGTAGCGTGTGGCTGTGGCGGTTGGGTGAATGAAATCATAATTTGTGGCAACGCACACACACTTATTGTCATTCCACTTCACAGCCAGGACGTCGCCATCGCACAGAAAATCAAAAGTCCCTCTGCTTTGACGGGCTAGTTCCTTCGAATCCTGAAGTGGGCATTTCTTGAGGCGGGCCTCCCTCACGGTTCCTGTTGCTCGTAATCCACGTTCTTTCAGCTCTTGCAGCAAAGCGTGTGACGTGAAAAAATTGTCCATGAAGATAACGGGGTTTGTAGGCACATCAATGCACTTTAGAGCGCTCAAAACAACGCGTGTTCCAAGTGGTACATTCATGTCATCATCGTCCTTTTTGCCGCAGTAGATGTCAATGTTGAAGGGATAACCCGATGACGGGCAAAGGATCCATTTCTTGTAACCAAATCGTATTGGTTTCCCCTTTATGAACATTTTGCAGCTGTGCCGACCAAAATACGGCACCATCTGCTCGTCCACGCTGAGATTCTCCGAGAAAAGGCCGAACTGCTGAAGGGAGCTATTGACAAGCCTTAGTAGAGGTCTTATCTTTGCCATCTTGTACCCCTTCTCAAGGTTTTTGCTGTCCGATACATGGATATACCTCTTTATTAGCCGGAATTTCGCGCGGCTCATTGTGTTTGCTACCAAAGGAACACTGAGGTCCTCATCTTTCGACCAATACAGGTCAGAGCGTGCAAGCTTGTGGTAGCCACTCAAGAAGAGAATGACGACAAAATCAAGTATGTCCTTTTCAGTTATGTTGACGCTGTGGTCGTTCTGTTGCTTGGCATAGCGATTGGATTCTTCAGTTATGAGACCTACAATTTCCATGTTGAGTAGGCGGGCAAAGTGATTGAAGGGCTCCTCTTCCACAAGCTCGGCATGGGTCACTCGCAGTGGCTGAAACTGAGTTTCTACTATCGGTCCCGAATACTGAGTAGTTCGCCTCCAGTTGGGAGAGTTTTGAGATGCTTTTTTCGGTCTAGGGGGTGCTGCTTCTTGGAGAGTTCCTCCACATTCGTCGTCATCAGCCGTGTGAACTTCAACCTCACCCGCAACATCATTCGGTAGAGAGGCTACAACGGCGATATCACGGTCGCCCTCCTCCTCATCCGTGAGAATATCGTCCGCGTTCGGAGGAGGTAGCAGCACAACATCAGCAGCTTGGGCAGAATCGTCGGAGAGAACCATTTCCACCGCTTCCTCCAGCGTGAGAAACTTTTTTCGAGGCATCTGGGAGAAAAAAGAGGTGTTGAAGACGACAACACTCATCCGCAGTACGGCTGCTCCCACAACCCTCTTCGCGCCAACGTTCCCAATTGGGAACATGCAAACATTTCTCCTCATATATACGTTATCCATGCAAACAGGTACTCTATTTCGCGTGTCGTAATATAAACACATTCAAAAAGAAAATACAATAATTAGATTCTGACCAGGCTATTAAAAACTTACCTTTATCCGCCGAGTTTGTCCGTGCGGCGCAGCGCGGCGTTCACGTGAAAACTCCCATGAAGTTGTCACCGCTTAACATGAAGTACGAAACCAAAAAGGAATTTTCTTCGCTTCTGAATAAAAGTTTTAGCTTTTTAAAGATGTTGTTAGCAAATATTAGCACTTTTTTGTATACTTCATTAACTATAGCTTCCGAAATTGAAGACGTGTCGTGTTCCTAAATGGGAACATGGGCGCCAAATGGTTTAAGAGGAAAGTGTAACACAGCTGCATATTACCGGTACTCACCTGTGTGGCAGAAACTTGGAGGCTCACTTAGGGGGTTCAAGAGCGGAGTGGGTCAGGGAACAAGCGCGTGTTAAAGGACATATTAGTGCAAAATAAGAAGAAATGGACGTGAGCAGGCATGTTTAGTGAAGGCAAGATAAGCGTTGGTCATTGGGGGAACAGAGTGGATGCCTATAGAAGGCAAGCGTTGCAGGGGACGGCAGAATGTTAGATGGGGAGATGAAATCAAGACGTTTCTAGGGATAAATTGGTCCCAGTTGGAAAACGGGGTAATTGGACAATATTGGGAGTAATTGGACAATATTGGGAGAGTCCTTTGCCCTGCCGTGTGCGTAGATGGGCTGCTGCTGATGATGAGGATCACGATGAAGCCTGAGTGTCGAAAGCAACAGGAAAAATCTAGTGAAAACTAAGGAACGCCTCACTGAGTAATTTAATATCGCAGATTATTAGAATAACTCTTCAAGGAAAATTTGCCATTCCGGAAAAGCAGAAAGAGATCAGTGTAGACAGCCCAAATTACCAACTAACAACGGCAGTCAGTCAATCACGTGCGGGCAAACTAAAAAGATAACTAAAATAACGAAGGAAGACATTGGCAAATGTAACCACCTGAGAGCGTCAAGAATGACAGATAGTATTGATTAGGCGAGTTGTCTAAAGTGATTCACTGTATTTAAACAAATGACATTCTTCTCATGAGAAGGTAGTGGTCGGGGAAAAGCTTTAAATAGCGGAATCTCGAAAGAGACTAGCAGGGTATAATAAAACACACAACTAGGACGCGATAATAAAGGTAGCAGAACGATTTCACTCAAGGCTGTACGCCAGCGACGTTATACCAGGAGAATCTGCGGTGTGTAAAAGCTTAACTGGCGATGTCTCACTTGTGGAAAAACAAGATGTAAAAAAATCTCTCAAGGCATGGAGACAACAACATCCCAGTTGGGGACGGCATAACGGTCTATAATTCTAAGCAGGGAAAATGTATTGTACAAAAAAGCTTGCTGTGTGATTTTCTGAATGCTTGAGGACTGAAAAAGTGTACAAAGCCTAGAAGAATGCCAACAAAATTCTCATACATAGGAAGGGTGACCCCAAAAATGTCAAGTATTTCTGCAAGTTTTCCCAAAGTGTTACTTAACGACGTAGGTGAAAGCCTGGAGTAACAGCAACCCGGAGAGCTGGCTGGGTTTAGGAAAGCGTAATCAACCATAGATCACATTCCTGTTTTGAATGAAGTGACATAAATAAGACCTTCTACATGGCATTAGTAGACTCTGAGAAAACGCTAGATTTCTTACTCACCGCAGCTGTGCTAGACGCACTAAAGGACCAGAGAATAGAGGGGGCCTAACTAAGATTTCAAGAATACATATATAACAAATGCTGCGCCACGTTAACCATGCACAAGGAAAGCGATAAATTTCCGATCCGAAATAAATTTTCACAAATCTCGCCCAATCTATTCACAGAATTACAGGAGGGGGTATGTCGAAAGCTTGACTGGGAAAAAAGACGATTAATATAAACAGGGAATGGTTGAGCAATTTGAGGCTTTTGGACGACCTAGTATTGCTAGGTGAGACTTCAGTATACCTGCAACAAGGGATAAGTAACTACAATATAATACGCCTGCCATGGGCCTCCAAATAAACAAGAACATATCTAAAGTAGTGAGGAATGAGCAAGCCATAAAAGGCCCCTTCAGCTTAAGAAACGAAGCGCTGGAACTACTTCAGACAGATTTTTAGTGCATGCTCCAACCACGAGAAAGGTCTGTCGCAGAACAGGCATTGGTTAAGGAGCAAAGTGTAACCACTCCTAAAGGTTGAAAAGTAGCCTACCTCTGTTACTCAAAAGAAGCATATACAGCCAGCAAATACTGCCCCTTACGACATATGCAGCTGAAACAAGGCTCTTTGCCAAGCAAGTGAAACGTAAACCAAGTTTGTTTAAACGGCCCCTGGTGCGGCAGATGTTACGAGGGTCACTCAGGGACAGCAAACATGCTACCAAGATCAGTGAAAAAACTAATACAGATGATATCATCGTTGAAATGTAAACAAAATGGCCTTGAGCTGGCCACGTTGTGAGACAAATTCAGCGGTTGGAGGTGAATCGGAGATTCGTTCCCCTTGCAGTGGATGCGAGTAGGTTGATGATGACGTAGGTGTAAGGATGATAGTGATGATTGGTTACACCCGTCAGCTACAAGCGCCGGATCCACCCAGTTTTAATTGTCGTTTTTATAGCAGATACTGCCCGAAGGTGTGTAGCAAAGGAACCAGGCTAGTGTCGAAGGCTGGATCCGGAATTCCACTTTCGAGCAGCGGCTGCTTCCGAAAGGGAGCAGCGAAATTATATGTGTCATGGCAAGTCTGCTGCCTCCAATGAAGGTAGAAATTTCGAGCAAAGATATTGCTATATCCGTTTCATGCCCATAAAAAATTTCTATATCAAAAAGTGCACTCTGTGCAAATGAACCCGCGCGGGCATCGTGCACATTAAGGCCCTTTCCAGCACGGTGGTCACCCCAGGTAACCACCTTTTCTCGATTTTTTTCTCGTGTAGCAAGCGACTCCCGCGTATCGACTTTCAAACAGCGCGCATTTTTAGCTTTCACCACTCCAACAGAGATGCGCTACCTCCTTGCTGTTCTGAAGTCACGTGTTTTTTTTTTTTTTCCTCGCGGCTGCCATCGTCCCGAAGGCGCGATACACGATGGACCCGAGAGATTTTTGCAGAAAGAAAGGTAAGGCTGAAGTTATTAAGTTGACAGCTTTGGATGACATATTGCATGAGTAACTAATACTAAGCAAGCTTGAAGTTAAGTGCTGCGGTCGATTAGAACAAAGCGCGGTGTCATTGAAGTTGGTGGTCACCTAGAGTGACCACCGTGCATGAAGGGTCTGAGAGGGGCGGTAATATATTTTTTTTTCTTGGTGTTTCAGCGGCGGAGTTCGTCGATATACCATCGGACTCTGACAGCTTCGCGGGGGGTGACAGCTCAAGTGACAGCGATTCTGACTATGAAGTTAATGATGCAGCAGCTGGAGCGGGCAAACAAAAACCTGGCGCGAGAATACCCATTCCCGCCGAGTGTGAGTCATCTGATATAGACAGCGATGAAGACGATGTTCCGCGCATGACTGCCAAGGTGCCCGTGTGGAGTCCTTCCTACAAAATGTTCCCACCGCTGGACTTCTTATCGTGTAGTGGAGTGCCACATTGCATTCAGGACATTGAGAAACGAAGTCCTTTGGACATCTTAAGCCTGTTCTGGACACCGGACTGGATGGAGCAGCTGGTATTCCAGACAAATCTCTACGCTCAGCAGCAGGGCAAGCCGTATACACCAACTACGCTAAAAGAAATGGATGCCTTTCTGGGGCTGAATCTTCTGATGGGAATCAAAAGAAGTCCAAGTTACCGGGATTACTGGTCCAGTGCAGCTGATTTACATGATCCATTCATTTCGAAAGTTATGAGTGTGAACAGGTTCGGCTGGCTGTTATCTCACCTGCATCTCAATGATAATATCCTGCAGCCAGCGAGGAATCACCCCAACTTTGACAAGTTGTTCAAAGTCCGCCCTCTCCTCTCTGAACTATCAACTAGGTTTGCCCAAAATTACTTGCCGACTGAGGTTCTCGCCATTGATGAATCCATGATAAAGTTCAAAGGGAGGAGTTCATTGAAACAATACATGCCGAAAAAGCCTGTGAAGCGTGGCTACAAGGTCTGGATGCTCTGTGCCAGCAATGGCTACAACCTGAAGTTCGACATCTACACAGGCAAATCTGAAGGTGGCGTTCAGAGGGAGCTAGGCGCACAAGTTGTGAAGAAACTCTGCCAGGACCTTCGAGGAAAGCAGCATCGTCTTTTTTTTTGACAATTACTTTACAAGCTACAACCTCCTCAGGGACCTACTTCATGATGGCATATACGCATGTGGGACAGTGAATTCAAACAGAAAGAACTTGCCTAGCTTGCAGGCTGACAAGTCAATGGAAAGAGGCGACACAGACTGGAGTGTGAGCGACGACAGTCTGTGCTGTCTAAAATGGAAAGACAAGAGGATTGTTTATTTGCTCACAAATTTTCATGATCCTTGCATTGAAGTGGAAGTCAACAGAAAAAACAAAGATGGAACAGTGAGCAAGGTCTCTTGCCCAGCGGCTTTGCAGGACTACAACCAGCACATGAATTTTGTGGACAAATTTGATCAGCGTAAGGGCCAATATAAAATACACAGAAAGTCGCGGAAGTGCTGGCACAGGATTTTTTCCACCTGCTAGACTGCTCTGTGGTGAACGCCTTTCTAGTATATCGTGAACTCGAAGGAGTAGAACAGTTCACTTTGAAAGATTTCCGCAGATGTATCGTGACATCCCTCATTGCAGATGCCCAGGTTACCAGGAAGCGAAAGTCGTCAAACACCGTATTGGTACAGATAAAAAATTCTAAGCCATATGTAGCCACGGCAGTACGTGTACTTCACAGCGAGCACCAACCAAAAAGGTGCACAATGAGGAGGTGCGGTCTCTGCAGCACGAAGGCTAAACACTCAAGAACGTCGTGGATGTGCGAGACCTGCAACGTTCCCTTGTGCTTGCGAGAAAACAAGGACTGTTTTGCGGCTTACCACCGAAAGTGACTGGTAGCCCCTTAATGCATGGTGGTCACCTCAGGTAACCACCTCATAACGTGTGAACCAAAAGTGCCAATTTTTTTTTCTTGTCAGAAAACCATTTCTTCATTATGAGTTCCCCATTTTTACAATAAAACTTGGTTTTCTTCTCAAAATAGAGTTCTGTGCATGAAAGAGTTAAGGCCAGCTACGCTGAAACTCCTAGTATCCTGGTATTATGGCGCTGTATTATGGCCCGGTAGGAGAGCTTGCAATTATTCATGCACTTGTCAGATCGACATGAGAGCATATGTGACTTTGATAATGTGGACATATCGATTGCATACATACGAACTAGAGCACCTTTGGTCTACGCCCAAGTGCTCAAGATAACGGCACTGCCTGTGGAGCAAATGTGAAGTTAACTCATTTGCAACATAATAAATATTGTACACAAAAGAGGTGATTTATTACGGCGGGGTTACCAGTCACGTTCAACGCGTTTTGCTCTATCAGCAACTTACCACTAGACAAAATCTTATCATTTATAACCTCTATGTTAAGGCTCGTTGCAGAAAGATGTGCAGTGTCATACACATGGAGGGAGCTACGAATATACTACCCGAATGCTGTTGCTGCTGACTCGCAGTAGAAACGTTTGTGCGGTATGAAAGTTCAGATCCAAAGACCTATTCTCATAGTTCTGGAACGCAGCCCTGGAAAAATCTTCCGGAGCTCTCTACTTCAGAGCGCCTGATCGCGTGTGCAGCATCGGTGCGTTAAACGCTAAAAGAAGCCAATCCATTCTCATTGACTAGTTATGCTGCCTACAAAGACGCAAAAAACTTTCACGGCAACTGCATTCACGCCAACTTTTCCTCTACAGCTTGGTCACCCATGGTTTTGACAGAATATAGATTTCAAACAAAAAGCAATGGCACAAGTTCCGCTTGGTTAAACTTCCAGCTGTATCATACTTTTCGGCTTTTGTAGCACGTTCTTATGAATGACGGTGACCCACTGTTGCTGCAGGTTGCAGTCAAAATTTTTGCTGCGCATTGTACTTAGGCAGGTAGATTCTGCATAAAGAATGAGGCCACGACCGTTGCGAAAGGCGGCAGCCAACAGTTACCATTCGAGTAAGTGTGCCTTTCCAAAGGCGTGCAATATATAGTAACGTTTTGATGTCAGGCAAAAAAAAAACGTTTTTGTAATAGATTCTCCAAAAAGTCACTTTATTTATCACGTGTTTAGAGCAGCTCATATATGTTTTGCTGTGCGCTAGGTAGCTGTATAAATAGATTGCACTTCTTCGAGGGTGATCTTCGACAGCCATGCGCAATAAGTGGCCTATGTTAGTGCTGACTGAAGATAAATTCCCTCATTTGGCTTGAAAGACGGTGCAGGAAGCGGGCCAGTCATTGAGGCTGTTTTGAAAATAGGCTGTGAAATGCGGTGCCAAAGCAGCGAAAACACAAAACCACAGCGATATTGTTGCCGCTTACGTTAGATTTTGACTCCAGATGGAAAGAGAAATTTTAGGAAATTGGAAGAGAATTGCTTACACCACCAAATCTTTTGAAAATATATATACTTTGGCATTCCAAACAAAGTCATGGTGCCATGCTCCAACCGGGGTATTTCCCCCAAAACAGTCGACGGCTGCATATCTTTGTTGAAAGAGAAAGAGAAGTGTTCAAGAATGTTGGCAGGAACTAAATCTTACCTTTCAAAAAAGCAATGAAGAGAAGACCCATTGTAAGGAAGGACGAGAGAATTCCAGAATACGCAGCACGTCTGTGCGAAGAGCCTTTAGGCAAGATATATAAAAGCCATCTCAAAAGTAATATATGAGAAAATACCACGCAATCTTCACTTGCCAGTTACAGTAAAAACCGAATGACTGGAGGTCATTTGAAGTGTGTTTATTCAAATTGGAAATCAGGGTACACGGTGGACTGAAAGAGCAGTGAGCACCAGAAATATCTTGACTGGAAAAACAAAACGGTTTGCTTCTTATTGACGTACCGAGTACCGTATAGACGGACGTGTACGGGATGAAATATTTCTACTAAATTGTTCGGGTGGTAATTGCAAGCGAGACACAGAGATGAAAATTCTATTTTTGTGCGTAGTCAAGGGAACGAAAGAAAGAATATTTCACTGTAGTAGACACCACGTTCACACGTTTCTGAAGTAGAATGATCGGCGTAATGAAAGTAGCCAGCGTTTGTACTTGCTCATAATATAATTATTCTTCATACATCCTTTCGCCTTTTTCGGCGGTTTGTTGTGACGCCATTTAAAATATATTACACCTAACCGCATCGGCAATGTCAAATATGGCCCTTTATATAACAAGTTTTCGTAATCGACTGCTTTTTAGGGTAGTCCTATACCCTTATTTTTTGCATGTGAGCAAACTGTAAGAGGACAAAGTATCAACATTCACTATGAATGTTGCAGCACTCAGCAGTGACAAGGATATTGAGCTTTATGTTTGGAGGGATTCCAGCTATCAAAGACAGTACCAGGGCTGTACATGTACGTAGCCTAATGCAGCTATTTATTTCGTAGTAAATGCAATCATTTTCTCTAAACAGCTGAATATATGCGGCTGAAATGAATTTGAGAAAGTTTGTAAGCAGCAGTCTTGGCAATTTGATTGTGAACAAGTCTGAACAAACGGGCGAGGATAAGAACCGATGTTTAATGTTGTTAAAATGAGCCCTCAGCATTGGATAACATTAATAGAATTTACTTTGCGTGGCTTCTAAACCAAATGGCGCGGGTATGCAAGAAAACGCAGCTGATTGGCCTGCGCGTGATTGCTCAGCATCACTGCAGCAGTCTAAAGGTTTGCCTCAGCGTGAGTGATCCAGGAGACAGGTGTGCGAATAACGGCTGCCTCGCCACCGGCTTCTTATGTAAGGCTCACTTTCAAGCACCACCACCTTGGATGGCTGTCGTTGCATTTACACCGCAATGAAAAGGCTTAACCAATAAACTAGTAAATGTAGGTAGAACGCAAGCAGCCGGATCTTAAAAAAGAAATCTTTCACAAAAAAGCAGTTTCTCGGGCCGCTTGCGCGCTTGATACCTTTGTTAATTACTGTTAAACTTGATCTATATTAGGTTTATTGTCAGAGGAACATCCGCACTTTATTATAACTTCTTATTTTATAAGATTGTCTTGCAACGAAATCTTTTTTTCACCGAAAGCGTTTTCCTTCAAGTCTTCAACAGTAATGGGTAATCCAAAAAATGTTGCAGAAAAACGACGATACACTACCACATTTTTGATGTAGCTAATTCGAAATCATGACTGTCCGATGGTAGTTTCCACAGGAGTTGTAATTATGTTCATGCTTGCCTTAGTGTCTTTTCTTTGTTGAACATGCTCCACCCGCATTGTTACGGCCAATCAAAGGAGGGATTTATCAGTGACGTACGTTGTTACTCACTAAACAAACCGCATATTTCCTATGTTGATTTGATATTGCTCAAAGATCCAGCTGGAAGACGTGCGTTTCATCTAGCTGCGTTGCACCGGCCTTTGATGATTTCTCAGCATGCAATGCGTGCTCGCATGGGCGCAGTTTGTACATAACTATCAAACAGGGAACATAAATTTAAAAAATAAGCAATGAACTAAGACCGCCCTAATTATATTTAGAGATACCGAACCATTGCAATGCGAGAACGACAAGATAGCAAAAAAGAATAAATATCTTGCAGCCTAATCGGTTATCAGAATTGCATGCTTATGATCGGTATTTTATGCACATAATTAGATTTTGCATGGGTTTTTATAGTGGATAGTTAGTGAGATTTTTTTTATTTTTGTAAAATCAAGTAAGTGAAATATTTTGAAGACCTCCACGCGCATTGTTGTGCTGGTGGTGAAACAATTATTCAAGAAATCGGTACCCGTTAAAAAGCTGGAAGCCCGCTGTCTAAGGCCCCTGCGGGGGCTACGTAGAGGCGTCCGGTCCACCAACTGCCACTGGTCCCCACTGTCCGAATTCCACAACGTTGCAGGTGCCGTGGTGGGTTGGCACATCTGGCAAAGTGGTGGTGTTGCAGAAGTGCAGGATAGGCTCTGGGTCAAGGCGAGACTAGTGCAATGCTGGGAGGGTGCATGCTGGCGACATAGCGCGTGCTCGCTCGTTTCCGTCGAACCCTGCCTGACCTCGCATTCATATTAGTACGATATGGTTCAGGGTATACTTGTGCTTTTTTATTAGTGGGTGGGTGGATGTCGAGACGCCATAGTTGCCATAGTTAAAGCGTGCCTGTTGGCACGCATAAACTATATAATTGGCACGCATACCCTATGCATAAACTATGCGCGTGTAATTATGTTAAGTGTATATTCTAATTAGGAGATGTCACCGCCAGTGCGATGGCCGTTATTCGGGCTTCAATGCTGTTTGTCATTTTTACGGTGGCAGTGCGGGCGACATTGACATAGCCATCGATTACGCTTACTGCTGCGGCTGGGTGGGATGTGTCATGAGCCGCGTTCGTAAATCGTACATGGGGGTGATTGGGGTACTTCTATATTTGGAGTAAATATTTCAATGAACCTAAAGCACCCTTATGTATCAGTTAGTTTGAATCGTCAACTAAAAAAATGCAATCATAGGTTTCTCGGCTTTTATCAGTTTCTTGAGCATACTTCTAATCCAATGGAAAGCCCAGAATTTGACGTTACATTGCTAAAACAAAAAATTGTAATATTGTAGTAAAACCTAACAAAAACGTCCTCACAAACTCTAAAACGGGAATGTTCAATTCGGCTTCTACAAAATGAGAGACCGGGTGTTGAAATAAAATTCTCAAAAAATGCAGATAATTTAAATACGCAAGTACAAAACATGGTAAACCTGGTGTAACCCGGTGACAACCACGGAATTGGAAGTCTGAAGGATAAAGGGCGTGCATTAAAAATTCCCCAACATGGTTTCGTCGCAACAAGTGTTAACATTGCCAGCGAAACATATTCAACGAAGGTAAAAAACGAATCAACAAATTCCTCTTCAGGATGGTTCGTTGTTATGGATAAACAAACTGTAAATATACATTGACACTTCATGGTTTCGGTGCGCGAAGAAATTGTGCCCATTTCTCTTTTTGCCAGTCACACAATTTCTAGTTGCGCAAGTCTCGCCCCACTGATCGCCAATTTGCTGGTAAACTGGCTACCCCCTGTACTATCCGGCCTCCAGATCTACAGCCTCTGACTCGATCGCGCCACACAGAAAGACCTTTTGTTAAGGAGCGGAGCAGCCTGATACCTGAAATCTGGCTCGCATTCCAACCTTGGCGTCGCAACAACCACCGTTAATGTAAGAAGTCATGATGACGGACTGTGGCTTGTACCTCTGCGCCATCTTCTACAGATGGGGGGCGACATCGTCCGTCACTCTAAGCTCACTGTGGCAACGTCCAATTGCAGTTATATTAAAATTTTGTGATCTGGCCCACATGTCGTTATACAGTAGCTGTCTGTACCATAAAAATTTGAAAGCCCTGATAAGGTGAAATTAGAGCTGTTTAAACCTTTATACATACCATCACAAGTCGTGGGTCCTAAATGCTATACGTATTATTTCTGTGGAACTAAAAATTGCCTCCCCCATTTGAGAAAATACCACGCGTGTGCCGAAAAGTGCAATATAGCAGTTTCTTGCTTCCTCTAATCTACTGTCAATTCATAGAACGAATCAAAGCAAATTTTCGCGTGTGCTATCTGCAAAGGTTTTTACGAAGAAATCTTACTACGAAAATTTGAAGGTACCATTAAATGTACTGCTTTCAGCAACAATGTGACACTAAGTATAACAATTATGGTGCAACCGTTCCTACCTTTCCCTCTTTTTTGTGTTTACGGGATCTCCAATGTAAAAAGACCGGTAGAATCTACCAACCGATTCCTTCTCCGATATGTTTATTAGCTGTGAAATAAACGCCTAAATCAGAATCTTAAATTATTATCTTTAGCAGGTGGTATGGGGAAGAACCCCAAATTGCAAATACACTGAGCCCGTCTGAAGCGAAACCCTTAAAATGTTTTACAGTCAATGTAATCAGAATGCATACCATACGATTGAAGAATGCCTTCTTTGGTGCCTCATTTTCAAGTCTGGTAACCGCTCTCTCTAACCAAATACATCCCGATTTCCCTAAGAAGTGGTACTTTGAAAATTTCCGGGGACATCCTTAAGTTTAATTTAATGACGACTCACATCTATCAAAACATTTTCAACCGCACCAGGATGGCTTTTGCAAATATAACTTATTTCGGACCCTGCTTGCAGAATTCTCTCATGATATACTGAAAAATTTTTCCCCATTTCCCCGAGGGGAAGAATGTGAAAGTCGAATGCAGGAGTTGAATTCGCGCGGTTCGGTAATGTTCGCGAAAGAGAGATCACACACACACACACACAACTACAAAGAAAGAAAGAGACATTTATTCACAGACACCTATTTGTGTTGTCGTTGTACTTGATTGCTAGAGCGGATCTCAGCTTCGAAATATTTCGTGTCAGTACTCCTTTAAACGGGTGCATTAGCCCTTCTTACGCCCGATTCCTGGCCAATCCCCCACGTGGGTATGTGCCATGCACAGACACCTATTTGTGTTGTCGTTGTACTTGATTGCTAGAGTGGATCTCAGCTTTGAAATTTCGTGTCAGTACTCCTTTAGGCGGGTGCATTAGCCCTTCTCACGCCCGATTCCTGGCCAATCCCCCACGTGGGTATGTGCCATGTAAGCGGCCAGGCAGCGCGCGCTCATCTCCCCCCGTTGCCAAGGAAGACGAGGAGATTCCTGGCCAATCCCCCACGTGGGTATGTGCCATGTCAGCGGCCAGGCAGCGCGCGCCCATCTCCCCCCCGTTACCAAGGAAGGCGAGGAGCGCGCGCACCCGCAGCTGTTGCTATGTGGACGGACGGCGGTCAACGGAATTCAGGGTCGCTTATAAAGTGCATTCGCGCTTAAAACAAATAGTCAATATTCTTAAGAAAGACAAAGATAATTGCAGCCTGCGAGAACGAAGGTGGTGGCGTCGCTATCCTGTATAGCAAAACGTTAAGCGTGAGAAGCAAGCGTGATGTGCCTGGTATAAATGCTATCAGGTTGGTGAATTTTACTGTTATAAACGAGTGCCCATGCGTTTAAGGTCGGTACCAAAACCCAAAGAGTCTGCTTGTATGAATATTTTAAACAGTCTTGTAGTGTGTATACCATGTACAATGCACAGATGTATAACCGAGGCAAGATTACTGTTAGTTGGTGATGTTGAAGTTATTTCCGGGTCTATAAATAAGCAAACAGGGGAAGAGCCCATCGAAACCATGCGACGTATACCTAAGAAAATAGATGACCAAAAAATAATAGTAAAAGAACTCAGAGAGTTCATGAATCACCAGAAATCAATTGAAGAAAAATTGATAAACTGGTATCAAAACTGGAAGGTTTGGCTGAAGTGACTTCTGTAAAAACTACAGAGCAACTTCAAGTTCAGAACTGCCAGTTGTATGATGCCATGCGGAACGTAATACACAAGGAGGACAATTGATAAAACCGGTAACGCAGGAATAATTTATTTTTCTTTGGTTTGAGCGACGCTGATAAAGAAACCTTAGATAAATCAGAGGTGAAAGTTATCTGTTTATGCGCAGAAAAAGTAAAAGTGCAGGTGAGTCCTTCTTTAGTTGAGAGCCCAAAGCATAGGAAAGTGCGCTGAAGAAAAACTAAGGCCAATCATTGTTAGATTTGCTCAGTTTAAACATAAACAGCGAGTACATCTGTGGCTTCGAAATTTAAGGATACTGACGTTTCCTTAGGCAAAGATTTCTCAAAAGCTATGCGCATTTCTAGAAGCACATTGGTAGCATTTGCACGTAAAATAAACGCCAAGATAACCCTTAGATACGATAAGCTAACCATGGATGTAAAACATATTTCTGGGATGCACCGGGCAGCACTGTTCACGAATATGATTCGAGTAGTCGAACAGCAGTGGTTAGGAGGAGTCAGTTGAGCAATGAAGCTAGTGTTGTTGACCAAGCGGGCAATCAGTAGCAACCATTTCCCGCTGCTTTGCAATCATCCCGACTAAGTCCGCGTGCATTTGATCACCTGTCAATCATCGTAGTTAATTGTCAAAGTCTCAAAAATAGGTCTACAGAATTTATTCCACTGTTCAGCATTTGCACCCGGATGTTGTTATTGGTACGGAGTCCTGGCTGAACTGTTATATAACTAGTTTTGAGGTTGTTCCTTCGGGATTCACAGTCTATTGAAGCGGCAGAGATGGTCGGGAATGTGGTGTATTAATTTTGGTTAACGACATTATCGAGAGTGTACCTGAAATAATTTTGACAGTGTCTCTGAATCGGTATGGTGCAGACTAAACGTATCACATGGAAACAGCCTTGTAGTTGGCGCTTTTAATAGATCACCTAGTTTTAATAGCATCGAACCAGTTTGTAGTTCATCGAGAACGTTACCAGTTTTCGCATCGACAAAAGTAATATTAGGCGGTGACTTTAACATGCCAGATATTGAATGGTACGATTGTTTTCCGGTTGAAAGCAGCCGAAACACGCTTTACACCGCCTTTTACAACTTAATTGAAGTTTATGGACTACATCAGTTTGTTGATTTACCAACTACTGGACTAACATATTAGATCTACCTTTCGCTAAAGATACTGATTTAGTCGAGTCTGTTAAAACTGTCCCAGGCGTCAGCGATCATGAAGTTGTGCTTGGTACCATTTTTTTGTGAAAGACCAGTGTGCAGTAAGCAGCGCCCGCGGAAAGTGTACTTGTATGACAGAGGTAATTATGACGCAATAACCAACGAACTCTACTCTTTCTTTCCGTCTTTTTAGATCAAAGTAATCACACTCATATGAACGATTTGAGGGCACTTTATCAAGAAAAGCCACTTGATTTTAATAATATGTATACACCATCTAGATTGTGGTCGGGGAAACAGCGCTCTGAAAAACCTTGGATGAATACTAAGCACCGTTCCTTAATAAAAACAAAATCACGGGTATTCAAAAAGTGCCGCAAATCAGGCCATCCTGCACTCTACACTAAGCTAAACTCGTTGAATAAAAAAATTGCGTTAATCCACCCCGTGAATATGGTTGGAAAGCAAGGCTGTAAATGGCACCCATAACGATTACCCATGCGAGTTCACTTAAATTCGTTCACATCGCTCTACAAATGTGTACTGGGGAAGGTTAGATACGTTATAGGTTCTTTTTATAGGTCTCCTGGTTCTTACAGTGACATCCCGGAGAACCTGAAAGCATATTGCCGCGAACCATGCATTGGGTTTGTTTATTTTTGTTTTTGCTTTAGCCACCCGGCTGCGCCGGTCAGTGTTATCTCTGTGCCAATAGAAGCGCGTGTTCTGTCTTTGTGTCTTTGTGTGCCGCATGTGTTATCTCTTCTGATACGAAGAGCATTCCGATATAACGTGACCAGCCTAGAATAATTTTGTTGGATCTACAATGTTCCAGAGGTGAATCGACGGTTCGAGAACCATGCGCACCGAAAGATAAAAAGCCTGCACAGCAGACGACGGGGTATTCGATTCTGCGACGCTCGCCAACGCAAGTCACTTTTTTGACCGCTCCTTCACCGCCACTGTATTCTTTTGAGTTGTTAGGGGAGCACATGTTCGCTCCAATAAACTTGTTTCTACTTCAAGACAACTGCGTCGTCCTTGTCTTCGTGACAATATGCGAAGGTATCTAAGCGTGGTTGGGAAGTAGTCACTACCATGTGGGCCTGTTTCCACACCTAGCTCAACTGATACAAGTAGACGTCAAGAGCCAGTAGCCAAGTGTAAGAGAAATATATGGTATTTTTATGTTATCTAATGTAGACCGTTTCTTCCTACAGTCATGTTGCTTAGGTTATTACAAGTGCCAAATGTGTTGATGTCGGGTATCCGCACGGGACGAGCCTAAAAGAGAATTAATCGGGTTAAGGTCACTTGTAAGAATGGCTAATTCGGCAGTTATTTGCACTGCCTAAAAGAAATCTGGAGATGTCAAGATTCGGCTCAATGTGAGGACAGCATATCGTTACATTCTAGTAGTGTTATTCTACGTGTTGCTACAGCATCACGGACAGTGTTTAAATTCACAGGGTGGCATGGTAAACATTTCGGGCGACGGTGACCATATCTCCGAAAGAGTGTGCGACCTAGCGATGTCGTATGTATACAAGTTTTTATTCAAAAAGTTTGTCTGTTGATTATTATGATAACTTTTTCGCAGACGCATGACAGATGGCTAATTTTCATACGATATATAGTGTACGATATCTTGTTGCAGAAATGCAACAAGCAGCATCGCTTCCGACAGACGCGCTTGAAACCGTGACCACTGATAGCGTGGGGCATACTGCCGACTGCCTATCAGGTGACCCTATAGACCCGCCGCTACGGGAAGGACTCCAAAGGACGCAGCATGTATTTTGGCAAACTCACACAAAGCGACTTATTCGTTTTTCGGTTTTATGACTAGAGCTTCGTGTCATGGTCGAACACTTCAAAATGGCACGTTGTCACCGCGTCCAGATCGTCTAAGCGCAATGGAAACTTTTTTGTTTATTCAATTGTTACGTCCTATTTGTTTTTATAACATACTCTCAGGACCCCAAGTCGTTACTGGGAGTAGTGGGTAATATTTAAAGAGATAAACTAACCGCCGTCTTGAACGAATTGTATCCAGGTGGCTCCGATGGAAGTGTGGAGGTGGGTCAAATCCCGGCGTGTTGGCCATGACAGAATTTTTGACAGATTGGCGCGGCTCTTAAAAACTTCTTTTTTGTACCTGTAGTCATTCGGTGCCGAGGTGTAGGAGCCAGGCGAAGCGAATGTTTTTAACCAATGGGCTCTGTAAGGTAAATGCCATGCAAAAGGCACAAAGACTAATTGTTTCTTCTAGTACGAACGTCACTGAGAAAAACATCACTCAGTCACCGTGCCGGCTCAGTCACTCAAGAGATGGTAGCTGTTCAGGAGTAGTAGTAACAAAAGGCGAACTCACGGCAAAAGAAGCCAAGCAATCGATTAGCAACATTGGTAACAAAATTATTTTTTGTTCATTTTCTGTCTTCGTCATAGACATGTCAACACCCCCAAACTGACAACGTTTTTTCACTTTATTTCTGCAGATATCCAAGACAAAACATGTTAGGCATGCCACGACGACCCGTCTCACCGCCACATGGCTGGGAATCCTACACTTGAAAAAAATCCAAACCATTAGCTTCTTTCCACACATTACTTGCGACTTCACTTGTTGCGGCTACACTTGTGGTGATTGGGTCCCACGAAAAACAGTACTGACGAGCCCACGGACTTTTTTATCGGATCACATTTCCATCAAAAGCCTTCCACTACAATAGAATTGGCCTGGCAACCTATTTTACAGTCCACCATGCAGGAGCAAGCGATTGGTGTAGCAAGATTCAATGAAGTGACATAAAAATACTGGCGGTAATACGAAGGAGACTGCGAAGGTCACCAAATTCTTCATCCACCTTGTTCCACAAAGTTAGGCCCGTATGTCTCAAAGACAAACCGTAGAACGCCTTGGGATCACACTGATTACTGAGGAATCACGGGTACCGCTGTTCAACGAAAGGATAGAACGAATGCCTGAAAACACGTTTGCGGATATGCTGACTATGTATGTCGATGTTGAGCATAAGCGGGGAAGGAAAATGTGCCATATTTCACGTTTTTGTAGATGACTGGAACTTTTGATGACTAGGAAGATATCACCTTTTGAGTTTTTCTACGGAAGGCAGCCCAGTCCTTGCTTGACTCATGGTGCTTCATGATTAGTGCGACAACCTTAACTGAGATTTCAAAAGCCACCTGACACGAGCGGAGGAAACATGCAGCTTGGTTAAGTCCATACAACTGAAAACAGATTGTTTATGCCAGACGCTAGCACCTTCGACGCCGAGATGCGGAGTTTCATCCAGGAAATCTTGTGCAAGAATAAATGTCGATTTTATAAAACCGCCTCAGCGGGTACCTTCATGAACGGTCTCTTGAATCCTACAGATTTTAGCGACGTGTTGGTTAACTCCTCGACAAGGTTTTCCCTGACGGAGACCCCGCCACATAAAAATACGCACGCGGCTCGAAGTCGTCTGATTTACCTCAAGGCTTAAAACGCGTGGTGACGAACTTAGTTTTTTCGCACTACCGTTTTATTTTATCATCGGGTCAATGCACCGTTACAGGAAGTTAGGTCGCAAACCGTCCTTCAGTATATTGTTTTCTATTGTGTTTGTGACCAGTATCTGACCCCGCGCACTGTGCGATTTTTTTATGCAACATCTGCGTTTTTTTTCTGGCTTTTCTGTGTCAAACAGGATATCTTATATTGTCGGGAGGTACGTGTTCTCGGTCGCCATTAGACAACGTGAATGTTCTTTGATTTCCAGTTTTCTGGGTGTAATGTGATGGTTTCGCAAACAATCACGTGAAAGGGAAACTTTCTTTCTTTATTTTTTTATTTATATACCCTAAAAGCCCACAGGGCATTACATAAGGGGGGATACAAAAACCGGGTACAACATTGTCAACTATACATTTGGTGAGGGAACTGGGACAAAGTGGTGAGTCAAAACAGCATGTAACAAACTTGAAAAGAAGTGAGCGCATTGTCAACACGCGTAATACACGAAAAGAATCGCTACATATCTTCACCGGATTCTAAATAAGACAATAAAGCAGATTTGAAACGCGATGGAGCAGTGAGGGAGACTATGGCTGAAGGTAGGGAATTCCATTCGTTTATACACAAAGAAAGGGGTGACAACTGGTATTTGTTATTGCGCGAAAATATTGGTTTAATCTTAAGCGCATGGTCGATTCGAGCAGATAGGTAAGGAGCAGGGTGAATGAAACTTCGGGAAAACGTTGTGTCACTATTATACAAAGAGTGAAAAAAGGAAAGGCGAGACAACTTTCTGCGCATGGCAAGAGAAGGAAGGTTCAAATTATGCTTTAGTAATGAGACGCTCTCTTAACTATAGTAACAAGAACAGATGAACCTGGCTGCTTTATTTTGTACTGATTCCAGCATTTCAGTCAATATTGCCGTATGAGGGTGCCAGATAGTGGACGCGTAAACTAAGGAAGGCCTGATCAAAGCTTTGTATGCCTGAAGCTTAGTGTCTGCGTTTGCGCACTTAAGACGACGCTTCAGGAGACCGAGTTTTTTAAAGGATTTATTAGTAATGTACTCAAGATGAGTGTTCCATGTTAAATCATAGCTTAGAAAAATGCCAAGATATTTCATTGATGACGCCGTCTCAACTATGCTGTCAATAATTGCATATGTGGGAGGAGGGTTGGCTGTACCGGAAGAAAATCTGGTGTGTTTAGTTTTTCCAATGTTAATTTCCATTTGCCACAATCGGCACCACTCCGCGAGTTTCATTAGGTCTGACTGTAGGGTAGAAACGTCGGTTGGTACGGTTATTTCCCTATATACGACACAGTCGTCCGCGAATAGACGTATTGAAGAGGCAATGTTAGATCCGATGTCGTTAATATAAACCGAGAATAATAAAGGGCCAAGTACAGATCCCTGAGGAACACCTGATTTGATCGGGCTTTTTCTGGAAATTATATTGTTTAATTTTACTGATTGGTGCCGGTTGCATAGGAACTCGGAAATCCATTGTGTCGTTTTTTCGTCAAGTTGAAGGTTGCGGACTTTGGCTAATAAACGTTTGTGTTGTACGCGATCGAATGCCTTAGAAAGATCTCTAAAGATTGCATCAGTAGGAACAGAGTCGTGCATGGATTTATGGAGGTCAGTTAACATTTCAAATAGTTGGGTATTGCAGGAGTGCTTGTGGCGAAAACCATGTTGGTTCTCGATGAGTAAATTGTTTCTGTTTGCGTGCGCTATAATGTGTGAGTGAAGAATATGCTCTAGTAGCTTGCAAGAAATACACGTTAACAAGATTGGCCGGTAATTGTTAGGAGAGGACTTTTCGCCAGATTTGAATAGAGGTTTGACATGAGCATACTTCCACTCCTCCGGTACACAGCCCGTATAAAGCGATTGCTGAAAGATGAGTGTCAATAGGTATGCTGACTTGTGGCAGGTTAATTTGAGAAGTTTGGCGCTAATCCCATCAGGCCCCGGGCTTGTTTTGAAATTAAGACGTTCTATTGCACGCGCAACACCATTTTCGGTTACGGTAATTGCAAGAAAAGGGTGGAGAATGTCAGGTTGGGCCGGCATCGGGAAATTTAGTGGAAGTTCGTCCGCAAATACTGATGAAAAATGATTATTGAAGTGTTCAGCGCTTTCCTCCATTGATAAGATGTCGCCTTTATTGTTCACTATTGCTGAATCAGTAGGACTTTCTGTAGGATTGACCACACGCCAGAATTTTTCGGGATCGGATTTAAGAAGGTTGGGAAGAGTGCAGTTGAAATATTTGTCTTTGGCCTCTTTTATGGAAGTTTCGGATTCCTTTGATATATTTTTATAACTAAGCCAGTCCACCGGTGAATTTGTTCGCGTAGCCTTTTTGAATGCACGTTTTTTCCTGTTTAAACATCTTTTTACATCACGTGTGAACCAGGGATCATTAGTTTTAGAGCTGATGGTTAATTTTGGGACGCAGCATACTTCTATTTGTTTCAGAGTGTCACGAAATAGGTGCCAGTTTTCATTTGTTGTGCGGTTTCCAATATCAGATTCGAATCTGAGTACAAATTCTTCAAACATTCTATCCATCCTCTCGGTGTCAGCGCATGCATAGTTCAACAAGTGTTTGACAACCTTAGCTCATTCGACGCGTGGTATGGAAAGGGAACAGTGAACGACCCTGTGATCGCTAATCTTTTCGATAACGCGGGTGAGGGGATTCTCAGGATGGGTAGTGAAAAGCAGGTCTAAAATAATAACGCCCCGGGTGGGTTCTTCGACTAACTGGGTCAAATGGTGTACATGTGCCAAATGAAGAAAACGCAAGCAATCGTGGCGATGGGAACTGTTACTGGGAACGGATGAGGCCGACCATTCGATGCCGGGATAGTTAAAGTCACCACCTAAAATCAGTACAGCATTTGGATAGTGTTTAGATAAATACTCGAGGGAATCATTTAACAAGTCTATAAACTCAGGACCGCTGTCGGGTGGACGGTAGAACGCGCCAATAACGAAAGTGATATGGACTGACCGCGCAGTAACCCAAATAATTTCGAGGGGTGTTTCATAAACGATAAGTGAGGGTTGGAATTCTTTTTTAACTACTATAATAACTCCTCCTCCTCTAAATACTGCTCTGTCCTTGCGAAAAACGGCAAACTATGTAGGAAAGTTAAGATCACTGTTTGAAATTTCGTCGCAGAGCCACGTTTCCGAACCAACGATTATGTCAGCCGAACACGTGTAGATAAGTGCTTTTAAGTTATCGAGCTTGCTGAAGATGCTTCGGAAATTGGCTAACAGCACTGATACATCTGATCTAGCGGTTGATTTTCGATTAAGTGAAACCGTTTGTCAATCTGCGGAAGTAGGTTGTAACGTGGGCACGGGTACAATAGCGCCTTGTGGGTCTGCTACATCCGTTGAGATATCGCGGTTAGTGGTTACCTCGACAATACTGTCGGTGTCTGGGTCATATCGAAACATGCTATCCCAAATGTAAAGGTAGTTGAAGTGCAGCGAAAAGCGTTCGTTTCCTTTGCGGTTTTCTTTAGCAAAGTCCCTCAATTTTTTGCGCGCTATTTGCACTTTAGGCGAAAAATATTCACCTATCCAAACTTTTGGGTACTCGAGGTTCTTCAGTTCAAAATGTTAAAAATGTTCAAATGGGGCATTGTTCAAAATGTGGGTTTTGGACTTGAAGTTAAGAAACTTAACAATAATGGGTCTATCAAAGTCGGGGCGCCGCTTACCTAACCAATGAGCACGTTCAATATCGCCAGTTTGCACTTTAAGGTAAGTGGAAAAGAACTTTTCACTATGTTTTCTGATTCCTCATAACCCTCCCTTTCGGTCTCAGGAACACCTCTGACTATTAGGTTGTTTCTTCGCATTCTGTTATTCATGTCGTCCACTGCGTCAGTCAGTTCATCGTTTACCTTGGTTATGCTCGATTTGACTGACACCTACGCCCTCGAACTTAGTCTCAATCTGCGTTATTTTTTTGAGGTCACACTCAATTACAAGAATTCGTGAGGTAATACAATGAATGCCATTTTTTATTTCTGCCAGGGTAGCCGTTTTTTCACCGTGAAATTCCCTCATTAGAGCTAAAACGTCTTCAATCTTAGGACCCGGGTTTGCTTCCACATCGCCTGCGCAAAGGAGCAGTAGCGCAAAGCACGTGCTTAGAAGCAAGAACGAAGGTCTCAGGCATACACTGCTCAATAGGATTGCTGCAGCAGAAAAGCGAGCACTGATGGGGCTTGTGGGCCCTCGGCAAGAGACAAATCTACCACTCCGCGCACGGTTCGTCGACAAGTCTACACCCATGACACTTCTTTGGACACAGAAACAAAAAAAAAACTTCTGAAAGTGGGGATCAGCGGCCATAAATAGGCTCGTGACAAAGGTCAAGAAAAGGGGCAAGCGACATGCCTACCTAGAACATAAAAAAGTCGACTTAGCCATGGCAGCCAACAGCCGCGAATCCCAAGGAACAGGTGCCCGCAGTTTCTTTTTCAAGGATCCGGTGGCGCTGGTATCGGTGTGACGTCAGGGTGTGGGGTGGAGGACGCCCTTCTTGGACGATGACGGGGACGGTGCCAATCTGTGGTGGCAGCGAGCGGCCAGGGAGGAATAGGCGGCACGAGGCAAGGGTTCCTAGAACATCAAAAAGTCGACTTAGCCATGGAAGCCAACAGCCGCGAATCCCCCTTTCGGAGGTAGACTTCGCGGCAGCATATCCCCCGACAAGTGTTTGGAGATTTCACATTCTTCATTGCTTCTTTGCCAATTGGGTTTTTTTTTATATTAGGAAAGCACATCTTTGCTGGAATACCATTTGCTCATTGCTAAACGCATCTTCCCTGGCTAAATGACAATATTGAATTTTAAATCGCGGGATCTGGTTAGCCTATACGTAAAAGGTAAATCACTTTTATACGAATATTGTGTCGTGTATTCTCCCCTAAAAATGTTCCAATAAAAATGAAGGAGTTTAAGAAAAACCACAATCTATAACAATAAAAGAACAGATACTAATTTTAAAAGCTTTAAAACCAGATACCATTAGTTATATGTATGCGCTCTACAACATTCCAGACATAAACAACTACGAATATTTAGGGTCTTTTTTGCGGTAACGAGCTAAATCCAAAAATTCGTCTGCAGTGATGACAGTGTTATTAGAATATATTGTTTCCATTTGGAAAGTTCATTTTCTAAGGTTGTATACACTGCTGAGGCTTTGCACAACCAACATGGTGTTGTTTTCCGAAAATTCTGAAATGCCAATAGGTTACTTAACTAAGATTTAAAAGCATATACTTACGTCTTGTTTCTGAAATTATACGCAAAAATGCAATATATTATCCATAATTGCGCACTTTTTTTTTTCAAATTCAAAAGTAAGACTTAACCTTCACCCTTCCACACCCGTTTGGGTCTAAAGACTCGAATTAAGGGTAAAAGTCTTTTTATTCAGTGCAAAAATGTGGCCACAAAGATGAGTAGGTGTGTGGTGAGCCATCATTCAAAGCACAGATGAAATGCGCGTTGGTTGGACCAGCGGGACCAGCCAATACAGGACTAGCGCAGGACCAGCGCACACTGAGCTAAGCCGGCCGTGCACTTGGCAGCGCGGGTGCTTTTGGGAAACATCGGGTGATCTGTACAACAGGGTCTGTACAACAGGGGTCGTTGTCAAAGGCCAGGGTAATAACTAGCACAAAATTTCAAACACATGTGCAGCTTTGCGCACTAAACAATCACATTCATCAAACAAAATTTATTGTAAGGATTCCCTACACAAAAATACCAATCGACTTCATAGAACTCTCCGCTTGTGACTAAAGAGGTGAAGATGACTTTTAGCAGTCTTAAGCCATCAGCTCCAGAGGCAGACATTACATGGACGATGATGCAACATTTGCACCGAGACGCATTTGAACCACTTCTACACCAAAATCGGCTTTCGAGGCGCTTTCCGAGATGTTGGAGGGAGCCAATCGTTGTGGCTTTTCTGAAGAATGGAAAGGCACTTCTTTTTCGCACCGGTATTGTTCCATCGCCCTGAAGCGCTGCCTGTTGAAGGGTATGGAGGAAATGAGTAGTGTTTGGACATCAATGGTCTACTGCAGTACTGCTAGACACCCGTTATCTTGTGGCGATCTAGGGATTATCGAATCCTGAGCCGTTAATCTTTTATCAAGGAGCATTCTTCCGTAAAAGTTTTTGTTAAGGGTGTTTCTATCCAGAGAAAGCGTGAGACACAGCTTCGTGGTGTGGCATTTTTAGCAACATAAATTTTTTTAGGAAATCACATAAAATGTGGAAACGTCTGGCTAGATATCCTCTTGAACATACGTTTAATGTTCAAATTGGGTTAGGTATCTCAAAAGTTCGCGTGCATGCAGATGGCGTAACACAGGTTGTAGTTTCAAGGTTTATACTGGTTATGACGAACTCACTCTGAAAAGTCCCGCCACCAACCGTTTACTGTTCAGTGTAGGTATATGAGGTGCAAATAGCTTTTAAATAATTTAATATGTCAACTTGCGAACGCCCCGTCGAGCTTGTGGATAAAACGGTTTGCGCGGCAGCCAAATTACAGAATGCGTAGACTTTTTCAACAGATGTGGGCTGCGGCCGGATTCGGGCGTTACACTAAGCGGTTTGGCTATACCAGTAAAAAAAACAGAAAGTCCAAGCGGCATTTTTTTAAGAATTGCTTTTATCCCACGTAGGAGTCAAACTAAACACAAATATCTAAAAACGATTAATTATCTGCAGCTCTTTTCACATACCTCTTTGGTGCTGAAAAACAACTACTGTTGTGGGTTTTTACCACCAGGGTAGGCTCGACCCTACCAGACGGGTAGGCTCGACTATGTGAGTGTTGTATGTAGACGAGGAAAATAAACAGCGAAAATAAAGGGTCACCAATTGCAGCACTTGGCATTTTGGCTTGTTTGTGGTGCTGTCCACACTATCCCCGTGCAAAACCTGTAAGGCGTGTTATGAATGGTTTGCATAGTAGTCACGCGGAGCATGCTGGCGAACATGGCGGCAGGAGGGGTGGTCGAAACGGAGTCTGAAACAATAATTATTAGACGAATGGAGTTGGAGTTTCACGAGCGAGAAAGGCGGCAGAGCGAGAAGGAAAAGAAGCGCGCGAAGCGGAGGACAGAGAGAGAAAAGAAGCACGCGAAGCGGAGGAAAGACCGACAGAAGCGGAGGAGAGAGAGAGAAGAGAGGCGCGAGAATGTAAGGAGCACATGCACCAGCTGAGGCTCGAATTTTAAGAGCGGTGGCAAAGGAATGAGTTGGAGCTGGAGCATAGAAGGCAGACGCCCTTGCGCTCGGGCACCCGCGAGCAGAAACAATGGGGCACATACCCAGTAAGTCTTATAGCGACCGCGAAGTTGAATGGTTCCGGTCAGTGTTCGGAAGTTGAACATTGCGATGAGAAAGCAAGCAGCCGTGTCTCCCTGCACGAGGCTAGTACTTCCGCCGATGTCGAACGCGCGGAGATGGAAATTGGGATGAGGAACGACGAGGTAGGCGCGGCCGGTGTTACCGTAGAGCGGTATAATTGAAGTCATGCTCGAACATGACGAGCAGCCACGCAGGGAAAGTTTGGGGATGGAGCTGCAGCGCATAGGGCAGAACCCGTCGAGCGGGCCCAGTTATGCACTGGCAGCAGAGTTGAATTAAGCCAGCTCATTTTTCAACTCGAGGCCTCGCGAGAACGAGATAAGCAGCCGTGACTGCGCACAGTTGGCTAGCGGCTCAGCCTTGAACAGCTGCATGGAAAGGGAAGCGAGCGTGAAAAGTGTTCCAGCGAGTGCGGAGTCAAAGGGTAGCCCCATTGTTGTGGGCGTAGAGCCGCCAGCTGCCTTTGCACCCAATACTGCGCTAGTGCATGCTGAACTTGCTGGCACGGGCAGTACCCAAAATATAATCGGTGGAGCGGAGGAGACTGGAGTCGCGCAGGAAAGTCTTGGTACCCGACATGCTCCCAATTATGCTCGAAAGTTGCGCGAGAAAGAGAACTTCGTGTCGGGCGTTCAGGAGCTCGCTCAGAAGAGATAGGAGATCGAAGAGGAGACGGAGCGAAAAAGAGACGGTAGGAACGATACGGAGATGTCGCGTGGGTTCGGTAGTCTTGATGGTGAGAGTGTAACCGAGGAGGCCGATGGAGAACACGAAAACGCATGCGTGGAGACAGCGAAACCAAGAGTGAGAGCTCCCGAGGAGGTTGCGAAGGAGAGGGCAGAACTATGTGAGGAGGCTGCTACAGTTGAAACAGAGGAATGAGACGCACTCGGCGATCTCGGGAAACCGGTGTCTGAGATAGCGATTCGTAGCTTTAGGGCTGGTTGCGGCCATTACCGAGATTTAGTCGGGAGCCGCGCTGTTTTGGTTGATGCACTAAGTTCTGCGACCTGGCATGGTGTCACAGGCCCTAGTTCTGAGTTGTGGAAGGATGAGTGCGTGCTGGGACAGCCGAAAAACTGTGTTCGTCAAGCCGTTGCTCAGAATGCACGTAGGGTGCACGAGCGGTTTTTGGTAATAACAGATGTTTGGGAGGTCGTTGTGGGGCAGTCTCTGCGTAAGGGAAATAATGATCCCGAGAAGGTCGTCGCGTTCGCTGGCAGCCATTACGCTCCAGCATCAACCCTGCGCTCACGCTGCCAGCGCGACGCATTGCCTTACGTTGGGGCATTAGAGAGGCATGGCCACTTGGCCTATGGGACAAGGAGCGAAGTCGCATTTTGCGATATCACTCCGTCTTCCCCGAAGTTGTGTACGCCTCATGGGGCTAAATTGTCGAGACTTGCGTTGACATTGCAACGCTACAGTGTCTGGATCATCCGCAGAGGGGCCTCGAAGTACGCGAATGCACTCCCCTGCTTTCAGAGGGTTGAGGGGGGATGCTAGTATTGAATTGCCTCAGAGCCTTAACACCACCACGACGGACGTGAGCGCTCCCGTTCACCCGTCTTTTTTCGTTGGTGGTGTGTGTGTGTGTGTGGGTGGATGTGTGCCGCGGTTGTGCGCGACAAGATGCCTTGAGTGCTCGATCAGTGAATAAAATTGATCGATCTGCGCACCGAACTGAACTGTCTGAGCACCGCAAGAGAGCGAAAGCACAGCCGAACATTCTTGAAGGAACTTTATCAGGCTACGTAGTTAAGGAGGACATTTGCGCGCGTGCACATAGTGGCAATGCGAACCTTCTTAACGTTTCAGTTTTCTTAACTTCAAAATTGCCCGTGTTCTTTGCCAGTCCTTTTTCCTTTTGTTCTTGTGGTCGAGTGCCAGATATGTTTGCGTTATTGCAGTAATAGCGCGCATCAGTGTTATAGGTTGAGCCGTCTCGTTGTTCGTGGCGTTTAGGCGCCCCGGAGACACGACCCAATTTCTTTTTACTCGCACTTTGTGTTTATAGCATTTTTTTGTGTGTTTCCAGTTTGCTAGAGTATTCGGTACCTGTTGAACGGCTAGTGAATAGGTTGTGTTTGTAGTTTAGGCGAGAGAGAGTTCGGTTCAGCTGCAGAAATGGGAGGGTTCTCATTTGTGGTTATACCTAGCCCCTTCCACGTGTTTTTTTTGTTTGTTTGTTCCGCTGTTATTGCAGAAGGAGAGAGGGAACGAGTGGTCCTTTTAAATTCTTTTCCGATTGACTGAACCAAGAGGTCCAGAAACCCTCTTAAAGGGGGGAGTTGTAAGGTCCACTTATGAGATTAGCGGCCAGGCGCCCAGGCTGCTCGTGGGAACCCGCCGCCCTGTCTGACGCCGCAGCACTGCCAACACTGCAGAGCACTCGACGCTAATTCGTCACGGTGCGCACGGCAGACGGATCGTCTGGCCCACCGCATACCTCGGGGTTAATCCCCCATTGAGAAAGCAGACGGCGCCGCCGCATTCCAGGAACGTCGGCTCGACGCGCAGAGTGGGGGGGGGGGGGGAGGGGGATTACCGGCGTCTCCATTGTTGTCGCACCCTGGTCAGCATGACGCACTGTCGCTGTCTTTCGCTTTCACCCCGCGGGGTCGCCCGAACTTGCTCGCCTGCAAGCGTGCGGTTAAACCCGAAGATGGCGGCACCTCAATGAATATTCCGTGGCGTGCGGGGTGACAGCTGTCTACGTGAATTGGGGCACTCCCATACGCGTGTACGAACGCTACAGGAGCGTTCCCGAGAGAGGGTGAGCTCGATGTTTTAAAAGGCCGAACTTGCCCTTTGGAAATCGTCATTGTCTGAGCGCTGAGCTGGCAGTTCCCAGTGGGACAAGGAGTCTCGACCGTTAAAGCTAGGTTGGGAGTTACGAGCCCTCTAGTCGAGGTTACGTTCGCGTTGGGGGTTTAGGGTGCAGCGCCGAACCGGGCAACTAGACAGATCTTGTGGCGAGACAGAGTCGCGGCCGAGGTTTCTCGAGCGGTTTGTGTACGCTCCGAGAAAAGGAGAGTTAGACGAAGTTGAGGAGCTCGAGTGATTTGTGCGCACGCGGAGCTAGCGTCTAGCTGAAGTTTGCATTTTTCCCTTTTATATTCATGTACCCAGTTTTCAAACTGTAAATAGCTGCGTACAAACCCTTCGTTTCATTTAATAAACCCCAACGCCTTGAGTTCTTAAATTCGACCGCCGCCTCCAAGAACGTCAACACCATCGCCCTGCCAGCCCCCCCCCAAATCAACCGGAGCCCGGGCGATTGGGTTCCTGATCGATACCGGACTTCGGGGAAACGCATCTTTACTCCAGGCATTCTCTATTCATTCTGACATAGAACTGAAAATGCCGAAGCAGTTACACTAATCGAGCATTAAGGAACTCCGTGCACGAACCCTCTTGACATTACCAATGCCTTCAACAGCCTCTTTTCCTGTAACGTGCCTAGCCAAGCTCCGCCGCATGAATCCGGATTCAATTTATTACCTCATATCTTTTTTTTTATTTCTAACAACCCCAGCAGAAATCCAAATTTTCACAAAGAAAGTAAAAGGTAGGAGCACTGGACATGACAGCATTCACCCCAACCATCTCAAAATGGTTTTGCCACCTTACCTCTGAAGTGCTTTTTTATATTGTAAATTTGATGTTCTAACATAGCGTGTTTCCAATAGAACTCAAGCAGTAGAAAATAATACCAACCCGCCGCGGTGGCTCAGTGGCTAAGGCGTTGCGCTGCTGAGAACGAGGTCGCGGGTTCGATTCCCGGCCGCGGCGGCCGCTTTTCTGATGGAGGCGAAAAGCAAAAACGCCCGTGTGTACGAGATTTCGGCGCACGTTAAAGATCCCGAGGTGGTCAAAATTAATCCGGAGCCCTCCACTACGGCGTGCCTCATCGCCAGCGTTGCGTCGGCGCGTTAAACCCTACAATCAGAATAAGAAAATAATACCAGTCTATAAAAAGTAACCGATACTTTATTATTAACTAGAGGCCTATATGTATTTTGCATTTTTTTAGTAATGTCGTTGAAAACAAGTTATCTCAATCACCTACGAGTACGGCTTTCGACAAGCCTATTCAACTGACCTCTTACTACTTTCGTTTACCGATCAAACTAAACAATATTTGACCATTTATGTTTCGCAGGTTTTATTATATTTGATCTAAAAAGGCTTTTGTCACCACCAATCATATCATTCTAAAAAAAGATATCGGCATAACTGGGCCACCTTTGCGATTACTGAAAAGCTGATTGTGTGATTCGACAAAGGTCACTTTCATTCCTGGCGTTTTCTATAATGCCGCTACCAAACACACGTGTTCCTCGAGGCTCTATGCTAGGACCCCTAATATTTTTATTCACACGAATGATTTACCTAATTGCCTTTCTTCTTCAAATGCATTTCGCACACTGATGACACTACTTAGGACAAAAGTATGGGCACTTTACTAACAAAATTATATACTGGCTCAAATAGTGTAGGTAATTGGTGTAATAAAAACATGCTACAATATAATCCACCAAAAATAAATATGTTGTATTTAACTGTAATCAACAAGCACAACTTCAGTTCGTTCACTTTACGCTGAACCGCACCGTCTAATAGCAGCCAACCGCTCAACATTTCTCTATGCTCAGTTAGACTCATACTTGACGTATGAGTGTACTTGAGCGTACTTAATGTTGCTTACATTAAAAAAAGCATATGCCTGACGCGTAATCATCTAATCCCAGCTATATTTCACGACCCAGACACTCACCACGCTTTATTTTTTTTGTGTTCACACATTATGCTTACTGTATCAGATATTGGGGCAACACATACAAAAGTCCAAACAATCCAGATTGAAGCACAAACAGACTTAATGTTCAGACTGTAGCTTACTCAGGCCAAGCCCGTACTGCAACCCTACTGCATTTCGACCGTCGCGAATGTCCCCAGACTTAATCTATGTATCTTCCTCTATCGAGCTATTAAAAACGTACTGCTGCCGGTATCTTTTCCTGCTTCATACATTTCTGGCCATAACCTCCCGAGATTTCGGCCATTGGTAATATTATCCTGCCTAAATTTCGAACTTATTACGGTTAACAAACGGCCCGTTTTTTCCCTTTACCATTTGGAATGTATTTCCCAAGAAAATTAGGAACTGAAAACACAGCATCTGAAATCTTTTCAAAATTGCTATGAAATGCCATCTACGCAAAAAAATATAATTACTTTTTGTAACATTTATTTATTGACACACACTGTTTAAAAACTGTTCCTCAAAATATGCACACCTTTCTCTGCTCATTTTCACTTGGAAATTATAATACTACAATTCTTTGTGAAATTGTTTCTACTTTTTCTCTGTTTTACATATGCAGTAATTCATTCCCTTGTTTTAGTGTTTGTTTTTCTATATATTCGTACTTTTTTTATTATATTTGTATCACAAAATCAGAAAATGATTTTATTAGGCGAGGGATATATTACGCATTTTTTGTAATATTCAGAGACAACTATGAGACATCCCATATTAGAGAACAATGAACATATTATTTGAAGCACGTAGCGAAAAAGAAGTGATAAAATATATCGCAGGCAACACAAACTACTCCACAACAAAACAGCAAAAAAGCAAAAAATTATGGAGTAAAAAACACAAGGGTGACATCATTTAGTCGCAGCAATATAAAACAAGCACCAACAAGGTGATTCATCGGCAGAACATTGTAGAAAGTTTGCCATGAAAAAGAGCGGGGCAGAAAGTAGAAAGGTGACGAACACAAGTGAAAGTAAAAAAATATTTAAATATACTGTGCTTGTGGCACGGATGTGAGCAAGGTTTTAAGTTATTTTTTTTTTAAATTGCAATTGAATGGGAAATTTTGACTTCCTGTGGTAGGGTGTTCTATAGGCAGATACCGGTCAAAAGTGCTGTTTGTTTACGATTGTTGCAAAGAACAAGAGGTAAAATGAAATTGTACGTCTGAACAACGTCTGAACAACCTCGATGAGTGGCAATAGAAAGGTCTTGGGGGCCGCAAATCACACACACTGTTATTGTCAGGACGGTTGAGACACATGCGCTGCAAAAACTGTTCCCATGCACTAGGCTATAAAGAATGCCGTCAGTATGAATACGTTTAATGTGTCGCAGTTGGCGACTTTGCATTTATTACCGCTCACAACTGTCTGACTCTTTTGGAACCATGTAATCCGCGAGAAAGGATATTGCTCACAACGAAAGTTCAACCATCACTGTTTTTAACGAAGCTATGGCTCCAAGTATCGTTTTCTAACGTGCCGAGGATCATGCTCTCAACCGTTCATGCAAGGCATATCTGATTCTGAAACAGGTCAAGCAGCCTAATAAACATGAACACAGCAAGGACAACGTAGGTCCTCGGCCATCCAAAGGTGTGTCTCCTGTGACGACCTACAGACCTTGCTTCCACTACGCTCCTAAGGCGAGAAAAATTCAAGAAACTCCACGAAGTGAATCATGACGAGTTGGCGATGCACTGGGTATCGTTCCTACCGTAAATCCCCCGTGGCATTGCCTACTCCCGCATATAAATTAGTTACAACGCGTGTGTGCAGTATATACTCTATGTTAGCTTGTCGGCCTTGCCATTGAGCCGCTGCTTATCGAGCACTCAACTGCTTGTGGCTTGGCGTTTTTGGCGTTCTGCCGTGGCTTCCTGAACTCTCGAATCCGACTTAGCTTGTTGTTTGCGTAAACATTGAGCCTCCGCATGCTGCGGCTTACGTTTGTTTTCATCCATGGCAGACAGAGAACCTGTTGTCTGGAACGCGCTAAATATCCGCAATTGCAACACAGTGCTCTCTCTCTCGCTCTCCCTCTCTCTAACCCTTTGCGAACCTTTATTTTGTTCCTGTTAACCTTTTCTGAACCTTTTCTTCACAGATGAGTCGATTTAAACGGTGCTTTGCCACGAGCACGGACGCCGGACGGACGCCAGACGTCCAAGCTTTGGCCTTTTGTGCTTCACCCCAGGACCACGAAGTCGCCCAAGAAGAAGTTGAATCATCGCGACCCCTCACCTTAAGAAGTTCACTTGTCACGCGCTGCGTCATGTTCTGGAATAAAGTGACCGCAATTCATTAAAGGCAACATATTTGTACGCACTTGCAGAAGCCTGCCCGGAGGTACTCGTGTGTCATATTTGAAGCTCTGGCAGGCATCCCATTTCCGAATCTGGCTCTTCGCCATGAAGTTTTAAAATGCGGTTTTTACTCAAAGAGCTATTGTAAAAGGCTCACAACACAAGATTTCGAACGGCAGGCAACCCTCCACCAAGAATTTTACCGGGGACTTCTGCTTGTCGCTGCCACAGTCGTTTTCCCCGGGAACAAAACTACGTAGCAATTCGTACGTGCTCGTTTTCAAAAACTAAATCGCCAACCTAGATAAATGATCGCGCACACAACCCCTGCGACTACTACTTGTCGATTGGCCCGAAGCTCGTGGTCCTGCTCCACAGACTTACAGAGCAACATAGAGGCACAACAAGGTATGAAAATTGTTCCTCCAAACATCGCTTACCGTGCACGAACTCAACTGTTGCCAGAAAAATCCAAGAAAAAACTCCAAAAGTGGTGTCAGATAGAATGTTACAATCATACATGCAGTGCAGCAACACACATATGGAGATTAGACACAATTTCTCAGTGGCAGTGGAGAATACAAATATCTCCAAGTGCTCAAACTGCCAAGTCAACTCCCCAGGTTTCCGTATCCAGGTCTTCGTCCAGGCAGCCAATCTGCCCGACAGGCCGTTCCCCCTATATAATAATACAGTTTTATCAAAGCGCATTTTATCATTCATTTTTGCAGCAGGATGAATGAATGGAATCGCTTTCAGGAGTCTTTAGTAACCACAAGAGATAATTCTTTCGAAGCATCCATCCCTGTTTATTTGCCTGATTATTAATATGCCAGTCTACCAGAAGTATGGATGATGTGTAGTAACATACATATTTTCCTAATTGATTTTTGGACATGGTCTTAGCTCCGCATTCAAGGATGTGTCATCGCATTACCACTCCCCTCGGTAACATCCTCAGTGGCCTCCAGGATACTCGGAAAAAAAAATATAAATATAGGCCGACCACCAGAAGGCTTACCGTCGTCCTGCAGACTGGCCTGAAGAACTAGCAAGGGTTACAATGCAGCGACCATGTTTAGCTTGGGTAGCATCATTACGTCTGCATTCAATAGGAAAAGACGACTGCCATATTTGAAGCAAAGAGAACTCTCTCTGATCCGACTTGAAGGCAAAGTGCGCAGACGAGGACAGTTACAATTATGAGAACGGACCAATATCGCGGTGACAAAAGACGACGCTGGTACTGTTCTCCGGGCGCGTCAAAATCTCCCCGCTCAGCACCGAAAAGGTTCGACTGCGCGCGCTCTTCAGATTTGCCACCGCCTATTACCCGATGCACGAGTACGGCAGGAGTACCACCGCGATAAGATTGAGCCTTACCCGATGATGCCCACCTGGGCCCCTCACACTACAATCGCCAATGCGACAGCCCGACAATATTCATTGCTGCCTAATCACTGGAAATGAAAGTAGGGGCCACAGTCAAAGGTTGAACTTTAAGGCCAGTTGCATTTACGGCTTAGGTAGTGTGTTGTATATAAAGTATAGTGAAGAAGAACACGATGGTGCACCCACTTAGGAACCGATGCACGAACATGGCGGGAGTATCACCTCGATAAGGTTGATCTTTATCTAATGTTTCCTACCTCGAAACCTCACACTATATTCGTCAATGCGACAGTTCGACAATACTCATTGCGGCCCACGTACAGAGTCTGTTTTTTATTCCGGATACCGGGGTGCCTGGGTTGAACTTCTCGCCTCGATCCTTCACACAAGTTATTGGCAACAAAACGTGAACTAAAGGGACAACACAAATATCCAGCCCCTGGTCGGCGCGAGAGGGGACGCCCTCAAAGAGTGGGCTAAACATTTTCAAAACGTTGCCAGTTCGGCACACTACACCAACCGTTTTATGAAGGCTAAAACATGTTGTAAAAAACTCAATACGTGTCTACAACAAATCGCAAACTTCTCACGAATATGTTTTAAAAATATGAGCTAAAGGCAGCTCTGACAACATGTAAACCTCTAGCTCGAGACGCAGATAACACAACATGCAATAGGATGCATCATTTACACACGGACAAACTTTCAGCACTCCTGCACCTTTACAACAAAATATGGCTCTCATGGCACACTAGAAGGTTTTGGGGGAGGCCATTTTGTTGGCTTTCCTCAGGTAGGTTAAAGACATTTCCCATCGTGCAAGCTTTCTACGCGTCGCAATGAAAAGCGGTCTGAGCAAGCTTTTTGACAAGATGATAAACAACCAACATTTATTTATTTACTAAGAATACGTTCCACCCGCGGAGGCTTTGCTGAAAGAATTGGTACAAAGGTATTACGTAGAGAAAAAAGATCACTTTGTCAATTGCCAATTCAGGGCATTTTGTACAGTAATCTTGAATCTAACAATATCACGTATATCAACGGTGGAGGCAGGAAGGTGGTTCTAATTATTGGTAATTCTAGGAATGTAGGAATCGTAGTAAGTGCTAGTACGGCTTGTCGGTGCATGTTTCAGAATATTATTGTGGTAGAAAATTTTTTGAAACATACATAGGCGATAATATTTTGGACGCAGTGAAAAAAAAGAAGGTGAAGGGATGATTTCTTCGTGATTCGGCTGGAGTGTGACGAAGAATTTGACAAAAAGCGAGATGCACGGTTTTGAACTGCATCTAACTCTGTGATGAGTGAAGTTTGAGAATGGTCCCATACGGTGCAGGCGTACTCGTGCTACAAGCGGACTAGTGTTTTGTACAAAGTAAATTTAAGCGCGCTAGGCGCAGTGGCGAAATTGCGATGCAGATAACCACGCATGCGATTAGCATTTTTAGATATGTAGTCAACATGCGAATTCCAGGTTGGGTTGTTTCAGATATGAAGGCCGAGATATCTCTACATGTTAACAGGTAATAAGGCGGAGGTATTAGGAAAATACAAACTTGAAATCTGTTGTTTGCTGATCCTAGTTACATGCACTATTTTACAGCTTTTAAAGTTTCGTTTCAACAGCCATTCATCACACCAGCTCGACACATTGTTATCATTTTTTTTGAAGCCCATGAACATCGCTTAGGTTAGTTTTTACGATAGATTACACAATCGCCCGCAAAAAAAAATAAATTGATGAGAATTTTACACAATCAGGAAGGTCAATAATGTATATAAAAAAAGTGAGGGCCCAACAACCGAGCCTTGCGAAACTCCCGACTCAGCTGCACAGGTATCAAATGAGTAATTGTTAGCTGTAACGATTTGTGTTCGGTTTGAGATGAAGTCCCTGATCCAGCCAAGAACATTCACATCAGTGTTAGGCTGGCTGAGTTTAAGAAGTAATACGTCATGAGAAATGGTGTCAAATGATTTAGAGAAGTCTAAAAAGATGCAATCGGGGTCAGCTCCAGTGTCAGCGTTTCTTAACAAATCTTTGCTAAACATAGAGTGGGGTTTTACAAGAGAACATTTGTCTGAAACCATGCTGGACATAATAAAATGGAGTTAGTCTCGAGGAATTCAATAAGGTGAGAATACAAAATGTGCTCAAAAGTTTGCAAGAACTGGACGTTAAAGAAATGGGGCGGTACTCACCAACCGAATGAATATTCCCGGATTTATAAGCCAGACCCACCTCTCCTGTCTTCCGCTCACTCGGCGAGGTATAGAGTGCAACAATTGCTCATAAATCAGAGCAAGGAATATAGACGTAAACAAACACGCACATTGCAACACCTTCGAATTGATGATGTCCGGCACTGTAGTTGAGGAAATTGTCAAACAATTAATCAATTAACTCACACTACCCCAGTCTGTAGTAATTGTCTCCATCCGTGTGAAACTAATATTGTGTAGTAGCGGAAACAGGTCGGAAAACATTGATTGAAGAAAATGGGCAAACCCGTTAATCAGAACAACACAACACTTGTCAGGTACAACAACCGCATCGTTAGGGTCAAATATTGATTATGTCTAGTTTTAGCTCCGCTAATATTACTCCAGAATTTTTTCGTGCTGTTTTTGGGAAGGGAGGGAAGTGTGATGTCGAAAATGTGTTTTTAGCTTTGATGGTGGCCGTATTATATTGTGCATTTATTTCCGGATAAGGACACCATTTATCTTGGTGATTTGTTTGGCCAGACAGAAAAGGCGTTTCTTTTGCGGGGGTTCGAAGTTACTCGGTGTTTAGGCACGTGGCACAGAATCAAGTGTAGCCCCTTGTTTTTAAAAATTGACCGATTTTCATCATTTTGTCGAACCAAAAAAAATTACGGGTTCGGTTACGGTTCTGGTTGAGGCGAAATCTTTTTGTTCCGGTTAAGTTCTGGTTCGACAAAATCATGTACCAACACGGTTCCCGAACCGGTTAAGTGAGTTCAATTGTCACTGAAATTAGAAAAAAAACATTTATTAGTTGAAATTGATAGTGAAATAAAAATACAAACAAAGATTCGAAATGCAACTGTTCCCCAAGGGCATTGGCGCAATTGGAAAGCAAACTCTAAAGAATTAGAAGAAATATGAAGAACAGATCAAGTGGAGACGATTGACCACCTAATTTCTCGCCCAGATTTTATGTTGTCCTAGCGACTATTCATAAAGCCGTCGACAAGAGTTATGACGGTGGAATACATTTTCTGCCTTTTCCTTTTTGCTGAAATCGCATAGCCGCTAAGGAATCGCCCATCAGGCTAACCTTAAAGCGTTAAATTTAGGCCGGCGTACTGGCGCGTTCAACTACCATTTGCGCACACTTTTTATGTTTGTAACAAAACAGAAAAATCCTACAACAGGCTCATAAATACTAGCGCTTACATAAATACCTGCACTTTACGGCTGTTTCCACTGAAATTCACTTGAAATGATGCCATTTTTAAAATTATTATGACAGGTGCGACAACAGTCAAAACCGGGCCTTACACAAACAGTGAGATGCTTACGAAGCGGAAGGCACACAGGCAGTTCCATGTTTATCGGCAAGTCGATAGCTTGGATCCGTCATCAGAGAATAATGCAGGTAATTAGCTAGGAAATATGCTTCATTGCAAATTGCGATAAACTTGTTTTGTTCCGTGAACTCTGTGGACTGTGTCCAGCTTTACTGGTCATCCTTCTTCACAGAGAGCAAGGGCGCTAATTTTTGTATATGTCGACACGCCAGAATACCGTCACCAGGGTGCCTGTGTTCTGGCCATCTCGAATCGGCCGGAAGACCCCCCGTTATACTCCCTTACAGATCGCACCCATTGCCTTAGCATGGCGGAGGAGGCGGCAGTTGCGCTCGCCCGGTCACAAAGGCGGACCCCCACGACCGCAATCTCTGATTAAAAGAGGGTGGTTCAAAATTTCGCCCGTGGTCTCATTTCGCCACCGGCACTCAAAATTATCGCTCGAAATCCCGCAACTTCCCCGGTAGAACTGCAATACACCCAGGCGCACTCGGGACTCGGGGGAAAATAGGTGGCCCACGACGCGGCTCGAGGATTCCCAATCTGAGCGGGAGACAGCCTAGGTCCTTACCACGGGGCCCGATCCTCAAGAGATCGCCAAATTACGTATTATGATATACTCACGCATAACCATCTCGCCCACCGAAAATACGCCCGGCGCATCCCGAGCTCAGGAATGTGCAAGCTTGCAACTTGCGACTTCTGCAGGTTCATTCCTTCCCTGCAGGGCGGTGTTCCATCAGACCCACCCTTCCCTCTACCGCCCACCTCATTGCCCCGCATGTGGCGAGCGCCCCAGACTTCCCCACTCTATGTCGGCCTGTCCTGCCAATCACTTCCCCTTAATCACTCGTGACGAGCAATGGGAGGGTGCGCTCGGTAGGTCCGACCCGGGCATTCTGATGGACTTTGTGGAACGAGCTGCCATCGTCGCCACCGACCTCCAATCGGCGGACACCACGCTTCCCTTACTCCAGTCACTCAATAAAAGTTCTCTCTCTCTCTCAGCGATAGGAGTTCATTTGGATTGTCAAGCAACATGATTGCCAGTTATTGGTCAAAGACAACCTTTCGCGTCAGAGCTTCAAGATCAATCTGTAAAGTTTATGTGAAAAAAAAATGGCGTTGCGCAATGAAAAGTTGTGATCTGCACTCTGCTTTGTGAAAATAGATGAGGTCAGAAAGGTACTGCCACCATTATTCTGCAAGGATCGTGCCATTGGGCCACATCCCGACACCAGACTCAGTGGTGTCCTGATTCCAGGTATTGAGAAGCACATATTTGTACGTGCTCTACATTATGAAAATATTACATTGATCCAGTATTTCGAACAACTAAAACATATATGCCTTAAAACCAAGACTATCATAAAGGTTCTTTCACTCAAGTATTCTGTTTCGGACAAACAACCTCTCCCTCATGTTTTTTCTATCTTAATACGATCACGACTTCATTACGAAAGTGTCTTGTATGTGTCAGGCGCTAAAACATCCCCAAATGTGCTAAAATTAGTGTTTATTCTAGGACATCACCTGGCATAAATCCGGTTCCGCAGGGCTGATAAGGCTGACATAGAGTAATAATAAAACAAAGGCGCTTTCAAGATTGAAGTACTCACATTTGCAAAAATAAGTGCGCATCAAACCACGAAATTACGTGGGTGATATTGGGACTTGAAATAAAGGATATCCCAGAATTTAGTCATCAACAGTTTTGTAGCGCCTTTTCCATTTGATATTCCTTAGGTATCGGTTTCGAAAAGCTTATCTGCCGTTAACGTACACAGGCTACATTACTCTGCTTTTCTTGTGACTTTTCTCTTGATTTTGCTTTTTTGTCGTTCCTTTTTAATATTGACTTGTACTCTTGTTTATCTTGTATGCTTATTATTTTCTTGTATTAGTACCTTTTATGGCCAGTCTCCTCTGTAATGCCCTACCTGGGACTTGAGGGTAACCCTAAACCTTTCAGCCCTGAATTTTTTCTTTCTACCGAAAAGATTTTTTCTATGTGTTTTCTTTATTATTTGCACTCTATAAGTTTACAAAAAAAATTCAGCTGGTGATGCATGTAATTAGCGATCTACAGGCATGACAACTAATTAGGTCATTAGGCAATAAAAATTTTAAATTAGAGTAGAAAAAATATTTTTTCTTGTTTTCCTAAATTTTGGAAAGAGCTTAACCAACATACAGAAATTTAAGCGGGTAGTGCAAATATTTTTTGATTAAGAGCCATGTAATCTAACTATGACTTCAGTCCTTGGAGTCACCCTGACGTCAATTTGGTCTTCACTGCAATGCCTTCCTCTTTCATGTGTTCAGCTATAGCAAATAACGAACAATAGGTATATCAATCGGAAGGGGCAACCTTAAAGAACTATTTCCCAGAAAACTATGTGTTTTCCTTTTGTTCTCAAATTGCTAGAAGGCTTTTGGTTAATGTCCTAAATATAGGACACCAGGGCCGAAAGGGGTAAATAAATAAATAAATAAACACGTATATTTTGTGTGCTTCATCTTCTTGCATATCTGCAATTCTTGAGGTCTTAATATTTGCTTTCTTAGGCTACACTAACTGAAACATTCGATCTGTCACTAGCTGTTTCGTTTATCTGTCTATCCGTCCATTAAGCCGCCCGGCGAAAAGCAAGGAAAACTTTCGAGACATATATACAACCAAAGCTTTTTAAAGGCGCTGTTAGGTTTAGCAAAAAAGAAAATTTTATGCAGAATTTTGTCAACGGTAATTTAGATATGTGACTTTTGCCGTGTTCATTATTTTTTTGTTGGGTTATATTTATACCTAGATTAAAATTACTGCGTTAGGACTTCACATTCTATAAATTTGCTATAGTATATTTTTTCGAAAATTATAAATACATTAAAAATAAAACTACCGTGATCAGATCGTCTGTGGGGTTCCCAGCTATGACAAGCAAATTTCGTGCAGATAGCTCATAATGACAATAGGTTATTTATATTTGTATAAATCAAACTATGTTGGAGGTAAGTAAAGGACAAGTTTTTTAAAAAGCGATATACGTATCAAACTGCGTCATCAAGGATGAGTAAAACAAAATAAACCGCATTGTGGATTGGTGGTGTAGAAAGACAGTTTAATTATGTATTGATACGAAATTGTTTGTAAACATTTCACTGCAAGATATTTATAATCTCGCCTAATACAGCGTGCAAGCTAGTCTCATAACAAGTGTAATGGCTATATTAGAATATGAAGTTTGTATAATTTTGGAAAATATGTCGGCGTCATGTGGTGCGAACAACATGCAGTCGTTGATGATGTCAACTACGCATAAGCTGTCCACTCAAATGCCAGAAAAGGGTCCTTAAGATGCAGTGAGCAGATGGGAGTGTTTTAAATGTGTGTCGCTTTTCCGTTACGTAGGAAAGAGAGTTTCAGCGAGTATGTTGTGAAGGTTAGGTATGTATCGTCCAAAGTGTGTCTTTAGGGCGTAGTCTGCTCTCTGTTTGTATACTCCAGTATTCTTGACATGTTTTACGAAGGTGTTTTTTGTTGTGTGGCTTTACTTTGGTATAGAGTAACGAGGACATAGTGTATTTGTAACTGCAGAAGATATGGCCATCTGATCCTCGGTTTCGTTCTTGCGATATGAGAATATCCCGGAGCTGAAACGGTCAGTTTGGGTTGTAAATCACGCACATTTATAATATATTGATATGAAGATTGAGCTTTTTAAAAAATCCCGTGAAATCGAAACTCCCGTAAAATGAAAAACTCCATGAATTTGAGATTTTGCCACATGCTAAAAATTCCCAGGTTTTCAGAAAGAATTTGGAGCACTCCAGTAGCGTGCACCTCAGTGGTTTTGGAGTCTTTGCGGTCAAGACCTGATAATTTTTCAATCATTAAAACATTGACTACACTGTTCTGGTATCATTTTGGAAAGACCATATTCGCAAAACACGTAAGGAATAACTGTAGGCAATAGTTTGAAGAATCAGTGTTTATATATTCTGATTTATTACAACAGGTATACTGTAACCCTCTGCTGTAAAGATACTAGTACTTTATTTGTAGTTTCATTGTTATGTGAGCTTAGCCCATGCACAACCGAAGTGGCAGTTTTTTCTTTATTTTTTATCTTAGACAGGTCTAATAGAGAGCGGAGTCTATAGGCGGGCACCGCCGGACGGGGCACCGGCCCCCTTAGGGGTTTCACAGTTTCACACATAGAATCTAGATTCAAATACCTGGTCTCAGCAAAACAAGATAGGAAATATAGCAAACAAAATTCAACGTAACTTAAGATTAAAACACATAGCACAGGTTCATATATATAAAAAATGAAGCACAATGCTACTACAGTATACCTACGTGTATAGATGAAGTGTTTCAGGGGTGTATCTATCCGTGTAACGTATAATAACCAACATTAGGTAAGCACACATCTCACAAAGACTTAATTTGGCGTACAGTGTACAGAAGGAAATAGACATGTATTTCTAACAATGGGTTCAGTGAATTTGTTTACAGGATGAGCAATATATCATAAATATAAGTTGCATATTCAAACATATAAATCAATTTCTTGGAGTTCAACAATTAAAAAGAAACAATATTTCACAATAAACAATACATCAATGTGTAGAGAATGATCTGCCATTCCGGAGTAGACATTTGCGGCGTTCACTTTCGAATTTGACAAATGGTCTTAGAAAATGTATTTTCAGGTCACTGCTATTTATAATTTCTGTAGCTTGTTATGAAATAGTCTGTGTACCGTAATTAGTGCGAATTGTAGGTGGTGGAATTAAGGGCCTGCATATTGGGTATGTGCTAGGTTTGGCGGTTAGTACATTATATAGGTGGTTTTTATGAAAGTGTTGTAAAAGATTGAAGTAATAGATTTGATCAGGTTTAGGCATGTTATATTTAGAAAAACTCGGTGTATCCCTAAATTTTGTATGTTTCCCTGGTAGTTCTCACATATGCGAAGCATTGTTTTCTGCAAAACAATCAAGCTATTTTATTTAGAGGCCGTCGAGTTCCTCCAAAGTAATATGCCACAACTCAGTCTCGAATCGAGAAGACAGTAGTGGAGTGTTTGGTTTACGAACGGGGTTATGACATGTTGAATTCGGTATATGCATGCTGTTACTCGTGAAAACTCAGCTTTAGGATTGTTGACGTGAAACGACCATGAATGGTACTCAGAAAACTAAACAACAAGTAATTTTGTTGAGCCACTTGTTCGAATAAGTTCCCTTAATACTTTAGTTTATTTGTTTTGGTATCTCGTTTACTTTCTGCATCTAATATGACATTTTTTGTCTTATTATATTAGGCCTAAATTATTTGTTTTTACCCGCTGCGATAGCTTCATGAGGTGCGGGTTGGCTCATTGTTGTATTTATTCTACAGGTTTTCCAGTAAAAAATAGGTTTGCATCGTCGGCATACATTATCAATTCGGAAGAACCAGGAATTTTTGTAATATATTTGATGTAAATGTGAAAGAAACGTGGGCCTTGAACAACGCCCTGGGGGACGCCGTTTTTAATCCTCAGCTCAATGGACGGGATACCGTTGACAGAAACGCACTGATAATATTCGTCAAAAAAAGTTTCATTGGGTTTAGCGCTACACCTCGTATGCAATACATTTCAAGTATTTGAATTAGCGTGTGATGCGGCGGGGTATTGAACGCTTTTCGTTTATGTAGGAATAGCCTAAGTTTAAGTAGTTTCTTTTCAATTTTCGCTACATTTTTTTTCATTTGTGTGAATTAGCGCCATTTCTATGGATTTATGTTTTGGAAAACCATATTGCGCTGGAGTTATTGTTCCAATTTCGTAGAAAAAAGAAGTTAGTGTATCCTTAATATTACCTTGAAATACCTTTTAAACAACCGGTAGGACCGATATTGGTCGGTAGTTGTTTATTTCCACCTCTCCTTTCCTCCTCCACCTATATAGTGCCGAATTGATGTCTTTAAACACTCATTTTTTTCTTAAAATACTCGAAGATTGGAACGCTCTACCCAGTGAAGTAGTTACCGCATCTGATATTCGCACTGCCATCGATGATTATTTGATGTACCATGTACCAGTTGTGTATGATGCTCCGCCAAAGTATTTTTAACTGATGTTCCCCTTTTGTGTATTGCACTTTTTCTGATAGCTGTGTGCACCAAGCTTGCAACCCCACTTCAATAATGCTATAACGGGCTGTAGGTATGTGCAATAAAATAAATAAATGAATAAATCAATATTTTCGAAAGTGTACTGGGGAAGGTTAGGTACGTTATAGGTTCTTTTTATAGGTCTCCTGGTTCTGACAGTGGCATCCTGGAGAACCTGAAAGCATATTGCCGCGAACCATGCATTGGGTTTGTTTGCTTATATTTTGCTTTTTCCACCCGGCTGCGCCGGTCTGTGTTATCTCTGTACCAAGGGGAGCGCGTGTTCCATTCTGTCTTTCTGTGCTAATATGTTATCTCTTCTGATAGGGAGAGCATTCCGATATAACGTGAACAGCTTAGAATAATCTTCCAGGATCTACAATGTTCTACATGTGAATCGACGGCTCGAGAACCACGCGCTCCGAAAGATAATAGGCTGCAGAGCAGACGCTGGGGTATTCGATTCTACGACGCTCGCCGACGCACGTCACTTTGTTGACTGCTGCTTCACCGCCTGTGTACTTTTGAGTTGTTAGGGGAGCACAAGTTCGCTCCAATAAACGTGCTTTTCCTTCAAGACGACTGCCTCAACTGTGGCTCCGTGACAATATTTACATGCGCAGGTGAAGCTTGGGGACTGAATCATTCTATCAAATGATGTTAATCTCCCTGATATCGACGTATCAGCATTTCGCACCCCGTAACGGAAATATTGAATGTGAAACGATAAGTGATATTGCTTTCGTGTTTGACCTAGAGCAAGTAATGAAAAATTACACCATATTTATGACTCACTCAACATCAATCTGTGACTTCATTTTTTCTAAATGGTTAGAGTACAGCCCAAGCATCCCGTGAAGCAGTACCATCTATACCGGATCATTTTGCACTATTACTTGACTTACTGGTGTAGCCCTCAAACGTAAAAACTTTATGACCAGCTTACCGAACTATTCTCGAGAAGATGATGGCTCAATCGTTGACATGCTTGCTTTATTTACGATTTCTTATACCATTCCAGAGATATAAACGGCATTTGGTATAAACTCAAAATATTTGCAAACGAATGCATTGACAACTGCGTTCCCCGGATTGTAGAGATTACCGAGCACAAGCACGCTTCGATATCTCGGGAATCATTGCATAACGCAAAAAAAAATATCCACATGCAATGTCAATAAAATAAGAGACATTGCATTAGAGCTAAGACCACAAGTGGTAAACGTCAAGCAACGGTATTTCAGACAGTGTTTAAAACTTTTAACTGCATCCTCTGAGATATTCTGGCGGCACGTACGTCAAACTTCTTGTGGTTGTGATGTATTTTATATTGAAGATGTACAAGTATATGGGGCAAAAAATCTTGTCTCCTTTCAATGAGCCGTTTAGGAGCGTTTTCAGTGTTGATGACGGTGAAGTAAACAATATTAGCGCAAATTTTCCGCCCGTACCAAATGTTTTTATAAGTTGAGCCAGATGTTTGAACGTGCTTTTAAAACTACATGTCAAAAATTCACTGGAGCCGGACGACATACCCAGCGCTTTTTGTTAAAAATATACGCAGAATGGCCATCAAAATTTGTGTGAAGGACAAATTTTGTGTGAAGGACTCAATTTTTGTGTGAAGGACAAATACCGGACGATCGAAAAATCGCCCGAGTAGAACCTCTAAATAAGAGCTGGCGAAAAAAACTGCATGACGAACTATCATTCCATCTCCTTAAAGTGTATGGTATTAAAAGTTTTAGAAGACGTCATACATATCCACATAACACAGTTTATCGTTAAACATATGTATTTTAACAAAAAGTCGACACCTACCTCGAAAATGTTATAGGGCGTGTACCAAACTAGCAGAAACAATAATTGATATTGCGTTTACCAATAATAACCCTGGCGTTGTTGAAGATGTAGAAGTGCTCGGAAGTGTAATGTGTAGTGCCTTAAGTTTGTTGATCTCTAATTAGGGTAGATTTGAGAAGGAACCACAACAAGCTAGTACAAAACCCAATCAATGCTTAAAAGGAGAGATGAAAAATTGAATAATTAAGGATATATTAGTATTTTACAGAGGAAGCAGAGTTTGCGACCTAGGAGGTCAGCGACAGATTGTGCAGTAAAAGTCGGGGGCACGATGCCTAGACAGGATACTGTTGAACTTTCGCAGGAGAAAAAAGATCAAATTAAGAACCGACAAAGCATGACAATCTCCAACCAAGCGACAGAAAAGAACTACCGGAGGTTGCGACGTCAATAAGCGTAAGACGGCTGACATACGGAAGTATAATACGCGGAGGATTGAAGATGCTGTAAAATCAGAGGCAGCCTGAAAGCAGCGAAAAGACGTCTTGGCGTGAGGAGAAACCCTAGGGATGCACTTATTTATTATTTTTTGTTTATTTTTAAGTACTCTCAGGGCGGAAGCATCATAGAGGGGAGTGGTTTTTAGGATTCACAAACAAGTACGGCATACAGTGCATGACAAGCAAACATACAAAAAGAGGAGTTGCGCGAGAACACACGACAAAAAAGTTCACAAGTTCTGAGCACAAAGGGTCAAAACTGTAAGAAGCCAACATTGCTTTTACGAGCAAGATCAAGCCAGCACAAGAGAAAATTTGTAATCATTCATAGTTATTGGGGTGGTTTTGATAGCTGATAACTAATCGAAATCATCATTGCTTAGAATAGTCGCAGTTGCTTCCGGAAGGCCGTTTCAGTCGCGTTATGTTAGTGGAAAGAATGAACATGCGTACGAACGCGTATGACTTATAGGGATGGCCACGTTCTGGACATGATCACTACGTACTTTAGTGGAGAAATTGGGCTTTTGCTTATTGTGGAATTAAAAATATTTTGTGGAATAAGCAAAGTCGTTTTATTTTGCGACCGGTAACTAAATCAGGTAAATTGAGGCTAACTTTCTTAGGTTTTATACTGGCGGTGAGTTGGAAGTTGGAGAGAATAAAACGAGCAGAGTTATTCTGAACCTTTTCAAGCCTATTGATTAAGTATGTTTGGTCTCGGTCCCATATCGCGGTCCGTATTCAATTTTGGTTTTAACAATTTTTGTTTAAATTACTAACTTTAGGGAGGAGGGGGGCACAGCAAAGTTTCTCCTAAGGTATCCTGAGATCCGGTTAGCGTTCTTGATATTGTGATCAATGTGGACATTCCAAGTTAAATTGTCGGATATGTGGACCACAAGATATCTATAATTGTTTACTTCTCCCAATTGTAGTCCTTTAATGAATTAACACGGCTTAGTGCTAGATGGATGTGCTATCCTCATTGCCTTACATTTCGCGATATTTAAATTCACGGGGCAATTTTCGCACCAAATGTAAATGTTATTGAGGTCTGATTGTAGTGCATGAACGTCATTGTAATGGGTTTTTCTCGAAAAAGAACGCAGTCGTCAGCGTACAAATGAATATTGAATTTAACGCAGTTGGGAAGGCCGCTAACATATATAAGGAATATTATTGGGCCAAGCACGGAGCCTTGGGGAACTCCAGAAGTGACAGCAATTGAGGTTGAGTCATAGTGGTTAGCGGTAACAAACTGCTGTCGAATAAGTAAGAAGCATTCGATCCATTTTAAAAGGTGGTGATTTATATTAGGGCAACTGAATTGATGGTGTAGTAATTTGATATACTTTGTCGAACGTCATTAAAAGTCTAAAAATATGCAACATACACTGGAATGATTATCACGAATAGCATGTATTTTGTGTGTAAAGGATACAAGCTGCGTTTCACACGAGTAGTACTTACGAAATCTGTGTTTTGCTTCAGTAAAAAATGAGTTTGATTCAAGAAAATTAACGAGGTTAGAGAATATGACATGCTTAAATATTCTACAAGGAATGCTCGTGAGGAATATAGGTCGGTAATTACCAGGACACTGTTTTTTGCCAGATTTAAATACTGGAACAATCTCCCAATTATCCAATCGTCGGGAAGAATTCCTGACTACAAACACTGTTGAAAAATGTTTGAAAGTGTTAATTTTGAGTAAGTGCAAGTACTTTTAGAAAACGTCGCGTTTTTTCTTTGACACCAGCAGCAGAATAAGTTTTTAAGAGCCTATAATTTTCTCAATGCCATTGAGTCAACTGTTATGGGAAGCATGTCCCGGTAATCATAAGCATGAGACAATGGAATATCGGAAGTGTCGGAACAAGAAAAGTTCAATGCGAACGAGGTGTTTAACTCAATTGGACAGTCATTATCTGCAATCGCTTCGCCATTGGCCTCGGCAAGACAACCCAGGCGTCATGCACTCGGGTATATACAATTCCAGAACTTTTTTGCTTCATCTAAAAGCTTCGAGGGTAGCGTATGTCTCTGAAAAAAATCTTTAGCAGTGCTGACAGCATTAGTGTAAGCTTCCGCCGCAGTTCGATAAGCCTGCCCATGCTGTTTCTACGGGAAAGCCTTTGCAGCGCGGTGAAATGGTTTCGTTTTGTTTGATAACCTGCGGATTTTCCGATTGTACCACGGAGCACAGGGTTTGAAAAAACACGCCGTAATGGTATGTATTGTTCGGAAAACTTTCAAACTTTGTTAACGTACATTTGTCACCAATGATGCCCTCCAGACATTTTGATAATAAGAACACGGACTGTGATCCGAGGCGGCACAGAAAGTGTGCCCCAAGACCGGCCCGTCTATGGCCGCTTTCTGGCATGTCCGGCCAGCATCCAGCTTCTGGCAGCCACTGATCATGCGTTGGACGGCCAACATTCGGCAACCAGCGCTTCGCTATTTTTCCGTCCGCCCGTGTCCGGACGCACAACGGCACCTAACCGGCTGCCAGATATTCAGTTCTCTTACGGCTGCCGATTTTGAGAATGAGAACGGCCGAAGTACGGCCTTAGGGCATCCGTTTTTTCTTCGGGAAGCGGTAATCGGCCGAAGCACGGCAGGCGACCGGCAACAGAATATGCGTATTCTTGCGGCAGTTGGTGTTCGAAAGGAGACCGGCCGGAGCGCGGCTGCCGTGCATTCGTTGTTTCAACGGTGAACCGCGCGTCCGGCGGACGTACGGCCCCAGAATATACGTTTTGCATTCGGTTAGCTGTCCTCGGCCGAATTCCGGCAAGCGAATGGCAACAGAATATTTGGCAACCGGTGTTCAAGAGGAGACCGGCCTACGTAAGGTATCTGGTTATACGTCCTTTTTTCGGCAAACGGCATACAGCCGAACAACGGCACGCGCCTGGGCGCCGAGAATTCATGCAAAGACGTGTTTGGAAGGAGACCGACTGGTTTTTTCCTGGGGGCAGAAAAAGCCGTTAGGGAGCCGAACGACGGGGGCGCGTTTTTCATCCGCTCCGTGTTTCTACGTTTTAAATGAACGAACATCGTTTTTCAAACAGTAATGAGTGTTCTCGGTGAACGGGCAAGGTGCAAGGACTCACTGGACGTT